>NC_088603.1:103459077-104117077 GCF_036013475.1 Columba livia
GTGCCTTTGCAACAAAGAAGGCTAATGGTATCCTGGACTGCATCAGGAGAAGTGTTGCCAGCAGGACAAGGCAGGTGATTGTTCCCCTCCGCTTGGTACTGGTGAGACCACACCTGGAGTTCTGTGTCCAGCTCTGAACTCCCCACTACAAGAGAGATGTGGACATTCTGGAGAGACTTCAACAAAGCACCACAAAGATGATGAAAGGCTGGAGCATGTTTCCTATGAAGAAAGGCTGAGAGAGCTCGGACTGGTTAGTCTGGAAAAGAGAAGGCTCAGAGTGGGGATCTTGTCAATGTGTACAAATACCTAAAGGGGGGGTATAAAAAACATGTAGCCAGACATTCCAGTGGTGCCCAATGACAGGACAAGGAGCAATGGGCACAACCTGAAACACAGGAGACTCCCTCTAAACATCAGGAAACACTTTATTGTGAAGGTGGACAAGCACTGGCACAGGTTGACCAGAGAGGTTGTGGTGTTTCCATCCTTGGAAATATTCAAAAACTGCCTGGACATGGTCCTGAGCAACTGACTCCAGGTGCTTCTGCATGAGCAGGGAGATTGGACCAGGTGACCTCCAGAGATCTCTTCCAACCTCAATGATTACATGGTTCTGTAATTCACATACACAAAACCAGCAAAAAATAAGAATGCTATATTTAAAATAGAGGTTATTTTAAATGCACAGGTAGGCTTTACTATTATTATTAGTTGCTAGTGTTTAATAGCTAATTACCATTTTTCTTTTTTTGTCTGTGGCCCTATCCAAATTTTTTTACTGTTTATTTTATTTTTACTTTACTACTTTCTGCCTTTATTTATGCAATTCCATGTTTACTATATGTAAATACACTTTTTAATAAATGTAACGATTGTATATTGTAATAATACATAATAAATGTACGATATTATATAAGTATAGTAATTTAGTATAGTCAATATTTTATGTAAAAGTATTTACATATATGTAATTTGATGTGCCTATAACATAATTAATATAATTCCATATTTGTTATATATAAATATATGCTATATACATATTTACTGTATATAATTCCATATTTGCAGGTGACTTCAGCCCTATTAGGCTGAGATCTTAAACTCTCTTTTAATGTGATACAAGTATGAAAGTAAATATTTTTGGGTTTATTGCAGGTTTCTGCAAGTGCTTCCGGCTTCTCTAGAGGATGAGAAGCTCTTAGTAGATGTCTTAAGATTTTTAAACAAGCTGCTTAGAGAGCAGAGATCAAATTTGGAGTCAGACCATCTAAAGTGGATCCTGAAATCATTGCTTAAAAATGTAAGAATATACTTGAGAAGTTAGCTGTAGATTGTGAGAAATGCTTTAACTGTGAACTGGTTGGCTGGTTTGTTTCTGGTGAGTTCTTCAAGGAAAACAACTTTCAACAAAAGCAAGAGAATCAGATCTTGTGGTATTAATGTCTTCTACTTTGTTGTCAGTGCTGTGTTTTTAGTGTTTGGGGAGGTTAACTTTGAACAAAAGTAAATTTCCTTCTTTTTTATTATATGAATGGTTTCTCTAAACTCCGATTTTTTTTTTTGCCAAAAGCGTCTACCTGTGTGTGCCTTGCTCTGGTGTAGTTAACTATGGTAATATGGTTATAGAGAGCCATATAACTATAGTTAGCTATGCAGAGCTCTATATGTGTGTATATCTATATATATAATTATATGACATGGCTGTGTAACTGTACACACATATATGTGTGTGCATACATGTATGGCTGTAAAAGGTATGCTTAGCTACATGACTACATATGTATTAATCTATGTGCCTTGAAGCGTGAGGTTCCATACAGGTGTGTTGGAACTTTCTGTTTGGTAAAGAGATATAAACGAACGTTATCTGTCTTCCATTAAGGATCAGATTTGAAAGTTAGGATGGAAGTTTTTGCTTTCATTGTATCTGTCACTTCAGGTTTGTTATTAAATGGTTATAATATGTGTAAGTAAAATAATTTTATATGGATGAGGAAGGTATTATATGAGTCTAGAGTTGCTGTATTTAAAATGCATGTATAATATTGAAATAACATAATGTTTTTCTTTCCAGTTTTTCTAGACTTCTTTCTATTTGAGAGATCAATTCTGTCCAATACTGTTCATTTAAGATGTGTGAAATTGGAAAGTGTAAAAGCAAATAGGAAATGAACATCATAAAGCAGTATAAAACATTTGGCAAAATATAATAATTCAGTCTTGCTGAATAAAAACAATAGGTAAATTACAAAGATAAAAGTGATGGCTGCAGTTTTAGGAGTTTGCAAAGTACTGTTCTTCACAAAGCAAGGGCACACTGCCCTCATACAGGATCATTCATGGTCTTACAAGGAAAATCGTATTTTAGGTACTGTCTGCATGCACTTGCATTTTCTCATTTTAAAATAAAATCTAAAAATGCTAGTAGATTTATTTGAATTATGTATAGAATTCAGGTACTTCAATTTATATGGCTGACAGAAAATCCTATATAATTTTGTATGGCCCATTCAGTATATTAATATTAAATTTTATATCAAATGATTTTAAGTCTTTCAAGCAACTAAGACATACAAGATACATTCTATTCTGTGTTTTTTGGGTTTTGTGATCTATTTGTTTATTGCAAGTTAATGTTGTATTTTTGACTTTGACTTTTGTTTCATGCTTCAAAATACTTTGTATCGTGTCTTAATTCCAGGGGTTTTTGAAGGCCTTAGTAGTAGATTCTTTTTTGACATTTAGTAGATTCAAGTAATTGGTAATTATTGGAATTTTTTTTACTGTGCTTTTTGCAGAAGCACTTCTTAGTAAAATAATAATGGAATTTGTGATTTATAGTGTGTGTGATCTGCAAGCTTTCAACAGAAAGATTGCGCTAGTGTAGGTAATGACATAGGATTTAGACAATGCATTATGTGACTGTATTTTTATTTGTTTCTTGTAGAAACCAAAATCTCTTTTGGGCCTCCTGGTGCGACCAGAATCCCAAGAAAGGGATGAAGTAGATGAAATACAGGCTGCTGTCAGGCAGCAACTGGATAAAGAACTTATTCGTCTTTTTAATACATTATTGTTTTGTTTTGCGTCAGTGACTGACAGGTACAGTGTAAATGGACCTGCCCATGTAATTTTGACAGGGGATCATAATACCTGCTGCTGCTGTATGTTTGTCAGAATTTGAATAAAATTACATCATGACTCAATCATTTTAAAGTGTAAAAATGGAATATGCTTCTCTTGAACTGAAGAACAATATTAGATAGGCCTTTTCACAGTAAAATTAGGAAATGAACTGCAAAACTTAGAAGACTATGTACTAGTGGTCACTTCTTCAGCAAATTATGATTAAACTGATTGCAGGGATAAGATGGGCTTTTTCACTGCTGGAATTTTGCACAAGCAAATGATAACTTGGTTGATTGTGTAACATTTATTTAAAGTAAAGTAAAACATTGCAATATCTGGAATATCAACAAATGCTTATTTTTATTGAACTCCTTTTTGGCCTAATACGGTATATCAGTGCATAGCAGTGATTATTCTTTTTTTTTTTTTCCTTGAATTTTCTAATATAACATCTTCCCACACTAAATCTTTCTGTTCAAGTGTATTGTAAGAGATACTAGAATTGCAGCTTAAGATAATATTTGTTTATTGAAGTGCCACAACATGACTGTTTGTAAAGATACTTTCAAAATGTTACCTTCTTCATTCTTCCCACACAGTTATTAATTTTCTAAAAATTTTGACAGCTGGAAAGGGAAGGAGTATAGAAATCCCTGCTAGTTATATCTCATACTCCTGTACTTTCTGTCTATCTGAATTCTAGATTGATGGTATTTTGCAGGAAATACTTTTAAACTTGTCTCTTGAACCAGAACAAACATAAGCGTGGCTACTAATCTTTGCAACTCTTCTTGTTATGTTACCCATAGTCTTCAATCTCTTGCTCTTTGTTTAACATGCTCCTTAATAATTGTCCCTTTTTAGTTAAGCAGTGCTCTTAGAATTAGATGCAATATTATGTTTTCAGAACCTGGTTGAAGCAGGAAATGTAAAATTTAATTCCATGCTACTCTGTACATAAGGCAATAGTAACTACTTGAGATTCTGAGACTCATAGACCAAGAGAAGAACGAGGCATTGGTCTCTTGTAAAATGATGCGTTATAATAGTATCATGTTAACAGGTTTTTTTTTGTTTGTTTGTTTGTTTAATATAAATAAATCAGAGAAGGCTTGGAACTTGCTGGATCTTTCAGAACTGAGCTGGCTCTGAAGCTGCTCCAGTGTTTAAGGCTAACAGATGCACCACATTTTTATGGACTTCCTTCACTGGAGAGAACATTACAGGGAATGGTTCATGTTACTGCACTTCCAGACTGGAGTACCTATTCTGCTGAAGTTGAACCTGTTGCAATTTGTAAAAAATATTTAACAGGTCTTCTTGAGGTAGGTAGTTTGTGTTATAACCTAACTTTTGCGTTGAACGCTTTTAAAGGATGTACTTTTAGTGAGTATAAGCACTAGGAATAGATGTGGGAAAGGTTCCTTTTTCTGCTAAGAAGATAGCAAAAATATGGAGGCTAGATTGAGTGATGTGTATCTATACTTATGATAATTGTTTGTATTGTATGTGCCTTCATCCCCTAAATAAGAGATAATATAAAGTGGCTACAGTTAAAGCAAGATGAAAAATAAATGTAGTTTTGTTTGTTTGTTTTCTTTGAACAACTAAAACAGTAAGAGGAAAAATCCAATATATTCTCCCACAGGCAAAATCTGTGTATGACAGGGAACCTAGGGGAACAGTAACTTATTAGGCAGGTTATTAACCCAGAGAAAGCAGAAAAGAGGTGATTCAAGGAGCTGCAGTTGTTGGGAAGCCAAAATTTAATCTTGTTTTCAGCGTTCTTATTTGTTTGAGTCCATGGATGTGATACATAAATAGGTTTTGCTCCTAAAATCACATCTTCTGTAAACTCCAGTCTTCATAAAACTATAGGAGAAGGATAGATCTACCTTTCAGATTGTTTTATGGGTATTCAGTAAGGTAGATAAATTTAGAAGTTTTCTTTTTAGGTTCAAATACTAAAATCTATTGGTTGCATTGGTTGAGGCTTGAAACAGTCTTTAAGTGGTTTTAATTCATGTGTGATTCTGAATTATATGAATAGCAACCAGATAAGTGTCAGGAAAGTTTGTGTGCAGATGATTATCATATTTGTGATATGATTTTGTGATATTAGGGGGCAGTCTTAACTTGCCAAGATTTCTCAAGTAGAAATAAACACTTTAGAGCTTTTTGATTAGGTGAGTTTTGCAGCTTGAAATGTAGACTAAAATTGCCACCAAGGTTATAGATATCATGTGAAAGAAAGACTATTGCTGGACAATCATAATAAATGCTATGGAATGAAATCAACTGGTAATACACAAGCTCTATGTGCAGAAGAATTATACAGTTTTATTTGGCCTAAACTTGGAAGTAATTATAGGTTTATTTTGGGGTGCAGGGGAGAAAGTGGGTCTGAAAGAATTCATGTAGGGTGAGACACTGAAAGAAAGAACAGCAGTAAAAATTGAGAGGTTAAATTGCCATGCTTTGGGGAGGAAAAATACATCTAAAAGTGTGAGTCTTAAGATTATAATTTTTTAAAAAATATTTTTGGGCGTGTTTATTTGAAAGGAGCTTGTTTCTTATTTTAACATATATGGTTAGATATTTGATTAGAGACGGTTTATTTTATGTTACGATCCAGTAATCTTTATTTCCGTTCATTAGAATTTGGTATAGAAAGCTGATATATTTATTCTAGTTCAAATCACAATGAAAGATATTAATGACCTTTTTTATTGAACACAGAATTTTGAAAATAAATTATATTTTTAGTTCCAATCGTAGGACAAAAAACTAGGTACAATAAATGGACTTTTTCCATCTAAATCAAATGTTCAGGTTTCTGTTCAATATTGTGCTTACTGTTAAGTTCCACTGCCTTCTTCATTTGAAGAAATAAATCAAAAACATTGAACTTGGAATGGTTTCCAAATGGTTAAACCTCTGATGACCAAATGACTCATAAATAAGTACATTCTTAAAATTCAGCTAAAAAGCTAACATCTTTTAATGAGTTTAGTAGTGTATAGGACAGTTTATACTCTACCTGTGTACTGCTTACAGTAAAGCTACCATGAATTTGCACCTCCACTCTTAGGTCATCTCATCATTTTACGTTGAATGGGGAGGAAATGCTATGTCCTTCATGGGAAAAGGTGTTACGAAAAGCACGGTTCTTTGCTTGCTTCACTTATCTCATGAAATGATGGCTCAAGCCAAGGATACGGTGAGTGCATTAGTTGTCCTTATCTTGTCATGTGTAAGGGATATGCAGAGATATATTTTACTTGCAACAGATTATAAAAATAAAAATTATGTATCTGGTGATCTCATTTAGTATATAATCTTAGATAAATGAATAGGATCGAGTATAGTATACAAGAAAGCTGAAGATTCAGCTCTAACCTTACTGAAATAAATCTGCAAATAATTCTCTGGATTTATAAAGGTCTTCTTTCAGAAATGAGGAATCAGGATTTTACGTAGGATGAATAGATTTAAGCATTTATAGCAACATTATTTCTTCAGCCTTGTATAGATAACAGGCTTTCTAATATTTTTTCACATACATGTGTATATTCTTTCACATGTGTAAATACATGTAAACATGAAGGAATAAGTATACATGAAAGAATGTCTCACCTATAAAAGGAGCTATCACACTTATTAGCAAAACTCATACCTGTGCTTTCTGTTCATGTGCATATTTTGAGAGCTAAATTTGTTAGTTTGGAAAAAATGGCCATCATCAACAATTTAGTTCAATCATTTTTGAGAATCAAAATCTACTGTTATTAATATCTGTGATACCAGCAAGTGAAAACTTTTTGATATGATCAAGTAGACATGTAACTAGAAATAACAGTAGAGTTGCTTCTCCAAATTCCAGATGTCTATTTCATCAGTTCTATATGTAATTGTAGCTTAGGCTGTTGGTAGACTGGCATGGCATTGAAAGATTTGTAAGATAATTTCCTAATTTATTTTCTGTTTTCTAATCAGGACTGGATATCTCTTTGGTCTTTGTCTTATGATAACAGTGAAGAACAAGTTCTTTCTCAGCTAGGTCTGGCATGGCTCATTCCTTTATGGGTAGATAGAGACCCTGAGGTTAGTTACTGCGATGTTAAGTTGATATCTTATTTTGACCCTTAAATATTTGTAAAACTTTTATTTAATTAATTTATTTAATATTGAAACTACTGTTTTGCATTCTTTAAAGTGTTACTGACCATATCCTAAATGATCAGTAACAACAAAGCAGGGAGAGTGTTTCCATGTGAACATAATGTGAGAAATCCTTCCCTACCTCTTTTGTCTTCTGTGCTTTCGTTAGTCACTCATCATGTTTCCTAGGCAGTTTTCATTGGCATTGCTGTTACTTAGCTGCAAAGCAGAAACATTTACATGAACTACAAATTTAGAGCAAATGTATTTGATGCAAATCTGTTAAATTATATGAGTTTGCTAGATAGAACTATTTTTAAGTGGTATAACGTGAAGGCTATATTTTAAAGTTTTTTTAAGATTTTTTTTTTCTATATTTTTTTTATTTTTAATAAAAAAATACTTAAGTATTTTTAAGTATTCTGTCATTTTTACATGCGCATACTCATATGTAATTATGAGTATAGGGCCAGAGCAATATAGGAAAAGAGGTTGTTCTTTTTAAATTATTCCCTTAAGCTCCAGATTCAGTTGATACAACTTAGTTATTGAAAAAAATGTGTTGCTAATTACTGTAAGAAATATCACTTTGTGTTGTACTTATATGTACCAGGTCAGATTTACAGCACTTGGAATAGGATCAGCTCTTACATCTCTTGAAGCAGGATGTATTGCTTTAGCAGAAAGTTGCCAGAATATTTCAGGAGGCCTGTGGGGAACGGTGATAAACATCCTTCTGGACCAATGTGAATGTAGTATGGTACGCAGAGAGGTAAGTTTCTCGTGTCCTTCTGCTGTATTAAATTGCCAAGTTTACTTTCATGCAGAAGAAATTTTTTTTTTCTATGTGTCTAGTCTGTGCTGCACAATACCTGCTGCTTTCTAAGTTAAATCTAATTAAAATAAATGTTTAGATTCTTATTTAGAATTACTCGAGAAGCAACAAATACCGATGACTAGTGTAAAAGCAGAAATTATCTGAATTATACAAGTGAACACATGAAAACTTCAAGGTTTACACAGGCAGACAAATAGGTTGCTAAAGCATAACAAATTAGCCCAGATTGTAATGTCTGTTTTGTTCCTATGCTTTGGTACAAGCTTATCACCTGATCTGTAGTAAATATCTCTTCATTGCAGATGTGCATTACTCTGGTTTGTCTAGGCCACTAAGGTTTATTTGTGAGAACTGGAAGTTTATACTGTGGTAGAACAGCACATAGAACTATGGAATACTGTATTTAAACTGTGTATTTTTTTTTCTTTGGAACTTTCTATCAACTCCAGTTATAAGGTCTTTCTTGTTTTCCAATGACTAAGAAAGACTGTTCTTGTTAGGTAATACTCATTCAACAGGATTTGACTCTACTGGAACAGTGAAAGTATTTTATTAAAAAATAAGTATGTTTTCTAGTGATTTCTATTCCATCTCTTCCTTGTCTTTTTTTTTCTTACAAGTCTTTTCTTATGCCGTGTCCTAATGACATCTCTCATAGGTGAAGTTTAAGGGGTTTTAGGTTACATCTTTCTAAATATATTTTTTCCAACATGAACATGAAAATTCTTTGTGTTTCAACATACGTCTAAAGTAATAGAATAATAATGAAGACTGTGCTGTTCAATCTGATGTGATGGCTACAAGGCAATATTGATGCTTTTGTTTCTTTCAGGCTGCTTTTATTCTACAAAATCTCCTTGTGCTTCCAATTCCTACAGAAGACATGAAAGGTTGTATTTGGCAAGTGAGTGACTATTACATTTGCTGAGTGTGCTGGGTTAGCTGAAATTCAAGTAATTTTCCATGCAGTTAGAAACTTTTCTTCTTAGTAGCTAGCACAGTTTTCTGTTTTGGATTTAGTGTGAGAATAATAAGATAGCACCCTGGAATAAGGTTAATGTTTTCATCCAGTAGCTTTCCAGTGTTTGGGATTAGTTACGAAGAGAATGTTAGAACTCACTGATATCTTGGCTGTTGTCAGAGAAATCAAAGACTTCTTCAGTCATCCAGCTGCAGGTGCAAATTGGTAGGAGAGGGGCACAGACAGGACACCACCTAGCTTGACATCCAGGTTAATCAATGAAATATTGCATAGCGTGAATGTCAGGTTCCATATATAAGCATCAAGTTGCTGGGGGTGGCCCTTCTTCGATGGCCACCATCCATGAGGGGTCCTGCTCCTGTGGCTTTTCTACACCTGCTGCATTTTGCTGGACTCACTGTGCTCACGGTGTCTGCCTTCTGGCTCATTGCTGGGAGTGCATGTTCCAGCGGCTAAGTATTGCTCTGTATCACTGTTCGTTCTTTATTGTTCTATTAAATCTGTTTCCATGTCAACCCACAAGTCTTTCTGCTTCTTTTCATCCTTCTCTCTATGGAAGGAAAGGCAAGAGAAAACAGCTGCTGCTGGCCCAGGGCTAAATGGTAACAATGAGAAATGTCATAGTCACAGACAGATATTTGATATCAAAACTTATGTTAGTATACCTATAAAATATAAACTTAAAAAAATGAGACATCTAGTGTGACATTTTGGAAAGAGAAATACATGAATAGGTAAACTTCTTTAAACTTCCAGCGAGCTCAAGAAAAGAACCCAAGTCAGCTTGTGTATATGTTGCATTTAATGAACATAGTATCTTTTGGCTCGTAGGAAACTTGCTTATTTATGTAGTATCATTAATGCTTTTGGATAGAAATTAGTCGTTGGTTTTACTCACACTTGGAATGCAACATGATTTGAGGGGTATGAGGAAGAAGAAATTCTCAGAATATGATGTTTATGAAATGTTTTGAAAGAAATATGTAAGTGATGAAAAATAACCTTTTCCAAACACAGACGAAGCGGCTCGTTGCTCATGTCAATTTAAATGCTTATTAAAAATACAACCCCTTGCTCAAAGCAGGGTGAACTATAGTAAGTTGCTCGGGGCTGTGTCCAGTATCTTGAGTATATTGAGTATATTTTGAGTATCTCCAAGCATGGAAACTCCACCACTTCTCTGAGCAACTTGTTCTAATGCTTCACTAGCCCCACAGGGAAAACGTTTTTTCTTAAGTTTAAATAGAATTTTCTATATTTCAATTTTTGGTCATTGCCTTTTGTCCTGTCACTGGATACCAATGAGAAGAGTCTGTCTCTCTTTAGTTTCTCTCATCAGATGTTTATACAAACTGGTAGGATTTCCTGGAGACTTTTCCAGTTCTGATCTTGAGTCAGTCATCTTGTGTTACTTTCAGCAAGTCTGGTTCATTGTACATAAAGGTCTTTGGATCTTAGTTCCCAATTTTTCAAATTTTTGTGGCCTTGATACCTGTCCATCTTGCTCCTTTCAGTATATGAGATCGTACCTATATGAGAATAGTGTATGTTCTTTTTTGAAGAAATTTGCAGATGGAACCATATCCTGTTTTATCTGTTCCTTTCTGCAAAAGTTGAAGCTAGTGCTGAAAGACATTGTTCCTATTTTGCTAGGATAAGTAATAGGATTCAGCTGCACCCAAAATTAATTATGCTATTTCTTGCAGAGCTACATTTTACAATGTCTTATCTTTCCTTTATATCTGATTGTAAAGGAAGTTGTTCAAGTAATCTTATTAATCTGCCCCTTGTTTATTAATTATATTTTATCAATATAAATAATAATAATTATTTAAATTCATAACAGCAGGCAATTCACAAAGGGCAGCTTTTGTCACTTGTCACTTGTCAATATAAACTCTATTAAAAGTTGCCTTTTAGTCTTTTTTTAAACATTTGAACAGCTACATTGAGGTGACAAAAACTGAATCCAGTTGCAGAATTCTGCATGGATTCCAGTGTAATTAATAGAAGCTTTGAGTCAATGTGCTTCTTATTAAGAAGTGCAATTTAATGGAAATTACTCATCACTTAATAAGTGTTCATGCTGAAAGATATTATAAAATCTCACTTTATGGTAACTGGTTAATTAAAATGGTTGAAAATACAAACAACAGTTAAAATTGTGAGATACCACCGGGATCAAATTCTGTATTTCGGATTTTGGTTTGTTTATTTTTTTTTTTTATTTTTTTTTTTATTTATTTTTTTATTTTTTTATTTATTTTTTTTTTAAATTCATCTGAATCAGATGGTTTGTCTTTTGACTCTAATACAAGTAAGTTCAAAGGGGAGCTATTAAGTGGATCTGGGTGAACAGCAGGAATAATGTACCATAGCCACAGTAATGCACTGTCATTATATCACTTAGGAGAATAGGGCTGGAAGAGGAAAGGCTGTAAATTGAGTCTGTAGGCTGGTATCTTCATGAGAATGTCTATAGTGTTGCTGTTATATAGTTGATCTGCTTTATAATAATTCATTTAACTTTAAAGTGTGGCATAGGAAATTTTTTGTCAGGGGTAAAGTCAACTTGTGTAAAGTATTTGAAGACTGCAACATGCTGTGTTGTATAAAGGTTGCTGAAGTCAGAGCACTTTATGAATGTAATTGATAAGTAAGTCTTTTCAGGGCCCTTGTTGTCCAATGAAGTATCTGGCGTAGCTTCTTGAACTGACAATTCTGAATAGTAAAATTTTGACTAAATTTAACACAGTTTCCAAAGTATGTATTTGTCATAGTTCATACATATATTGCTGACAGTGTATTAATACAGTTTCATAATTCATTGTAAGCAGTTTACATGGAATGCTACATTCTTCTTCAAACTGTTTGTCGTATCTAGTTCTCTGTTAATTGGCACAAAAGGCAAATAGTAAAGCTGGCTTGAACATATCCTGTAACACAAAATGGCTTTACTGCTTCTACTTGATCTGGTTTTTGTTTTGTTTTCTTGTAAAGTAAGCCTGTACTCAGTGTAAGTGGAGGGGTTGCAGGAGATCTAGTGCCTCTTGAGGATACATAGTGTTTTTCAAATTACTTAGTTGCAGTTGATCTACCACTGCTCTGTCCTGACTGCCAGAGAAAGTTTCTAATTAGCACTGTCAAATTTTCTTTCCATATTTGGCATTGACTTGGTTATTTTTGAAGTACTGCAAGATGCCCTAAAACTGCCTTGCAGAATGTAATTGGTTTGAATTTTTCCCAGTCTGGGTTCTTTTACCAATTAACACTTCTAATTTTTATGGTCAGTCTAAAACTGTTGTAGCTTAATAAAACTTGTTTTCTTCTGTTACTATAGAAAACACTAGAGAAATACTGTAACAAAGGCAATCAAATCAAGCTGTTTATTTGAAATAAGACTGTGAAGTCTTTCTTTTCAGGTGTAAATCTACTGCTCTAGAAAGTTTTCCCTGAAGTCTGCATTTAAAAAGAAATGACTGAAAACCGTTCTTCAAAGAGAATTTCTTTCTTTTTATGTCTTGTTTTCTAAACAAATCTTTCATCATAGTAGATTGACATGTCTAGATGTAGTATAATGGTGGTATACTTTACAACAGAATGACCTTTTCAGGATATTTACTCTTTTCTCAGTATGTCTCCTCTTTTTCTAAAGAAAACTTTTGCATTAGTTGATATCTGTAAGTAGAATTAAATGCGAAATTAGAAGTGTGAAGTCTCCTGATTCATATACTCCCTTAAAACCACCCTTTTACAACTTTCCATGGCTTTTCCACTTAGCTGTTAACAAATTTCTCAGGAGCTTAACAGCTACCTCCGTTTTGCTGTATCATGACAGTTTTTGTAAAATACTATGATTTAGCTCAGCCTTAATAAAACTTGTATTTGATTTTTGGAATCTCTTAATTACAGCACGTAAACCAGCTATGTGTATGCACATATGCACAGTATTAGGCTTAATTTGGGGGGCTTCTATAGTTTATGTAAAACATTCCTTTAAATGATGTGTGTGAATTTCATGTCTTCAGGGTCCTTGTGTACATGATGAAGAATCTGGCCTCTCTCAGACAGGAAAACCTGCACTTCAGGCCCTTTTGTATCACTGCCAGTTCTATGAACATGTGAATCAGATGGTGAAACACTGTTACCTGGGATGCTATATGTTTGATTTGAAACCTTCCAAGGAAAACAACCTCATTGTAGAAAAAGGTGGTATAACTGGTAAGTGGTATAAATGTAATCTTGTAGCATTTTAAACCTACTTAAATAACTTCTATTTTTGAGTAACGTACCTCAAATAATTCTTACTAAGAATGGAACTGAAACTGAATATATAAATCATGAACATAAATATGCTGTTAAGTCAAAATATTGCTCTGAGGATTTAAGTAGATAAGTCACTCGTTTAACATCTCAGGAAAAGCTCTGAGCTGTTATTTACAGCTTCAAAATGTTATGAATGGTAACCATTGGTTCTGCAGTACATTTTCTTGCAAATATTTGGGGTTAAAATACTTCTTACAGTTTTGACTTTATGACAGACCAGTACGATGAAAATTTAGGAAAAAGAAATACACGGTCTGTTTCTAAGACTCCTACTTCTGTTTCTTGATGTATTCAACTTTAAAAAAAAGATGAGTAGGAGTGGACTCTAATTTGCTTGAGTTAGCTGCATTCTGAGATGTTCAGATATGATTTAATTCATAGACTGATCAAATGTCATACTCAGATTGGATTATTTTTTTTTAACCTGTGCACCCTTGGAGTATCTCAGATCTAACTGTCTAAATATGTATTATGGTCTTAAGTATAGAAAGCTAGGAAATTCTTCAGAGAGCTCAATTAGTAAAAGCTGTTAAAGGGAGGGAAAATTACTGAGTTCCTTCTTTTTTGCTTCCTACTCTTTTGTGTGCTTAAGTTTCTGTATTTTCATCTTTGAAGGCTACAGATTTAAACAGTTTCTGTAGGTCTGCTGCTGTTAAACTTACGTTACAGAAGCATGAACAGAAGAAGGAATGCTATTTCCCCTACCAAGTTATGATTTTATGACAGACCCAAGGAAAATAAATATTTTTGTTGAGCTCACTGAGTTATCAGAGAAGTAACTCAGCACCATACAAAATTCCAGTCATAAAAATCCTCAGTTTCTTCTGTGGCTGCTTTAATCTATAGGTGTGATTTTTTTTCAATCCAACACATTTCACTCCTCACATGGTGGTCTTATTTGTGCCTCTTAGCAATTCTGTTAGCTGATGCAATATCTTACCTAAGAGCAACTTAAACTCCAGGATTGTAGAACTTTGCAGTGAATAGCTGAGATGTGTTTTGTCAGGCCATTGAAAAGCAAAGCCAAAAAAATTCCAGGAGCTTTGAAACCAGGGGAAAGAGTAATCTATGATATTTCAGGAACAAGAAACACAATTTTTGTTTATTTAAAAAAGGGAGAACAAGACAATGTTTGTTCCATCTCTAAAGTTATAGTACTCACAAGGCTTGTACATCCTTCAATCGTATGTTCAGATTTGAGTTATCTCTGTTTATGCTTTTTAATAGGTCTTTTGTCATCTCTTAATAGATCTTGCTTTATCTTCCTCAAACTATTTTTGTAATTTTATCCCAATTTTCCTCACATTTTTCAGTAATATGAAAAAATCTCATCCACAAAATTATATTTAACATAAGATTAGTTAGCTCAGTTTAGTATTTAGCTGAGATATATATATATACAGGACTCCTACTTTTGTGGGTTTTGCACTCAGAATCTGTGTAATCTAGTGCTTTATTCTTAGCTGTTTCCTTTTCTAAGTATATGAAAGCCTTAGATCCAATTATTGACAGGTTTGTCCTGTAAAATTTTTGTCATTTTTTGTTCCAACAGAGATTTGCAAAGTGATTTTTGCCTTCATTATATTTATGAATATGAGTTTTCTTGAAACTGCTTCTCTTAAAATGTGAATTTTGTTTTTTGTAGACAAGGTCATCTGTTCAGTATGTTTGTGCTGTGAGACCCCAGTATTTTCAACACTTTTGTACTATTAAATTTTAAATAAAACTAAATCTGAACTATTTCAAAAGAGTAAAGGCTATACAAGTTTGAGCTAAATGCAGCTTTTTTCAAACTATTTTATGTTTCAGCTGAAAAATATATTTTATTTAATTTCTATTTATTCAAGGGATTTGCTGGATAAGAATGCATAGGTACAGTGTGTGAAAACTTATATTCTGAGATCTTCAGAAGGATAACTGTGGTTGGCAACTTCCTCATTAAAACAATCATTTGAAAAGGTTGTTTTACTCTCTTCTGGTCTTGTAACAAAAAAACAAATATCTTTTTGTTTAAATATGATTTTAATTTTTTTTCCTACAGATTTTGATGATTCTCTTAATCTTTGGAAGGCTCCATCCAGTCAAAGCCGATCTTCACATTCTCAGTCAACATCTGAAACGATGGTAACTTGTGGAGTAATCTATCTATTTTAAATATGAAGTTATACATAAAATGCTTCAAGGAAAATTAGCACTCTTATAAATGATAAAAACCACCAACAAAATAAGACAAAAACCGAAACTGAAATTAAATGGAAAAATTAAAAGATTAAATTGAAATTTATTCTGAAGTAGCTTTAACCAGTTAAAAAAAAGCTTTACGGTTATTTACCTGAGCAAAAATAAATAGCTTACTTTGACTGGTTAAATGCATAAAGCAGTGCTGAATTCTGCAGCTTCTCACAGCAAGACATATTCTCTAGAGGTTTCTTTGTAATTGGCTTTATTGACAAAATGCTGTCATTTCCATCTGTAGTTGTCACTTCTGCTTTTATCCAAACTGTTCTTTCGGAGTGAACGTATATTTAAGCTACAGAGCTACAGAACTGGATCAATCAAATCCACAGATGTACATTGGGTTAAAATTATATTCTGTGTCATATTAAACTCTGGGTTCTGAAAATGCTTTTATAAAATAGAAAAGTCTTTGCAAGACCCAAAATAGCCATGAAAAATCTAAGAAAGCAGGTGGCTGCTTGAAAAATTTGTCTCTGACTGCAATGATTACTTCAGTGAAAGGCTGTAAACATATGCTGTCTTACAAGATGGTAAATGCAAAGGAAGAGAAATTGAAATACGTTCTTCCAGTTCCAGAATACATTTGCAATATCAGATCAGGCTGCGGAGGAAGCTTTTATAACATTCGTTAGTTACCTGATGAAAATCATACATTTTCAAAGACTGCAGCGTAACTCCAAGAAAACTCTGACATGTTAAATTGAAATCCATGTTTATAATTTTATGTTTTCTTCAAAACAGATAAAGAAATACAAAATACTATGTTATTCTATTGACTAAATTGTTTTGTTCAGTTTTGCTGTGGATCATGATGAAAATAAAAACATAGAAAAGCTAGTGTTGAATTTTTTCTCAAAATATTTCAGAATTATAATTTTTCCTTACTCTTTCGACTCTGATAAATATATGGCTGTCTAGTACTGTGACTGTTATCTGGCCTGTTTTTAATATCGATGATAAAAGACACTATAATTTTAAGCTAAAATTTATCTTTTTCTGAAATGTATTGATGAATTTGATTTTCATTTATTCAAAGCAACCCCCCGCCAAAAAACCTTAGGGTAATTTTAAACACAAATATTCAAATTTGAGTGTTTGAAACTAAATTAAATGAAAGTGCATGTAGATCATGAAGTAGATGTTAACATGAATACAGCTTAAAAAACATTTATACAAGAATCTTGGGTTGTTTAAAATGGTTGTTTCCAAATTGCTTTTTACTGAATAAATCAAGTGCCACTTTCTTATAGGAATAGAAGTTGAAAAGTAATTTCATCTTGTTTTGTTCCTGTTACTTGGAGGAAAAGTTTTATTTCAGCAATTCTTGACAGGGTTGACTGTCTAATCTACTTAAAATTGTGCTTCAGTTCTCGTGAAGAGTTCATTGCATGAGATTTGCTTCAGTAGCTTAAAAAAAACCAGAAAAAATAGTTCTACTATATCAAAATTATGTATTTTTATTTATATGTGTAAAGTAGCATCATAGTTTAACATAAAGGCATGCAACATAGCTCTATCATTCTATTTAACAAATGGGCAACAACTCATTTATAGTGGAAAGCACAGTGTGATACTGAGCTACACTCATTTGTATCAGTCTTCCAGATATTGTAGACTTCATATTTGCAAATATGATGCTCTTAACAGCTGATGTAAGAGAGTTTTATTCAAGTTTATTTTTTCTTTTGTTTGGTTTTCCTTCTTCCCCTGGTACACATGGAGATTTCACATTAAAACTTCGACTGTCATTTATAGAAGTTAATTTTATTTCTATTTGTGTTCCATGGACCTTTTTAGCATCTGTAAACTCTTGTTTGTGCTTGGTTTTTGTTTTGTGTGTGGGTTTTGTGTGTGGTTTTTTTTTTTGCGTTTTTGGGGTTTTTTTGTTTGTGTTTTTAAGTAAGTTTCTTACATTTAGAAAAATACAGGTGCTGACATGACAGATGGCAAGTTTCCAAACTGGAGGGCAAGATGTAGAGGTCTGATGTTCCAATGCCAGTATTTATTAGAAGAAAGATAGAGGAAGGGAACGAAGGCTACAAACTGTATTTTAGAGGGCAGTTAATGACTATTAAGTGTCTCTCTGGTAAAGTTTGGAAATACTTTTTCATTTTTTTTCCTATAAAACTTCACATTTTCTGTTCCTACATTTTGGCCCAAAGCTTTCCATTTTGATGCATGAGAAACAGAAATGCATTTACAAAGTCATTACCAAAAGTTTGTAGAAGTTTGTCTCTAAATCTTATATATTGGTGGTTCCAGGATGATGTAGTTATTCCAAGCCCACTAGATGGCATGCTTTCCCCATCACAGATAAAAGGGAGTCTGCAGGTCTCAGTGAATGGAAAAATGTGGGCTTATTTCTTTTTTGTTTGTTTTTTGTAGGGTTTTGTGTGTGTGTATGTTACAGATTTCATGACAAAGCCACAAATAATTGAGAGTTACTAGCTATCAAACCAAGTAGACTTGTTTCTTTTGGAATATTTTAATGACATGCTAAAAAAATATTCTTCTAAATACCTCCTTATCCATTCATTTCATGAAGGTTGGTCTAGGAAGCTGAAACTGCTGTTTTTTCAGTGGGCCACATCCTGAAGATCTTTGCAGAAGCAAAATTTATTGAATTATGTGAATTTCTTTCCTATGAAGAGAAAAGGCCTGCTGATTTTTTTTTTTCTTTGATGTTTGAAAACAGTTCTAACAAAAAGACACTATTAGTTTTCTCTGTTTTCGTATTTCATGTAATCAACACTTTAATTGAACTGTTGTCAAAGGCTTATTTCACACAGGGTTCATGTAACCTTAAGTGAAAATAGTATCTAAATTACTTTTTGACTTCATCCTTTTCTCCACATCCACAATTTTTCCCCCAGATTTGCAGAAAATACAACTGAAAAAATTAAAAGCAAGTACATTACTAACAGAAATTTTCTTTTTTAGCGTAGGTCTTGCACAGGCCATAACTGCAATTTTGCCCATTCTATACAGTAAAAAATGGTGATGTTGGGAATGAAATCAACGATTCAAGGTCATGCAAAAGACCATATGCACTCTATTTAGTGCCTTTAAGATCTTGGTGGATTACAGAATTTTGTCAAGTTTATCTCTGTTTTTCTGTAAACTGGAATGTGGACAAAAAGTCCAATGCTGAAAAGATTAAATATCTTTGTCTTTATGGAATTCGTAGTTTAAACACTAAGTCAGGTTATCATTACAGAGAACAAATCCTTCTTCTTATTTTAACCAACAATTTTGTCTTTAGTACATATGATTGAGAACACCAACCAGCATGGAGATACCAGCTTGCTTCACACTGCATAAGTACACTAGGGCTGTTTAATGCTCAGGACAGCTTAGTGAAATGAGCAGTTATTTCAAAACTTGAGCTAAAAATGGTGCAGGTTAAAAGTCTACAGACATTGCCCAGATAGCTTTAAGTTATGGCTGTCCTTTTCTACAAAATCGTCTTGCTATTTTATAAAAATATGTGCTTTATTTTCTGGAACCGTGGTTACCAGAGTGCTATACAGTTAAGTGATTTAAACCTTTGAAAAGAGAAGTGAATAGCATTAATCGCAGCAAGCCTATTAAATCAGTGCTAGAGGGATTTTTATACTAGAGGTTAAGAAAAGACCTTTTATTCATATGTAGTAGATAAATGGCAAAACCCTCGTATTTCTCCTGTATTTCCACTCAAATAATTTTTGTGTTCTTTTATATTAGTTCTAATCTGCAGTTGTTATCTCTCACTACATACAACCCTTTCTTTTCCCCAATTAAACCCTTTTCCAAAGCCTGTTTGTTTCACTGTTAAGCAGCAGAATGCTTCAATACTCCCAGAAGGAACTTGGTGGCACTAGTAGATATCCTTTACACAATACAATGTTTCAGAACCCCAGTTCATCCTTTTCAAAGGTGATTTACAAAAGCAGTAATATAATTTCTTTCCTGAAATGCAGAGCATTGTGGAAACAGCTTCATTGTGTTACTCTGTTTTCTGTTAAGACAGCAGAAAATTTCTGTTTTTAACCCATGTCCCACTGTGAAGCAATTACCAATAAATGTTCTATCAGTGCAGGAAGCTGATATTTTTCTAACCAGATAAAGCTTTTATTGATTTTTTTTTTTTTTTTCTTAGCATATCTAAGACCTTGTTTTTATTTCTTTGCCCAAAGTGTTTAGGCAGTTTTAGCAGATGGAGAAAGAATTGTTGTGCAATGTATAAGATATTATTTACTAATATGTGAAAGCTTGTATGAATTTAAAATAATATCTTTATGGTGACTCTCAGCATAGTAATAATTCCTTTTAGGGCTTTACTTGGTGCAGAACCATATGGACTGTTAGAAGTTCCATATGGTTTTGTACTTTTTAAGAAAAAGTTATGTTTCTTCTTGTTTACTAGAATGCTTGGAATTGAAGTATAATGTTGAATAAATACAGAATTTGCCATGTGTCAAGATGGATTGATTTACCTGAATATAAATGATGGATTTTAATAATTATTTAAATCAGCAAGCATGAAACTTTAAATAATTTCAGTTGACAAGTATGGATTTTATTTGTATAATCTAAACAGAATTTGAATTTCAATTGGTTGATACAGTATGTTACGGCATTTTGCTAACAAGAAAATTATTTAGCCAAGTATGTCCTAGTGTTTATGTCACCCAAACTATATACAAATCCTGGGTTACAGATACACATCTCAGATCTTACTGTAGCTTGTTACAATAACCTTCTGGTTTTTTTGAGGGACAATTACACATGTGTGAGGAGAAAGATTCGAGACTGTAGAATGGGCACTAGTGGGAAACCAGAGGAAAAAGGGGTAAGAGGGGAACTACAGCATGAAGGTGGCAACATTCAGCTCATGCTGGGCCTCTGATCTCAAGTAAAGATGTGCTGATAGAAACCTAACAATATTTGGAAGTGATGGGGGTGGAAGGTAGGGTTAAACTTTCTAGGGGATTAGAAAAGGCTAAGTACAGAGTTTATGTAGCTCAAAATGCTTCTGAGTAAATCAAAGGCAAGCCTGGAAAGCAGTGATCTAACTGCAAGGATACAATAGCTAGGAAGGGAGTAATCTGTGATTTCCTTTCCTCCGCCCGTTTTGTCAATTAAGTCGCTTTTGACTTTTCCTTAGGTAAAAAAAATATTCCGACTGATATTGTAATAAAACTTAAAAAAGAAAATCTTTGAAATATTTTGGTCTTCCTTAGAAATCTCACTGTGACTGTCTCGGGATTTCATTGGGTTACCCAATGTTCTGTATTCTTTACAGTGACACTCTTGAAGCAAGTTTATCTGGTGTGAAATGTCCAGCTAGAAAAAAAAAAAACAGAAATGAAAAAGTGACCTGACATGGAAGATGCTTATCCCATACTCTGAAACAGGTCACATGTCTTGTTGTGTCATAAAAGCATATTATTAAGCTGGACACTCTAGGTCTTCTGGTCTCAAGCTTGTGGTTCTAAACACAATAGCATTAAGAACTTCAGAAAGCATGCAAAATTAATCATATGGTAGATAATGTAGAGTTGGTAGAAGGTGCATGGTAGTATGGCAGTAAAATTATCTACTGCATGTAAATATCTCATATCTTCACCATTAAATGAATACTTGTAAGGGTCACATGACTAAGGTTAAGAAAAGTACCAAGAACTGGAAAGACTCTGGGACTTCAACTTTAGCTGATTAATAATGTACCTGTGATTTTTTTTTTTTTTTTTTTTTTTTTGTTATCTGAACATGACTGGTTACAAATGGACAAGTGCTGATGTTCTCAGTAGAACAAATAGTCCGTCAAATGGTTCGGTAATGCTGTTCTATCTTAGGCCAAATGTAGACTGCGTCAATTATACAGGTGAAAAAGAAGGATGAAGAGGAGGAATTTTCAGTAACATGGGCATCAATCAGTTTTTAACTTAAATGTTTCAGACTTCTCATATCGTACATCTTTCAATAGCTGGATTTTCTGGATATAACTATATATACACACACATATACTACATGTAATAGTAATTTTTACATAGTTTTTGATTTTGTGGGTTTGTTGGTTTTGGTGGGTTGGTGTTTCCCCTTCCCCAACCTCTCACCCCAAGTGAAATATAAGTACAAGTCTGCTCTCTAAAAGCTGGAGTCAACTAGTTTCCTTTTTATGTCTTTCTAGATTCGGTCTGCATCACCATCCGTGGGGAGTGTTACTGAGCTTCAAGCAATAGTACCAAAAAATTCAACCAGTTTTATTCCTGAAACTGTAGCTGATCGGCTTATGGCACAAGGTAAGTCAAAGTTTGAGTTTGTGAATGTAATGTTGAATGCAATGTATTAGCCTGCCCATTTCTACATGAATGTAAAGCTTGTGTATTGGTGCATCAGTCACCATTGATGCTTCTACTGGTTATTTTGGAAGACAAACATGAAAAACATATTTTAAAATGAAATCGGGTAAAATACATCCGACAGAAATAAGAGAAAATGGTTGATACTGCTTGAAATGTAACTCAGGACTTAGGTTCCATTCCTGTTGTCCAGTCACCCTTTCAAAACATTCAGTTTTGGTGAAGCTGTCATATACACACATGCACATGTGTACGCATGTGCGCACACAGGTGTATGTATAATTTTCTTTAAACGTAGAAAGATAAAAATGTAAATAACGTAACAAAAATATAAAATGATATATGTAGAGACAGATACCTACAAATATAAAATATTTTTCTGTTCAGGAAAAATGTGAAAATTTGTATCTTTCCAAATTTACTGTTAAATGATTATTAGTATTTTGTAGAAGGAACATTTTATTTCAGAACTATTTTAAATAACACTTTTCCTGTATCTGATTTCTTCTTGTTTGGGTTTTGTGTTTGTTTTATCCTCATTCCAGATTATACTGTTTTAAATATGGGGGAAACTTGGATATTTTGTGAAAAAGAACAAGCAATTTGCTTTATGTAACAGCTCTAATTAATCTTTAGTGTATTTTTCTTTTTCTTTTTTTATTAAACGCATTCTAGGTCAAAGTGATACAACCACGACAGAATCCCTAAGTCAACATGATTCTCCGATGTCTGCTACTCTGTCTAAACAGCGTGCTGTAGTCACACCTGCCCTTTTATCAGCTGTTTGCAGCCTTCTGCACAACCTGCTGGTTGTCACACCAAAAGACACTGGAATTGCTCTTCAACAAGCACATTTGCTAACAGCTCTCAGCAGGTATGAGATCAATAACTGCTGAATCACAAACAAGGTGTAGCGATAGAGGTGGAAAGTTTGAAATACGATCTACTAGTGTTTCTTACCAAAACTCTTAAATATATTGATCACTTCTTGCTTCTGACGTGTTAAAAAATGCCTTTTCTTAAAAATACAATCAACAAAAGAAAAGAATTTGGATTATTTATTTTTTTCACAGAAAAGGTAGTCATATTTATGATTCCATTTGTGGTGTCTGTCTTCTACAGGACTACTGTATTCCTCTGGTAACGATTTAGGTTTTTGTCTAGATGACAATTTTGTCATCCTTTTTGGAAGGGTAATGTTTCAATTTTTTTTTCTTTCGTAGAACAGTACACAATATAAGGTGTTCAGAATTACGGGTCATTTAGGCTCATTCTATGATTTTTTTCTTTGAACTGTTTGCAATATTCTGAGCGTGAGAAAAGGGCTGTAAAACTAAAAGAGAGTAAGTAATGCTTGCCAGATTTGGGAGAGTCTTGGATCATAGACCCGAGTGTTTTTTGTTTTTTTGTCAAAAAGGAACCACTTCAAAATAGGCTTCACATTGAATTCCATGTTTCCACTTGCATCGTAACAAATTCTTTCATCTGTAGAAAGTGTTTGGAAGTCCTGAAGTGAAACAGGAAAATTAGTTCAGGGTTTTTTAAGGTTTTCAAGAGCTTTTGTAATTGCTCTTTATACTGCAATTAATGAAAAAAAAAGCTTGTTTGAATAGAGTTTATATTATTACAGAGCTGCTTATTCCTCTACAGGAAAGGAAATAAGTAATCAAATATAAACAAACAATTTTTAACATTGCAGTAACAGCCATTGGAATTTATGCTAGTCAAACTGTTTAGTAGCAGTAAGCTGTTTCAACAGTTGCCCTTGTGCTAGACTTACTGCTGAACTCCATTATTTTCAAGAAGTTCTTCATAATTTATTTCTACTCTATTAATTGAGAATTTTCTTTTCTACGGCATGTTAAGTTAGTAGAATGTTTCATTAATTAAGTGTATTTCTAACCAAATTATTTTATTTTAGTCTTGTGAGCGCTAATCTGATTGGGAGATGTATCTTGGAACTGAAAGCTCCATTGGGTCATCCATGTCATATAGAAGATGTAAAAGCTCAGGTGAGAGAACCATTTGTTACTTTATAATTTTTTAAATTATGAAATTGATTATGTTTGACTAATCTGTGTTCATTTACATAGTGCAGACACACTGTTATAGCTTACATTCATGTGAATCTCTCTGCTTTTGACAAGGTTTAAGAGAAAATAAACCATGTTATATTCAACACAGAACAATTAATTTCTGTTTTAGAACTATACCTAGAATCATCAAACGGAAAACCAAATGTGTTTTAAAAATACAAATAGGGTTTAGCAGTTATACAGATCGGGCAATAGAATTTCTTTGTACAATATTAAAGTGCAAGCCAGATAGTTACTGGCAGATTTCATATTTATTTTCTACAAAAAAACTGTCTGCCTTCCTTTGTCTCCAATCCTGCAGGCACATCAAAAGTAGTTGAGAACTATGTATGTGAAGCATGTAGGTTTACTGCCAATGGAACTACTTTTGTATCAAATTTAACTCTGTGTATATAACATGTAGGACATACTAAGTTCATGGCACAGCACCATTCCAGAAGCTTCTGCTGCACTGCATTCAAATTTGCTTTGAAGAAAGATACCTGAATTATTAAGAAAGTGTTTCTGAAGAAATCTTGTGAAAATAAATACATAAATATGTCAAGAATTTTTTTTTTCCCTAAAGCTTCAAAGTGAGCTGCTGTTTTCAGGAAATACACGTATATTCGTCAGTATTAAAGACCATTGTTATAACAGGTTTTCTCTGTGAGCTTTCAGAGAATATGATGCTGTACATATAATGAGAGTCATGACTTTCTCACAGGGAACTTTATTCTTTGTCGCTAGAAAACTGATTTCACATGTGTTTCCAGACTAGGAATTCTGTTTAATCATCAACAGTAAAAATTAGGAGCACAATTTTTAATTTGTATCCTGTTATTTCTTTTAAATGGTGTATATTAATTCAAAATGTTATGAATCTGTTGAGGTAATTTAAGTATTTAAATTAAAAAATACGTGGAAGGTGCAAATATATGGCCTTATTTCATATATTTTAAAAAATATTTAACAGGTATTATCACTACTTCAGTACTTGTCATCTGTGTCCAGGCTTCTGAAATCATGTGTATTGGTTGACTCTCAGCTTGTAATCCAGGATGAACTGTTGAAACCTCTCTTGGGAAACACCTTCATGATTCTTTCCATTCGCTCCAAAGATGGCTTAGGTAATGAACTACTTTGTTTCCAGTATAGTCAGACAGAAGGTGCCCTCATTTATATACCACATTCATTTAAATTGACAGTAGTTGTCAGGCTTAACTATCCAGGTTTGTGCACATGTGTAGATGGTTTGACATTTTTTTTTTCTGTATTATCTTTGCAGATACCGAGTTAACATCTGTACTTCATGAAACATGGGTAGACATTTTCAGCCTTCTAGCTACATTATTGTGGAAGTGTGGCCAAATATCTTTTCCATCCGTGACGGCAGCATTTGCAAATCATTGTACAGCAGTAATTGGTAATAATTATTCTTGGATGGGTTTTAACCTAACACCTAATAAAACAAATAAACAAATAGAAATGAGGGGCATTCCTGTTTAGATGCTATTAAGTCATTAAGAATCACGTATCGAGAATGAAAACCAAATTTGCCTAGAACTTGACTGACTTTTTCCATTAACTGGATTTTTGTAATTCTTTCTTATATTACTAGACTAACTTTTGAATTGCCAGATAAATTCACAAGTTTTGTTTACATGTATGGGTTAGTGATTCTAGCTGTAAACCTGAACCAAATATGACACCTTTGAGTAGATCCATTAGCACTTCATTTTTTTCTTTATATGGGTTTGGTTTTTATATCCTGTATGAAAGGAAAGCAAAGGTTTGAGGGGTGATAAGAGATAAAGGATTTCACGATTACTATACAGAGTTTAGTTTTGGTGGGGTTTTTTTGTTTATTTGTGGATTTTTTTGTTGCTTTGTTTGTTTGGGTTTTGTTTTGTTTGTTTAATTATTTCTTCATTGGTTATTTGCTTACTCATGGCTCTTGGTCACCAGGATTCTCTGACGTATTTCAATACTGAAATATGGGCATGGTCCATTCAAGCTTCTGATTTCAGCCAGGTGCATGTGATCTGGTGAATCCAAATCTAATTGCACATAAAGGATCTGATTGGTACTGTTGGTAAGCTGTTGAATAAAGTGAGGAGAGTTCAGAAAATTGTCAAAAAAAAACAAGTGTGTAATTTAGCAAATGGAAATTGCTTTTCTTGTTTTATAGTAAAAATAATGCAGAGCAATTAATTCAAACCTGTAAAACTTTTTTTTTCTTAGTTTTTTTAAAGACTTATCAAATGTATGGAATTTGTACAATTTTTTGTGCAATGCACAGGTATAGTCAGGTATAGTTGCTTCTTGGCTCACACTTTCTTTGATAAGTCTTTCTGAGTTCTGAAGCACTTAAGCTTTATTCAGAATTTTTATTTTTCTGTTTAACCTTTCAGATACCATATGTGATTGTATTCATCAGTCAACCACATATCCTGCTTTGTATATGGCTAGTCTACAGTTCCTCTCTGCCTTTTTGAATGAGGAAGGAAGAAGACAGCTCCAAGATAAACAGAGTTTATGTCAGAATACAACTATTAGTTTTCTTCTGGATCACACTGAAGGATGCCAGGCATCAGTAACTCAGCTTACTGAATTAATTATTCAGGTATTTAAAATTTGACGATGTGATTGCAGGATATATTTTTGCATTTTTGTATTCTATTAAAAAGGAAAGTAGTTACCTAATGAAAAATAAGTTATTTCCAGTTATGAACCAAGACTTCTTTAATTTGAGATGTCTGTTACACTCATTTTTGAAATTCATGTAATAAGCTGGAACAATTACAAAGAAGCAGCTTCTAGGAAGTGCCTTGCAAGGCAATTGTGCTGCAACGGTGTGGAATGAAATCTTATGTAGAGGAGATCATACATAGATAATGTTTGGTGAAATACTAATATGCTTTTTTTTCTGCTTTTCCAAACATGTAATGAGATTTTTGAGGTTTGAGACATATTTATCCCCATTATAAATGACTGCATTGTTGTTCTTAACAGCTGCCTTTGTAAAAAGTTGTGACCAAAATGAATCATTAAGCCTTCTAGAAATATCATAATTTCCCAAACATATCGTCAGATTTTTGTATTTAATTATTTACGTGCCTAAAAGTGAACTCCTTGGCTCTGGCACAAAAAATGTGATTGTATGAAAGTATGTCAGGCAGAAAGGTTTTGTAAGTCACATTCCTCTATTTTCATACATGTATACACAGCTGAATACCAGTCTTTGCCAGCAAAAGGTAATGATTCTTATGGTGACAGCCGAAGAAGGTCTATACAGTGAAGAGTTAACTGCAGCCAGGCCAATGAAAGTACATCAGACACTGACATGGTTTGAGTATTGTAAGAGATACCAGCATTTAACTTGCTCTTGAACTGTTCAGAGCTGTAGATGGATGTTACGTTTGCTTCATAAAAGAGCTCAAAAGATAACCTATGCTGTCTGAGGCTTCATAATATGTGAAAGGGATATAGCTGATATGATCCATAAAAAAGGATAACAGATCAGGAAAGAAATAGTTTCTCTTTTTTTACAATACATACATGTCTGTGTATATATATATGGTGGTCACTGAGCGGCAGGTGACAGAGGAACCCACAAAATGTAATGTAAGCTGTGTAAAAAAATAAAAAATTCTATATGATTTTTCTTCAAGAGAAGCAGTCAAGCAAATAATTGACTAACATAGAAAAGGCTGTGAGAGAGTTTTCAAACAATCAGTCATATCCATTAATCATCCTAGTGACTAAATCTACAGAAAAGGTGATATGCAATGGCAAATACAAACTGAGGACCTGATCTTCAGGTGTGAATATTATAGTAGCAGACCAATATGCATTGTTGCATACAACCAATTTAATAAGTGCACATGTTGACTTTGAAAGGTTTTGGTGCTTTTCTGTATGTAAACTTCAACCCTTGTGTACATGTTTTCAAGACCAGGAGTAAAAGTAATAATGAAACCATAATCCATACATAAAGTCTCAAATTTAGGCCCTACCTTTTTTTTTTTTATAGATATAAAATTAACAGTATTTTAGAAAGAGTGTGATTTCCCCTTCAGCTAACTTACAGTAGGTGCAGAATAACATAGCTACTACTGCTGTGGATTTATGGGACATCTTAAATTTATTATACATCATAATTTCAAAAAAAGAATTTTAAGTCTCCATTCTCATTTTAATACTTTAATAGTAGTAGAATCTGCTGGTAGAAGGCATTATAAATTTACATAGAGTTACTTTTTCAATTCAACTGGCAGTTAATAATCAATTAATTATTTAAGTGTTCCCTATAATTGACATACATTTTCTTTTTTATTATAAACTGCAATTCTTGATTGCAGAGGAAGGAAAAAAAGTATAAAGGACCATGCTTCAAGAAAGAACAGAATTCTGCTATGTTTTAAGATAAAATTTAGAAAATAGATGGAATTAAAACTTTTTTAAAAGCTAAAAATTTAGGACAACTCACCATAATTATTTGGTTAGTTCTAATCAGCCACATAATACTTAATTAAAGGAAAATACCCAAAAGATTGGTAGGGAAATATGTTTTTTAATGACTAAAATATTCCTAAGTTCTAAGAAAAAATAAAAACCAGCTAATAACTGAATAGGGCAAAAGCCTTTAGATAAATCGCAAAATTTACATTTTAGGTTATGCAGGATTGAAGGAGCTCATCATTTTGTGTAAAGTGGTTGTGTAAATTAGAATCAAGTTGAAACTTTAAGCTTTTTATGTTTTTAACTACTCAAACACATAAATTCTGTAATTTAAATAGAAACTACCACCTGTCAGTATAGAAAAACAGCTGATTTATCTAGAACAATCTTGTGCTGGTGATAGCTTTGAGATTTCACTTGGGATCTAATAAAACCAGTTGTAGTCCAAATGTGAAATTTTTGGGGAGATATAAATGTCCGTACTTTGGTGCTTTCACTTGGTATCAGTTGTTCTTATCAATGAGGTTGTTTTGGTTTTGTGGTTGTTCTTGTTTGTGGGTTTTTTTGTTTTGCTTTTGTTTTTTTTTTTTCCTAAGTTATTATTTTACTAGTCTTCATCCCTTAACCTTTTCAGTCCTGGTTATACTGTACACATCAGTAAATAATAACCCCACAGCATACATAGATGTTTTTGTTTTGTTTTGTTTTAATTGCATATTAAAATTTGAAATAAAATTGTTAGGCAAATACTAGCTAGAGGACTAAAGACAAAAAAGGTGCTATGTAGAGGTGTAAGATGTGAGAACCTGTGGATACTTCAGATTTCTGTCTAAGTTTTTTTTAAGATGCTATATATTTAGCTAACTTTAAAATATGTTTTTCCATCTACGATGATCCAGGAACAGTTCTTATTTTACTCTATTCTGATTACAGTGTATGCCATTTTTCATTAAATTTGATTTCAGTATTGGGTAATATATATAACACAGACAGCCCCTTGTCTTTCAACTGTTTTGTTATATGACTCCAAATAAATATTCCTTTGAAAGCACAGAGATTACATTTATGTTATGAGAAATATAATGATACTTACAAAGACCTCACAAAAATAAGACTAACTACCATTTTCCTCTGGTTGGAAGAGTATCTAAAAAAATTATTCTTGTGCCAATTATAGTTTTATTCTAAGGAATTTCACTAATATTTAATGTCTCTTCGTCATTGTGTTGAAGAAAGGGAGTTTACACTAAAGACATGTCAGTGAACTGTCTGCCATGACAAGCCTGACTGTTAGGAAAAGTCTGGAATGCCGGGGCTGGGAATCTGGGCTTTAGGAAGATAGAATCTTAAGAAAAGAGTAAGAGGAGTGGGCTTAGAAGCAATTATTATTTTTTTTTTAACCTTTTAATTGGAAAAAATAATACAACACTTGAATGCAGACAGACTATAGACATGAATTTAGAGAGGGAGTACGCTGAGTAGGAATACAGTGATAAAACATCCAAACGAAAATACAGATTATGACAACACATAGATATGCTACTTCTAACATGCTCACTTTTTCATTTCAGTAATGTATTTGCATTATTTGTAGATCCGTGAAAGAAAAAAGGATGCACTGAAAGAAGTTGCTACAAATGCATTGCTGTCTCTCTTAGCTGTCAGTAAAAATGCCCAGAAATGTGCTTTGAAAGGTGAGCATTTCAAAAGGAATGCTAAATGCTTTACAAATTAAATGCTTGCAGGTGTTTTACGTATTTTTATAAATAATAATGCTTTTTGTCAAAATGAAAGACCTAGTTTTCAGTGGCATTTTTTGTGGATTTTTAAAGAGAAAGTTTTTTAAAAATTAATTTTTCAGCTATGGATAAAATATTATGTTGTAGCCAGTTTAAAAATTTGTGGTGAAATCACAGCTCTGTGTTAGATTAGAGATCTGTGAGCTTTTGCTGCTGGTGGCATATTCATCCATTTGAAAACAGAGTTTTCTGCTGGCAGTATCTTCCGTTTCTTGTTTCATGCTATGCCGATGCAGGTTTGTAGGTGAAAATGTTCCCTGTGTTCTCGGTTCTGGCTGTACCAGAGCAAGATGAGACCTTTTTTTCTCAGTTTTGTTCTTCCCTGCCTTTGTTTCGTTCTTCACATTTTACAATTTCAGTAGGACCTTCTCCGCTTGCAGTGCAACATATTTCGCGCCTAAAGGTTTTTACTTTACAGTAATAAAACAGAAGTAAAATCACTAATCAAAGGCCTTTTGTGCCCACTGGAACAGAGGGGACACTGTGAGAATTTGCATTTCTCATTTCTATTAATTTAATATCTACTGATAGTGCACTTTGTCTTGGGTGCTTTCTCATTACTAGTATCTCTCTATTGCTCTGTTTGGTCCTTTAAGCCTACACTACAATGAAGTAGAGAGCCTAGACATATCTGATCAATGTCTGATCCTAATTGTGGCAGAAAACTCAGAACCTCAAATCCTATGCTATATAGCTACTTTCTGCACTTTCCCAGTGTACTGGTGGTCTACATAGCCTTTGCTTCAATCAGAGTTCTTCTGTTGATGACCCACTAGATCATCTAAGACCTGGCTTCCAGTGAAGGCACTGCCAGTGCATGAAGTGCCTCACATTCTGTGCTAGAGCAGCCTTCAATTCATCCTTGCTGTGATGCAGCACAAATGTTAGAGAAGAGGAAGAGAAGTTCTGGGGTTGAAATCAATTTGCTGAAGATGTCTGTAGCTCTAACATCACCTGTTCAGCTCTTAAGGACTAGTTTTTAAGATACAAATGCAAAGTCCTGCACCTGGAAAGTAACAACCTCTTACAGCACTACAGGCTGACTGGGAAGCTGAAAATGACCTTGATTTCTTGGTAGGGAGCAAGCTGAATGTGAGAAAAGTAACAGCATTTTGGGCTGTATTAGCAGGAATACAGCCAGGAGATCAAGGGGAAAGGATTCTCTTTCCTCTGCTTAGCACTTGTTAGACCAAATCTAGAATAAAATGCATCAAGTTTTGGCCCAGTACAAGAAAGACATCAACAAACTGGAGCAAGTTAAGCAGAGGGTCACCAAGGTGGTCATGTCCACCTGTTCTTAGAGTAGAGGTTGAGAGAATTGGCCTTGTTCAACCTGGAGGAAAGATGATTTCAGGAGGACCTGATAGCAACTTTCTCATAACTACAAGGTTTTGAAGAAGATAGAAACAGGTTTTTCACAGCAGTGCATGGTGTATGAGGATGGGCATAACTTGAAACGTGAGAATCAGACTGGCCGTAAAGAAACTTTTCCCCTTTGAAGGCAGACAAGTGGTGAATCAGGTTGGCTAGACATGATGTGCAGTCTCCGTCTTTGGACATTTTCAAGACCCAACTGGATAAGGCTGCAGGTTGCAGGAGTTTGGAATGTAAGACCTCTGGGGGCCATCTCTTCTGAACTGAATTATCCCATGAGCCTATGATCTTGTAATAAATTAAATATTCTAGATCTCAAGAAAAGAGCCTAACTCAAACTTGCACTTTGAGTCACCTCAACATTTTCTCTCCTTTGTTTCACCTCAGAAGAAGGAAAGGGAAGAATTGGGTAAGATAAATGCCTGCCCTAACCTCTTGAAGCTTCGGTCTTCTAGGCAGTGTTGTTGAAGGTATCCTGAAGAGTTATGAGTTACTGTCCTCTTCCTCTGAAATCATCCTCCCCTCTCCATCTTACTAGTCCTTCCTTTAGGCATTCCTCTCAGAGGACTCTGGTGCAAGAAAACTCAAATGTATTTTAGCTTCTCGAGATTGTTCAACTATGTGCTCTCTGTCTCAGAGACTCTTACTTTCTGATATCGGGAAGATAACAATAAATTGTAAACTCACAGAGTCTGGACGTCTAAATCCTTTAATCTCAGTTCAGGATGGTAACAGTAGTCAAGATCATTGCAAGAAAGATATGTTTCATAAAATATTTTTGATTATGAATAAGCTTCTAAAGGTTAATATTTTTGTCTTCCAGTTGACCTGATAGACAGCTGTATTGAAAACATGAAACATATTCATGCACAGCTGAATTTGGATTCCCTGAAGCCTGGAAAAGCACAGAAAAAAAAGGTAACTATAAAAACAAAACAAACAAACAAAAAAAAACAACCAAAAAAACACACCAAAACCAAACACAAGCCCAAAAAAAACAACGCAGAACTGATAAACTTATATAATTAGGTACTTCCCAGCTTGTTGTTTTCTTCTTCCTTGAGGTGGATACTGTTAGTATGTGTCACAGGTGAGACAGTAAGTTACAACTTGAAGTAGATCGGCATACTCGGACTTCTTTAAGATTCAGTGATTTTAGAGCTTTTACCAACTTGATTATCTCACACACTCACTCCCTGCCAGAGTTATGTTCACTAGGTCTCAGCTTCCTTTTCCAACATGAACATGGCTGCTGGTTCAGGAGAGTCAGACAGAAAATCACATCATATGCTGGTGTTTGTTTTCGTGTGTCTCTCTGATCACCAGGATATTTTCCTACTTGCAGGATTGTTCCTCCAGCCAGGATCTTCACATTCTTTATTTTGAGGCCATTTCTTTCTTTCAGAGGCCATTTGTTTTCAGGAACGCTTCTTTTCAGCACCAGCTTCTTCTTGCAGAACTCTATGCTCCTGTTTACCTAACCTAAATAACCTATGTGTGAAGTAAAACAATCATCCTCTGAATTCGTTATTCTGTCTCATGTCTTTTCATTAATTGGAGGATTCTGGACTTCCCATTTTTAGTCCAGGTGACCAGAATTAGCAACTAGCCCATTCTGGTTGAAGCCAGCAACTAGCGGGCTTCTGATTGAGAGTTCAAAAGTTCAGTTTCAGACATACACGTTCATCCATTCGTCACCTGTCAGTGCTTGCAATTTATATTTATTTAGCCTACAAACTAAGAGTACTGTATTATTTTCAGACACAGTTGGACTGTCAGCCTTGACTTCATGATCGTGTCCAATCCAGCCAATTTTTCCCATCTTGTTTCCACAATAATTTTTCTGTTTCTTGGGTTTTCTTTCTCAATGTCTTTCAACCAGTGCTAGCCATTTTGGTTTTTTCTAGTCCTGTACCCATCTCCCTCCTGTCCCAAAATCAGTTCCACTCTGCTTGCAGACGTAAGCCCTGGCTTTTTAATGTCTACCTTCTCATATTATCTGGCTTCCAATTCTCATTCTTTTTCTGTCCTCCTGCATTCTTGGTCTGGACATCTTGTTCTCTTGTTATCAGACTCAATTGTCCCTTCTGCTCAGAGGTTTGGGTTTTTTTTACGTCATATTTACGTTTTTTCCACTGCCTGTACTCCCAGTTTCTTCTCTCCATTCATAATCTCTTTGCTTAGCCTTTTTTTTTTTAACCTCCCTTCCAGCTGTTCCGAACTCTCACATCACCCAGCTCTTCCATACCACATCTAGACAGATTATTTCCTACCATCATACAAGGGTTTCATAAGATTTTTGTTGTTGCAGTCTGCTTGTTTTCTACCACTTTCATCTAAGAGAATTATTAAAATAGAGACAATAACCTCTGCTGTCAAGTTTGATATTTTGTCCATTCCCCCATAAAGCAGAAATTACAGAAAACAATCTTCCTACAGTATATTTCTGCATTGTTTGAGCTCTAGTGTTTTTCTCTGAGGTGTTGGCACAAACAGATATTAGCCAAGATTTGTGGGAGTGTGGAACTATGTTTTATAAGAATGAGCTCTTAAAAGAATTTGAGTTTGAGCCTGACATTTGAAGGCTAAAATATTTTTTTCTAGAGATCTCCTAAACACATTTATCATCCCTTCTTCAAGGGGTAGAGGCTGAAAGGTTTCCTGCCCCAGTTGTATCCCATGAGGCTGAAGACAGCTAGTTCTTTATACTACTTGGTTTGAGAAAGGGTAAGCTGTGGACATTTGCTTATCTGCTATATGTAGAAAGAATCTAAAACTTGAAAGAAATTGAAGGAAAGAAGCCTCTGAGAAAGGTTAGAAACACTGTTTGTTTAATTAAGACATCTTTCCAAAAGAGCTTTACAAAAGGACTGGTGGCACATTTCCCTGCTGAGATGGGACTGTAGGTTGCCACATCATATGTAGTGCCTAACAACAAGCAATCTAGTTTCATGTGAGGGAAACTGAGATATTATTTCCACAGTCACATTTAGCTGATGCACAAAACTGCTCCCCCCTTAGCCAGCTTCAAGGCACACCTCTCAAAGTGAAGTTATCAGAGCTTCTTTTCTTTTCCTCTTTCTTTTCTTTAAACTGTTGGGAAAATTGTGTTTGACCTAGTGTCATTGTCAGGGTAACTGAAGTATTTTACCTGACAACCCTTTTCTTTCACAGTAATTACTGTGATGTTAACCAAAGGCATGAAAAGTATTTACAAACAGCCAAGCTTTCAAAAAACCCTTCAAAATATGATCTTAGTAAAAATCAAGATATCCTAAAATAAATGAATAAATGCAAACAGTGCTATCAAAACAATCTATACCTTTTTCAGCCTCACAGAAGTTTACAGATTAAGTGTTATCTTGTGGCATTTTGGGGGATTTAGTGCTATTTTTATTTATTAAATAAATTAATACATAGAGAAGGTCTTGAAGGAACTTCTTAGAGTTAACATTGTTTTTATTTAGTTAAAAATGAGGCAAAGCAGTCATGAAATCCATTTGCAATTAGGACTTGTATGTTTCTTTTTCATCTAATATACCTGACTTTCATTAACTTTTTTCAGGTAAGACTTTTACTTCCTCTCCAAGTGTCCTCAACTGTACATGATATGATTTATAAACAAGCATAGTTGCTTCATGTTGTCTGAGATTAAGCATGAATCCTATTTTATATTTTGTTCCTTTATGCTTGATAAAACAGAAATAGTCTCCTGAGGTAAACGAACTTAATGGAATGGGATCATCTTTCAGAAGTGGTTTAGTATGTCAGCCTTATAGAAGTTAGGTCAGCCATCATTAGCCTTTTAGTGTCACACCACTGTCATGAAGATAGATATTTTATTTGTATACTTGAATCTCAGTATAGTTCCTCACTGTCCAAAGGTCTGTATTTATCTTTGTAATATTCTTATCAGGTTGGAAACTATTTCAGTTATTAAGGATAAGGGAACTAAGACACTGGAATATAAGGATGGATTAGTCTGACCCGATGTAGAGATCTGCAAGGCAGAGCTAGTTTATCCTTGTTTTTATCCAAGGAAGAAAAATAGGTGCTTCTAGGGAGTGATTCCTGTGACTTGTTTTACATGACTGCTTTAGGATGCAACAAATACCTAGAAAGTGTTCCCAGCCATTCTTCATTAGTTTTAATAGAAATGGAGCTCTGCATTACAGATCTCTGCATTTGGCCAGATCAGTGCCCCTAGAAAGTAGTATCTGCGGGTTATAAAGAATGATGAGGATGACTCCAAGTAACTTGTTATAAGTGTCTTTTAGTATACACATTTAAAGCTGGGTGAGGTGAATCCTACCTGAGATCAGAAGGAAACTGATGAAGAGATGTTGATGCCTTAGATTTGTACCTCTCCTTTGAAATCTCTTTACTCCTTGTACAAAATTAATTCTGATCTTATGTTGATGATCTTCAAATATTTTTCTCTGGACAGGAGGATAACCTTATCAAACAATTAAGATGTTCTATGCAGCTCCTCAGAAACTGCCTCTTTCAAAACGAAGAATGCAAAGTAAGTGTTCTTACATGAAAATCATGTGAGCATAATTCAGTTAGTGAATGAAGAAAATATTATTGTTTTCTAATTTGAAAGTGTTTTCAAGCTGTCTAAATCTAAGCTAGATATTAATGGGCAAGAAATACTTCAAATTTCATTAGTATTCCCACCTCCTAAGAATATTTCATACATGCATTAGGAACTCAATAATCACATTGAAACATCAAATGTTTCCAAACTCCAAATGTTTCAGATGTCTATCATCCTTTATACCTAAATCTGCTTTGTTTAAATCAATATTTTCAATTTTCAATTAAATTGCTAGCAAATAATATTCAGGAACTAGATATTACAAAGCTGAAGTGAAACAAAAATAAGAATATATACTCTAGGACTTGCTACCAAAATACTTTAATGTTAAGGTATATACGGTAAAGTATGGGTATACATATCAGTAAAAATAATTTCGAGGTGTTCACTGAAAATAAGTTAAAACTGGACATGGTCTTTAAAGAATTTTCTTGTGGAATCATGGAAGTTTCATTAGTGTTGAAATGAGAGTGTCAGTACTCTCCATACAATCTTTGAAAGCACACAAATGACACACAATAAAATAAAAATATGCTTTTCTTACTCTGTACTTCATTTACAAAGCACTTAATCGTGTAGTAGTTTAAATTCTTCCTCATGTTCTTTTAGATGGCAGCACTCAACACTCATCTTATTCCTGTTCTGCATTCGCTGTGGTCATGGTTTTTAATAGACGACTCGTCAATGCAAATAGCTCTGCATTTGCTTTGTGTCTACACTGCGAACTATCCTGCAGGTATGAGAGTCACTCTACGATGTAATACATAAAAATATTTAGCCAGAATAATTAAGACAGAAAAGCATAATAAAGGGAAAAGAATTTCATTACTACCATAAAAGGAAAGTATAAAAGCGCTGGTCCATCAAAATCTATCAAGAGCTTTGATTTTAATACATTCCAGACTTTTGTTCAGATCCTGTTTCAGTCTGTTGGATTTAGCAAGAGTACAATTGTATTAAAGGATTAAATAGCATTTAATTCAAACCATTATGTTTGAAGGTTACACTGAAAGTCGTGCCACACTAACTAGTATACTGTAGAAGTACTGCTCTAGGAATTCTCTCACAGAGAACAATATATCAGTATTTTGTGCAGTTTGTACTTTAGCCCTTATTGAAAACATTCTGGATTTGAAATATTCAATAATCTAATTTAATACTTTATTAAATTTATTCCAGTTATTTATGCATTGAGTTCAGTAGCTTGTATTTGACTAAAGTATATTTTGTCAAAAGGATTCACCTCTTCCTCTGAGGAAACCCTTTATTTCCATTGATGAGTAATTATGCCCAGTACTAGAAGCCTGTTCCTTTTTCTAGTATGAATTTTTCTTATTCCATATCCTGGTTATTGACTCAGATAATTATTTGCTAGTGGTTTGAAGAGACACATAAGTAAGTATCTGTTGATTTCTCCCTGTCAGCATACCATAAAGGACTTCACATGGTTAAAATACATTAACTGCACAGTCTGTGAGCTTTTTTACCCTCTTTTTAAGTTAATGTCTCCAAACATTAAATGACCTTGTGATGTTTTTTTTTCATAAAGACATTTTTTCACTATGGACTGAAGAAAGGTCAAAAATGTGTTAGTCAACCATAGGATATAAAATTAAAATGTAGTGTCCTGTGATGTACTAGAAATCAAGCTGCAGTTCTGATGGTTTTTCTTGTTCCTTAACTCTGAGTGACTCTAGGCTGCATTTTTATTTTTTCACTGTTAAGGGCAAGTGGTTGTATATTAATCATGTTTTTTCTCTCTGTTCAAAATAGTTGGCTTATGAGGTGACCCAAACTTACCTATTCTGAACAGGTTAAGGACTTCCCCTTAGTGTAGTCAGACAAAGAAACACATGTAGATGTTTGTAGCAATTAAAAACTGTCATTTTCATTAGCTTTTGCCACGTAAGAAGTTAACTGCTGTTGCAGATCACAAATGCCACTAAATAAAAAGGTATGCTTGCATATTTTTGCAGAAATGTCATGTTGGTAACTTAGTTATTCTCTGCTGCTGTATTTATTTGAGCTTCTAGTTCTGTAGCTTAGGATTTTGCATGTCATTGTGATACAAGGTGGTGACAGATGCAGACAGCATTTTTATTTCTCAAAAAATATTTTAAGAAACTTATTAGACCTTTCAGAAGTGTAGAGAGACCTTTTTCTGAACTGGTCTTGGAGGGTCCCTTCAGATCCTGATACAAAGTAATTGTATAATGCCTTAGATAGAATGATTTGGCTTTTAAGGAGACGGAGCAATGGGTACTCTTTAACAGAGGAGTTTTCTCTTAGATTTTAGCACAATAGAACAGTAAACACCTATTCCTGTAAAATGCTTTATTCAGGCACATTTATATTCAAAGCCTGTCCCATTGACTTCACTGTGATTCAAAGAAATCCTTTCGAAAATCCCATCTCAGTCTTTGAGCTGTTAGACTGCTCTTTCTGTAGAATTTTTTTTTTTAATGTGTGAGTATGTTTCTCATATGATAAATGTTTGATTTCTTTAAGGTTGTGCTTCACTTTGTTCTGCCAGTGGTGGACAATCATCACTTCCATCTGGACGAAGCGCAGCTGGCAATTCATTAATGCATAACATCTTGAAGTTGGCTTCCCAAGTGTCAAATGATAACAGCCCAGTTCAACAGGTGGTCTTTTGTCTTCTTTCTAACCTTGCTCTGTCTCATGACTGTAAAGGCATTATTCAGAAGGTAAGCAAATAATATTCTTGTTTTAGCAATGTGATGAATGTGTTTTCCTTTCTTATAAACCCTCAGATTTCAATATGGAGTGTCCTGTGATCATATAGAGATGCTTCTGCAGCAATCAAGACCATTGTGTCTTCTTAATTAGTTCTGTTACTTTTCCCGAAGTGCAACATGTAATTCTGTCATATTCATAGTCTGGATGGAAACATCTTGTGGAACTACACATTTTTTGCTAGAGCATTTTATAACCTCTTATTTTCAGTTGGGGTGTAAAATTTTTAGTACCCATATGTATACTGTTAGCAATGACTACTGGATCATGAGAGTGAGCATGCAGTGGAACAAACTTGCATGTCAGTAAACAAGAAATTAAACATTGTATAAATCATTAGATATACTGTGTGAAACATAATCTTTATAAAAACTACAGTTTCAGAGAAGATGCCCTACATGTCAGTAACTGGGTGTTATGTAGAAATCTATTGCTATTATATAAACAGATATACTGCCTTTTCCCTTTTCAATTTTTTATTGAATGGTTTTTACACTATTTTACCAAATGTTCTTTGGAAAATCTGTTTCTTTTAAATTTAACTTCGATAATTTAAATAAATTCAACAACTTGAGACAAGAAGTCAGACCATGTAGAAAATCAACCATAGTGGTGACAACATAAAACTAGCTAACACAATGGAAATTATAAAAAGAGTTTGTTTGTAGCATCTTGTGTAGTAGTTTAATAATTACTTTCAATTTCCATTAACGTGTCCTGTGCTTGGACCTAATTACCTAATTAGAAAAGGCAGGGTGAAGTATGATATATTTGTGGTGCTACTTATGTAAAATCTGGTCATACAGTTACAAAATTGCTGATATTCAAACTCTTTGATAGAAATGAAGAGTTTGAGACCTTTTCCATGGTAGCTGTTCTGTGAATTGTTTTGACTTTTGCCGTCTTCAGAGTTTCACTCTAGTATGATAGTACTTAAGTGTTTATTCTCTTTCCTGAGCTCTGCTTTTGCAAGTGTAAGCAATGCTGAATTGCTGATTCCATCTGTGAAAATGAAATTGCCAATATTATATTCACATGAAGAAAATCACAAAGTGTTTGTATGCTGGATTGTTCACTTTCAGCCAGATGCCTGTATGTGTTGTCAAGGGTCAGTGAGGCTGGGAGTGCTCTAGTCAAGGACTTTTTTTTCTTCATAGGAATGTTATGTTACAACATCTCCCTGTTGCAACAGGGGAATAGATTTTTACCTGCTCTCCTTAAAGTTGAGACAAACCCTGAGCTTGTGGAGCTTTGATCTTTTTCTTCAAAGCTGACAAAAAATAGAGGACATTACTATGGCTGTCAGTGAAGGGGCTGGCGTACTGTAGATCCATATGGGTCTGTCCCAACTTGAAGTATTCTATGATACCTTAAACACGTGTTAATAATGTAAAAAGTAAGTAATAAGGAGTTGAGAATATATTAGACAAGTAGTGCATTGATCCAGTTAAATTGTTTATGGCTTATTTTTGGTAGTAATTAGCCTTTAAAGAAATATATTGTGTTGGCTCAACCTTTATCTATCTGCACTGCATAAACTACTCTATTAAATTTTTTATGAAGTCGTGGATTCTTTTTCATATGTAATTCTTTCAAAAATCCCTGACTAATAATGGGTTCCCTGAAATATGTACGTGAAACATAAGTACTAGATTTGGCCAAGTATGCAGGTTGGAAAGTCAAACAGCAGTGAACAAACCATGGAATACTATAAATTCTAACATTTTTTCTCTTCCTTCTGACAGAGTAACTTCCTGCAGAACTTTTTGTCTCTTTCATTACCGAAAGGAAGTCATAAAAATCCTGGCAATGTGTCTACCCTTTGGCTAAAGCTGCTACTGAACGTAACTTTTGGGGAAGATGGACAGCAGATGGTCATGAAGATAAATGGTTTTTTAGACCAGATTGTGGAAATGTGTCAATACAAGCACAAGAACAGCCAACACCTAGCACTTCTTATTCTTCATAACATATGTTTTAGTCCAGCAAATAAACCAAAGATAATAGCTAATGGTAAGTATCTAAAGGGTATATAAGCTATTTTATTCCGAGAATATTTTGTCTTCCAGAATACCGTATTTTTGTTGCTGTCTGGCTTACTGACTGAAAACTCAATATTGTTATTTAGAAAAGCTTTTTTTATAAAAATTATTTTTGTAAAAGTAATTATGAAACATTTATTTTGGCAGAAATGCAATTAAAATAACATATAGCAAAAGGAAAAGCAAATAAATAGGCTTTAAAAAAAAGTTTTATCATGAGACTAATAATTTCAGTATAGTAACACATGATGAGTGAATGGATTTTTGCAGTTATTTCAAACAGCTCGTTTTTTCGGGGAGGAGGGGGCGTTGAAGGATTCTTTGTGTGAGTCAGTTTGAAGTAACTGAAGGTCGTATCTTTCATTTGGACAAAATGTTATTAGGTCCTTCAAGTTATGCATGTTGAGACAAACTATTTTGTATTCTGTGCTGTGCAGAAAAAGTTTATGATAATTATAAAGTTATTATTGTGGCATATATATTTAATGTAACAACATGCACAGAACTTTTTTCTCAGTTCTTTGTAAAAGGCATGTTTCTTTCCCCCATTTAATTGCAGGGAGAAAGCTCCTGTCTTTGTTATAAGTTCTCAGCAGGTTTTCCGTAATGTTCATGCTTCTCATTTTTCCCTAAAATGCTGATTTGCTGCCTTAATTAAGCATTCATTATTCAGTTACATAATCTGTGAATTGTTGTTATGAAGTGAACAAGCAAGTTTGTAGAGTCTGGCTTTAGAGCAATGCTAGGAAATTCAAGTAGATACAGTGGGGTGGCAAATATTTCTCGTTGGTTACAAGTCATCTACATAATAAGTACTAAGGAAAATGGAAACATCTTAATTTCTATTCTGATGTGGCTCTAATTGTGGCTACTGGGACTTATAAAATGGTTTCATGGCTTATTCAGTCCCTGTGCATAACTGATGGCTGTGCATAATGTGCATGTTTTATTACTGATGGCTTAGGTTTTTAGCATTGCTTGGTTTTGTTTTGCTATATTCTTTTTAATACTTCTTTCAATGTAGTCTGTGATTTCGTGAGCATATTTAATCTGATGATAGATTTTCTGTAATATCTCCGCCGTACTAATTCTTGTCATAGAAATAAGTGTACTCCAAGCAACAAAATATCAAGACATGTAAACACATTTCTGTGTTTTTGAAGATATTTTCTAGATGTGTGGGGTTTTTTCTGTTTTTCTCGTTAGATAAAGCGATTGCAGTACTGTCTGCCTGTTTGGAAAGTGACAGTCGTGCTGTTCAGAGAATAGGAGCCGCTTCACTTTGGGCTTTGCTCCACAACTATCAGAAGGTTAGTATTTGAGAAATACTTGAAAAAATGTAATGTTACTTTTATTGTGCTGTAAGCAATATAGTAATCTTGATGTAAATAAAAAGTAAAGTTTACAGTAGCAGTTCCATTATTTTAATTACATAGCTACTCAGACTAAGAGGTTAAACAACATGGTAAGGAAGCAGCTTGTCCTCTGTGATTTGTGACTGCTTGTATATATGCAATCTGTATGATGATACAGTCGTGTGCTACTTCTAAAAATCCTGCATTTCACGTTCTGCTGAATTATTGTCATTTTCCAAACTTTGCTGTTCAAGTGTGAACATGTGGGGAAAAAAGCCAAGTCATTGTATTTTGTGTGTGTGTGCTGCAGGCGAAAGTGACTTTGAAGAATCCATCGATAAGGAGAAGAATAGATGAGGCTTATTCTTCAGTGAAGAAAAGTAAGTCTGACTTTCACCTAATGCCAATTCTGTATTTTTCCCTCAAGCAGATCATTATTACATTTCAATTTATATCATCACAATAAGGTTTTTTTTTGTGCTACAAGGTTTTGAAAGGACACTTTTGTCCCTAAAATCATGAGTAGTGATATGGTTTATGGTTAGGCATCTTATAAATACAGACACAGAAAAATGCCTCTTGGTTAACAAATCATAAAAGGACCTCAGGTACGCGCTAAGGTTACTTTGCTGCAAGCACAGTCAGACTTATCCTTACAAAATGCTTTCTTTGCACAGTGCAATTCTGTGTTAATTCTTAAATTTTAGTGATAAGAAAAATTGTTCATTTAGCACTGATTTGACTTAACAGTGCTCAACCTCACGGTGTTCAGCCACATAGAATGGGATTCAGAACAGATCATTGTGCTGGTCTTAAAATACTGTACCATGAATTAGCTGACTTTCTGAAAGCTTGAGTTTTTTGCTCAGGTCACTGAACATAACTGGCGTTTGAGTAGCTTTTATATGATAGGTTGCTATCTTCAACTCAGCATTAATTTTGAAAGATATTCAAACACTTGTCTGTAGCCTGAGCTTCATTAGCTAATAATGGGTTTATTGGTTGGTAGTCACATTAAGACTCTGAACTTGCAAAAACATCAAAATGTCTCATTTTAAGACAATGATTTTTCCTACTGGTTTTAATTGCTCTATAAATGTACTCAAATAGGTTTATCAATTGGGGGGCATATAATACCCAATTCCCATAGTCACAACAGAATTGCGATCAAATTCTTCCTACATTGAACATTGTTTCTCATTATCCTAATAAGGAGAAGATGTATTTGTGCTAGAACATATCACGATAATTCTTCCTGTACTGTCAGCCAAATCTTTCAATTTTGTCAGTGTACTATTGTTTTGAACTCATCCTTTAATAACGCGACCATTAAACATAATGCAACATTTCATATAATGATAGTATATTAATAAACAGATAAATTTGTATTGTTCTTTATAGCATAACTACCACTGATCAGAGACTTTTCAAAATGTTGAGTCAACAAGATGGAAATATGCAGCTTTTACAGACTAGCACCTCATAACATTGATCCCCATGTATTTATGTACTGCCTTAGAACACAAAGTCCTAGACTGAAATATTGATTTTGTAACTCTAAACATTTAAATATCAATCTTCACTATAAAAGATTTTGTGCAACTGTGATTGTTACAGTTTACAGTTATGCGAAGTTGTGATCTATATTTTCCTGCATTAAAGTTCTCAAATAACTTACCCTATGAAAGCTTTGGTCTCTTTACAGTAATAATTGGGCTAAAATGGTACATTGTTGTCAGTACAAGTAGGGGAATTGTTAAGCTTGGAAAGCTGCTAAAAACCTCCTCGCCTTTTAAAAGAAAACAAATTGAACAGACTTTGCAAAATAAAGTATTAGTCCTTGATTTGCTACTCGTAATATGAACGTTAAGATCATAAAATAGCATGGACTCTATCAAGGTATTTGATGTCTTTGAGAAAAACCATTTTGTGTTAAGGTTAAATTGGAAGTTCAAATCTTGTTTTTTCTTCCTTTTAGCTACTCCACAGCCAGAAGAAAATGAGCTACATGCCTACCATTTAAAGTGCTTAGAGAATATCGTGCAGCTTCTTGATTGCTAATGAGCATCAGATTACTTCTGTTGAAATTGGACAGCTTATTCAATGGGAGACTGAAATTTTAAGAAAAGACTTCTAATTCATGGATTTGTGACAGCAGCGTGCATGCTATGGTAGAAATTTATGAAGCCTTTGAGAAAAGAGTTCATCACTTTGAACCAAAGAAATTGCACTAAATGTGGTTCAGACTTATTTGTACTGTAATCCCAATGGGAAATTATGATGCTACTATGTAAAGTATGTACACAGAAGGAGGAATGTACAGAGGAAAAGTATGTAAAAAATCAGTAGTTTTCTTAAATTATGCATTGAAATTATTACTGTAAACTATTAGAATTGCTATTTTGGTCTTAATAAAGTTTTTTTTTAATTTAGATCAGCATGTGTTGTTTGTAAATTGTAATTTGTAATGTTGTGGATGTGCACAAATGCATATTTAGATTCAAAACCTGAAAATGTTGGCAGTTGTGGTGTCTCATGCCTATTGGGTATAGAACACCAACATGTGTGTTTTAGTTTTGAGGGAGTTTGTAGTGCAAACTCCTGCATTTTTAAAATATGCCAACAATTGATAAGTAGCTCTCAATTACTGCTGTTTTAGGTGATAGTTAACAGTTTATTCAGGATATGAGGCATGTGCACCAGTTTTAGCTGCGGCATTGTAGAAAATATTTGAGACACGATCTATTGCTTTCCAATTTGTAAAGGCTTCAAACCTTTTCATTGAGGAAAAAAACAGTCTGTTATCCGCGCCTGTGTTTCCTTTTAACTGCTACTAGTATCTATTAAAAGTTTTTCAGTATTCTCTGCTAAATGAGTTTGAGAGAAAAATGCTTAAAAATTGATGTCTGAACACATGACAGTTCTGCTGAATGTGCTTCTGAAATATCTAGTGGGGTGTTTAAATTTCCCTCAGTGCATCCAGGGTTTTTTTTATGGCAGGGACAGGCAAAAGGGAGCATATATAAAGCGAATTTTGGGTAACATCTCTAAAGGATTTTAAGCAAAGCCACGTTTCTCAGTATTTAACCTTTTCTTCCTAACCAGATGATAAAAGCATCTTCCACTGATAAAAGGAATTTTTGTTTGTTTTGCGATGCTTGTAAATAATGGGTGACTGGATATTACTCAGCTGACATAAGCATGATGTTTATAGTGGCTAGATTTAATTATTACTGGAAATGTAATTATCAGCTAACCTGCCCCCTTTCCCCCCCAACAAAAAGCAAGGAAAGACCACCAGAGCCTGATTCTTTTCCACCTGATACATTGCGTAAGTATTGTAACTTCCAAAGTGGTTGTTGAATTCTGTCATGCTCATCCCATGGTGTTGCAGAAGAGAAAGCTGCAGAAGACTCAGCCACAGGCAGCTCTGCGAGTCAGCGATTCCTGACTGGGCTTGGTGTTAGTTCTCTTCCCCTCAGGCTTACGTGTGCCACTTCCCTTCAGAGACTTACGTTTCGGTGTACTGAACCCTGATGATTTCTCTCATAAATCGGATTGTAAATCAAAATCAAAATGCAGATTGTTTGCCAGTTTGCTTTCTTTACAAGAGAGGAAATTCAGGTTCGACACGAGGAAGAAATTTTTTACGCTGAGGGTGATGAAACACTGGCACAGGTGGCCCAACGAGGTGGTGGGTACCCTGTCCCTGGAGACATTCCAGGCCAGGCTGGACGGGGCTTTGAGCAACTTGATCCAATTGAAGATGCCCCTGCTTATTGCAGGGGGTTGGACTAGATGACCTTGGAAGGTCCCTTCCAACCCAAACTATTCTGTGATTGAGAGACACAAAACCCAACAGCACTCAATGCCAATTTAACTCCAATGGAAGGAACCACTCTGCAGGGATGACAAGAGCTCTATTGAAATGTAGAAATACACATGGATCTAGTGAGGTGAAATAGGGGGATATAGTTGAATGACTTCATTACATGCAAATACTATATAATAAGAACATAGAAGATGCCTGTTTTCTATGAAATATTTCTATTTCACTGAGCTGTGCAAATTCTTGGAGAAATTATTCACAATGAAAAATCTGGCTAATTTGCTAATACATTTGTTATTACAGTAAACCTTAGTGTGAGTGCTGTGTTTATCCAAAAATGACCGTAGATCTAACTTCTACTTTCTCAGTACTTTGCAATATTTTACAATTGTGGGAAGCAACTGTAGTGATAACCTAAGTAAATACTTGCGTTTGGTGTTGCTCCTCAGGAAAATCAGACCTATTTTTAGCCTCTAAGAGCATGCACATCAAATCTCTATATTCACTTGTGCACAAAGTCTTCACGGAATAGTTGAAACTTCTTCAAGATGAAAGAAAGAGGATGTTATTTATTTGAGGGTAGCACTCCATGACCTTTTCCCTCAAAAATTGGGGACATAGAGCACTTGCATCCTGTCTTCCTGCATGTTAATAAAGAGGTGGGTTATAAAACATAAAAGACTCTATAATTTCTGTTTGCTGGCACTTAAACTAGCACAATTAGCCTCACAATAAACATTAGTCTTAGAAGCTTTCATGAAAGGAAATTAAAATATGGAGACCTAATTCACGGTTAAGCTTAATTACAGATTTTTTGAGATGCAGCTATTTTCAAGAATGTGGTATTTATCATGTTTGGGTTTTCAAAGAAAACTAAATCTTAAAATACCTTCAAATTGTAAGAACAGTAAAATCATTTCTTATCCTACAGAAGAAAGTGCAACTAAAGTGGAGCTGGACTTCCTGAATAGACTATGAAATTTAGAAGGTAGTATTCAGTGTGCATCTAGCTTTTCTAATAAAAAGCATGGCTATGTAAGCTAGCAGTGTCTTGAAAATCCTTATCCAGGAGAACACAACTGCAATATATCTGCAGATATATTATGCTCTTACTTAGTTGTTTTATCTTTAATCACAAGTTTGTAATCAAGAAAGAAGTTATTTAATATTCGAAAGAGGTGTGTACACAAATCCACTACAAATGAGGCTTTCAGATTTTTCAAGACTGTCAGCTCTTGCATGTTCAAAATTTTCAAATAATTTCTGCTTGAGTGGTAGAAAATTGTGGATTAAATTTAAATCATTTGGGTTTGATTGTGTGTGTTCATGCTAATAGAGACATTAAGTTGTGATTTGCTGATGAAGTTTTCAGACCTTTGAGTAATAGATTTTCAAGATTACTTGAAAATTCTCAGAAAAAAAGATGTCATTTATGAGAAAGGTACTATTTTTTTCCTTTTCCAGCATTGGACTCTCCTCAGTCACACACAGCCACTGGTGGAGTGTTTCATTGGTTCCTCTCCATATCAAACTTGCAAGTTCCGGCACTTGCAGGCTTCTGGGTTCAGTGGAATGGTGGAGCAGCACTGGCCAGACTGGGGAAGGGAATTTTGTGTGCTAAAACTTTGGCCAGCTGTATATGGAGATTTCCCCTTGCAGCAAAGTAGAAATCTTCTCAAACCTGATTGTCCTTCAGAGAAGTGTCTTTTAGTGTCTTTTAGGATAAAAAACAAACAAACAAACAGAAACGGTTAGCAGAGACCTAACGATTGCTGTCCTCTAGGGAGCACTCTACAGTTTGAAGTTTCTTAGGGTCACTAAAAAAATGATCCCTTCAAGTCTTTCCCCTAGAGGGCCTCCTAGAGTAACCATTTACAGCTACACTGTTGTGACAGCAGCTTTACTACTGTTGCTTCAGAAGATAGTCACAGTAAATAGAATTTCACAATCCCACAACCCTCTTTCGCTCATCTTTTGGCTCCTGGGCCACTCTACAGAAGATGGATGTTCTTCATTCATCATCTGCTATTGATTATTTTGATGATTATCTGACCTCATACAGCAATCCTTTGTGGCCCCTTGGGTATCCCCAGGGGCTGATTAGTCTCCCTGTTGTGTAACTGAGAAGGGTTTGGCCTCAGGGGTGAGGGTCAGTCTGCTCTCTCTTCTTTTTATAACTGTTGTTTTGAGTGCTGAAGATCAACAATAGGGATTTTACAGCTCAGTTTGCATGTTCCCCCTGCCAGCTGTATCTCAGCCACCACAGTCTTTTCAAGAAAAAAATTTACCTCATGAAAGATGGTCCCATTTTCACTGGAAGATGAGATTGTCACAGCACCTCCTTTCCTGCATTTAAAACGGAGAGTGGCAAGTTGTATTGGATTTACAGCAAACAAATATGCTCGTTTCTTCATAAACACATGGATCAATTCTGAACGATCAACGTGGACATTGTCTTGTCATTCCAGCTTCTTGATTGTTTACCAACAGGACTACAAAATTTTACATTTAGAGGTCCTGGACCTTAGTGTTTAGTTTGTGTGTGCAAGTCTTTGCAGAGCAGAAGTATCATTTTAATAGAAATCAATACCACATATGATTTTTGCATACGATGCTATAATTTTCTTCAAAAAGGAAAGTGTTGACAGACAGTTGGAGTTAGAAGGGTTTTGCATAATTGCATGATGGAGCTGTTCGGAAAGAAGTTCGATTTGTGTTTCACAAAACTTTAACATTTCCATTTCAGTTGAAAATAAAAATAATCTACTTTATAAAGAAATCTCAGGAAGCTCGTAGATAGATTTTTGATTAGTATTACATTTTTGTGATTTTTATTTTTTACAAATTTTTACAAATGTTTTTATTTTTGCAGAAAAATCTGTCTTCATTAACTTCAACACCGGTGTTTTTCTGATTTTATTCTGTCCTTTTTCTTCTGTTTTGGATTATTGACACCATTATCTGCCCTCTAGATCCAATAATCACAGAATCACAGAATCACAGAATCGACTGGGTTGGAAGAGACCTCAGAGATCATCGAGTCCAACCCTTGGTCCAACTCTAGTCCGTTTACTAGATCATGGCACTAAGTGCCATGTCCAATCTCAGTTTAAAAACCTCCAGGGACGGCGAGTCCACTACCTCCCTGGGCAGGCCATTCCAATGCCTGATCACTCTCTCTGTAAAGAATTTCTTTCTAATATCCAGCCTAAATTTCCCCTGGTAGAGTTTAAGCCCATGCCCCCTTGTCCTATTGCTAACTGCCTGGGAGAAGAGACCAATCCCCACCTGGCTATAACTTCCCTTCAGGTAGTTATAGAGAGTGATGAGGTCACCTCTAAGCCTCCTCTTCTCCAGACTAAACAACCCCAGCTCCCTCAGCCTCTCCTCATAGGTCTTATGTTCAAGTCCCTTCACCAGTCGTGTTGCTCTTCTCTGGACCCGCTCCAGCACTTCAATGTCTTTCCTGAACTGAGGGGCCCAGAACTGAACACAATACTCCAGGTGTGGCCTCACCAATGCAGAGTACAGGGGAAGGATCACTTCCCTTGTCCTGCTGACCACGCTGTTTTTGATACAGGACAGGATACCGTTGGCCTTCTTGGCCACCTGGGCACACTGTTGGCTCATGTTGAGCTTCCTGTCAATTAGCACCCCCAGGTCCCTTTCTGTCTGACTGCTCTCCAGCCACTCTGCACCCAGCCTGTAGCGCTGCAGGGGGTTGTTGTGACCAAAGTGCAGCACCCGGCATTTGGCCTTATTGAACTTCATCCCATTGGAATCAGCCCATTTTTCCAGTCTATCCAGATCCCTCTGCAGAGCCCTCCTGCCTTCCAGCAGGTCGACACTCCCTCCCAACTTGGTGTCATCAGCAAATTTGCTGATGATGGTCTCAATCCCCTCGTCTAAATCATCAATAAAGATGTTAAACAGGACTGGACCCAACACTGACCCCTGGGGAACACCACTAGTGACTGGCCGCCAGCTGGATGCAGCCCCATTCACCAGCACTCTCTGGGCCCGGCCCTCCAGCCAGTTCTTAACCCAGCGTAGAGTACACTTGTCCAAGCCATGGGCTACCAGCTTTTGCAAGAGTATATTATGGGAGACAGTGTCAAAGGCCTTGCTGAAGTCCAGATAGACCACATCCACAGCTTTCCCCTCATCCACCAGGTGAGTCACCTGATCATAGAAGGAGATCAGGTTGGTCAGACAGGACCTGCCCCTCCTAAACCCATGCTGGCTGGGTCTGATCGCTTGTCCATCCTGAAGGTGCTGTGTGATTCCATTCAGGATGATCTGCTCCATAATCCTGCCAGGCACCGAGGTCAGGCTGACAGGCCTGTAGTTGCCAGGGTCAGCTCTGCAGCCCTTTTTGTGGACTGGGGTAACGTTGGCCAATTTCCAATCATATGGGACCTCCCCAGTGAGCCAGGACTGTTGGAAGATGATGGAGAGCGGCTTGGCAAGTTCTTCTGCTAGCTCCCTCATCACCCTAGGATGGATCCCATCTGGTCCCATAGACTTGTGAGGATCCAGATGGCTCAGTAAATCACCAACTATGTCCTCCTGGAATACAAGGGGCCTATTTGGCTTCCTATCTCTGCCAACCACCTCCAGAGATGAGTTGTCCTGAGGGCCACCTGTATTACTGGTAAAAACTGAGGTAAAGTAGGTATTAAGTACCTCAGCTTTCTCCTCATCTTTGTTAACTATATTTCCTTCAGAGTCCAACAGAGAATGGAGGTTTTCCTTGCCCCTCCTTTTGTTATTAACATATTTGAAGAAGGACTTTTTATTATCCCTGACAGAATTGGCCAAGTTAACTTCAAATTGCACTTTTGTTTCCCTGATCTTTTTTCTGCATGATCTAGCTATTTCCATAAATTCTTCATAAGTAGCCAGCCCTTTTTTCCACAGTCGGTAAAGTCTCTTTTTATTTCTGATTTCATTCAAAATCTCCCTGTTTAGCCAAGCCGGTTGTCTTCCCCGCCGGCTAGCCTTTCGGCACACTGGTATAGCCTGTTCCTGTGCACTCAAAACCACCTGCTTGAAGAATGTCCAACCCTCCTGGGCCCCCTTGTTTTTAAGCATTGTTTCCCAGGGTATGCTCTGAACTAGACTTCTGAATAGGCAAAAATCTGCCCTCCGGAAGTCCAGCGTAGAGGTTTTGTTAATGGTTCTCCCTGCATCTCTGAGTATTGAAAATTCTATTATTTCATGGTCGCTATGCCCCAGGCGGCCTCCAACCACCACATCTCCCACCAGCCCTTCTCTGTTTGTAAACAGTAGGTCTAGCGGGGTCTTGCCCCTGGTGGGCTCATTTACCAGCTGATGAAGGAAATTGTCCTCTATACACTCTAGGAACTTCCTAGACTGCCTCTTCTGTGCAGTATTGAGCTCCCAGCAGATATCTGGCAGGTTAAAGTCACCCACAAGAACAAGGGCCGTCGATTTTGAGACATCTGCCAGCTGCTTGTAGAATAATTCATCTCCTTCATCGTCCTGGTTGGGTGGTCTGTAACAGACACCCACGAGGATGTCAGCCTTGTTGGACTTCCCCCTGACTCTGGTCCACAGGCACTCAACCTTGTCACTGCTGACCTCAAGTTTAACAGAGTCGAGTGACTCTCTAACATATAAAGCCACCCCTCCACCTCTCCTACCCTGCCTATCTTTTCTGAAGAGCTTGTAGCCACACATAGCAGCACTCCAGTCATATGAGTCATCCCACCATGTTTCTGTGATGGCAACTATGTCATAGCTTTCCTGCTGCACGATGGCTTCCAGCTCCTCTTGTTTGTTGCCCATACTGCGTGCATTAGTGTACATGCACTTCAAGTGGGCTGCTGATTTCCCTCTTAATTTGGGCTTTCCATCCGTAGGCTGATTTTTGGAGAGCCCAGTTTCAATCCCTTCCCCCTTCAAACCTAGTTTAAAGCCCTCCTGATCAGCCCTGCCAACTTATGGGCTATAGTCCTCTTGCTCCCCCTAGAAGGATGAAGCCCATCTGATTTGAGGAGACTGGGTACCACGAAGCTTGGCCCATGGTCAAAAAACCCAAAATTTTGACGGTGACACCAATCCTTAAGCCACCTGTTGATGAGATGGGCTTTTCTGCTCCTCTCTTTATTTAGTTCCTCATCCATCCCAGCTAGCACAGGAACTGAGGCAAATATCACTTGTGCTCCCGTCCCATGAACTGACTGACCCAGTGCTTTAAAGTCCTTTTTAATTATCTTGATACTTCTTCTGTTGATGTCCTCGCTGCCAGCTTGGACTACTAACAGGGGATAGTAGTCTGAGGGCTGAATTAGCCCTGGAAGTCTTCTATTAATGTCCCTCACCCTGGCCCCAGGAAGGCAGCAGACCTCCCTGTGGGATGGGTCTGGGCGACATATAGGGCCCTCTGTTCCCCTCAGAAGAGAGTCGCCGACTACTACCACTCTTCTTTTTTTTTTTTTTTCCTCTTACAGCTGCAGTTATGATTCTTTTTGTTGATGAGGTCCATCCAGAGGGCTCTCCAGGTGGATCCTCTTGGCTATCCTCTGCCTGATTTTCAGGGTCCAGGGCCTCATATCTATTTGTTAGGGGCACCAAGGGTGGTGATGGGGTTCGAGAGAGGGTTCTTTTACCTCTCCGATCAGGGACCTGTTTCCATTCCCCCCCATTAATTAGATCTGCTGTATCCGCCTTATGGCAGGAGGGACAAGGCTTTGCCATCTCCTGTTGCACACCCTTAGGAGTCAAAAGAGCCTGACCCCACCAGTCTATTTCTTTTTCACTCTCCCTAATGCTCCTTAGTCTCTCCACCTCTTCCTTAAGCTCTGCCACTAGGCACAGTAAGTCATTCACCTGGTCACATCGTACACAGGTGTCTCCCATACCATCCTCGGATACTAATGCCAGGCACAGACACTCTGCGCAGCCAGAAGCCTGGGTGGCTGCATCCTTCTTGGCAGGTAGTGTCTGTGTAGACACACTCTTTGTATTAACGGCAGCAACAGCTTTCCTTTTTCTAGAAACCATTGCTACCCTTAGCTAAATTGGGGACAAGAAAACAAATGTAACCCCGGACAAACTCACCTACAAGAGCTAGTTGTGTCCAGTCTACTTGCCCTGCCACACCCCAGTCTGTGTCACCAGCAGCAAGTGAGAGGTCTAACAGCGAGGAGTGACAGAACCTCTGAGCCCCACTGCACAAGCAGCCCCAGTCGCTGCTGCAGCACCGTGTGGGTGGTGCTCACACCAGAGTGTGAGGCCAGAGTCAGAAAAATGTCTTTGAATATTTAGAGCTGACTTTCCTAGTGACAGGAAGTTTGCATCCTGTAAGAATAAAAACAAGAAAAAATTGTAGCAGGGCAACGAATTTCAAGTGTTTGTACTCTTCCATCAGTATTATTCAGAGTCTGTATATGGTTAAACATGCAGTTTAACATTGCAAATTTTATTCAGGATACTTCGAAAAACATTTCATGACAAAACAATGAGCATGGAAAAAAAAGTATTATGCCTGTGACAGCGACTGATTTTAAGAAGCCAAAGACCATAAAAATCAATAGAAAAATCAAACTGTAGTTGATGTTGGATTAGGTCCCAGCAGGAAAAACATTATTGTATCGACAAATTCACTAGGGAATATAGCAGGAATTGAGGTCAAAATGTAATCACCCAGAATGTAGCTCTTGAAGGTGGATTATTTTATTCTCCCTCTGAACTGAAACATCTCTTAATGGTTATAAATCTCCTTATCCTGTGCTGGGAATGTATTTGCAATAATGTATCAGAAGAAAGAACCTTAACAGCCTACACAGTTTTTCATATGACTCTTTAAAATATTCTGTGTTTTCTCCCCAACGTGCTGGGATAGTTTTATTTTCAGTTAGAGATAAAATGGCCAACCAGAAACAATGGTAGGTGACAAGTGCCAAAACAAGAGTCTGAAATCTAACTAAAAAAGGAGGGAAAGAGAGAAAAATAAATAGCATAACAGGTAAAATAGCCTGATACTGTAGTAAATAAATTCAAAAGACCACAGCTATAAACACGTGTGAAAACAGCAGCTCCCTGTGCCATCATTAGTCTTTTTGAATTTAATTTTTTTGATGTATATTTTCCTTTTTATTTTTTCCTTTGTGCTTAGCAATGACATATTTAAGGTGTTTTCCACTGCTGCAGTTCTAGAAACTTCTGTTGAATCTTACTTTATGGCTTGCAATTGAAGCACTTGACAATCACTCATAGATTTTGTGCCAACCGCTTTGATGTTGGATCTTTGTATACCAACATAGTTAGAGTAACTTAAGGTGAGGGTTTTTTATACTGGTGTAACAATATTATTACTGACTCTTTTACAAGTACACTGAATATAGTTGAATTCTATATATTCACCTTTTCATGTGTGAATGAAACAGTAAGTGATGAATAAACAGAATTTTGTGTTGGTACAAAAGCACTGGTCCGAGGATGATGGCATTAGTCTAACCGTGACAGTGTAAATGTGCAAGTTTCATGCACAGCAAAGCCCTTGATCTTTTCCATGGAAAATAGAGTATAAATGAATAAATGTTCTACTTTGGTTGTTTTGTATTTTTTCTGCTTAAAACTTCTCCGTTCTGCCATTTTCCTATGCTCTGATAGGAGTTCTTTTTAGTTTTAGTTAGAATTTTGCTATCTTTTATTCTGATTTCACAGGGACTAGCACAGTCTATTTTAGCATTACAGGTAATCCAAGGCTGACCAGCAGAGCGTGAAACAGTGGGCAAACTTCTGTCCAGACAAACTGCAATCAGTTTGCCCATGGGTGAAGGCAGGTTGGCTGCCTCATGGGGCAGTGAGTAGAGTTTTGTGCCTCTCTTCTCTCTTGCAATCAATGCATTTTATTGCTACATTCAACAGGAGTTAATTTCTTTGTACAGGCTTTCCCCCACAGAACAAGTAAAATCTGTGTTTTGGTGAAGTCACTGGAAGTGCCTTACTTGGTAGCTAATAATGCTAATGATGTTTTATTTTGTTTCATTTCCCAGGTTTTTCACTGGATATATCAGTACAACAAACATGACAATCTTTTTCAAATGAAGCGGAAGGACGTACAAGGGTCACAAATTTCTGTTAGCAGAGGTAATTAACACAGTCAAACTGAAAATCTTTTCAGAAAGGCAAACTGAGAACTGCTTAAGATGCTACCCATCCTAAACAAAGAACAGCTAATTTTAGTTTAGTAGAAAATACAGTTGATTCAGTTGTGAAAAAAAGAATAAATAAAAAGCCCATTGAGACTGAAACATAATATCCAGGAAATATCATTTACCATCATCTACAACAGAAACAGCAAAAAACAACACACAAACCCCTCAACCCTAGGAATCCAGGGACAAAACACAGCTATAAAAATACAGTGTATCTTTCATTTTATGCTTTGAAAAATAATTTTTAAAAACCCCTAATGTTATATATCCAGGTTTCCCATTGCAAAATAAATGTAGTTTGTAATGGATACAAACACTGTTGCAAGAAGTTGATAAATGCAATTTTCACCTTGGAGATCTTGATCTAGGCTATTAGCTTGAATAACCCAAAACCTGAAGTTGTGTGTGGGACAGTCAAGTATGTGCATGAGGAGCCCTCTACTTTAGATCCTTGAGAATGAACTGCCTTCAAAACCAAGGTCTCTGGTTATTTCTGATCAACCTAAATTTAGTCAACCAACCCATGAAAATTATCCTAGCAATGTTTGCCTCGGATTATCTGTTTAAATTCGTGCATGCTTAATGCATCAGATTATTCTGATAAGCCTTTGAGCGCTCACACATCATAAACTCAGATCGCTACCTTTTCTGAAAATCTCTTTCACATTAACAAAAAAGAAACAAAAATTCAATTAAAAATGGAAAGGTGTAATTGTAAGAAAACAAATATCTGCAATTTTTAACTTTGAGTGGTTCAAAATGGGTTATATTTCTAACTGGCAAGGGCTTCACATATTATTTCAACTAAGGGGAACTGAAGCCAATCATAAAAATAAAAGCATAGTATTTTTAATTGAGAGCAGCATTAATGTATTAGGATAGTTATGTCAAGATAGTTGATAGGTCTTTTTTGAGCAGCTTTGTGGCTTTACAGACATTTTATGATTCTTATAAATCACACACATAATTAAAAAAACAAACAAACTATTAGACAGTGCCTCCTGTTATGAATATATTAATGAAACAAAAGACCTATACAGTCACAGTAATTCAATCTAAAAAATAAATCCTCATAAATAACTTGTGATGATTCTGTAATGGGTGCTCTGAAGCCCTATAGATGTAATTAAACGTCCAGATTCTTAGAAACCTGTGAACACGGTTGCAGACTAAATTTTGGAAAGTAAAGAAATATCTCTAATATTCCTTCTCAAGCTGAAGAGACTAATTGAGATTATGACTCACTGCTGTTTTATGTCAGTATAAATATCACTGATTTCTTTGAAACTACATAAGCACAAAACAGTTGTAATACGTTGTAGTGAATCAAGCAGGAGTTTGTGGTACAATTATGCTATTTCTACTAAAAAAAATGATGGCAGCAGATATTCCTTGGTTCCATTAATTTATAGTTGACTCTGATACCTTTCTTGAGAATGGTCCACTGCTTTGTTGGGCTTTGCCTAAGTAAATGAACTTCTGTAAAGCAATGACATGCTTAAGAAACACCTATTTTAGATTTCAGTAGGAAAGGGATTTTACTTGAGGGATTTCTAAGTATCACTCTATGGCGGTGTATAGGTAAAAAACAACCAAACAAAAACCCCACAACAACCAACAACCAACCAACCAAAACAACCTCCAAAACCAAAATTATATCTTAATCCATTACAATAGAATTTAAAATTTTTCTTTAGTTTATCTTGATTCTTCCATTTCACTACATTTGTAGAGATTTGTTAGGAGGTAGTTGCTCTTACATGGTTTCTGTGTCCTTCTTAATCCCCCTCTCCAAGATAATTTTTCCCCCTTGACTGGGGAGCATTTAATTCATTATATGTTCAAAACTTTACTAACAAATGTTAGCTTTCTATTTTGAAAATCTTTGATCAGTGTACTTGTAGTGGAAGAAGTTGCTAGTTTTTTCTGAAGTGTTTCTTTCAAGAGGTAGTTTGAATGGTTGTGCGGGTACTTGTTGGGACATTTTGAACCAGCCAAAGATCAAAGAGGAAAAGAAAAGTAGTGGCCATGCATTTTTGTGAAGATAGTTATCTGGGAATCTGAATACAACCTCTTCTGTGTAAAGGACCATAAAGTCAGCACCATGTCTGAGTAGGAACTACTGCTGCTTTTTGTGAAGCCACTGCATGGAGGTATGACCTAAGTGACCCTGGCTGCATTTCTTCAGACCACAACTAATGAACCAGAACAAAGTAACTCTTTGAAAAAACAGATCTCAAACCTGATAGGTGTGACAGAGTAAATAAGAGAGTTTGAAAAAGAATTTTCACCCCGAACTCCATGTCCTCATGGGAGCAGGTTACTCCCCCAGTTCTGCTGCAAAGCCTCTCCACTCCTCCTCCATGAGCAGTCCCTCACAGCCACCACTGAGCCTGTCAAAACAAAACTCATTAAACTAGAAAACAGCTAGAAAAAAATCCCCTAGAAATAGCTAAATTATCTGATTTTCTGGGCTTTTTTTGCATCATCACTGCTAACTCAAGGATATTTGGGTTTGACATTTGGTGTTTGGGTTGTTTCCTTTGGTTTTGGTTTTCTTTGGTTGTGTAGGAGGGAGATTTTTAGACAGTATTGGCTACTTGAGCTGATCTTGTAGGGAAGAGATGTGCATCATCAGAAAAGGATTAGCTGTCACTTTGCTGTTTATCAAGCATTTTCCCAAAAAAAAAAAGGGGGCACAAAAAGAGCTTAAGAAAAAGAAGATGCATGAGACAACTTTCTTTCCTAGAAAGGCAAGGTGTGTCAGATCCTGAATGCATCAACAAAAGCATTTAAAGATGCCACACACCAAAGACGCATTGTTCACTCTCTTTAGTGTTCTCTCCGTACCTTTCTTGGAGACATGTCTGAGCTGACAACATCCCATGATTAAGGATAGTCTCAACCTGAAGGGAACTGCCCCTGCAGGAATTTTTTGCATCCAGGCTATATTTGCAGTATTGTTTAGGAAACAACTCTACAGGACTCTGCCAACAAAAGAAAAAAATCCAGCAATATTCATTTCCTTGAAGTGACTTTTAACAGGTTATTTTTAGAGACATGATGAACATAAAAAGTAGAGTTGAACTAGTAAAAGGAGAATTCAGGAAAAATAATAGGTGTATGAAAATGGCTGTGCTTTGAAATGGAAAGGTCCATTTCCTGTTTTAATAATGGATTTGTGTGAGAACCTTGAAGCCTTTCTGCTTTCATTTTTCTTTCATTAAAATGAAACTTCCAGTTTTCTGCAAATAACATTGCTTTCTGGAAACTAATGAAAACAGGGACTTCGACAGGAAGACAAGAACTGAATGAAAGAAATAGGCATAGTAAACTAGACAGTATTAGTACATTAAATTCTTAGAGACTCAAAAGCAGTAAGCACTTTCCTTTGTGAATTAGTTTCTTTCATGGCTTTCACATACTGTCTTCTGTTATTACTGGATGAAAATGCATAGACAATTTATCAGCAAAATGTGAATAGAAACACAGTAGTATCTTCCTATTACAAAAGCAGAAGGATTTATAAAAAATTTTGAAGGACATTTTTGATAGCTTATTAACCTAATCACCTTGCACTAATCAGTGGAAGACATTTACAGTCAAGATCACTGAAAATAAAAAGTTTAGATAGAAGAAAAAAGCATGGTAATAACTTTTATAATTGATCAATAACGTAAACAAATCTATAAACAAAATAAATTAACTGGATATTTTCTTGGGATTATTTGTTGAGGTTTTCTTTTTTTTTTTTTAGGTAGATCAAATTGACTTTTTTCCTTGTCTTCATAGCTATCTTCAGTTTACTTTTTTTTTTTTGGGCCATATTTTCTGCTTTTGTTTTATTCAAATGGACAGAGGAGTACTTCAAATGGCTGCTTTACTGATTTCCCCCTCACACGCAGACACAAATTTCACTGAAGTTCGGTGAGTTGTCACAGGTGAACTCTCCTGCTGTGAACACAGAATCACAGAATGGTTGGGTTTGAAAATACCTCTGGAGATCATGTAGTCCAACCCACCTGTTAAGGCAGGTTCACCCAGAGCAAATCACACAGGAATGCATCCAGGTGGGTTTTGAATGTCTCTAGAGAAGGAGACTCCACAACCTCTCTGGGCAGCCTGTTCCAGTGCTCTGGCACCCTCAAAGTAAAAATGATTTTCCTCATATTCAGATGGAACCTCCTGTGCTTCAGTCTGTGCTCATTGCCCTTCAGCCTATGGCTGGGCACCACTGAAAAGAGTCTGGTCCCATCCTCTTGACACGCACCCTTCAGATATTTTTAAGCACTGAAAAGATTCCCTCTCAGCTTTCTCTTCTCCAGGTTGAATAGACCCAGTTCTCTCAGTATTAGGAAGATTACTTACACAGTGAACTTAAAAAATACGGCAAATCTTCTTATCTCCTACCAACACAGCTTTTGCTTGACAGTCAGCAGCAATAGTGCTTTATGGTGTTCAAAAAATCGTTCAGCAGTGGTGTTTCTTCCACTTCCTTCACTGGACCTTTATACCATTAGTACATATCACCATTAACTTACTGTGTCACTAAACATAGGTTTTCTATGTTCAGATGGCATCCATTACTCATGAATAATCGCCCTGAAAGAAGCTGTGAAAATACCCTTCCTGAATCTCAACATTCAGTGCTGTCTAGCTTTCATATTTACAGCTGTAGTTTTTGTCATCAACAGACTTTAGCCTCCTGACCCATGTAAGTGTTCAGTGTTATTTTAGGATGAGTGTCCAGTCAGTGGTCCAGTTCCAAAAATGTAAATAATTTTCCAGTTCCAGAAATGTAGAAACATAATTCTTTATCTAAAGGCTCTTGAATACATAACCCCTTGCAAAGACTGATTTTTTTCTTTTTGGTCTGAAGCATTTCATCATAGAACTGTAATTTACATATCGTGCAGCCTTCTGGAGACCAGTAAGTTTCACAATAAAAAATTATCAAGAACTTGCATATGTGTATTGTATTTTCTTTCCTTTTCTGCATTTGAAAAAGCCTTTTAGACTCTCTGCTTTTTTTTTTTTTTTTCCTCATGTATGGATTATCTTTACCAATATATCCCCCAAATGTGATTGTATTTTATTTGCAACTTTTTTCTTTCTCTTGAAGGAAAGTCTGGTGTTAACTTCTCCTCTGACATTAATGACTACACACTGAAGAATCCTATCTATTTTACTGAATCAGGCATGCCTATAGATTAATCCAATTTGAGGGGCTTTATTGGTTCAATTAGATTAGATGCAGAATAGGAAAAAGCAAATTGAATTATTGTGCCTTTATCCGGCTCTGCCACTCAGCCTTCCTGTTTAAAGAAACATAGAAAGGTGAATGGAAAAAAGAAGCATTCTGCTTTTATGGTAGCACACTTGCAACAGTGGGACCCTCATCCATAGGGAAACAGGGAGTTAGTGTCACTTGTTACTGAACTATCATTCTGGATTGGTTAAGCTGCCTTCCACAGGGTTACAGCTAATGTACAGGGGTGCTCACAACAGATGTGAAATAGCTAAAAACTCCCTCCTCCCAGCCCTAACCATTTTTCAGCTGGCCATATTGGTAGACAAAGTGGTACCTGTAGTGCTGTTCTTTATAGCTGTCTCTTGCTTCACTGCACTATCACAGTCGAGACCTTTTCTTCTGGTGGTACCAGAAGCCTGCACATCTATTTGCCTCTCTTTCTGCACTATTGCTACAGGCGTATCAGTTAAATCTTGAACACTAATGAATCATTAAAAAGGGTATTAACATGTTGTTCTGGCCCTATATGTATATCTTATTCTTCGCAGTTTTATTGCAATTTCCATTAAAAAAACTCATTACAGAGATTATTGTGACATGATTTGAAACAGCAGCATTCATTATACATTATCTGTGTATTGGAGTTCGGGAAATTAATGCACCAGGAAATGAAATGACTCACCCAGGGTCACTGAAGATGTATGTTCAAGTCATGAGTAAAATCCAAGCTATAGATCTCCATTGTGTTTACTGCAAAATCTTCTTTTCTCTTTCTTTTTATTTCTTTTTTTTTTTTTTTCTTTTCTTTTAAATCTCATCCTACAGTTTTACATTCATTTGGAAAATTCCACTGTGCTGCTTTTGTTCTCAAACTGTAATTAACATTTAGCCAATAATTAGTTAAATACAGCTTGTTTATCTCTGTGAGCCTTTCCTTCCTTTGTTTTGGGGTTCAAATGATGGAGAGAAAGTGGCATTACTGGGAAAGAAGAATCAAGCTGTGGGGAACAGTGGGCAGAGAACCAGAGAGGCAGAGTCCAAGGAACAGCTCAGGTGATGGAGTGACCATGAGATGTGCTGCTGCTGCTGTGAGTCTCTTATCTATGGATGATCAGAGATATGTGCATTTGCCCGCTTTTCAGTGTTGGGGATACAGGGGCAAACAGAGGCTGGAGGTACAGGACATATGAGGAGAGGCTAGAAGGTAGGGGACTGCAGGATGGACCTTCCCTTACCACTACGTGCTCTGATACCACTACCCAGAAGGGTAGGGTGGAGATGGCATGAATTTCTCTTTTCATAGGTTACGCTTTCTGTAAAAACATGACACTTAAAGAATGTGCCTGCTCCCAAATTATACCAGTGGAGTCAACTTCCACAGTGCCCACAGCTTTCTTATTTGTGACATGCAAGCATGTTGTCCAGGTGTCTGGAGGGGACTTGTATTGCAGCCTTTAGGGGGAGCCTGGTTACCGGCTGGTTTTTTAGCAGGTGTGACAAGGGACTCTATTCTTGTGTCTAGCTGACCAAGAATTCCTGACATTTGTAGTAACTGCACCTGTTGTACAGCAAATAAATGTCTTTAGACAACATATTATTTCATTGATACTTAGTGATCATGTGGGATAAGGCAATTTCTTCTGTTTTATTTTCAATGCCAGATGGAGAGAAATGAGCATGAAATTCAGAGCAATAAAACTGTAATTTATATATATAAACAGATGAATGAAGAATAATTTTCACTTAAGGAAATTTGTCTTCATTTTGGAGACTTCTTGAGTACTTTATCTTCACTTTAATTAAATAACACAGTTTTATAAAAAGTTTCATTTGTAATAACAATAGTAAAAAAATTGTCTTTTTCATTCCCCTTCAGATTTGTGGAATACTACTCGTCTCTAAGCTACTATATACATATGTAGTATGACATAAAGAATAGTATTTTGAGCTAGAGAGATACTTTGTCTTTTTGCCTCATTTGGAACTGCAATTTGAGAGCAGCTAGCCATGGAGTTTGTTAAAGCTTTAAATGTGGAAACCATATAGACCCTTTGTAGTGGGTTTAAAGGCCAGTATGCCACACAGTACCCAGGAACCAGCCCCCTTCAACTCACAAGATCCTTTCTTTTCCAGTACAAAATCCACAGTTTAGTTTCTGAAGTTTCCCATTTCCTTCTTTTCTTATCAGAAATACTGCTGTTTCCTGACACAAGCTAAATGTAAGTTGATATTTTGATCTGTTTCAAAAGATCATAACTTTGTAATGCAAATAAAAAAAGACTCAGTCTTCGACTCAATTCTCTTCTACTTAGATTTTTATACTCAGCATCAGATGGATTACTGAGTATCTAGGTGTAGTTTGTGAATCCAGATTTTGGGTTGGCCAGGGCAATTTCAATTGCCTAATAAAATGTAAGTAAGTACCACTCTTAGAAAACTTGGAGTTACTTAAAAGAACCTGGTTGTATTGTAAGACTTTTTTAGTCCTCAAAGCTTGTGCTGCTTTGGAGTTCCAGTATTTGAGGAAGCTCTCACAATATTGAAACAATTGAAATGAGAACAACAATAAATGAAGATACAAGGTCATTAGTAGTTTTTACAAGGAGTCATTTTTGTTAAATATCATTTGGAAGACTAAGGTCAGGTTTCTGGGAAAATATTTTGCATATACTATTTTTCTATCTGTTAAGGAACTTCTATCTGTAGGTAACGTATCTGGTGAATTCCAAGAACGCAACCTCCTCATAAAAAAGCTGTGAACACAATTTCTCAGACAGGAAAAAATTAAAGTCACTTGTAAAAATGAAAAGTCACAAGGAAAGGAAAAAAAAAGACTTTATTGCCTTCCAAGGAGAGGCCCTTCAGAAGGAGAAAATTAATAAGATACTTGAATCTTAAATGAAAATTTTTCTAGATAACAGGAACACAAGAATCACGTGAGCTTAATAGATTGTGAAAAGTAACAATTAATTTTTTTTTTTCTAAATTTAACAAAGGTACTTCCATCACCATTATTATTATTATTACTATTATTAAAGTATATTACTTTTTATCATTTCCTAAGAGTAAATACAGATTATAATTCAAGCAGTACATCCTCTTGAGTTAAAAAGTGGTATAAAGTACAATTTTTTAAATCACTTTATTGTTTTATGGATTTTGTGTTTAATAACAAGGCAGAGTAGAAATAATTGCAACCACAACAAGGGAGAATAACAGATCTAACTAGGAAGTGGAAAAATTGAGTCATTGCAAACATCACATTCTTGTAGCATCCTAAATCATGCCCATCTTAATACAGAAAAATATATACAGAATTTGTTTTCAAGACAGGTTGTTGTATTGCAGATCGTGTCTTAAACAGAACTAATGATAACTCCTGCTCAACCTTGTGCAGGGTTATTACTTAAACTATTAATTTCTGTTGTCAGCTTTACTTCAAATTACATTGGTTTATTCTTTAGAGAATTTAAACCAGTCAATTCAAGTTTAGTTTTGACTTCATATCAATCATATTGTTCTAGTTTTGAGAAACTCCACAAAATTATGGCCTGCTGAGGTGAAAAGAAAGCTTGGAGTTGTCCTGAGAAAAACCCTAAAAGTTGTAGGAGTGTGATTTGTTTCAAAAAATTTCCATACGAGTTATGAACACTCAGGATTCCCGCACCTTTGAAAAATAATTTTTGATCTGCATAATTTTGATCCCAAAATACAAGCTCATGATGTTATCATAAATAAATTCTCAGGCCTTAAGACATTACTTTTTATAACTAGACACAGAATTACTATATATTGCTCTAATATATAGGAACTGTCTTATCTGTTCTTTAGATTTTATACTCCCTGAATAATAGATACATATTGAACTACAGTGTCAGAAAAATGGGGAAATTCTGTTCATTTGAGATACATAGCATTGAAAAATTCTGTTTGCTTCTTCTCATGAAACCTAAAGATCTCTGCTTCGTCAGTTATCATAGTATTCATTGCTAGAGATTCATTAGTAATGAAAACTTTACTCTGAAGTGGATTTTGACAGGAATTTAGTCTCTTTGTGATGTAACTGCACCAAGGCCTGAAACTTGGTGTTTCTTAGAATGTGAAAGTGAAAAACACATGATGTTTTTTGTATTTCAAAAGCAAAAACATCCTGTGAGAAGGGCACATGATGTGCAGAAATTGAGTAACACAAGAAGAGCTTCTTCAAGTATATCAGCATCAAAAGGAAGGTTAGGGAAAATGTAGGTCCGCTGCTGGATGAGGAGGTTGCCCTAATGAAGGATGATACAGAGAAGGCAGAGTTGGTGAATGCCTTCTTCACTTCGGTCTCCACTATTAAAACCGGCTCTCAGGTATCCCAGACCCTAGAGATAAAAGAGAAAGTCAGGCAAAAGGAAGATTTTCCCTTGGTTGAAGAAGATCAGGTAAAAGATCCTTTACACAAACTGGACATCCACAAATCTTGGGTCCCAATGGGATGCACCCACGAGTGCAGAGAGAGTTGGTGGATGTTATTGCAAAATGCCTCTCCATCATCTTTGAAAGGTCTTGGAGAACAAGAGAGGTGCCTGAGGGCTGGAAGAAAGCCAGTGTCACTCCAGTCTTCAAAAAGGGTAAGAAGGAACAACCCAGGAAACTACAGTCCAGTCAGCCTCACCTCCATCCCTGGAAAGCTGATGGAACAGCTCATTCTGGATGTCATCTCCAAGCCTGTGGAAGAAAGTAAGGTTATCAGGAGTAGTCAGCATGGGTTCACCAAAGGGAAATCATGTTTGCCCAAACTGATATGATAGTATGACTGGATGGGTAGATAAGGGAAGAGCAACAGACGTTGTCTACCTTGACTTCAGCAAGGCTTTTGACACCATCTCTCAGTACATCCTCAGGAAGTGCAGTCTGGATGAATGCACCATGAAATGGATCATGAACTGGCTGGATGGAAGAGCTTAGAGGGTTGTGATCAACAGTGCAAAGTCTGGTTGGAGGCTTGTAGTTAGTGGGGTTCCCCCAGGGGTCAGTGTTAGGTCCAGTCCTGTTCAGCCTGTTCATCAATGACCTGGATGAAGAGACTGAGTGCACCCTCAGCAAATTTGCTGATGACACCAAACTGGGAGGAAGGGCTGACACAGCAGAAGGCTGTGTTGCCATTCAGCAAGACCTGGACAGGCTGGAGGACTGGTCAGGGAAGAACCTCATGAAGTTCAACAAGGGCAAGTGTATGGTCCTGCACCTGCGGAGGAATAACCCAGACACCAGTACAGGTTAGGCGCAGCCCTTCTGGAAAGCAGCACTGCAGAGAAGGACTTGATAATCCAGGCATCCTGGATGAAACTTAATGCAACTGATAAAGAAAATATAGTTGTCTTGCATTCAATCTGTGGCATACATATTGAAGACAAATATAGTGGAAGAATATATTTTGAAAAAGCTTCAGTGGAAGACAAGCCTTTATCCTTCATCAAGAGCACTTTGGAGGATGTTGGTCTTCTGTTCCATTGTAATTTACCCAGATGGATTTTGGGAAAAGGTGATAGAAATTATTCAGCCAGGTAAGCAAATCCCTCATTGTTTCTTAAATTTCTGATATACACAAAACAGAAATCCATGCCAATTTAGGGAGTGTCCAGAATTGTAATTTTTATTTTCAATTATATAACGTGCAGAAATGGGATAATTTAGATAAAAGAACTAGCTCGACAGAAAAGAATTACATTTCTTTGATAAAAGGTTATTTTAAGAGAAGCAGAAAGTAAGGACGGGAACTGAGGAGATGGACAGATGTCACATTAGCAATGTGTCACATTGCAGACTTCAGGTACTAATGGTCATTGCAATGGTAATATTTCCATTAGGCTAAGGTTCTCACTGCATTTCAACAAGCTATAGGATCTCTTTTAGTAGATGGAATTGCTACTACCCATGAAATTACATGATGAACCTTGTAACTACCCATGGAATATATCATACTTATATTGTTATATTATATGGTGAGGGCATTCCTGGTCTGAAACTAGTATTTTATTTTTTTTTTTTTCTAGAAGCTCTTCTGTTCTTGCTTTTTTTTCAGGAACAAAACAACTATTCAGGAATAGTGTGGCAACAAAAGGGAAGGAAGGAGGGAAGTTTCAGTGAAGAAAAAAAGACCTTTTCTTTAAAAGAATACTTTTTTTAAAGAGGAAAAAGGGAAGAAGGAAAGAAAAAAGATCTAGCCTATGTACTTTCTGTACAGCGGTTCATATAATTTCCAAAGGCTCTGTGATGACCTGGCCACTCACCCAACTTGGTTTCCTTTCCAGCTGTATGAATATGAGAAGCAAACCCTTTTCTAGTATTTTTCCATGAATGCCTATTCAGCATTGGTCAACCGACAACTCTGGTGCAAATTGCCAAGCTTCTCTAACAGAAGTCCTTAGAAGATCATTATGTACACTTGCCAGACTAGCCTTCAGAAGATACCTAGTTTTGGTTACTGGTTTGTTGATTTGATTTTGTGAAGGTAGAAATAACTTGTTCATCTTTCCCATCCTCCAAAGCAAAACTAGACTTAATTCAATATTTTATTGTATTTCACAGCTAGGAGAGAATAGGTTGAAAGGAAAATTTAGTTCCTAGCATTTGAAAGACCAGGAGATAAAAATAACAGTTATTTTCCTAGCCTGATCTTTCTGACTCTTCATTTCAATCTTATTTTCTCTACACTTCTATAATTTCAATGTTACAATGAAGCAGCTGACCTGACTCTTGTCTGAGATAGCTAAACTTCAAAAACTCCTTCACAAAGTTCCTGACTTCACCACCGGAGGTTTTTTGAAACTTGATTTTAGCCAGCACATTTGTTGGTGGCACTGATGAAACAGGAATCCCAGTCTGTGGTCCTGTGCCTGCTGGCTTTTTATTAGTAAACATTGCTCTTCTTCAATGCAGAAATTAAGCCAAACACAAGTTTTTTCCCTGACTTTGAAAAAAGTAATTCTGTCTCCCTCAGACTGTTTATCTAGATAAGACAGTTTGGATCTGAAATTCTCTTCCTTATTGTGGCACATTGGCACAATATCAATGCAACTGTAGGCATTAGAAACACAATTTTTGGCTGCATTCAAATAAGCCAAGATCTGGAAATCCAGTTTGCTGTTTGCAAAAAGGAACAGGCAAACTATATCTCTCACATGTATTTGTCCAACCTGAGTTCTGGCAGTGATGAGCCCTTATACACAGGGAAATCATTTTCTTTGAAATCCTAAAAGTTAGATGCACTAGAGATCTGCAAGGTCATATAGTCCTTTTTCTGGCCAAGGCAGTACTGATCTCTGCTATTTGTTCTGTAATGTCTTAGGTAGGGTTAATCTGAAATGACGTAAGAAATAAGGCATTTAGTGTCCTATGGGATGTTAATCTTCAGTCCAATACCGTTATTTGGCAAGCCACTTAAAAATTTCAGCACACTGTAAACCAAACAAAAAGTGAATTAGTTATCAGAGATATATGTTTTTTTTTTTTTTTTTTTTTTTTTAAACAACGTGGGATTCAATATTCTCAATAGGTAAGATTTCTGTCTTGGTTTGGGCAAGTTGAACACAAACCTAAACCCATAGCAAATCCCCCCATTTTTCAAGTATATAAATTTAATCCTACTAAAGAGAGACATAATAATGTTGAATAGAAATTAATCCTTTTTCATGTAAAGAATCAAGTATTCTGAGAACGGGAACAGTCAATCCTGTTCTGCTCCCAATAGATATGTATAAACATGATGTTTATATACACTGATCTGACCAGAATGAAGTGCTATACCAGTGAAGATAAAATATTACTACTTCAATCTGCACTGCAAATCAAATATGTTATTAAAGCCAGAATTTAGGGAAGGTACTTATGTAGTAAATATAGTAGGACTGTTATCAGTCAGGCTTTATCTTTCTTTACCAGCACCTTCATCAGCACTAAATGTTTTAATCTCTCTGGATGACATCTTTGATTAAATCAACAATAAACTTCAAATTCACTTCCATGCAGCCAGTATTTTAGCTTGCTGCTGACACTAGATATGTTATTTTTCTTCTTTGTCTTCCAACATGTAAAATTACACTGATGTTCATCTTTGAAGCTTTTTATTCTGTACCAGGGAAAGAGTGTTGAGAAAGCTGAATGATAGTCTGGACATGGATCCTTTTTGATAGGATTAATACACACAAATGGCTGAGGTCCTGGAATATGAAATTTTTTCGTGGAATCTGATACACTGTAGTATGAAAAAATCTGGGCCACAAATATTATCTTATAGGTAATTAAAACTTTTTTCAATGCCATTGTTTTGTTTAGCTGGGATTTATAATTTATTGATTCTCAATAGACATTACTTTTCTAAAAGCATTAATTTATCTGCACTACACCAGATAAATAAAATAAACAACTCACTGCAAAATCCATTTCTTCCAGCCCACAGGAAGATATTTGCCAGGTGAGTGAATCTGTTCCTTCTTATTTCCTTTAGCGCGAACACATATATCCAATGCTTTTTCAGAACTGAATTCAAGTGATTTTTTTTCCCTTAATATCCCTACATTTTATGAGTCACAACCACTCCTGCTCTAAGGAGAGAAACTTATACTTTCAGAGAAAGCTCTTTGTACGGTTTTTGATAAGCTGTAAAGATTATGTAGGAATAGTCAGTAGTTGTATTTCACCTTTCTTAATGTACAGTTTAAGGATGATCTGTAATTTCTTACATACGGTGCTCTGACATTTATGTCTGAAGACTGATTTTGAGTACAGTATAAAATGTGCAGTGCAGACAGTGAAGTCACTACTAGCAGAAGATTTCCGTTCATATCTGTACATCAGGATCTACAAATCTGAAGTGCATTTGCATCTTGTTCCCAACATGACAAAATAAATTCATGATAATGTACATTCAAAATGTCTTCCAGGTTCAATACTTCGTTGAACTTCATGGGTTTAATTCAGGCTTCCTATATAGACACTATTTAAAACATTTTTCCTTTTGTGCTCAATAATCTGTGATGTTTGTTGAAGATACATGATATCCCATTACTTCGGTTATAGATTTGTATTGTCATTGCCCATAATAATATTACTCTTTTCTGTATTGCCTTTATGAAAATGTGTCTTTCTCACTTATACTGCAGTGCAATACTTTTCATATTACCAAATCACTGTATTGATGCATCTTTTTCTGCCTTGAGAAGTACTGATAAGTACATCTGGCTCATCGTGCTTCACACATTCTCCCAAGCCACGTGACCTTATTAATAGCCCTCTAGGCACCATTGCTTCAAAATGTAGCAAACCCTGAACTAAAGGTATTTATGTTTCCACTTAAATGTATACTTGGAATACTAATTATTTTAAATTTAAGAGAATCAGAGATGATTGATTGTAGGCAAAAACTGTCTTAGAAGAAAGTAAGTCAACTTGTGAAGAGCTCTGTGGTGCAGAACTTGATCAGTTATAGTTGGGTCAGCAACCTTAAAATTTACAATGCAAACTTAAGTAAAAAATAGAGAATATAATAACCATCACTAGAGAAATCACAAAGTGATGTTGTTCTGCTCCTGTACACTATGCATTGTTACACATTTAGGTAGAAAGTCTTTCAAAATTCTTCAGCAGTGAAAGAATTGTGTGATCTATAAACTGTTTAAATGAAACCTGACCTTTATGGTAGAGCACTGTTGTATGTTTATTTACATCAAGAGCAAGTGTAGTTAAAATTACCTGGAATATTTCTGTCCTGTGTTTGTTTATTTGCCTTACAAAACTGTTGTATTCTAACATATATTTCTGTATATTTTACTATTTATTTTTATTTTCTCAGGATTTTTATTTCAATTGGGTGATAAAGTAGTACTAGTCTGACTTAAAAATGTCCATGCTATGCTTTAAATAGAATAGGACTTATCATGTTGATGTTCACAGTTACTTTTATATCTTATAATGAGAATTATGCACTGTTGCATAATTGGTTGGTTGGGGTTTTCTTTGTTATATGAAGGTTTTTTTTGGTGATTTTTTTTTTTTTTTTTTTTAAATACATGAGTAAATTTGTGTTTCTGTCAATCAATGACAATGGACCATTTGCTCAGGGAATATGTTTTGCTAGCAACTCTGAATAAGAATGGAAGTTCATTAATAGAGTATTTAAATGCCAGATGTACCATGAAGCACTCCCATATTTTAAATAGAGTTATCAACCTCTTCTATGATGGCAGTGACAGAATTTTTCTATTCTTAGCTAGTGCGATGATATCCATGCCACTCAGCACTTACTTCTATATTAATGTTCTTCTGCCTGCCAACAGCAGCACGCTACAGAGATTTTTTTTCCAAGTCCCTATTCACCTGAAATAGCTTGCTTTCTATTTATCTCTGTCTCAATTTAGAAAGTGATTCATGGGTCTACAGTGAAAAATTATGGGCCCTTTAAAGCACGTGGAAGCAAGAACTAATCCTGAGGGATCTTAATTCTTCGGCTGTTAGACTCGGAGCTCCCCAGAGCAAGAACTGTCCTTGTATCTTATACAGCGTCAACCGCATTGTCAGCACCTAATTAGAAAGCAGGAGGATGGAGGCAAGTGAAGCTGCCTTTTTCACACCTCTACTGTGATTATTGACCTGTTAAATGCTGCTTTTCTTCCTTTTTATCTTCTGTGATGAACTAAGGATTGGATGCCCCCTCAGTATAAAAGGCTAGGGGGAAAAAAAATAAACCAGCCCTGTTGGGAGCAGAACAGATATCTCCTCTTCCTTTCTGAATGAAAAGCCTAGATCAAAAGGAATTGTAGAATTGTGAAAAACTCAGACTGGAAGAGACAGTCCAAATTCGTCTCATCCATCTCTATGTTCTGAGACACTTAACCAGCCCTACAAGGGGATATTTTCCCATTATATCAAACCTAGATATCTCTTATTTAATACTGAATTTATTCACTGTAGTCCTTCCTTTGAAAAAAGAGGAAGGCTCTCGTGTTGCCAGCCTTCAATCATCTCTCTGTACTAAACAGACACAGCACTTTTAGCTTATTTTCTTAGTTCTTGATTCTAAATATCATCATTCTTTTTCTCATCAGAATTTTCTGCAGTTTGTGTGTAATCACAGTAAAATAAGTTACTTTGAACAAAATACTGTGGTCCATTACGGTCTTACCATTACTAAATGAAGCAGAATAATTCCTCCTTTATCTTGTATAGGACTCTGTTGACATACCTGAGAAAATTTGTCTTTTGGAAACAGAAAATGTGATGATAACATTTTCAGTTCTATTTGGCTAGCAATCAATTAGAGCATCCAGATCCTTTTATTGAACATTGGGGATGTTTTTGCTTCTGTTTTTTTTTTTTTTTTTTTTCTTTTTCCTCCTTACCATTCAGTTAGTTACTAAGAATAATGATGCCATTATGTATTCTTGGTTACTTTGTTTGCATCAGATTATGCTATGTTAAGGAAAAAAAAAGTAACATTCAGTACCCATGAGGACTGCTGTATTTTTACCAAAGTAAGATGAAATTAGCAGGGTTGCTTTATGTGCTCCCTGTGAGCATTGTTTTGATGAACATTGCATGTCAGCTGGATGCTATAGCTATTAACTGACATGCTGTTGTATAATAATTTGTGGAGTCTTATCATCTGTTCATTTGCTGACCCAACCTGCTGTCTGGGGAGGTTTGCTGTTTGCCAGGGTAGACTCTAGGATGCTGCAGGTTTGCATACTCCTCAAACTCCTAACCAATGAGGGCACAAAGGTGACCATCTCAAGTGTGTCTACACAAATAAGGAAATGCTGAGAGAACATATTGTGAGGAAGCTCTCATACTTTTTCTGGTAAGTCAGCAAGGCTGGATGACCATATGAAGTTCCTGTACATCAGTGAGCACAGCATGGGCAACAAGGAATTAGAGCTCTGGGTGCAGTTGCAGGGATATGATTTCATTGAGATCACAGAGACATGGTGGGATGGCTTACATGACTGGAGTGCTGCAATGGTTCTTTAGGAAGGACATACCCAGATGGTAGGGAATGAGAGTTACCCTTTATGTGGGACAGCAGTGAGAATGTGGGAAGTTCTGCCTAGTAACACATGATGAGCCAGCTGAGACCTCATGGTTCAGGATTAGTAGGCAGACTGACATAGATGATGTTTGTGGGGGGTGACCAATCATGGTGATCATGCCTGATGAGATGAAGCCTCCATCAGACAATTGGAAGAAGCTTCACATTCTGTGGTCCTCATGGGAGAGTTCAACCACCAGGTATTTGTGGAAGAGCAACACGGCAGGGAATAATCAATTTGGGAACTTTCTAGATGTCATTGATGAGAAATTCCTCACTCAAGTGGTTAAGTAGCTAAAGAGGGGAGGCAGTCTGCTCAACCTCAGGCTTACAGAGAGGGAAGAACTTGTTGGGATTATGAAGATCAGGGGCAACCTTGGCTGCCTAGTAGAATTCATGATCCCAACAGAAGGGGACAAAAGCAAAAAATCAGTATCACAGTCATGAGCTTAAGAGGAGCAGAATTTGTCTCATTCAGAGATCTGCTTGCAAGAATCCCAAGGGTGATTTTCAAGGAAAACCTCCCCATCAAGACAAGCAGGAAATCAAGCAAAAATGTCAGAAGCCTGCATGGATGAAAAAGAAGCTCCTAACTAAATTCAAACATAAAAAGGAAGCATAAACAAGATGGAAGCAGGGACAGTTGACCTGGAAGGAACCTTGAAACACTGTCCAGCATGAATGGGCTAGGAAAGCCAAAACGGACCTGGAATTTAATCTAGTGGGCTAAAAGATTCACACCCCCCCTCCCCCACCTCTCTAAGCCAAAAATACTTCATCTTCTCAGCTACTATTCCTTAATGCAATGCCACTGCAGCAACCACTGTGAAATTCAACTTAACTAAAATATGGCATTATCTCTAGTGTCAACCACAACTGCTGTGGCAGCCAGTCGTTAAATCCAAATCCAAGAGTTTTATAACTCTGAGTTTTGTTTCTCGAAGTGTAAATGTGATGGATGACATTTTGAGATAATGGAATCTGGAAATCAATACAGGATGCAATTGCGGGGGAAATGGGAAGTGCACAGTGACAGCTTTAAAATATTCAAAATTAAGGAGATAGTACAAACCAGCACAGACTGAACAATTTTTTATTTGGGGAAATACATGTCAGGTTATGGAATGAACAGAAGCAAGTGAAAAGCAGATGGTAAAAGGAATTACAGATTCAGAAAGTAGAAGTTCCAAATGCTCGAAAGGAAATGACTGAGAGGTGATTAATATTACTAAGTTCTGAAAGTTTCCCATTTGCAGAACCTCTTTCTGCTGCTTATATTTGGAATGATGAACTTTTCCTTCAACTGGTCTTTCAGGAATGTAATTTATAACTTAATAAGTACAAAAAAGAAATGGAAAGGAAACACTCGGTAAAAAATACTGCTGATATATTGAATTATTTCATTTTCTTACCTGGTACCAAGCTGCATAACAAGCTTATTATTAAAAAAACTGTATTTTTTCTTCTTCTCCAATATATTTTCAGTCCATAAAACAATCAATTAAAAGCGATAACTAGAATCTGAGATGCAAGGCAGCAATTCCCCACAGTGCATCCTCATGCTGCACTCCTGGGCATTGCAATGCTTCTGGGGCTTGACAGAACTGGGATCTGTTACCTGGCACCCTTGGCTTTCCTTCCTGAGGAACATTGGTTCAAATAGTTGTCATTAGGAGCCAGTTTGATTTTTCACACCCTTTCTCTTCCCCTCTCCCCTGTCTTTTTTTCTTTGTGGTTTAAAACAGGATGTCCCCTGCTCTATCTGAAGGCAGATGTTCAGGAGCCTCGTGGAAGAGATGAGCAGATAGGTACAAATGCACACACATGCATATGCACATGTACAACATGCAGTTTCCCAATATAGCATTTATCTTCTTCCACTGTGAGACAATACCGATCATTAACAATAAGTGAAGGCTGAGCACAGAACACTGAGCTATGTCACTGATTCTATCCGCTCACTGAACTCCTATTGCTGGTAAATACCCTCTGTCCTAGAGTGATGAAATTCCTGAAGATGATGAAAATTTGAAATTATGACCTCTTACATCTTCAAGACTCTCCTGCAGGTGAATCCTGGCATAGTAAATGATATACTTTTACCAGATGACTTTTTCACCAGCAACTACATTCTCCTTTCTGGAAGTTCATGAATGTTTATGCCTGAAGAGATGATGATTTTCTCACTCTCATTAGCACTGAACTCTTTATTTCTCTCTGTCTTCAGTTTCTCCCTTTCCTTGCATTCTAGGTACCTAAAGTGCAGCTTAAAAGAGTAAAATAATGAAGAGTAAAATAATGACAGAGAGTAATGGAATACATGTAAACAAACTGAAATTGGCAGGTGAATTGCAACTGGTCGTAATAGTTGCTGTTAGGAAAAAGCATTCTTTTCAAACACTACGTGACTGTTTTCTGAGTCTGACTATAGAACTGGTGTGGGTAGCTCATTGAAAGTTAAGAACTTTACTGTTGCAACTTGGTTGATAGTTGTGCTCCCATATTTCCTTGCCTCATCCAAAAAAGGGCAAAACCGATTCTTTAGAAACTTAAAAAAATTATGTGGCATGTGCTAATACAGTTGGAAGACAGTAGTTTAGGAGGCAAATATAATTCCATATTTAGCCTATTCAGGAAGGGTGAAATAATCACTCCTGAAGTATTTTATCATCTGAAAGTTGATTTTATTGGAGAAGAGTCCTGGAGAAAGTTCATCTTCATAAAATTTTAAGCTTCCTTTCCATCTGCAATTTTTTTTAATAATTTCTTATTATAAGCAGAGGAAGCTTGTGGAGCATGTGAAGTAAGACCTGGGAACTTCTCTCTGCTGTAGAGTTAAGTTAGGTTTGCCGTTTTGAAAAATCTACTGAGGTGATTGGTTGTTTCTGATGGAGAGCATCACTTCTTGAGGGTAACTGCTTGGAAAGCAGCTTTGTTACCATCAGTCTGAGCAGCATGAGTTTACGGTACCTGGGAGCACATGGAAAATGTCTGTGTGCTGGGGTGGCTGAGGGTGGGGTGTGAGTCCCCATGTTTGTTGCCCAGCACTGTATGCACTTTTTTGCAGCATCTGATGTAACCCCCTTTGTATAAAAACAGCTCTGGTAGTACTTAACCTCTGCTAAGCTTTAAGCCTTAACAGAGATGCAGAAGCATGCCAAATTAGAAGAGTGCTTCAAAGCATCTTATTTTACTGGGCTGAATTTTTCCTTTCTGAGGTTGCAGAACTGATGTTGAAGTAGGAATATTGTTTTATTTGTATCTGGTTTTAAACCAGGAGTAATGCATGAGATTTATGTGTAGTTCAGAGTAAAACTCTGGAATTTTGTGTAAAATTATAAATCTGGAACTGTTGAAACTTGCAGTGAACAGTAATTCCATTGTCATAGATAATGATTTTAAAAATGAATAAAATAGCTGAAAACAATATCTGAGCAAATTTCCTCTGAAGAAACAAAACCAGCTAATCCTATCAGAGACTCCACAACCTCTCTGGTCAACCCATTCCAGTGCTCTGAAAAAAACTTCTTTACTTTGAGGGTGCCAGAGCACTGGAATAGGCTGCCCAGAGAGGTTGTGGAGTCTCCTTCTCTGGAGACGTTCAAAACCCACCTGGACACATTCCTGTGTGATCTGCTCTGGGTGAGCCTGTTTTAGCAGGTGGCTTGGACTAGATGATCTCCAGAGGTCCCTTCTAACCACAAACATTCTGTGATTCTGTGATTTGCCCCTGCTTAGTAAAGAAGTGCTCTGTTTTATATCCTCCCCACATCTCTTTTGGCAGGATGTTATATCATCATATTTTGCAGCTATGCATATTTTTATCTTCTTTAGGTTTGTTAGGCATTTAAAGGAGAAAAAAATGTAAGCTTCCTCTGCATCTACCATGAGTGCTCTCACCTCCTCCTGCTTTCTGTCCAGGAGGCAAAGTGATGTGGCCACGGCAGGTGCAGAGCAGGCAGGGATGGCAGTGGCTGGAATGAGCACCAGGCAGAAGGAGTCTATTTTTATCAAATGTAATGATAAATATTTTTAGCATTTCTGAAAGGTTAACACATGGTATGTCACCTTGAGATGTGTGTGTGGGGCGGTGAAGTTGTGTGGGCGTGCTTTTTTCCCATTGAAGTATTTCTTAGAGCGGGAGGTTCTCATCCCACGCGTACCAGGCTGAAAGCAAAGGAACTGTTCAGAAAGGTGCTAAATAAAGAAAGTGGTTGAACAGTGGAGAGGGAGGATGAAAGAACTATGCTGATGCTAGTGTCAAAATAAAATGGGACAACTGCTTGAAACAAAAGCCTGGAACACTTTAGTGTACTTGGAAGATTTAATTTGAACTACATAGGCCTGATTCTCCACTGCTTGTGCCTTACATAATCATTTAAATGTGCAAGGTATCACATTATAAGAAGGGGTGTGATTTACATCTTTCATCAAGAGTGAAAATACCTGAATGTTGCAGCATACTGTTAAGTAAAACACACATCCAATGCAAAAAAGACCCCCATGAAATGTGTCATGATGTCTGTATTTGAAAATGGTTATGATAGAATGTACAGCAGCCCAGAATCTCAAAACCGTTTTAATTTTAATTTAGCTGTTTGTCCACAGTTCCCACTATTAACATATAATTTATTATTTGTATACCGGCAAATTATACACATATATCAAGATTTACACCTGGAAATTCTTCACTGAAGTTGCAAGACAACCTTAGTTTTTCAATGTACCTATTACAGTATACTACACTGTGTGGCAGTATTAATATTATTGAAAAGCCGGGATGTATTGTTTGGCAAATACAATACATAAACTATAATATAGAATACATTTTCACGATTTTAATGGAAATTGTTTTATGCATTTTTTCACAGTTTACAGTATGTGCAACGTACTTTTTTCTATTAATAGTAAATGTACAGCATGGTGGCAGGGAAGGAGGCTGGTTGTTATTCAGTCTTGATTGGCTGCTCTTTAGGTGATGTGGGAATCCTCTGGAAGGTGAGAAGTAGCATAATCATACACATAATTTCCCTAATAAGCATGTTTAGATAGGAGAAAAACCTGGAGTTCAGAGTGGCATTGGTATGAAATGAATTAGACAGCAAGAATAGACCCAAGAGCAGATGGGGAGACTTCAGGGCTCCTAAGGAGAACATGGGAAGCAGTAGGGCCTTCTCATAACAGAAGAAATCAGACTGCACAATGACAAGACTTCTCAGGGAAGAATATGTGGTTTATTGTAAAGTGGGCAGTTGCTGGAAATTAGTGTTCTGAAAACTGGAATAGGAGGAAACAATCTGATCTCTAAGAATATGATGTGCAACAGAGAGAATTGATTTCAATCGCCTTTTCACTTACCCCTCTTCCCTAGCAAATCTGAATCTGAATCTGCAGATGTGAATCTGGTCAGTATAAAAAAATTACCTGTTATGATGTAGTTATTTTTGAGGGACTGCACTTCAAGAAACATATTTTGCAAGTATAGAGTCTCATTACAGCAGTCATATAGTCTAATTCGAATATACTTAGACTTCCATGAGTAAAATCTTGCTGGAATTAGCATGATATCTTAAATGATTACCCAGCCTTGGCAGTCAACTTCAGTGACAGAAATTTAGCTGTCTTTGGCAAGCTGTCCAAAGAGTTAATTAGCTTAACTGTGTTGTACCTTCTGTTTAGTTGAGTGAATTAATCTCTCTTCTGTCCTTGTCTGTCATTAATTTTCTGTCTCCTTCATTGCAGTCTACACGGGTCTTCAAGTTCTTCATTTTTTTTTTTTTAGGTAAACTCATTAAATACAGTTCCTTTTTTTTTTTTTCTTTTTTTTTTTTTTTCCCCCCAACATTTTGATGTTTTAATAATATTTCTGGTCTGCAAAGGCAGAAAGAATGTTATTTTTCTGTACTTTGTTCCATTGATAAAAAATAGTAGGCTAGGCTTTTTCATTCACCATTTCATAGAGACTGTAGTAGTCTTGAATGTCACAGACTTCCAAAATGAATTCCCTTTACAGTCAACATGAATGGAATCACTTATTCCTAGTTTTAGTGTAGTATACTTGCCAACATGAAAACCTAGTATTCCTTGTACCTAGCTTAAGAAGTGAGCGAGTCCAGTCTGTATTGAAGATTTATCTGGTACCTACAATTTTGATAACTCTAGCACTACCAGCATCCAAAGCAGCAGTTTACCAGCATTTTTTGCCCTAGATTTTTGATTAAAATTTTATACCAAGGAGGATCTAAATCTAGCTCACTCCTACAGCTTATTCTGTCCCACCCAGAGTGCTACTGCAATCACTCCATCTCATGAATCTGGCTATAACTTCATTTTTAAACATTTTTTTATATATGCGATTTTCATTTTCTGCCTCTGCCTCTAGTTTTTGACAGAGATTGAGTTAAACACATTAAAAATATATAATGGTGACATTTTTTTGACTTAAAGACATCTAATAAAAAAATAATCTCATTGAAGAGCTTGAAAGGTCAGTCCTTTTAGACTGTAAGAAATGCAGCCTGATCATTATCTTTTTCAATATTGAAGTCTTCAAAGGATGACGGTGCTAGTCCTAGCTTTTGAACCATAGGCATTACAAAGTTGACTTTAGAAACCAAATGGTTATTGAATGCTCTGAATATGAGAAACATTGACAATATTTCTATTGAAGATTTTTTTTTTCTTAATTTGAAAACAGTGAATTCTATTACTAAAAATGATAACTCAGAGCAGGACGATTTCAGTCAAAATTATTTAAGGTTTATATGTAGTGGAAGTCTTGAATTTGTCTGGAAGTCTCAAATCTGTCTGGAAGTCTTTCATACCACAACCTGACTATCACACAGTTTTTCCCCAAAGAGAGTATATCACTGGATAAGAATATTTTATTGAAGTCGTGAGGTTTATGAATGGGAGAACTGTAGTTCATAGGATAGAACAGCTCTTATCATAATTTATTAATGTATGTCCTGAGGGTCACATCAAACCACTTTCTTATTATAATTAGTGTGAAAGCAGAACAAGAATATCACAAATTTAATTAGACTGGCCCCATAATTTATGTTGTTGAATATTTGCTGAAACAGTTAATAAAACATTCATGTACTCAAAATAAATAGAAATAGCCTTTTTACGATGTCATTGCAGCCTCACAGTTCCATAAAGACTGTTTTGTCTAAATTTGCAAAAAAATACAGGTACTAGGACAAAAATTCCTCTCACCTCTGACAGTTTTAAATATTCAAATTTCAAAATGTTGACTGTATTAATATAATTAAGTATATCCAAATTGCAGAGCAATAGGAATATTTTCTGTTTACTCCAAGTGCTGTGATTCTCATATCAAATCAAAAGCATACGAGTTACAAAAGCTACAATAACTTTATGAATTACCAGGCCTACCTACATAAACTATTTCTTCTTCAAAAAAGTGATTGGTTTTCACGCTGCTTTCGCTCTTGAAAGAAATCCTATTCATAAGTTTTAGTTCTAACAATGCTAGCATAGTTATGCCTGCTTATTGGAGAAAAAAAAGTATGAAACAATTGAAGAAGCTGAACAGTATGATTCAGAAAAAAAACATTGTTCCCCTTTTCATCCCTCATTCTGTATTATGAAGTGCATTTTGTTGAATTTTCATTAATTCCAAAGGAAGTGAAGTGTCAAGCAATTCCAATTATTTCTCTTTAACATTTAGAACTGTTTCGTAACACATAATTCATATGTTCAGTGAGATATGGAGAAACATTAAGAGGAAAGGAGTGACAGGCCAGGCATCAGCTCCCACTGCACCCTGTGGCATAGACAGTGAAGACTCTCATGAAGTCACAAGCTATTTACCCTGTCTTGGTGCAAGAACTGTGGCTTGAATAAACTAAGAGGTGATAGAAAGTTGTTATTTTTTTTTTTTCTGCATGTGCTACTGGTTCAGTCACTGCATTTTCTTTGGCTTAACATTACAGCTAAGCCACACTCTAGATTGGATTTTCTACCAAACTTTTCCAATGTTTTTAGTCTGTTGGTGTGACTCTGCATGGGTGCTGCAAATCTTATCACCTTGCCCAGTTCCAAACATGTTTTGAAATATTGAGTCTAGGAGCTGGGAGAATAGCTGCACTGTAACCAGTAACAGGGAAAACTCAGTTTATGTTGAGAGAAAGAGGAAAGAAGAATTTTATTATTTTTCTTTTCTTTAGAAGCTGTTGTTAAGGAGATGCCAAGAATTTTTAAAGAGGAGGGAACTTGGGTGAAAGGAGGTAGAAATAAAAATGCAGGAGTGTTCCTTCTTTTCTAAAAGTGAATGTATTTTTTCAAGGAAAAACAGCATGGAATTCCTGTGAAGAGAAAAAGGAGAGAGAAAAGAAAATATATTTGATTGTTGGGAAAGGCTGCACTACTCTTTCTGTTGTGTCAGTAGAAGCTGGCATGATGCATTTAATGTTTTTGAACAATGTGAAAATAAAACCATTCTATCCCACTAAATATTGTGATTGTTACCTTTCAGTAACAGAAATTTCCAAATGTGACTTCTGCAGATCTTTTTGATCTCAAAACCTGCAAGACAAAAAGCAATGTGTATGTAAAGTAGTATAGCTTTTGTTAGGCAACACTTGCAGAAACAGAGAGCTAAATGTTACATAGTTATAGAATGTGTTCAAGAGACTTTGGATTAATTTCTGATGTCTTCTTCACCATATTTACCCTTCTAAAAATTCAATTAATATGGAGACTGGTCATGTCGCTGGATTCCACATCTGAACCCATTTCTGATTTTTACTTACCATGCTTTTTCCTTTGATTAGATTTCATATTTTTAGCATGTTTTTGAAGGAAGGAAGCAGACTTAAAATCCATGCATTATTTTCATAGATGATTGGGAAAGAAGGGGAGATGTCATTTGAAAGAAGCGACTTGTACAGTGAACTGAAAATTAAATGCTCACTCTATCTTGAATGCCTAGCCATTTTTAAAATTATGTAATAACCTTTTTCTTACTTTAGCAGGAAATGGGATAGAAAGCTCCCTTAGACAAAGGAAAATAGAAACATTTTGTGTTGCTATGCGCTGCCTCTAGATCTGAAAAACTGGTTGGTGGTTGTTTTTACATGTACCTTTAGGGGTCAGAAATACATCACAGCCCTTTCACCAGGTCTTCTGGATGCATCCAAGCAGCTTCACATCATTCTTAAACTGTGGGGCTCAGAACTGCAGACAGTACTCAAGGTAAAGTCGAAACAATGCTGAACAGAGTGGGATCATCACCTCTTTTGACTGTCTGGTTACACTGGGTTTGATGCACCCCAAGATGCAGTTTGCCCTCCTGGCTGCCAGGGCACACACTGTTGACTCCTATGGAGCTGCTGCAGGCCAGCAACTCCAGGCCCCTTTCTTCAGAGCTACTTTCCAGCCACCCCTTTCCCATTTTATACTTGTGCCTGGTGTTACTCCACCCTTGATGCAGAATTCAGCATTTGTTCCCTTTATCCACGAGGTGGGTGACCTTATTGTAGAAGGGTATCAAATTAGTTAGACAGGACTTTATGAACCCATGTTGACTGTGCCTTTAAATTGACCTTTAAATGTCTTTCAACAGCACTCAGTATGATCTTTCTGTAACAACACCTAACAACAGCACCCAGATGAAGAGCAGGGGACTACCTGTCCAGTCATTGAGGGTTATCATACAGTCCTTCTGAGATGGGAGGAGACAGCATCACTTCTGTGCCAAACAAAACCAGACACAAAATAAGGGTGTAGTAGAGGTTGAGGGGAATCAGGGTAGGCATGTAATTGGCTTCCTACTTCCTTCATGAATTCATCCAGCATAAATGCAAAGTATCAGTCCATGTCTCTGGGTCTCTTTTCAACAAAGCACCTTTCTCTGGACATGAATGAATTTCCTCTGATTTTCCACCTTTCATTTGTGGGCAAAACTATTTCAGTGATGTCTAGTTAGCACAGCATATGTGCCAGTCCAGCAAGGCATATGTCAAGTTACATGAAGACCTATACAGTGCAGTTGAAATCTCTCGTTAGAACAAATAACTGTCTGGCCCATCAGTGCTTCCTCCTCAAAACTGAAGTCTGGGCACTAAAGGCTGAAAATTTTCACCTAAAGAAATTTCATAATCTTGCAAAGAAAATGCCAGGTCTAAAAAGATGGCGGAGAGGGGAACACATTGACTAATACTAGACAGAAATTGTACTGATGCTGAAAATACACTTAATAGCCTCCCGTCAGCACATAATCTTTGATGAGAACACAAAAACTAGAGACATATGACAAGCCTCTGACATGTTTCTGCAAGGTCTCAAAAGTTGTGTTAAAGACAGTAATTACAAAAGGTTTTGTATAGTTAAAGAAAGCAAATGCCTCAGGAAGGCTTTGCTCACTTCAAATGAGAAAAGGTAAAAGAGCTCTCAGTTGTTGTTGGTTCTAAAAAAAATCGAATTATTTTTCTCATCCGAAGTTGACTGACAGCAGATAATCTCAGCTCTCAAACTCATTAACTCAGAGATTATTATCTTAACTTGATAAAACTAAAGGGGGAACTTCAGGTGAAGAAAAATGAGGTCTGGAGTCCTTAGACTTCAGGGTGGAGTCTGGAACTCTATCCAGATTCAGCCATTTGTGATGATAATTAAATATATCATTTTTAAAAGGTTAGCTAAAATCTTAATTTCTTTGTTCCTTACAGGATGTTTTCTCCCTACTTCTGTGAGTACTCACTAGCACAGATAATGATTTTTTGTGGCCAGTAGCTAAACACTTAAAAAAAAAAAAAAGACATAATTTTTCCTAAAGTTGGACATAGTTATATGCCATCCTGTCATTTTAGGTTCACAGCAGTTGAAAACATACTGCAAGTGGAGTGATTTTGTAAGCAGTTATAATTCAAAAGACACCTGTTTTTGTTATCAGGCAGACTTCTCTATTGTGCCACATACATTCAACAGCGTAAAGTTCTGAAAGAATTGTCTTTCTTTTTCCTCTCTAGTAAAATAGATTTGGAATTCAAGGATAAGACTCTTCTGTAATCAGTATTTTTGGTTATCCTTTCCAATTAGCACATTAATACTAAAGAGGTGTACCTGAACAAGTCTCAACTGGTATTCAGGATAGCCAGATAAGATGCTATGAACCTTTTTGATCCGGGAGAGAAAAGCCACCTGGAGATGGCTCAGCAGCTACTTAGCTGGGATACTTAGTGATACTGATTGCTCTCCTTTGTCTATTAACTGGATATGTAACTTCCTTGTTTACCCAGAAGGAAAGCTCTGTGGGGCAGCTGTGGTTTCATCTTCCCATACTGTCATCCTCTGTACTGTGTGCAGAACATTAAAGAGGGACTAACCTAAACACAGTTTTTTCAGCCCATGTTCACCAATGAATTGTTATTTTTAATGTGAAATACAAGAAACAAGTTTGTGGCCATAAGATATTACCATTATCTCTTGTAGTAAGTAACACAAGAGGCATTACTCCTTTTCCATCACAGGTCATCATCACTTGTTTGTACTTCCTTTTTTAAATTTTACTCCTACATGTTAAGAAAATGAAGAACATACAGAAAATATTTCTTCTTCAGTAGGCAATTGGTCAGTCACACCCAGTGCTTGCGTCATCCAGACATTGCTGACACCTACGGTCATACGAGGCTGCTAGAAGTTTGCAAAATCATCTGGTTAAGATTTGTCCTGTAGTATGTGACACTGCTAGCCACAAATACAGTATGTGCTGAAATGTTTATTCCATACTATTTGTGTTTGCTTGCTTTTTGTGCTATTAGTGTCAAGCTTGCAGAGCGCTAGTGTAGAGATACAACTGAGAAGCAGGAAGCAGGGCACTGAAGTGGGCTGGAAAAAACTGACATGAAGTTCTGTGGTTTAACACACCTTTTTTTTTTTTTTTTTTTTTTTTTAATGCTACTACTAACTAGGTTCAGATTTGATAAGAGAAAAATTCCTAAGTGTTTTAAATGCGTGACAACTGTACTGAGGACTTGTGTGGTGGACTTCCTGTGTGACTTTGAGTATATCAATTTGCCTCTTCATTTTTTTCACCTAAAAAATGAGACTATTACATTACTGCTCCACGAGCCTGAGCACCATAATAATATATTGACTCATACCTTGAAGCCATCATCTTGCCTGTCTCTACACTTTAATTATTACATGTTGCTCCTTAGTTTCATTTGAAGCTGTGACTCCATACTGAAGATGTCTATGCATTTTAATCAAAGCTACTATAAATGCAACTTTTCCTGCCTTAGCTGTAATTATCAAATCAATAATCTTTGTTTAGGCTAGAACAAATAGGGTGGGATTCCTAACATTCATCACAGAAGTATGTGCAATGAGAATGGGAGAAATATTTGTGGAAATATATATGTTAAAAACTGAACAGATTTCTTTTTGAATTAGAGCAGAAAAGACCTGATACAACTGTGCAGAACTGAATAGCAAACTTCTTGGGGTCTGAGATGATCTTTCTAGTACTCTGAAACATACCTTGTCGCCTATGAAATTATTGCATGTTTGTTAGGTATCACTTATGGGACGACCTTTACCAATGTCAGGAACATTCACTTAAGTAGTCTGTGTGCTTTTATTAACCATATATCTAGTCACTTATGCATGCTGTTGGACTGCTTTCTCACCAAGAGAGGGAAGGAGATGGGAAAGGAAAGGCATCACTGTTTTTTGCATACCACTGCGCTGAGTTCAGTCAGCTTTGGTCATCCCAGTCACAACTTTCATAGAAGATAGTTCAGCATAAGAAAGGAATATTAGAAATGAGGAAATGGCTATGAGGTCTGAATACTGAGCATGAGCTGTCATGGAATAATGTCTCTACACAACTATTAATTTTCAGCTTTGTTTGTCATAAAAAGTTCCTTCTGGTTTATATAAAATATTAATCATATTTATAATTTTATTTTAGCAACTTGGGAACACAAATGGTTTATTATCTACCTAACTGGAAGAATCTCTGCTCTTGTCTTACTGTTAGTTCTCCCACTGATCTTCTGAGTCACCACTGTTTATTGCAAAAAGTGAGTAAAAACCAAATTTGCTTGATATACTGAAGCAGGTTAGTGCGAAGGTGCTAACAGATCATCCTACTATCCTCCTCAGAACCAATTAAAAAAAAGGTGTGAAAACTGAATTTTCTTGCCAAAATGTTAAACTTGAAAAAACAAATAAGTTCTACAGACTGTGGGAAAAGTGCCTTTAAAAAAAAATAAAATCCTTTTTTCATATTGTCACGGAGGCACCCCGAGGTTAGTTTAAGGGACAACAGGGTCCAAAACAACTTTTATTAAACTGGTGAGAAATATGGTTTTAGCACTCCAAAAGTGACTTGAATACAGGTTCGGATATCAGTTGAGGAAAATTATTAAGGGGCAGCAACTAATACAACAGGAGGTCCACAGTGTGCATGCTCGTGGCTTTACCAAAAACAATGCTGGAGCCGTCCCCGAGTCCGGGAAGAGTACACACTTGGCTGAACATGGTGTGGGATTATTTTAAAGGGATATACGTACTCGTATTGAGTGTGGAAAATGTACGCTCGCAATCCTGCGAGGAGAGATACACGTGCAAATGTGCATGGAATATTACACGTGCTTATGTGGAAGCATGGGAGGAAAATACACTCGCAATTATATGAGGAAATAATTTATAGACATGCTTGTATTGAGCACAGAAAGGACGCATGCAAATGTGCACGGAAAGTATAAATACACATGCAAATGTGCACTGAAAGTAGATACACTCGCAATCCTGCGAGGCTTAATTTTACTCACACACGTGGTGGCAAGGCAAGTGGAGTCTCCGTCCTGGGCGGGGGGTGGCTCCTGATGGCAGCAGCTCAGCTCGTAACTCCAAGAGATCGCGCGCAAGGGACGGAGTCTCGACGAGAATCCTGTTTTTTATAGCCTGATCAGATCTGACTGTAGGCCTTCCAGAAGCTTCTCTGCACTCCCACACTGTCTGTAGGGTGCCCCTGAAGCCTCCAAACATCCTCCACACTGGCTGTGGGCGCCCAGCGGCTCCCTGGCACCTTGGCACCCTCTTCTCCTCTCTCTCTTAATGACCCTGGCCATGGGGCTCTGGGGCAAAACAAAAGAAGCTGTTAGCCTCAAGCAGCAGAGAGAGAGGGAGATGTGTCTGTGCCTTCCAAATCGAAGGAAGGGAGGGGGAGAGAGGGGAGTTTGCATTCTGCCACACATATTAATAAAAACAAGTAGCTTACTCAGGTTCCTTAGTCAGCTAAACGGTTATAGTGCTATTAGCTGAAACTTCATGCCAAGGGTGATTTGTCAGGAATAACATAAGGCTATGCGTAGGCTGTTTCTATCTTGTGCATAGAGAAGGACAGGTGACATCTCGAGGTTTTCTATGTCTTCTAGCTTTTTTGTCTTCTGATTTTATGTTCCAAATCTGTTCACAGCTGACTCCAAACTAACGGTTTAAACCATTATCTAAATTTGCTGTATTCCATGCCAAATATGTGCTAGTGGCCTGATCCAGTATCTTTGCTTCCAAACAAAATAAATGGTGAGCAGAAAAAATACTTCTTCCCCTACTACAATATATGAAGCTTCTGGGATTTGTTGGCAATATATATTGTATTTGCCTCTGAATCAGAAAGCCTTTTTATCTGTGCTCAGGCTTTTATGAAACACTGCTGATCTAATGCATGTTACAGTTTGCAAGTCAGATCAAAGACTACTTGGATTTTTATTGTATTTATTGGTTTCAGTGGGAAAACGAGCAGTATCAGCATTAAGACCTGTATGCTGGAATTAGATCTTTTGGACTATGCTATGATGCAGGGTGCAGCGCCCATCACTGGGTTTCTGACTGAATGTGTGTCACCAGAAAGAAGAGGATCACATGGGCCTCATCAAAAGCTTTGTACTCTACTCAGACTCAGATGAGATCAGCTGGAGTTTACTCTTATCTTGTATTGCATAATTCTTAACATCGTTCTCTTCTGTATGTCATCTTTGTATAATTTGAATCTCACAGTAAAATGTTAAACTACACATACAGGGAAAAATGAATATTTTAAAGTACAATTATCACCATTAACTTTTTTTTTTTTTAATTAGTATTCTTTTATGTTTTACATCTACATTTAGAGACCCAACTGTATTCCATATTATTAACAAATCAGCTCTTTTGTTTTGCTACCTTTTATACTATTTGTGCACTGTTAATAATTTTTTTCCTCAAGTTGCCACTTGTAAAACTGAGGCAAAAAAATTGTATCCAATAATACTGTTTGTCTTCTGTTTCAGCTTCACTATAATTTGCTGGGACAGCTGTTTTCAGTGCTTCTCCTTTCTTTCTGTATTGTAACAATCAATGTTTTGGAGCTCTAAGTCTTCTATTGTCTGCCTCAATAATCCTTTTCAAGGCTTGAAGTTTAAAAGTGGAAGGACAGGAGGCAACTTAACTGCTTCTGCCTTGTCTCTTCATACCCTAAGGTGGGGTATGAAGTTATGTTTTGCTCAGGGAAAGGGTCCCATTCTCACAGTGGACGTGAGACTCTGACTTTCCACCTGTCTTCTCTCAGGTGGCACTTCTGGATAATCTAACAGTGAGCTCCACTGTAGATATGTCCTTACAAAGCACTTTGACCTCCTGCCATTTCAATTCCTCTCATTCTGACTGTTTGGTCACTGTTCATACCAGAAGGAAGCTCTTCCTAGGATGACCATAGGCTGGGTACTAGCCATTTGTTTCAGAAACCATCTATCATCCCATGTCAGTTAACCATCAAGTTGTCTTAATGACATGAGTCATGGTTGATATCTTTAGAGTAATTCATGTTTTAAGACTGACATAGGAGACTACTTCAGTACCTGAAGTGTGTGTGTATGAGGGGAAGGGGGCATTCCACTGGTGCTTTACCAGGCACCTGACGTAGGATAGCATTGAAACATATTCCTAAGTGCAACTTCCTTTTTCATATAACTCAAACCTCAAATGTATTCATAGATAATGAGACAAAAATTATTTTGATTAATGCTGAATGTTTCCTAATAATAAATCAGCATATGAGGAAAATTTATATTTTTTCTTCTTTTTCAAAGTTGCAGCTGTTTTGAGAAAAGTCTCCTTTTTTTTTTTTTTTTTCTTTAATGTTCTTCTAGCCTGCTAACAGTTATGGAATATTTAATTTTCACAGGACATGGACCACAAAAAGAATAGAAGAATCATTATCTGAGGCAGACACAGGAGGTTTATGTCAACTGCAAAACTTTCTCACACAAACCATTAGCTTCCTTCTTCAGAATGAAGTAAGCAAAGCACAGGCCTTATATCTGTATCTTAGACTTTATTTTCTTTGCATAGAAAGTCAAACTGCCTGTGATGACCACTGCCTGGGCTGCTTTGGCTGGACAGTCAGCCTGGTCCAGGTTACACCAGGTGTATCTGTAGTGTATCCTTTGTTTCATATAAAAAGATTATTTGTTCTTATGCAATTTAAATATTTTTACCCAATAGGTGTACTATGAAGTAAGAATTTCAGAACAGCTGTGGTACGTTGAATGGAGCTGCATATTTTGGTCTGAGAAATCTACCTGTCTGAGAAGCCTATGTGGCAGGATGAGAAAGAAAATGTGCTCCATGTTGTCTACATCCATGATTTTTGCATCTCAAACTGAAAGCCCTATAGAATAATAAGTATTTTCCACACAGGAGGTGTTATTTTGCTGCTGGGCAAACAGTACTAGTCAGCTGACAAAAGCAAATTTGTCAGGGAACCTTGAACCTACATTTAAAAGTATGAAGAGGAGCTTGCTATCTGACAGCTGTGTGGTTTTACAGGTTTCTTGCCAGCCGCCATAGTTATTTCAGTGCTTTATATTTGGGGACAGAATAGAAGTGTAGCCCCTGCTCCCCTCCCTCCTTCCTTCTCTCTCCTCCTCCCACTCCACGCCCAGGAGAAAACACCATGAAAACTCCGTCTTTGTCAGGATATATTTAATAATAATTTATTATAAGGTTTAGTTGCACAAAAAATAAATGAGAACATGTAAGATACATGAATAAATGATGCAAAGCAGAAAAAAGCTGAGAACATTTACAAAACAATACACATACAAAGGTAGTTGTATATGTGCATATGTATATATTCTGTTGAAACCTACAGAAGAAAACACAGAGAAATTGAACAAACAGACAAAAAAAAATCCTTAAACAGAACTAGAAGGCAGACCTGAGAATTAGGATCTATGCATCTTTTGGCCTTTCACAAACCCGCTGTATTACTAAGGATGAGATCCCAGTAGATGAAGGTGCTACCATGACAGCTGATAACCTCATATGTCTGAACTTTCCAAACTGTGTGCCTGGCCCACAAATGCTTGATTCCTCTTTTCTCTTGAAGCATTAATAAAAGTTTTGCTGAATATGTTTTCTTTTTTTCTTTTGGAAAGGGTTTTGGGTAGAGGCATCACGAGCCTGCAGATCAGTGACCAGTTCCACTTGGCTGGCTAGGAAGGAACATCAACAACCTGACAGCACATTTTGCGTGGCCTTCTCTAATGGAAGGCTTTCTTCACGTGCACAGGGCAACAAGAGCCTAGGTTCTTCTGAGAAGAATGTGGACACAAAGCTTCTATGAACTAATTGAGCAGTAATAGAGTCAGGTGGTTATCCTACACTTCAGTTAAAAATCTAAAATCCTAAACCAAAGCGACCTTGCATCTAGCACTGAAGACTTAAATTGTTTACAATGTCATATACCATTAGAAGACATCTCATTTTGGTTTTGTGTACTCCTGAACAAGGACACATACACATAGCAAGGGCTGTTTTTTTTCTTTCACTTACTGAAGGTTTTCAGAAGTATAAATTCTTGCATATGAAGTTGATGAGGCTACACAGAAATGTACTTTTAATAAGCTTGTTTATTTCCTGAGTTATCAAATGTCATAGCAGGTAATTCTAAGTTGTGCACAGCATTACAAATAAAACTTTGTATCTTCAGGTTGTTTCTTTGATGATGCCATTTATATTAAAATACCAAAATTATAATATAATGAATTAGATTACACTGAAGTTCTCAGTTAGAACCCTGATACAGAAATATCCATAAGCTGAGAAGCTGGTATTGTTTCACTGCTTGTAGAGACAGTTAAAATACATCCCTACTTTACTGAGGGTAGAAAAGAAGGAGAGGTTGAGGTTAAGTACCTGGAATACCAGACTGTTTTGATTGTTTCTGGTAATGCCCTTATTTCTTGCCTCCCTTGGTACTTTTAGCTCATCTTTTCAAAATAATTGCTTATTTTTGAGATTTGAGGAAGAAAAAAAGAAAAATCTGTAGTCCACATCTTTGCATCTTTTTTTTTTGATTCAAATTCCATAGACATATGACTTTTACCATGATAGTCTACAGGGAAAATCACATCACACATAGCATAATAAGAACAATATATTATTTTTTTCAAAAAAGCAAACCCAAAACTACAGCTTCATTTTTGTACCATGGTAATATCAGTGAACAGCAGCTGAACATGAGACTGATACAAATGAAAACCAAAAAAAAAACCAACAAAAACCCCCCACAACACTTAACAGTATTCTCATTGAATTAAAAACCAGTCAGCTACCCGTGAGAGAAACTTCTAGAAGAACAATCTGAGGTGCAATACTAAAACTCTTCAAACATTTTATGAGTCTGGCAGGATGGGACCCAATAAGAGTCTGTTTTCTGTGACAGAGTTTGGATTATGTAAATAGACTTTCTAGTGTAAAATAGTACAAAGTATTGTTTATTGCTGTTTATTTTCAACATTTTCCATAGATCTTCCTTTTTCTTTTGGAAACTTTTAGTTCCTTTTGAGAAAACTTCACTGAATGTAATTTGGAAATTTTATGTTGAACAGTTACTGTTCTATTTCAAGCTGTACTGCTTGCCCAAAGATTTAAGAGTGAGGGAAAGAAAAATCAAGAAAGTTGCATGACACAACTATGGATGGCAACCAGCTAAGCCTGCTGTCTAAACCATAAGATAATTCTCTCTTTTTTGTTGCTGTTTTAAGACATTAGAAATTTTGCTGAAAGGAAATAAACAGAATAAAGAAAATTTTCATAAAAAACGTAGTCTTGAATCACTGGCAAACTATCTTCTGTGTAACTGGAAAATGAATCTATGAGATTTTAGGAAAAGAAAACATAGATTTATTTTCCGTAATTATAAAATTAATCATTCATGCTGTGTGAAAAAGGTAGCTGTTTAAGTCCTATGTTCAAAGGAAAATTCCATGATTAATGGTACTATTAAGTCTATAAAGGGCATAAACTCACATGTCTTTTAAAAAAGAAATTAGAGAAAAAAAGATTTGTAGTCAGTCTTTGTTGGGACTTCTGAATGTAGGAGATGCAGTCACCAGAGTTTGGATCATCAGGGTGAATACGAAAATCACTGTCTATGAAAGAAGGTGAAAGTTAGAAAAATAACATAGATGATCTGTTATTTTCTCTATTCACCTCGGATATGTTCCTTTACCTTAAAAAGCTTGTCTGAATCTATGTTCATGTTATTGCTCATTCCTCTTGTCTTCTGCTCTCCCTTGGCTGTGCATGTTGAGGTAAAACAATGTTTCTGTGAGGAAACAGCCTGCTTTAAAGGTTGAACTCACCAAGGAACACAAGAAGCTGGGCTCCTCCAAAGCCCCATTCTAGGCAGGATGGTTCAGTACTTAACCATCTTTCTGACCTCCACCTGCCCTAAATTTCCAGGCATCTTTTCTGTTAGGCATATACATTTTTTCAAGAACACACAGAAGTAGTTTGTTCTAACTCTGCTGTGCAACTTACTAATCTACCGACGATCCAGGCCTTATCCCAGAACCAGAGAAAAGGAGGAGACCAAGGCAACAAATCAGGCAGAATAGTTGAATATAGATGCTACCAGCACTTGTTAGTTTGTTGTGGATTCTAGCTTACTCCTGAGAGATCCAAACAAGAAACCTTCAGAAAAAGAACAGGTTTCAGAGGACTGATATCACTATCAAATTAATTTCTAGGGTGGTGGGGTTTATTTATTTATTTATTTATTTAATTTTATCACAAACATATCTGGGAACCAGGTCTGATTTTTTTTCTTTTAAACTTGTCTGCATCATGCTCCTCTAAACCTTCTTTGCTATTGGATTATGCACAAGTTCAAATCAATGGTATTTATTTACAGTAGCTGAAACTGCCGCAGTGAGTACTCCCCAGTGCAAGTGAAAGAAGACTTATTTCCTTTAAAGTCTAGATGTTCAAGAAGAGTTAATCCTCTAAATGGCTTTGCAAGTCTGACACCAAGGGCTAGTTCCAAAACCAGCCCTGCCTGTCTAGAAGATAGGTACTAAAATACTTTTTTAGCATGTGAACCCCAGCGGTAGAAACCATATGTCAAGTTCTCGGACCGTATTATTTAAGGTGGAAGTAAGGCAACTCAACATTTCCAACACTCACACATTCCTGGGGAACTGTTTTGGGCAAGAGCACAAGATGCCTCCATTGCCATGCCTTGCTGGGATGTGGTGTCAGGGTATGCGTGAGCTCAGGGTGGCCACTGTTCCTTTGACAACCAGTGCGAAGGGTTCTACCCTGTGGGGCTGTGGTCTTCAAAACACTAAGCTGAATTAGGCTTTTTCTCTTTCACACAAAATGCAGGCTGTTTCTGCCACCACAGCCAGTTCATCCAGCATCCCACCAGCCAAATCAGCCAGGAAATTGAAGACCTTGGCCCCGTTATCCTCCAGTCTGCATCAGATGCAGCTCCATCTCCACTGCCCTTTCTAGGCTTCCCCTTGAAGATGGGCTCCTGTACAGAAACAACTCATGTTGTAAGGACTAAGGAGTGGGCCTGCAGGGCTCGGTTGGGCACTCCTCCAGCAAGAGTGTACTTGTTTCTGCTCTTGCCCATAGCTTTTTTGTTTGTTTGTTCTCTTCTAAGAGTAAAATGTGTTAAGAGTAATGAGAAGAATATGAGCATCTGCATAGCCAGAAGATAAATGTGATGAGTTTGAGAACACTTCCTTTAAAATAAGAAAGCCTTGGGATCTTCAACCGCCTCACCTGTGCGAGCTCAGGACTACTGGAGCAGGCTGCCAACGTGCCACAGGACTCTGCCACTGCTCTGACTCATTTCTTGACCCCAACTAGGCTTGAGTTACAAAGCTGCAGATTTACCTTACTATCTGTGTTGGAGTCTTGCAGTTAAATATCCCTACATATAACTCAGGACATAATATTCAAGGTAGAAATACCAAAGGAAATGTACTAAGTTATCAATGGAAAGTTTCAAAAAAACAATATGTTTATTACTTCCACACTATCCATATTGTTAGGTGGTATAATTAGATAAAATAACTAATATGAATTACTAGTGATGGCTGAGATAATTCTAACCTTGTGCTTACTGAAAAAGATAATTGTATAGTTTTTAGAAAAGAAAAAGTCTCAGTGATTCTAGAAGTTATTTAACACATTTCTTAAAAATTTATTTAATTAGATTATTACACTAAATAATTCATTTGTAGTATTAACAAGATTTAAGTGATCAATAGCATAGCATACTAAGACATAGCCAAATAAATACACAATATCTTTCATTTTTTCTTTTTTTTTCAATACCTTTCTCCATTTATGTTTATGTCTATATGTATATTTGAAGAGAGAAATGTATGTTATGAATATTTATATATCTTAAAATTACTCTCTGTTAATACAATTTTTTTTCTCTGAAATAAAACTTTCTGAAGCAGACAATTACTATTTTCTTTTAAATTTCCATAATTTACCAAACAATGGTAGTACAGGAGGAACTTGCTCACAGACCTATGTCAGATAATTTTGTAATTAGAAGCATAAAGGCTGAGCACCTATGTATATATTTTTATGCCTCATAAATGCAGATGTTGCTTCTATTACCCAGAACTGATCAGCTCTGAAATATTCTAAATCATATTTTTAGCAATATCTGGCTGTAGTAAGATCCACAAAGTTTTGTAATGCATGGTCCATACTTTGGCAGGAAATCATAATACTTTTTTTCTGCATTGTCCTTGTAGCCATCTTAAATCAGTATGACTTAGAAAATTCAGTTCTGGAAAACAAATATCTCCAGTCACAGCCTGCTATCTATGGAGAGTCAGGAAATGAAACAATTAGCATCAACAAGGACAGCTTTATTTTACATCATTTATTCTGTTTCAGCTATAGGAGCAGCAATGAGAATAAAAGTTTAACTGCAACCTTTATTTTTGTTACTGGTATGGAATTGCCAAGACAGCTGATTAATTTTGTGCTATTTGCTCTGACTATTACAGTCTTGCTAGCATACAATTTTAAAAAAGATTGAGAACAACATGTAGCTTATATTAAAAATGAGGGTTAACTTCATTCATGTCAAATAATGTTACAGGAAAAAATATACTGAAAAATGTATCCATTCACTTGGCAATCCCAGGATTTTAAGAGAATGTGCTAAATCTATTTAACCTCATGAGGATTTCTGTAGTGACAGAAAAAAAACCCAGAATGAAAGCCATTCTTTAAGAGTTTCAGTGTGAGATTTAAAAAGGTTAACTCTTTCATCTTTGAGAGCATACTAGATTCTGAGCTTTCATTTAGTTAAAAGGGAAACATTTTCTCCATTACAACTTGCAATACTCATAACAATATTGACATTTTAAAATACTTTAATCATAATTAATCATACTTAAGCCTCAGTTACTTTCATATCTGTTTTAACCATACCCATAAAAATCTGTTAAGCTGCATATGCATGAAAAGATGACCAAAAAATGTATTTGGAAAGTGAAAATTCCATTTTCACTAATAAAACCAGTTCAGCTGTGGATTTTGACAATCAGGTTCCTGAGTGTAACGCCATTTAGATAACTGCTGCATACACAGCACCTTCACTTACCACCTTCTACTGTCTCATAAGGACCTGGACAGAGAGAGAAACTTCTTGTTGCAACAGGATAGTCAATACTCCTTAGACTTTTCTTTCAGTCCACAGTGTACCTGTACTTGTTTCCAATATAGTGCACCTTTTTAATGTAAAATCAAAAGTGAGAAACATTTATTTATAATATCAAGAACAAACATAGTTCACCTAATGGAGTGCAAGATTTTATATCTGCAGAATTAATATGGCCAACCTTATACACTTTGATTTCAACATTATACCACTACAATGCTGTTGCACAGTCATTACCTTCTACTTACAAAATGTAGGCAGGCACCTCCAGTTGTCATGAAAAATATAAGATTCTAATATATAAAAGTTGTGTAACAAGTTGGTTTGGAAAGCGTGACAAATTTGGATGATGTGTAGGAAAATGAAACTTTCCAGTGCTGTTGGATCTGCTTTTGTAATCAAACATCAGCTTTTCATGCTTTCTCCACAGTCCACTCTACTCTGTGTGTGGATAAAAGCCACATTTATTCCTTTGCAGAAGGTATAAAAAGGAGATAAAATACACTGATATTAAACACTAAAAAAGAGATTAATTGCAACATCTTCCTCCTTCCATTTTAGGAAGAAACAGTTGTAAATAGTGCTGTATTTCATGCTAAAAAGCACAGCCATTCAAGAAACTTACATTTTCTCATGGAATACCACCCTGCAGTTTCCAGGTTACCAGATGAAAACTAGTAAATGTGGCTGGTGAGCTAAATCTGAGTAGAGCTTTATTTGCTACAGGCTGATGTTTTTTTAGTTCTTGGACATGAAATATCTCAAAACCCACTGCTCTTCCTAGTATTGTCTATTAGGCTAGAGAGCTGAACGAGTATGAAGTTTATTCCTTTTCTGATAAATGCAATACAGAGATCTGATTAATGCCCTTTATTTTTTTCCTCTTTGCCATGAACAGGTAAGGGTCTTCACAGACTGCCAGCACTTAACAGCTTCTCAATAAATACATGCCCGAAGGCTGTATGATGTAGTCATATTATTGCTATAGAGAGCACTTTAAAAGAATTTTCACCTCAGATATTCAGTTTCAGCCCCTCCTCCAGCAAAGTCTTATTAGCTCAGAACAAGTCTTGATTAGAAATGTGTTTACTGATTCCCAACAGGATTTCCATTCACGTGTTGTGAAATGAAGTATTTTCCCAAAATGTCATGGTAGACTTTTGTCAAAACAAAAGAGAGATGTTGCTCTTCCTGTCTAACAAACTTCTTTGGTTTGTCAATACATTAGCTTTAGTTGCTAGCTTTAGGGGAAAACAAAACGAAACAACCCCAAGAAGGGAATTTTGCATGGACCTGATAAGTGTGAGGAGCTGGAATGAGAAAATAAAGCCTAAACATTTACTCAATAAGAGAGTTAACTCCGTGTTACAAGATATTCTTCTTTCTTTTTCCTTTACAGGCATTTTTTTTTTTTTCAAAGGAGTATACTCACAGATGATTTAAACTATCAATAATAAAATTTAGCTGTTTAAACAATGGGGCTACTCAAGTATCCTAGCACCATTTGATGATTTACCAGTCTCCTTCAATTTCTCCTTTTCTGCACCAAGTGACTTGAAAATCAAAAGTACGAGCATGCATCAATCTATAATACTCACAATTAAGTTATATTAGTAACTATACTTAGTAATTGCTGTGTGTTATTCGTTCACAGGAGTGAATACATTGTTATTAAGGGTCATTCTTTAAAAATTTATATAATTGTTGCAGTTATATATTGACAACCAAAATGAAAGCAGTAGCCTTATGTTATTTCATCTGTTTTATAATGTACTAATGCTAAGTTCCATTCGTACCGGCTGCATCTTGTCACCACTGAAGACATTTTGTTGCCCTCCATTTCTTCACAGCTCATTAGCTCAAAACAGAGCTCCTCCTGGGTCAGGAGCAGACCTATTATCTGTGTGCCTTGCACATGAAAATAGCCGAGACTTGTACAGGGACTTATGGGGTCCCTGGGGCTATTTAAAGTCCCTCGTGGTCTCTAGGCAGGCAGCTCTACTATGTGTGCCAAAAGAGCTTTCCTTCTGGCGGAAGCACTAGGAGCTGTATAAAGTGGTCTCAGTAGGGAATCACTTAGATTATCGACAGGCATATGCCAGAAATCAAAGCAATTGTGTGAAAACAGAATTTTCTGGCAATCTGTTGGCCTAGTGCCTGCCTGTTTCTCATGGAGCTTTTCTGAGGAACATTTCTGGAAGCTACATGTACAATCATGTACACACAAATGTTACAGTGTCATCACATCTGCTGTTCTGGAGTGACACCGATAGCAACATCCACAGGCTACTGAATACTTTTGTGCTTCAGGTGCCCTGTTTTCTTAGCTGTGTTACAGTACACTGTGAGTTGTAACTTTGTTTTCAACTTTCAGTGTGGTTGTGTTTACTCTCTACAAGAAATAGGTTCCCAATAGGGCAGGTTTGGGTTTTTTTGGTTGTGTTCTCTAGCTTTGTCCTGGAGTTCAGTTTGCTGCCTATTGCTACAAGATGGGACTTCACAGATGTTTACAAATGTATGAGTTGAGAGGATAGTTGCGTTCTGTAATGAAAACAAAATATTTAATAAAATACCTATACATGACCAATTCCCTACCCCCCCACCCCCTTTTTTTTTTTTTGTTGTTTTGTTTGGAAATAGCTTCTATGTTTTTATTAACTAGACAATATTCATGCACTGTATAGGAAGAAAAAAACATCTGTGACAGACAGCAACTGTTTCCCAGGAAATGGAAAGAGCACTCTATACAGATCTCATGCTTTTTGTATAAAAAACAGCTGAAGCACTAGCTTTAGGATTTAGATAGGTTCTTAAAGTATATGGGCACTGGAACTATAAAGGAGTTCTGATAATCTCCTGTTTTGCCTTTTCCCTACTTTTGGCCTATGTAGAATATGTAAGTATTAAATGTCTAGCATTCAAGTCATGGAGGAAAATAGTTACATGGACACAGCATAGAAATCCGCAGAACGTATTCAAAACTTAATCTAAGGAATTTTGAAGAAAATATATGCGAAAGAATCACAGTTGCATAGGAATAAAAATAACTGGCCAGTTCCTCAAAAGGCGCCTATTTGGCAAAGCTGCACTGAATAATGGAATCACACCAGCAGAATATCTGTCCTTTTGTATCATATTGTCCATGTAATGTCTGCAAACTGGAAATTTTCCCAAAGCAAAATGTCAACTAAATTTATTTCTTAAATGAAAGGGTGAATGAAGGTTCCTTGATGGGTACAGCTCAGAGAGCACCATAGGTACAGCTCCATGACAGTGTGGGAGAGCAGTTTTTCATTTTAGCTTATCAAAATACTCTCTGCAGGGAGCTGCTCTATTCCTGAGTATGGCAGCACTGTGAGAAGGAAAAGAGGTAGTGAATGAGACAGGGAAAAAGAGGAAAAATAAATAAAGCTGATTGTGGTGGGGTAGAAGTGTTTCATTCAAGCGAATCACAAAGCTTTGTTATTCAGCAGCTGTTCACTGAGGTGTAGAAAGCTGTAAGCCTGCAAGGTCTCTTAGCCTGGAAAATGGTCGGAAAAAAGCCGGACATACTGTATCAGTAAATGTTCAATCAGAAGCAGAAGTTTCTTCTGTAATTTTTAATACACATACATATATGTACATATATAAAACAACCCAACAGCACTTTTTCAGTTAAATTATCATACATAAAACTAATTGTTTCATTGGAAAAGGGTCTATGTGTCTCCACCTTGATACACTTCCTCAACCTGTCCTGAGAAACTAATGAAATGAATCCCTCTGGCAATTATGGTAATAATTTCTCACTGCGAACAGAACACAAAGATGCTCATATCATAGCAAGAAGGAAGATTTTTCTCCCCACACTTCCAAACATTTCAGGGCATCGTGAGAAATACATTAATATTCAATACCACTTACAAAAGTCTAAATGTTCAGGATAGATAAAACTTGTTCCCCACCTACCGGTGTGCCTTCCAACACACCTACTACAGTTCATTTTTTAAAGACGTCTTCCAAAGACAGAAAATTTCCATTGAGATGTACGCATCCTCCTTTTCAAAGTAAAACAATGTTTGACACATGACCATACAAAATACAATGTGCATCTAAAACAGAAATTTGAGAAGGAAATGAAATCAAAGTAATGCTGACCAGAAAGACAAGACCAGGGTTCAGCTCTACTGTATCTGGCCCAGCCGTGGCACAGGTGGTCGCCAGCGGGGGATGCAACCTGTTTTTATTTATCTGAAGAACAGTTTTCCCACTCTTAAAAGTTAGGCTTGTAGGCATGGTTACTTAAATAATTTGCAAATAAGAAGACTTTGCAGCAGTTCTGAGGATGAGACTGTGGTGCTAATATGAACATTCACAGCTCTCAAGGGCGTTGTGAGAATTATGCGCCTATTAGAAAGGGATTAATTTGTGTCCCAGGAATTTAGATGAGAGCCGCACCAGGCAATAACCTTACCTTAGCACATCAAAATCTATTCCCAACAAACAATATAGGCCTGCTACTTCAGTTGGCATCTGGTTTGAAAAACACGCGACCACCCTCTAGGGTAATGAGCAAACTGGCTTGGATCTGAAGGTGACCCCACAGTGCTGATGCTGCGTCTCGAATCAGCGACATTTCAGCAACTCCAGCAGGAATCAGTGGGTTGTGACGAGGACCTAAAAATGTTACAGTGAAGATGGGCCAGCCTGCTGGTGGAGGCAGGTGGGAAGGCCCCGATGTCAAATGTGACATCTGCATGGAGCCCCAGAACGGGCCTTGTCTGGTCATGTAGAAACCTTCACATCAACACAGTTTCATTTGTTTCCATCACTTTCTCACAACACGAACGCATACCCCTTCCGACCCTACCCTCCCCCGCCCCCCTCACGCCTCCTTCCTGACGTATTGACAAAAGGAAGAGAAAAATAAATAAATAAAGACTTAGCCTCTGCTTCAGGGAAGCTGCCTCTCCAGGTTTCCACATTGGCGGTGACCTGGCTGGAGCTGGTAGGCATCAGTTTTCACGGCAGATGGTGGGTGTGGAGGGGGCCGGTGGCTCCCAGCAGCAGGCTGCAGGCTGGACTGTCTCTCTTGGCTGGCCACCCCCGCCTGTCATTGCACCAGCCCCGAGCCGTAGCTGAAGGTGTAGCTGCTGGCCAGCGAGAGGGATGGCTGGTGCTCCTCACCCTGCTCCGAGGGGTAGCTGGGGAACGTCTGTGCCCGGGACACCTTTGCTGAGCCAAGGCTGTGACCTGCATTGCGTGGGGACATGGACACAAAGGATGTAACTGGGATTTAATTTAATTTAACTGAAGCCTTTTGCCGTGGGTGTGGGCTCCAGTGGGCTGACTTCATACTGCTCCGTGGTGCCAGGGTGCCCAGGGAGCAGACATGCCACATCGGGCCTTGCTGGGGCTGCAGAGGAGGGTTTTGCCTGTCTATGAGGCAGGAGCGAGTAATGGATAGTCGCGGCCCCAAACCTAACAGTGTTCAAGAAGAGACTAGACAACACCCTCAGACACATGGTGTGAACTGTGGGGTGGTCATATGCACGGACAGGAATTGGACTTGATGATCCTTGCGGGTCCCTTTCAGCCCAGGACATTCAGCAGAGGCAGAAGATCCCAGACCCAACTCAGGCATAATTTAGGGTAATTTTTTTTTTTTTTTAATTTTTAATTGCAGAATAACATATCTTTATATTTCCTACTCTATAAATCTCAGGTATATTAGTTAGTTCGAGCTGATGAAGAGCTAACACACTTCTTATTTATCTGAAGCACCGCTTAAGTGGTGGAAGTAATGCCAGCTGTTTTAAAGGGATTTGTCACACAAACCTGACTTCATTTATTGTCTTGAATAGAGTGCCAGTTTGTCAGATAAACACTGAATTATAATTTCAAAATGACTGGAGGTGGGATATGGCCACATGGTAGAACACTGGTTAGGAAGAAGATTTGTGAGGTCTTTCCTCAAACAGGCTTGTGAAACTCTTTTAATCATGGCTTGTTCACTCGCCACCAGCGAGATGAGAAACCATGTGCAAAAAGCCATTAAAAAGCCAATGACCAGTCAAGATGATTCCTATGGTCTGATTCTGTATACCAATCATTTACCCATCTCAAAATTCCCTTTTGAAATTGAGATTTAATAGGTAAAAAAAAGTTCCAAAGTACACATCTTCATGCAGTCTATGTTCTCAGTTTTTTTGGAACCTTATATTGAAGCCTGGATTTAAAATGGTTTTAGATAATGTTTTTAAAAATGTCTTTAATACATGTACTAGAAAAAAAAATGCAGATTTTTATTTTTCCTTCAACCACAGAGCTATTAAAGAGCAGCTGTAACAAGGAGTTGAACAGTATTACATCAATCTATGGAAATAATAATAACAAAAAGAACAGAGGACATATTTGGTTCAAATGAAATGAGGAAGCTAATAGAGAATTTGTGAGTTTAGGAATGATTGTCTCTATGTGATTTGTTTACTTTTGACATACTTTCTTTTAAAAAACAATTAACTATATTATTATATCTAAATAAAATGAATCAAAAAATAACGGTGTTAAAATAATGAAATAGTCCAATGGTTCCAAGTTGGCTTAAGACTTCTAAGCAGCAAATTTACAAAATTTAAGGTTTTGTTCAGTTTTTTTTTTTTTAAATTATTTTTTTTAATTTAGTATGCCCATACTGGAAATTCTAAATGGTAATTGATTTTTAAATTTACGTTGCTAGTAAATATTATTTTAATACTCATAGAGCTGATCAGCCTTATGGTCTTAGGTATGCAGCATCTCCACAGTAACGCTTTATGTCATCAATAAGGATTCTAAAGACACAGGAAAAGTTTGGGCAGTAAAGAATTTAAGCTTCACAGTTTTCTAAGGTTCCTGCTTCAATAGTATTTTCTGCATCATATTTGGGTCTTAAAAGGTTAAAAGAAAAGAAAAAGAACAGTTTTTGTGGATTTTGCAGCTCTTTGGTACCACAGCTGTTTTCAAGAATACAAAACTCACTTTTCTCTATAGTTATTCCGAAGTCAGCATAAGATGAATTTGTTGAACACACACTTTGTGACCTGAAGACACCAGTAGACTTGGGGGAGTTTTTTCCTGCAGCTTACATATGATTGTTTTTTTTTTTTTCTGTTCTAGGACAGGACCTTGGAAAGATATTATTAAGCCTACGTCATCCTTTATTTAAATTTACTTTCAGAATCATAGAATGCAATGGAGCTGTAGTCCAAAGCAATTAGGTATGAATGATTCATCAAGATAATTTAATGTAACCTGGCAAATTACACCAAAATTAGATTTTTCCTGATCTTAATTATGTTGGAAGCAGAGGCAGTATACACAACAATCTTATTTCATGACATGGTGTTTATTTATAACAATTCTTTAGAGAAAAACCCAGTGGTTTCCTAGTAACAGCACTGATTGATGTACGTATAAGTAGATCGATCACAACTTCTAAGAGAAAATTTGCAGTACTCAGCTAAATGAAAAGAAAAAAAAAAAAACTAAAAAGAAAGACAAAAGAGATCCAGGGATAACCTTTAAAATCTCCCTTCTTGAGATGTTTCTCTCTGTTTCGGATTCAGAATTCAAATTCTTAACCAGAAGGCAGGTGCCAAACCTTTTTCTTTTTTAAAAGAAAAAAAAGGTCATGCTTTTCTTTTCCAAGACAAGGATTCAAGGGACTCTCTTATCTGATACTCTTTGGTTAGAACACTCAGCTATGATGTAGAAGTCCTGTGTTAAAATCCCCCTTTGCCTGTGGGTAAGGTTCGACATTACACTTTCTGTAATGGAAAAGTCAGGAGAAAATGTTCCCTTTCTGCTCTCTGTCCGCACTGTTGTTCACTGTCCCTCAGTTGTGCCATTGTGATTGAAAGGCTGTTTTGCAGACTGAAGCACTTTGGTCGTCCGGTTTGCCAGAGCCCTATAAATTGTTGTACTGGCAGAGCCGAGGAGCAGGAACAAGCAGCCAAGGGTAGGACAGGACAGGGTTTTTCTCAGACTGGCTTCGATGCCAGATTGTCTGTTTGGGGAATCGTGACCTGCGAGCGACATGCAACCAAGTGCAGGTGGCTGTTACCACCACCAGACTACTCGCTTCTCTGAAGCAGGATCACTTTTGAAACCCTGTGACTAAGCTTTTCCAATACAAGTGCATATTTTTGCAGTATAATGATTAAAAATTAATAGAACCAGAGACTCCCATGTTTCAGCTTCCGTTGTAGGCCTTTCAAGTACCTCATATTAGATAGTCATTAGGTAAAATAAAGAAGCAGACTTTTGCAGCTGCACAGAAAGCTTTCATCTGGGATTTAACCTCTGAAGAGATGACTTTACAAACAAAATGATGTTCTTCTAACGCAGTTTTACTTTTCTAGGTAATAATAATAAACTCGATTTTTGAAAACAAAATTTGGCATTTCCATTCCCAAGATTATGAGCACAAAATTGAAGTCATTAAATTAAAGCCAATTGAATATCTTTATTAGTATTATGTTTTGTACTTGGGAGCGCTCTGAGACTTCATGAAGACAAGAGCTCTTTGATTGCTATAGATGCTTCTATAAACGTTATAGAAAAACATGGTTGTTCAAAAGAAGTTTCTATGAATCAGTCAGTGCAAGCTAAGTCCAAATAAAGTGAATCACTTGTTGCATTGTAAAGCAATTTTTTCTGTTGAGAAACATTCACTGGAAAATTCTGTTGTTCACAATAAACAGAGCAGTCTGGAAACTGGTGGAACAGAGACAATGAGGTTTTCCCCACAAAGGATGGTGTAAGGAGGTGGAAAAACCCAATTAGCTAACAGATGTTTCAGGAACGAGATGTTAGTAAGAAGGAGTGAGTTGTATGTTGTTAACTCACAAATCTCATCGGACATTAAATGCAGTCCTTCAGGCAGAAAAGTTCATGAAACTAGTACCAGCCTTTAATCTATATTTATGTCCTCTAAGGACTTTCCCAACAGCAGTGAAAGCTCCTGTTTATAGCAGGGGAGGCCTGAAGATTGTACTGAGGGTATGGTTTTGATGGGGAAACGTGTCTCAAGATGCTTCAACCTCTAATATTCTTTCTTTGCACTATTTCTTTTAAAACACAGGACAGAACGGGAAAGGCACTGTAGCTATGCACTGAAAGCCCACTAGGGAAAATGAAAAACTTCCTGCAAGAAAATAAATTATAATGACTGCTTATTTCAGATGGAAGCTTTTATCCTCTAAGAGCTTTTGTTGCAAAGAAAGAGACTCCACATTTTATTCTGGATAAAGAAAATGTTCCTCAAAAACCCCTACTACAATTTCAAATCAGTTAAGTGGCTATTATTGCATGAAAAATGATACTTTCATTTACAGCAGAAAATAAATGATTGCTGTTATCCTATTTATAAATTGATACTGGTTAAAATTCTGCCAACTCTCTGTATTGAATATACAGTGTCTTCTATTGCGCTGTTGATGACAAAGCAGCTTTTCCTTTTCTGCTGTTAGATGACTGGAATAACTAAAGCAAAGTTTCATAGCAGGACAAACTGCTACAAAGCAAAACATTTATTTTGCAGTAATGATGCAGTTGGATTGGAAGGGCATTAATTGGTACAGCAATTATTATGCTGTCACTCACAAAAAGATGCAATGGAAGGGAGCAGATGGAAATGGAAAAATGGCATAAACTACATTATAGCGTATTGATTTCCATATACTTATTGAAAGTAAAACTGTGGGTCTGTTTCAGTTCCAAATAAAGAAATACAAATTTTCCCTTGAATGTAACTACAGTCAGAATTAAAACTCCAGGGAACACAGCTGTGCTCCAAGTATTTATCTTTCTGAAGGAAAAATGAATTATCAGGAAACATAATTTTGGGCAGATTTTTAATAAAATTATTAAGTTCATTTCAAAGAAATAATTTTGAATTAAAAAATTAAATGTATCCTAAAACATATAGGAAATATATCAAGAGAGTGAATGCAAAAAGTACCCACCTAACATTCAAAAATATTTCACATTTATTCTCAATTAAGTAGCCTTTTTTTTTTTTTTGGCCAGCATCAAAATTAGTAATGATCTGAGTAAAATATACTTGCTACAGAACCCTGTCACCCTGTCACTTTCCAGACTTAGAAGACTATTATTTATCTTAGAAGTTTTTGGCATTGTCATCTAGTCCTTCTCTAGAAAAGAAGAAATTTACATGTGTATGCAGAAAATATTGCAGGACAGGCAGCTTAAAACCAGTAAATTTACAATATGTCAAATTTTTGAGTCTCAAGGAAAAAGATTTCAGCTTTCCAATTTTGGCACAAGAATGCTGAGGTTATATGAAGAATACATTTACATGTCAATATTTTGAAATAAAGAAAATGCATGTCCTCAGGACTTTGCAATAGAGATAGTGTTTCGATACCTAAAAATAATGTGAATTGCTTGTAAACATTATGCACAGAAAAAATGAGTGTTATTTCACCAGTACCCCCACCTAAAATAGCACATATTTAGAAGCAGTATCTTGAGTCACATAACTAGAACTAATATATTGACTAAAGGTCAGGTTGGTTTAATTGCAATTGTGTTTCCAGACAGTGGTTTTAAATACTTGCTCTCCTATTGCACTTAGACTGTGTATTACCTACTTAAGCTATCACAAGCTGATGCAGCTCCTGTGGTAGAAATATCAGAACATCAACCACATCTTTGTCAAAGATGAATAGGTTTACCTTGCCCTCTACTTTTAATTGATTATTCTTTTCCATTGGGGATGTTTTTCAAGTGATGCGTCTTGTTATCCTCAGTACCAGCTTTCTATGCCTATAAGAACACGCTACCTAACATCTCCACCTAGGAGATGGAAAAGAAGGTATTTGCACACATCTCACATTACCCAATAGTCTTTCCTCTTTCTGCCCCCATTCCTGCAGCCAAAATATGACACTTATTTGGGAAAAGTAATCTATTTTACATATTTTGTCTCTTTGACTTGTGCTTTTCTATTTGTAATATGTAATTGTATGCCTGCATACCTGAACTACAGGAAGATTAAGTAAAATAAATTATCTGAGCAGAATGGCAATTTTTTTTTAGTCCTGAACCCAGAGCCAACACATGGATAAAGACAATAAACTTGTACTTAGCTTTCTCATGTTGTCTTCCATATACAGTCTGCAGTGGTCCTTACAGAGATTAATTGATTTCATCTTTACAGCTTTTTACACTTGTGCTGATGTTGCAATATGAAACCAGCCTCCTCTCTCCCTCTGTTCTGAGCCCAGCTCCTTAGCTATGCCAACATATAATCCCATTCTCACTTAACACAAAATTAGGCTAAGGTCCAAATTTGCTTGAAAACAAACATAATTTTCCAGATGAACACTCTCAGAAAGAAGGGTTTCTGAGTTTGATTCTGCAGAAGTGAAACTTTCTGCAGAGGTGAAACTTTCTGCAGAGATACTTTAAATATTTAGTTTATCAATTTTAAGGCATTTACCAGGGAACTCTGATCTATGCTAGCTCTGCATTGAGCAAGCAGTTGGGATTAATCAATTCCAGAGCCATATTCTAACTCAAACTATTCTCTGATATGATGCAATACTTTATTTTCAGCCATTTTGCTTTATGAGAGAAAACAAACTACTTTGTTTTAAACCAGTTAAACAAAACTTTCAGCTGTTCTTCCTGACTGGCACAATCTATTAGGAGAGTTGCAGTTTTCTCTGAATCACTAAATAGTTGATACGATCTGTGTGTGTTAGAGAAGTGACTGTAGTCAAGGATTTTGTTTTGTAACAAAAGATACAGGCTTCACAGCCTTAAAGAAAAGCTTTTGAGAGTAAATGTGTGCAGTTTGATATTGAAATGTGCCAAAATATCAACCAGTTATTTAAGACTCTGCAATCTTAAAGTAGTGTCCTATCAAAGCTACCTGGTGAAGGCTGAGTGCTTTGTACCATGTGGCTGGCATCCCCAGACTATTTTGTCCATTCAACCACAGACTCAAGACAGAAACTAAAATAAAGCATTTCCATGTAAGCTGTAAAGTTGGTGTTTATTATGTGAATAATAACTTGGTTCCTAAACTTTAAGCATGTCCAAAGTAAAACAAAATTATTTCATTTACCAGAGATGTAAACAGAGACTAGGCATTTTTATACAGAATGCAGGTAGTTTCATTTTCCTATTCAAGCTCAAAACTTAATGAGCTTTTTAAACAAAAACTTCATGAAACAGAGACATTCCATGGTGGCAATACCAAAAAAAAAGGAAAATAAAAGGGTAGAAGAGAAATTCCTGCAAGCAACAATTTCTTTCACTTCAAGGAACATTTACATCAGATAAGAATGCTGACAAATGATGATGGCAAAATGCAAGAAATAAGAAGAAACGAATTCTCTAATCCTAAATGCATATGGGAAAGGCTAAAGTGAGAGAAAAAGAAAACAGCTAAGGAAAACTCAGTAAGAAAACTATTTTTGCCTTTACAAGTACTTTGCAATGTGGGGACAGAACAAATCAACAAAAGGAAACATCCTGCTTTTGGAATAACTGAAAAACAGGAAGAATGTAAAGCTAGAGAAAGAAAAGAAAAAAAGCTGAAAGACAAAACTGTGTAGGTTCAGTCACTTTGTCTCAAGTAATGATTTTCTGCTGTAGTTAAGAAGGTAAACCCACACATTTTGCTGTCTTCTTTTGCTTTTGATTCCTGTGTAGAGCAGTAAGTAATTATAAACATCAACTATTGATATCTGTTCATAAACTGATTTCAAATATGCTTTTCTTTTGCATCCTTGAAAACTAAACCTACCAGAGCAATTTAAAGTATGTAGTTATGTATGCAGTGTTATCATCTTGGTTTATGAATTTGTTAGCTCATTGTTTACTTTTCCCTTCCTCAAAATGTTTTAGTTGCATTTTCATTACAGCCAAACTAAATGTGCAGTCAAACACAGATCTTATCAAATACCTTGTTAAAAAAAATCAACACCCAAATCTGTTACTAATTTAGCATGAAGCACCTTACTAAAAAATGCAATGCAAAAATGCAGATTTATACATTGCCTATCACTTTGATGGTATGGAATATCTCACTGTTAAATATTTATTGCATTTCAAATCATGTTGACATTTCCCCTTGGATGCACTGTTCCGCAAAACACCATAGAGCCTCATGCAGTTGTGGTGGTATTACAGAGGTGAAGTGAAATACTGAATTTCTAATTTTGTATTAGAGGATCTAAAAGAAAATGAAGGAAAAAATACATTGTAAAAAAGTGTATAATGTGGATATAGTATACTGCCTTTGAAAATGGTGTGCTACTGGAGGCTGATCAGTAAGGTTCAATCTTGTTGCTGTTATAATTCTGCTGATCTTTAGTGTGGCCAATATTTCCTGGCCTGGTAGTATTTTCATTATAAACACTTCATTCACAAAGACTTATAACTAGCCTGTAAAGAAATTGCCATAAAATGAAACTCAGCATATGAGGTCTGAAGCCAGAGAACAAATTTGGTCTGACAGGATGGAGGCAATATGCTTTTCACCACATTTTAGTGTAAGTAAACTACAGCTTTGATTGGAAAAGAAATAAAAAGAAAAAAATTGGCAGGCGTTATAGTTTACATTGTTTGACATAGGGAAAAATGGGGACAAAGGTTTTATGCCACCCCAAGTGGATAGCTATTCTACAAATATTAATTTTAAAAGACAATTTTATCACAGGAGTATAATGTGAGAACTAAGCACATATAAAATATAAAGCCTAAGACATTCAGAGTGAGTGTGGCGATACAGCTGAGCCTGCCCTTTGGCAGTCCCAGGCAGTTTCTTCACACACCTGAAGTGTCAGAGAAATAGGGAGATAAATCGTAACGAAAATAACCCTTATCAAAAACAAACAAAGCAACCAACAAATAAAAAAGCAAACCAAAATCCAAAACATATTTGACACCTATTTGGTGTTCAGTGTGCAGTCAGATGTGCTCCACCTCCAGGCTGTTCAAGAAAGAGGTGGGAATGCCCAGCTGTTCAAAATAGTTCTGATAGGACCACTCATTTTAGCATAAGCAGTGTCTTCGATCATCTCAGCAAACTGTTGCACTGCAGTCTCAGTCCCTTTTGAGCTCTGCCAGTTCTCCTCATATCACAAAAGCAGCAAAATTCATCATCTGTTTTGATCACATACTTCTACCCCTGTTACAGAACTCAGAATCATCCCATTGCTGTACTTCCCAATAGGTATTTAAAGTCAAAGGGATGTTCACATTGTAGGCAATGTCCTTCAATGACCGGAAAAATTCCAGGTCTCTGGTAAAACGTCTTTCATTTAAGGAACATTGTATTTATGGCATAACATGGGGAATTAGTCTTGCTTCTGTGTATCTTGCTGGGAAGGGAACGAGTAGGGTGATGTGGGAGGTAAAAATGTAGTTCCCAGTTTAATAAAATGAGTTATATATACCAAGTAAAGATTTTCTATGGTTTCTTTTTCCTGTCACCAATGAACATACTTCAGAAAAGATAATAGATCTCACATTAGTATACACAAGGATGAAACACAGCTTTTAGAAGTTCTACCTTTCAAAAGCTGTTCTATTTTTTATCTATGCATTGAAAGCATTTATTAGACCATTTGTTATTCAGATTTAAGCTTTCTATGAAATAGTCCTTGGAAATATTCTTTGGAGGGCCTTAACGTTATTTCAGGCTACAACCAGACAGTAATAGCAGAGGCCATATAAAAGTGAAAATATGGCATTAGCTGATAATTAGCTCTCTGGCAATGATTAAGAAGCTTTCTCAAACACTTGAAGACAGGAAGACACATCTTTCCAGCAGCTGTAAAGAAGAAAGGACTCTTTTTTTTTAATTTTAAACCAATTTGAAACTATAGGCTTGTCTTAAACTTAATAAGACTTGAGACTGCAGGCATTTTATCTTGACTTTATTTAAAAATGACTTTTCCTTTATACTTGCTCAGAACAACTTAGAAGGATAGATTGAATTAATGAAAAACTGTAACTGCAAATTTAGGATTGCTTTGACACCTTCCCATTAAAATAACACAGACAATCTGCTGAATGTTTGTAAATTAAAGATGTTTAATTGGTGCTAAGCAAATGAAAGCATGAGGATAGCTAATTGTAAAGTTAGAAAAGTATCAGAGAGATATGCTTTCCTCTCATGGTGAAATTATTAAAAAGTGTGTTTAAAAACTCTCCTGCATGCATCTTAACAGCAAAAGCTCATCTTATACACTTCTGAAAGTAGAAAAGCAGCAGAGAGTTTTGAAAAGGATTAGTAAACCAAGTAAACTTGTACACACAAGAGAGAATCTTTCAGTTTAAATAACAGCATCATTATGTCTATAATGTCTGTTTGTAAAATGAAGCTGTAAAGTTCTACCAGAAAAGAAACTAATGATGTTCTTCTAGTAAAGAATTTTGTAGGCCACTATTGTATTGCTATTGTAATTTTGGATTTTCAGTTTATTTTATAGAGTGGAAACTTAAGCTGAGATTGAAAAGATTGACTAGAACATACTAGTAGTTTTTATATTTCTAAAAATTTAAGTTTTGGATATTTCTCAGTCATTATTCCATCTGTTTCAAGCAGACGTCTTGAATATTTTCTGAAGAATAGCAATTTAATGTTTCCTTTAGTTTCACAAGATTTAGTTCACATTTCTCACACTTAGCAGTTTATTCAGGATAACCCAGGCATGATTCACCAAAACAGAAATAAAAACCCTTGCCTACCTAAAATAGATAGGTTATCATAGTAGAAAAATTCATCTTCAGTAAGAGAATTTGAGATCCATTTGTAAAAATTATGTAACTAGAGCAAGCTTGGAATAAGTATCTTACTGGATCCCATCCAGAGCTAGCCTAATAGACTTGATGATAACTGCTGACATGGTAACAGTGACCATTCTCAGACAGTGGTATTTAACTGAAGATCTTCCCATCTCCTTGCTCTGTTCAGTGTCCAGAATTATTTTTTTCCATGAATAAAGGTTATATTTAAAAGTTTATTTAGTTATGGCTGTTAAACACTTATCTTTAGTCAGCCAAGTCTTCTCTCGAGATAAATTGATATGCATTGATCTGAATTGGAAATCAAATCCTACAATTTTCAGATGAGGAACACACACACTGTACACTAAAAGTACAGAAATGGGTTTTCTGATAGATGATTAAGGTATATACTGAGTTTGAAAAATTCTGTAACTATTAAGAAACTGTATAAACCTAATTTGGGTGGCAGATACATCAGATCTCCTGCATGTTTCCTTGCTTTCTTTTGAGACATTTGGTAGTAGCCATTGTAGGCTGCAGAACAGTTTATTAGGTGGATGTAGGTCCAGCAGGATGTAGGAACCCAGCAGGAAAGTTCCCAGGTTCCTTCCTGAAGCCTGGCTACTGTGCAGCCACTGAAGGTGCTGGGAACAAAGGAAAGGTTTCTGTCTGTATTGAGCATAATAGCACTTTTGTTCTTCTGTTCTTTGCAGAGATTACATACATAAAATATGTGGAAATAAGGCAGTTCACAGAGGCTAAACAAATTATTTTCCTCTATAACTTATTCTCTAAAATAAAGAAGTTCATTGATTTTAGATTATAGAACTTTAATTGGAATAAAATAGATGCCTAAAACATTAATGAAGCACTCAGGAAAGCTAATCCATTTTTCATGACTCTATAAATAATTTCTTCTAGCTGTAAAAGCCTTCAATTACCCACTAGGAAATAAAAAACAATGCTGTTATTCACTGAGGGATGCAAGTGATTTTCTTTTCCTTTTTTCTTCCATTTTTTTTTCCCTGAAAGGGAATTCACTGTGATTCAGTGTGAACAAGCTGTCACTTGCATCCAACTTTAGTAAAGCTAGAGGAAATGAGCAGAGGTAAATCTTGAAAAGGTGTGTCAAACTGTTTGATCTGCTTGTGTCTGGAGACAGGAGGAGTCCCTTTTTCTTTATTGTCTTGGCTGACAGAAGAAACATCTTAAGCCAAAGCACTTAGTTCCTTCCCCCCAAGCAAATAAGTAAATAGATAACTAAATAGAATACCTAAGCCAACAGTAATATTAAGACACACTGAAATTGCCACCAACGTGTCTTCTCACTGGAAATTTCATATTAAACCTGTAAATATCCTGTCCTGTGTTATGCCTTTTCTGTTCCTCAGCTCACTGAGACTGGTTTTTTTTGCTGGTACTCTTTTTGTGGCTTCTCAAATCACAGAAGCTGTAAGAACAGCACAGTAGCAGTGTCTTCAACAGCTTGCTTTAATCCCAGCTGCTGGGAAGAGAGTTGACAAACCCCAGTGCATTCTGGCAAATCAATTGACCAACCTGCTGAAAGTAGGAAGGGGCAGAGAATTATAATCTCTTAAGTGACGTTCATTCTGCGCTCTCTCACTATCAGTTAAGTGTTACTAAAGCAAGCTAGGAAATGAAAAAAAAAAAGTGCCCATAGCGCAAGACAATAACCAGCAATGATATTCACAACATGACATGTACAAAGTAATTATACTTCATACAGATGTTTGGAGAAAAGAGTGTCTCACATTAAAGCAAGTAATTTTCCTGATGGTGATTTTTCCATTGGCTTTGACTGGAAAGAGTTGTAATGCAGAAGTTCATTATAAGCGTCTGCAGTTGTAGTATACAGATCACAGATGAGGAAGTGGACAAAGATGAAGCTCACACGATGGCTGAATGTTAAAGATATTGGTGTTGGGCAGCAGTTCAGCTAAGAGGAAGATGGATGGCATGGAGCCATCAAAGTAACATGAAGGACCTACTTCATAATTTCTGAATGAAATCTGGGTAATTTCTTGCTTATGGTTGGGAGACCCAGTGCTCCGGGCATTTTCAGCTATTGGCAGCCACACAGCGGCAGGTGAAATTCAGAGCAGCCTTTTGGGTATTGCTGCTGAGCTTACACTAGGACACAAAAGAAACTAAAACCAGCTTTGCCTTCCACCACCTTGGCTTGCTGTTTTTTGTGCTATTTCTACTCTCAGTCCTTATTATACCAGAGCAGTGTAGAATGCAGAAGCATACAATGTGAGATGGTATTCTTGAGTTAGGGTGCTACTTCTTCACGAACACTGCACAAATTATTAACTCGCACATAAATTTATAGGTTTATTAGTACAGCTCTAAAGGGACAGAAATAAACTGCAGAACACAGGTAGCTTTCCGGCAGGATGAAAATGGGAATTTAGAGAGCTGGAAATCAGCTGTGATTTAAAAGGAAGTTAGAGTGTAACTTTAGCAGAAATGACTCTGAAGGTACTGTACCTGGTGCAACATGATGACATACTTTTACATTAAGGTAAAATGGTAGCTTGCAAAACTGTGCTATGTAAGGTAATGGCTCCAGGTTGCAAGAGTAAAGCCAAACTAAAATTAAACATATATATCCTCTATTTTAAGAGCATATTGAGTACAATTTTAAGGGGGAAAAAAACCCCAAACCCTTTCAAATCAATTTCATAAAATAAAGAAGAAGCCAATGTTTTTTTCTGGTTATTTCCAATTTCTCTCTTTATAGCCTCCTCCTCCCTTGAGAAATAATAATTAAAAAACAGTAATTTTGAGGACTTTCACTCCTCACTTGCTAAACAGAATAAAGCAGTACTGAGCAGTTCTTAGCTGAGTCCTCAAGCTGAGGTGTGAGATAACTCTCATAGAACAATTATGCTGTTAACAACAAAATCTAAATGATTTATATCACAAGAAGAACTAAAATTTTTATGTTATAGTCCACACCACCCTGATTACTCAGGAGACTGATTCTGCATCATAAAATCATCATATTTACATCCCATAGTTAGAACTTGCAGTTATAACAATTTTCTTTATTTAGTCTTGCAGCTGCAGATATGAGCACTACTAAGGCACAGAGGAGGGAGTATTATATCTTTCTTGGGATTCTTGTAGATTTTGAATATTTTTAATTTTTTACTATTTCATTGTTTTTGTCATAAGATTTATTTCTGTGTTGGATTTATTTCATATACTCAGATTCTGTCTCATGTAAAAAAATCCTTTTTCTCTATTATGTGTTCCTCAAGTGCCCATGCATTTAAAAGGGAACTTGATAAAAAAGGATGCTTCATAGAGCATATACTAAATATTATTGAGGGAAATGAAGAGAAATATATGGAAACATAGCAAGCTGTGACACACCGTTAACCATTTCATCACTTGCAGTGTGTTTTGCTGGACTCCTTTGGCTGTTTACCTGTCTTAGAAACTCTAAATAAAACAATTTTTTAAAACTTGTGCTTTATCAGCTGGAATACCATTGCTGCTTAAAAGCTTTTAATATTTTAGTTCCATTCATCACAGTTGCTGTCATGTCACAGCATTTAGGAGAACGTCCCACTGTCATATAAGTTAGCACACCTGCTGAAAACTGTGAATATTAATTAACTGTATTACAATGCAAATCTTTTTCATGCACCAGAAAAGTGTATAATTTGGATATAAAGCATCTGGATAAGAATAACCTGGTCTCACCTGAAAAGTGGAAATTTTTTTTCCCCAAAAGATTTTATTTCCTGATAAAACAATAGCGTATAATATTTCATATTCTGTTATACTTCCTGGCTGACTGAATTTTGCTAAGGAATAACTAGACACACTCCCTATTCTGGTTTAAACATTCTTGATGAGCTGGATTAATTTTCCTTCCACCACCAACACACCGCTGAAGTAGAGTGTGATTTTTTGCACGCCCTGGGGTCCCTCTGATCTCCATCACTCTTCCAGATATCAGCTGCAGCCTGGCAGTTCCACATCCTTCAGGAGAATTCCTCTGAAATGCCACAGAAATCACTTCCGCGTTGTAAAAGCAAAGGCTGATTCAGAACCTGCCCAACTCCATCCCCCCTGAAGACTCACAGCCTAATGTCGCAGCGCATCGTGCTGCGGTCACGCCTGATGCCCCCACACGCACCGAGGTCTGTCACGTCCAGTGTGAAACCCAAGCGTGGCACCAACAATATGAAAAACCCTCTCAGCTGAATTCAGTAACTGGGGCTCTGGCTGCAGCTTCACAAAGCAGCGACTTGTCCTTACACTCTCCACTGCTTGGATAACTGGTGTGACATTCTGTTTCTCCCTTCAGTGGGAAAAGACACTCGGGCAGAAAGATCTTTCTTCCAGCACGGGCATCCAGTCCTGAGGAAAAGGGCAATTGTGTCTCATCATTCAGGGGCTGACACCTTTTCCATGGTCGTCAAGAGTGACCTTCCCCTGTTCTGTCACTTTGCTGAAAATGAGGCACGATGGAAAAAGAGAGCAAACATGCTTCCTGTAAATTTATGCTATCAGGTGTATACTGTCTATTACATGCAGATAAAACCTGCGAGTCATGTAATTAGGTATGATGGTTGTGCCGTTTCTCCCCTGCCCCAAACCTGATGCCTAAACAGAATTGCTTATTAAGTATATGGCACATAGATTTAACTACTTCAGATAAAACAGAGGTGTCCATGAGTTAACATGGACCTCCTGGGTCAGAAATTATAGCTCTATTTGCCATTTCTCCCTGCATCACTTCTGCTCTTTGTTAGTCTTTCAGGAATGGGACAGTTTATGCCACTGCAGTTCAGTTTCATGTACTGGTTTATATTAATATTTTGATTTTCTTTGAGCTGTGATCTGTATTTCACGTTAGAAGAAATCTGTGTCTTCATATACCACTGCAAGGGACTACAGAAATTCTGTAACCACCATTAAAAAGTTGACCATAGCATTAGCAATGATATTGTAGTCTTTTAAATTAGATTTCAGTCATGACAAGATTTGTTAGACATGAAACTGTAATAGTACTCTTTTTGCAGCACTAAGTGGCTACAACAGAGGAAACACTAAACTCTGACAGAAAAATGCATTCAACCCTAGTGAGAAACTTATGTTTTTAATCACTGTTAACATTATATAGACTTCAGCCATTAAGGAGTTCTATCTGAACATTTTTATAGTCAAGATATCATAAGAGCAACGTGAAGCAATTAAACAAATAAGGAACCGTTAAAGATTATCAGCTTTGAGGCTGAGCCACTGCAGTATTTTCTTTGAACAAATCACACACAACTTCCCTCAAGTAAACAAACAAGCCACTAAGGGAACTGTTTCACCCTGTAAACTATTATAAAATGTACAATCAAAGACAAGCTACATTCACCAGAGGGCAAGCCAGCACTTTCCAACATGAGAAAGGTTCTGTTTTATAAATATCCTTATATAGGTAAGCCAGCTACAGTCAGATTCTCCAAAGCTCATAAACAGAACAGCAACAAACATGGCAGTTATTTCCAAGTGAAATAAATTGAGCATCTCAGAATAAAAAGAGAGACCATTAGGAAATGCCTTTAAGGTTTAAAACAGCATAGCAGCATTTAAAGCCTTTATTTTCTTTATTGTTGCAGATATCTGTAAGAACAGATGGTTTCAAAAAGATGTGTTTCCATTTAGGCTTCTGCTGTACTGTATTTATGAGAGTGTATAGTCACAAGACATATGTCACCTGGCTTTGAGCTCTGATTCATTCAGCTGCAGAACTGTATTAGGTGAAAATCGTTTGCAACATTGAAGAAGTTGCTGGAATTTTGTAGGAATAAATCTCCTGCAGTTTGAAGCACCCTACCCAGTTTCAGTAAGGATACCTGAGGTTCTGTCCAGAAGAAAGAGTAAGGAAGAAGAAGTGTTTCTCGTAGATCCAGGAGGTAGCCTGTTATTTGATGCCATTAACAAAGACCAAGGAACAAATCTCACAATCCACATGAGTAATGAAAAGAAATAAATTAATGAAATCTGGCCCCAAAGTCTCATTTCCAACCACAGATCTAATGCACGATCCATAAAAGTCACTTATTCCTTTCTGCAAAAATATATGTCTGGGTACGTGCACAGTTGTTTATGTATACAGAAGAGCCATAAAAGCATTTTAAAGATATGCTGTGTTTTCTCCTTTCAGCCACAGTTTTTGAATGATGCTTTGTGGAACCTGTTAGTTCTGTTAGAGTGCTTCTGGAAAAGAGTGGAAAGTGACAGAGAATTAATCAAAGACTTCTCCTTGCATTAATCTGCTCAGGGGCTGAATATACATAATCTAAGGGCTGAAGTACAGACACCTACATGTGGCAGCTGCAAGATGTGTTCTATACGGATATAACCATACTCCTGACAGGAAGAAGCAAGGAGAGAGGTAAGTGAACTGTCATTTGAGTCGCAACACAAGCTGCCAACAAGGCTTTTCTCTCCTCCTCTCTCCTGCTCAATATTCCTCACTGTGAATCCTGTGACTGCAGACAACTATAGTTTTAGAAATAAGTAATGCACAAAAGAAAAAAATTAAAATTTTCACACGTTAGTGAACCCACTCAAAACCAGTTTAAATTTAGTGACACATTTAGGCTAACACTGGAGTTCACCTCTATCTATTCCAAGTATCCAGTGCTGTGGGTTCCAGAGTCAAAGAAAGAAAGCTATTGGGGTAAGCAAAGCAGGACAGAAAACTTAAATGCAATAAAAATTATCCTTTACTCATCAAGTGTGAGGACATGTTGTCATCCTTCCATGGGAAACAGAGATAAACTTAAAGCACTTTTTTTTTTATGCCTAGTTGATGAATTCCAATTGATTTCCTCAGTCTTGCAAAAGATTTCTGCCTAATATGACTCCGAAGCTCGATGAATCACAGCTTGAAAAGGGGAAGATGTACATGTTTGTGATCATTGCTAAGTGTACTTGAACAAATTCTGAAGTAAAGAATGTTTTCACTTTGGAAATACTTGAAAATGTTCTTCTTGAAAAGCTTACTTTGCAAGAAAAGTGTCAGCACTGTTTTGAGACTCAGAAAAGATATTTATAGCCATTCTTTGAAAAAAAATGTTGAAAAAACCCCCACATGGAGTTTCATAGTTAAGCTATTGACAAGGTGATTTGCTTTGACTGATCAGCCATATAGGCAGAGTTTGTCAGCCTTGTCATGGTTATTCGATGCAGGAGGTGCAGGCCAGACTCTGAACTCAGCTCACAAGCAATAATTGCAGCTGTATAACATATACAACTCTGGCTGTATATGTATTATACTGTAACTTATTTCCAGATATATTGTATATACAGTCATATGTATTCAAGGAATAAAGTAGTACCTTACAAAAAGAAGTATAGATAGTATAAAACAGTTTGCTCATCCGGGAATTCTTTAATTTTTCTTTAATTCTTTAGTTTTTCTCTACTTTTCTTCCTACAAGCTAGGAAAAGCTCAAAGAAATATTAGTAAAGAACAGAGAATAAATCTTACTAATAAAGGGCATCTGTCTTTAAATGTAGGAAGACTTTTAAAGATAATCTTTAAATCTCCAAACTGAAATTTCAAACTCTTTTCAAAGTTTTCATTTATTTGCTCAGACTTCCAGCACATACAACAACTATTGCAGATATATATCAGACTGATGTCTTTTGTGGGAATCTTCACTTTAAAAAAGGAGAACTACCCATATTTCACGCAACCTACAAAATCGAAGGGAACACCTTTTATTCAGTCAGATGCTATATACTAAGATTATAAATGTAGGTGCAGAAGCTTGCATTTATAACAACAGCACCAGCTGGACTCAACACTACCCTCCCATGTGGAGCAGGCTTGGGAGAATGACACATCTGGGATAATTCTGGGAATTTGGTGGAGGAAAAAAATACAGTCTGAAAAAAGTTATACATGTCTGTGCTAAATCTATGCTGTTGCTGTACATTGTCACAGCTGGTGGCTGCCCAAGAATCCAAATCAAAGGAGATTCCCTTGATACAGAAATGTGACAAAACAGGGAATCTCTTACTCTATCCCTGTGATCTCTGCTGTTTCAGGGAAGAGGCAGTGTACTGTTTTCAGCATGCTACAATCCAAGCTGCCATTTTCCTAACAAGGTAAATAGTGAAGACACTCAAAGACTTGTGAACACAACAACAACAACAAATTGTCATTACTCATTTAGTAAGTTAATTATGCTGGACACAGCCTTGACACAGCCTGGCACTACAAAATACAAAGGGCTTGAGTGTCCTTTACTTCTGTGTTCCCCATATCCCAAGTAATCACTTTTGGTGGCATTAAATTTACCAAACCTAACTCACACAAACTGAAATTGCATTAGGGTATGGTTTCTTGTTGTAGGATTATTTTTAAAGGCAGCAGATTCTGTGCCTCAACTTCATATGCCAAGGGCACTTTCAGGTTGTCTTTTTGTGTATTGTACTGAATGTCGGATCTTAATTCCCTGACTCTGAAGTGACACCACATTTAGTTAGGCCCACAAAAAAAAAAAAAAAGGCCCTAGAAGATGTTCTTTTTTTTTGTCACATGGTACGGTATTCCAATTTGAAATGCCTTTATGTTTCCAGGTTGCATTCTCTCACCCAGACATACAAAAATTCATCCAGTATGTATACTTCCAGAAAGAAGTTTAAAAGTCTGATAATGTATTTGATAAGGTGGACATTTAAAGCCATGATTTTATAATATTAATAATTGGTGATAATTTGGCCATATGATAACAGATCTTGCATAAAAGTACAGACTGACAGTATCACCGTATCTGTTTTTTACTGTGTCATTAAACACGTAAGAAGAGCAATTAGAATGAGTTCTGTAATGGAAAAAGTAATGAATGATAGCACAGACGTTTCCCCCCCTACATACTTTGCCTGAGAATAACAATAAATGAGGGGCCCCTATGACCACACATAAAAATGCTAAAACTTAGCAGTATGGAATGAAACAAAGCACCTGTTTAACAACTCATGTGACAACTTCACAAAAATTAAAAGAAGGAATATAATGCTAAGAAATGAAAATTATCATTCTTATGTTCTGTTTTTCTGAATTTAAGCCAAAACATGCAGTGGCATTTGGATTTAGATTCACAACCTGTAGAAGAAGGAATATTTTAAACTTCTAAAAGTTTCACCAGAAAATTAATATCTCCAGCCTGCTGTTATCCTAAAATTATGGAAAAGGAACCCAGCACTGTAGGTTTATTATTGCTAAGAAAATAGCAGTTCTCCCACTGTCAGGACTACATGCAGAACTATGATAAGCCTGCACTAAGAACCGCATACTTTCATGTAAAAATGCGTAGCAAATCATTTCTCCAGGAAAAAGGAATTTGTGCTGCAGTTGAGATCATCATAGTGCCAAAGAGAAGAAGTATAAAGATACACACTGGAAAGTTCCTACAAATAGAAAAAAATGCATAGAGACATGAAATACAGCCCATCTCAATAGACAGTCTCGTTTCAGTTAGCTGACCAGTCTGGGTGAAATTTTGTTAGTGCAGTAAACCTAACAACTGTGCTTCTCTGTCACAACATTTTAGTGAATACAATTCAACTTCTCTTACCAAATACATTACCCTTGTGCTAAAGCATTCCTTTGGAGTTGTCACATTTGACTGGGTAGAGGTTCAGTACTCGGGCAGACAAAAAAATGATTTATACGGAGTCATCAGTGCATCTTTTTTTTCAGCATCCTAGACAGACCAATCCAATCAAGTTTATGGATGAGTCTGACTAATAATGATTAATACTGAATAAAAGCAGAAGTTGCAGAAAGTTGCTACACTAAAGTATTTCTTCTGCTCTGTACCAGATTTAATTCATGGTTTGTAAATAGTTGTGTTTGTGTACAGTTACCCAAAAAAAAATTCTGAAACAAACCATTAGTTTAGCCTATCCCATTTTCCTTTTAAAGAACTAATGTCTAGTTGTTGAAGGTCTATCTGAAGAGTATTTATGTAACTTACCTTTTACTTTAACTGTGATATGGATTCACTTAAGCAGTTTTGTGACTTCTGTCCCAAAAATGCAAAATGGCATTTGGTCTATGAGCCAATTAGTTTTGCCAAGTTTGCAAATTACCAGACGGACTGCATTTGTAGTCTTTAGAAACTCACTGTTTCATACATTGTTTTGATGTTGTTAGTTGTTAGACATTATTTAGACGTTAAAACCTCCCTTATCTATTAGCAGTTAGTGGACTGAGAACAAAGGATTCGCTAACATTAATTTCATAAAGTCATATCTAATGAGAATGTCTAGTAGTGGACTGAGAACAGGTAAGTAAGTGATATGGAAAAAAAAATTCTGAGAAAAATATAACTCTTTAAAATATGAGAATAAATAATCTATCCCATAGATAGCAAAAGTAATACGATAAATTACAGACTAAGAATTTACTTTGGTCCTGCATTTTCAAATCCTCTCTCATTTAATTTCTGTCCTGCATTAGCCTATTCTAAGAGATTTGTAGAAAAGTCCATTTGCATATAGCAGCATCTGGTAGAGGTGACTCCTTCTTATTGCCACCAAAAAATAAGGACTTTCAACCCTAGGTAAGCCCATTTCTGGTCTGACCTAATACTGGCCTTTTGCCATGTACATGCTTTCTTGCAGTGACATATTTTTTGGTATTCGATGGCAATAACGACGTCAAGTATAGCCTCTAAAGCCCTCTAATTGTAGTCCATAATTCCATACTGTGCACATGACAGCATGCCTTTTCACCTATAGGAAGGTGTTTAGCTCATTTGCTCTTTTTTTATAGAAATAGCTGATGTGTCTCGGTCTCATGGTGAGCGGAGAATGTGCCTCACCTTTGGGTAAAATCTAGGTTCCTCTGTTTTAACAGTTGTTTCAACCATTTCAGAAATACAATAAAACTGTGTCATAACCATCACTGTTCTCCTCGTATTTACCTTATATTTTTGTCTGAAAACACATATATGTTGATGATAAGTTATGATTTTATTAGATCTATGGATATATTTTATAATCTCATGTAAGCTTATTATATTTAGAATTATAGAAATGCAAACAAAATAAAATGTTTCTTGTATGGAAATTCATTGTGAACAGCAAAAAGTATACTTAATATGAAGAAAAGGCTAAACTTGAAGACAAAGTTTGCACAAAAACGAGTACCATTATTTCCACATTCGTTCACCCTTTCATCTGAGCCTTTCGTTACAGTATTCTCTATTTAATTTATAAAGAGTTGAATGTGCTGTGACAGGTTTGTTTGTTTGTTTTTCTACCATATTTGCTTGAATTTTATTGCACACAGTGATGGCCTTTGCTACCACAGTGAACAGAATTATAATTCTATCATCTACTATATTTATACTACCAGTAATTTACAGAAGACATCAGTGAATCTCTTCCCAAATGATAGTGAGGACATATGTTGGGAGTCAGTATGACTTTTTCTCCTTGTTGCTAGGAAATTTCAATTGGAAATTAAAATAATTAAAATTTAAGACAAAGCTGATTAGTGATCCAGATGTTCACTGAAATCTATGTGTGTGAGCTAATCTTTTAAGAATGATTACAGCTAAGGTAATTAGTTCACAGACACAGTGAGTTCCTCTCATCTGATAATAGTGCTTAACATCCTTGGCATGTTAAATGCAATCCTGAAAATAACAGAGCAGTTATCACCAGAAAATATGCTAACAAAAGATTAAATATATTGATCTGTATAGAGGTCCAAAACTGGTATTGGTTGTTGTTGCTAGAAAAATGCAGTAAAGAATATGAATGTAATAAAATTGTGAAAATTTCAAGTAAAGGGCCACTGCTAAGTGATCTTAGCCAAATACAGATGTAGAATTCAGGTAGTTTATGAATGTGCCGTGAGGAAATAAGGTTACGAGCATATCTATATTATGCAAAAGAGAAGCAGTTTTCAAAGATAAATAGCAGCTTTGAGTAAATTTTATTATAATTTATTAAAATAATTTTATATGTAAAATGAATAAATGTAAATTTGAGTCAACCAATTGAATGATATTGACAGAATACATACCTTCTGTTGATGGAGTGTTAAATTATTGGATTATACTGATTTTACTTCCCAAAATATTTGAAAATGTGGTATTATTTGTGGCAACTCTTTCATAGCATAAAGTCAAAAAAGTAAGGTCTCCCCAATAATTTGGAAGATTTGTATTTAAAGTTTTAATGTACTGGAAGAAATCCAGTAATAGTTTTTAATATGCAAAACCTTCTGTCAAAATTGAGCTATTTAAAAGTGTCTTTAAAAAGCTAATTTCTTCTTTGGGCACCATATGTATTATATACAAACATAAAAAAATACTTAATGTAATAGTAAGATAATGGATATGAAATGAACATATCTGATGATCTTTTCCTAGAAACTACACATATAATTCAGAACATATTTTCTATTTTCATCATGTCTTCGGTTTGTAGAATTGTTAAGTTTCACATAATTCAGTACACAGATACTATGTTTCTAGAAGCATTACATATACAGATAGATTTGACAGATAAAATGCCTAACCATTATTCTCGCCAGAAGGCAGAACATATGTTTATGTTTTTTCCATACTGGAAAAGGCTATATATTATTATCATTACAGTGCTTTTATTAACATCCCAGTACAGAGAACAAAATGTTTCATTTTTTTTTTGAGTCACTGTAAAGTATAACCTCACCTTCTTCCCTCTTCATTTGCAATAGGATTACAAAAGTCTGTAGTATTAAACACACTCCTTCCTCTAGGTCAAATAAATGACAGATTATATAGTCTTGCTACAGTTTGATCAAAACATAAGGGTGTTTGTTGTTAGTAGCAATAAAATAAGCTGAAGATACATCGTACTGTTCTAAGTGATTAGAAATAAAGTAAGTTTAATGTTTTTCCTCTTTCTTCTAAGATGCTCAAGCACAAATCCAAACTGAAACTCTCGAGCAGTGAAAATACAGCAGTAATGAAAAATAAGCTTAAAACCTAGCACGCAGCTTCTTTGGTGGGAGGGACCCAATATAATATTGGTTATTCAGATTCTGAAAAGCTCTCTTTCCTGAAAATGTTCTTAGAAAACATCCTCCCACTCCCACCTTCCCTTGCCTCCCATCATGAAGTATCTCAGCTATTTTCTGTCTACTTCTGGCTTCTTGAATTGAGTCAGATTTTCAAATAAAATTATGAAACTGAAAATTCACATTAGTGAAACAAGTGATAATAGCAAAAATATATCAGTAAACCAATTAGAACAAAACATTTTTTGAGGAATCATGATCAGAAATTAAAATGTAATTATTTGATTTCAGAAACTGACATCGGTAATGCTTAACAACTAACATCCTTTATGTCAATCATGTACACAAGACTATAGTGGTGGTTATGTATAGTATTTCTTATGTATAGTATTTCTTCAAATCATCCTGTTAGACTGGTTCAGAGCCAGGACCCAATTACATTTTTTCCCAAAATGTGTGTGTCATCTTTTGCATCTCTACTGAAGATCTGGTCTTTGAACAATCACATGAGCCCCAGAACTGCACAGTGAGGAGACAAATTCAAAATATTAATAGAGATTTGGGTCACGGTGCCTAATATCAGTAAGGCGCAGACATATCATTTGATCACACAGACTGAATCTAGATCAGGCCTCAGAACACAAGCTTGTTTATGTTGAGTGAGAACATACAGCAGAGTGTTTACACCTGCCATATGCCTTTAAATTGGTGTTATGCCAGCAACTGGAGAACAGACAATACCTGATTTGATATACAGGTCGAGTGATGTCTAATTTGGCATAAAATTTGCCTTCACAAAGCTACCTATCAAAATATTTTGAACAAATTTGAACTGCTTTAATATGTTTGTGTCAGTTCTGCATTCTGAATCACGTAGTCATGGCATTTCTCACCAAGCAGTAGGCACTTTCAAACTGGATTTATTGTTTTGTCAAATCACAGTCCCATTCCATGCATCAAAAAGATCATAAGGAAGCAAGGTAACATTTTAATCAAGACACTGCTACCACTTGCAATAATTTATATGTCTTAGTTGTACATCAAAATCCATGCAGGGATTCTTCTCCCATTCAAAATGAGCAAGAAAAAAACCAACCACAAACATCTGTTGTTAAATTAGCATTTGAAGGTATGAATTCTTTCAACTTAACAATGCTTACTTATATTATTGAATGTGGGCTGCTAGCTAGACTTTCTTCTTGCTCCTTCATTTTTCAGTGTACTTATGGTTGTAGTGAATACAAAATACCTGAATTGCTAATCACCTTGTAGAAAACTCTTCTCAAAGGCATCTGCATTTCAGTCTAATGGTGCACTATTGCAATAACAATCATTCTTCCATTTTGACGATCCAGATCAGAATGCGTTTCTTTTTGTCTTTGTGCCTGAAGTGTCTCTACTTGGGAAAGAGCCTTCCAGCTATCATGTGGCAGTAAATGGAACTATTAATATTACACTTTCCACAGACACTAGATTTAGCACAGAGCAAATACTTACCAGCAATATCATTTTTCACACAGCCATAATGCCAATATAAAAAATTAACTCATAGTTTGGCATACAAAACAGTACATAAATCCATCTGCTATGCAAAGGAAGCTTCAGGATTACAAGAATGAGCTTTGAATGAATAACACTTTTAGCACATTAAAATGGCAACTATTAACCATTGCATTTATGATAGCAGATAGTACAAGTATAGAATACTAACATATAAGGACACATAACTGGGGTGAAATAAACATTTCTGATATATTATGTAGGGTAAGAATAGAAATATGAATCTCCTTAGCAAACACACTTGGAGGTCCCTTTAACAGAGCTATGCTGATCCATAACTGATTGGGATCTGGCACTTATTTTGTTCTGTCACATAATCAAGATTATTTGACCTAATTCTTACCAACTATTTGCATATCATAGGCTTTTAAATACTAGAGAATAAATCCACTTATAAGAAAGGAAAACAATGTTACTCAGAAAGGAGGTGAGAAAAGATTTTAACAGGAATATAATGTATGTTAGGCAACTCACGGAAGACAAATGTCTGACACAGAAAGTCTAAAGAGACTTACAATATGCTGCACCTGGCCATAAATTTTATATCTGTGAAGTCTGATAAACATATGTAAAAACTATGATAGATAATATGACTTTCTGTTTAACTCCAAGTTTCCCTAAATGATATTTTTGATCTAACACTCACTTCTGTGAGGAAAAAAACATGTGGATGTGGGTTGGATTCAAGTTTGCAGCTATTTAGAACTGAATAAATAATTTAGAAGACATTCAATAGACATATTCAGGATCTGGCACATCTTGATATTTCACATTGAAATAACATCTGTGTTACAACAATGCATGTCAATGTAACGTGTAATAATATGTGAAACTCTTAATACTGAAACAATAATTTTATAATATGGTTTGTCTTAACATGTACATCTTTATCTACAACCATATATTTCACTTTGATCTGCATACTACTTTTTTGTTTGCTTATTGACCATGTAGGTTTATAAATCACACAAACCCTAGCATCACAGGTGAAGAACAGTGCTTGGCTGTCGGTTGAGAGATGCCACAATAATTGTCAGATTTCAATGATTCTTCCCTAGGCAGGTGAAAACTGCAATTGCTGTGCAAACAGTCAGACGGTGAGTCATATTGCCTCCAAGAGTAAGGTAATAATTTACTTCTCTGAGGTCAGCAAAGACAGGGTTCAAAGCTAATTCTGTATATCGCTTCTGGATAAAAAAAAAATTCAAGAATCAACTCACAGAGTTTAGCTTTAGAGCTCCTACTGACCAAGGACTGTTTTCAGAGAGATAAAGGTATCACCACTCTCTTACTGTTGAGGCTGAATATTGCTTTACTGACAGTGTAATAGTATGGACCCATATTTTAGGTACTAACCTATATTGCAACTGTTGGGGGAATTTCATGCTATGTGATAGTACTGAGAAGGTTTTATTAAACCATTTCACAGTTGCAATGATATTCTCTAGCTTTTTTATTTTTTCTTTTTTTTTTTTGTCTAATCACATCAATGTAAAAAAACCAAGAAAAACAAATCTCTTTCATATAGATGACTTTTAAGTCCAAAGCAAGTGTGCAGATATTTTATCATATAAAATGTATCTACATGACCATGTAAAAATCCAAGAGAGATCCATGACTATGAGAATAAAGATTAATTTCAGTCAAAAAGGCTCTACATAATTACACGGGCCATTGAAGAAATGGTCAAAAGTGGGGGTCTGTTTTCTGCTACAGTGATCTGTGGACATGAGTTATAGGGGAAAGTTTTTATCTTGTCTAGGTCAGCAGAATTTTTTTTTCTCATGAGCTAGGATGGCTTGCAACAGCTGAGAACTAATTCCTTAACAGCAAATTAACTTCTCTTGGCTAGTTATGAAGGTTTTCCTTTGCATTTCGCATGCTTTGGAACATTTAAATAAGCAAAATATGTAAGTGTCTTATATTCATAGCAATGATACTATTCAAATTTTCTGTACATTTTCCCTTTTTACAGTACTTATGTACTGGCATAATTTCATTCATGTCCCTGGTAACATTGCTGATTTACTGTAGCATAAGCAAAAAAACAGTCATACCTTGAAGATAACAGCTTAAATTGTCCCCCTCTTTGGTATTTTATTACACAATAAACACTGCAAAATTTATGGCTCATTCCCACAGTTTGGTACAAGGTTTGAAGTATAACTAAGGTAATAAGTGTACGTGAAGAGGCATCTTGAGCCTTTCTTTATATTTCTTTAGTTCATAAACACTTCGGTGCTGTTCCAATCCATGAGCGTAAGATGGAGTAGTTCTTTGCTTTGAAATGTTAGCCAGTAAATCAGGAAACTGTACAGAATGGTAAAGAAAAATCTCTTTTCCTCATTTTTACAGTGGATGAAGAGAAGATCTATGGTCTACACATTAGAAGAATTTTGCCGTTACACGTTTTGGGAGAGACCTTCTCATAGGTATCCTAAGAGTCAAAAGGCATTTACTAGTGCATAAAAACCAGTATATGTTTGGACAGAAAAATCACACACTGGTACAGCCAATGTTCAGTATCTGCTGTCCTGGCAGTGTTCTGCTCCCCCACTCCCGCTTCACCCCTCTTTTATTTGTTAAAAATGTGTTGTCTTAGTTAATATAGGGTGACAGAAGAAAAACAAGACTCTTCACAAACAGATTGACACTTAAACCAAAATGCACATACTTGATCAGAGGAAAGTGTTTCTATAAGAGGCATGAAAGGGATGAAAAACTGCTGAACTATTTCTCAGAATTAAATACCTGCTCTGATGAATAGAGAATAATGAGACAGTTGACAAGACTGAATGAAATACACTTCCATTTCCTAACCCAGAATACGTTGTCTTTTCCATCATAAAATGCTTGTGACATGAATGTTCGGTGATGATAGGACAAACAGAAGCCCCAAAAACCTGCTGTGGCATCCTGGAACAGTAGAAAAGCAATAATGGATAAAAACAAGTGGCCGGTGCCTATCAACAATCAACAGCTACAAAGAGAATATACATTTTCAAATTAAACACTTACATAAACAGACTCTGAGCCATACTTTCATCAACAACTTTGCTTGTGAGTATTCCCTAAACTTGTGATGTCCACACATAAAGAAAGGAGGCAGAAAGCACATTTAGGTACTTGCATTCCCGGGTTGATGCCATCAGTCCATAATCAAGAAGCTAGGAAATCTGACAATGTCCCATTAGACATCTTAATACAGCATGTAGAAACCTTATTAAAAAACAAGACTCATTCCTGTTTTAGTGAAAAAGTAGGCAAGTGTATGGACTCAGAAGTACTAATCTGGCATGTGCATAATAGGTATTTAGGAAGAAAAGATTCTGTTATTGTATCTGTCTAGCCAAATGTGTGGAAAACTAGCAAAATGAGGTAACAATGAAAACTTGCTTCATGCAGTTTTCACTCACTTCCATGAAAAAGCACCCTACCTAGGAATGACAATTTTACAGTAGTACAGTGCAGGAAAGAATAAAACTGATAACATTTAAATGCTTAATCAGTCAAATGCAAGAACAATGATAAATGTTTTAAGCCAGGGGAAGAGCATTTTTCTTGGAAGCTGAAGCTAAATGACTAATCAAAATTCTCTTTTAATTACATTTGATTCAGAAAACACAAAAAGAGTGATATAGATATAACTAACTAGCCAGGTGTCTTCTGCAGTGTGAAAACACACCTGTGCATAATTAGCTAATTCTCAGCTAAGTATTCAATTAATAAAGTAGTTGCTTTACTTTGAATGCATTATAATAGTGACTATAAGTAAGTTGCACCTAGTTCAAGTCATATCAAACAGCTTTGGGAACAGTCTGCAGTGACTATATAAGGCTCGACAGAATTTGGAGAGAAAAAAAGGTAATCATTATGGGCAGTGGCAGCCCCCACCAAGAATTAGCCCCAGGAAGAGAGGTGGGTTGTACAAGACCCTGTTTTCTACCCTGAGTGAAGATGAAGGTCCAAGAAGGACAAGAGGTAGCAAGAAGATGTATCCTTATTTTCTCAGTCCACAGACCCTGGGCAAAATAATCCTGCTGACACAGGGGGACAAGCCGTGCCTCCCCCTGCAAGCTGCTGGATTTTCTCCTTGCCCTGGGCTGGTCTGAGGGATGGCAACACTGCACACAAGAGGAGACAGGACACTGCTGGAAACACAACCACTTGTGCCACATTATGTCACATACACTGCCCAGTCAGAGAAAATAACTATGGCACAGTCCCTCTGTGTGTAAACTTGGTGTAACAGCAATAACATAAATGTTATGTCATTAAAGAGAGTAGTAAGGATCTTTTCATTTCATCCTCACTCTCCAACTAAGGCATTTGCTGCTGAAAGTAAAAAGCCTCATTCCACTTAGGACCTCACCTCTACCATCTGCACTCAGGATGGATATGGCTTTATGGCACACTGCTCTGCTACTCTGCACTGAATCCTCATGTGGACATTTTTTGTTAGAAGCAGGGAAGTAAAGAGCCTTTGATATAATGTAAATTCCAGAGCTTGCAGTTATACACTATAGTGAGCCACTAACTCTACCCTTCCTCTGATTTCTATCAAGTCCTTTCTCTCTTATGTCTCTCCCAGTATGGTACCGCATTTTCCTTTCTTCCATATAGCTTTATAACAGAATATCTCATTTTTTCTTAAACTTAGGGCAATGAGCCTTTGATTAAAATCCTTTCTCAAAAGGCATCTTGAAAGAATTTTGAAGGATAAACAAGTATGCAGCAACTGAACAGCAAACTCACTTCCAGTATTCAAACACAGAACTGCAAGGAGCTGGCAGACTTCAGTTTTAGAAAAGATGAAAAACTTTCACTTTGGTGAGATCTTGCTAACTCTGCATTGAGAAGAAATACCCATTGTTATTCACAGTTGTTATTTTTGTGAAATTTATCTTAGTTTCTTACAATGTATCATTTTGACCAAATAAAAAGTTGGCAGCACATAAGAATTCACCAAGATGAAAAGGCTTTTTTGAACAAACAGAGAATGAAAGATGTTCTATGATTTTTTCAACATTTTTTTTTCTCTCTACTGAATAATACCATGATTTTTTAATCAGTTCTGTGCAGCCAAAATTCACTTTGGAGTTATAAAGAATGCATTCTCATGGCTTGATTAAACAGAGCGTACTGACTAGGGTGTCCATTGTGCTTAAATTTACCCTGCCACGATAATAACTAGGTTTGTAGTAACAACAGACTACAAGTTGTGTGCCTCAAATATTGTCATAATAATATTGTTGCATATTAGTAAAGTGAGATACACATAAAATACAATCTTATAGAAACTAAAGACTAATGTATTTGGGATCTTATGATAATCTTCCTGCAACAAATATATTTAAAACTTCATAGTGACCAAATAACAGGCAGTGAGGTCAATGTTACATCACTTCAGATGAGCAGTCAAATAGATATTTATATGATCCCATTTTATGTCATAAATATGAATGTGAAGGGAGAGAGGTTGTATCTTTTTTCCACTTAAAGTAAATCTAGATCAATTGAAATCCTTGGGTTTGGCATCTTTCCTCATTAGTGCTGGCAAAGCTGATATTATTAAAATCCCTCCACTGTTCCCATTACACAGCCTATTTTCAAAACTTGTATTGTTTCTAGACTATAAAAAATCTGTAAACATATTCTATAGAAATGCCAATTTCAATAATTTTTACTTTATTTAAAAATAATTATTGAAACAAAAAGAAGTATAAACAGTTCCTGCAAATAGACACTAAAGAAAATAACTGACAATCTTGATTCTAACTGTGATAACATACTTAACACAAAATAAGACCATTGTAGCTAGAGCAGTCTGGATTTATTGATGCAATGATATAATAGAAAAAAAGCAGTTTTCAAAAAATTGGCCTGTGACAAGTATTTTCATTTTCTCTTTGATATAGCACAGCAAACCTATCTTGTTCAGACACTCCAACACCAGCTGACAGCATCCATGGAGCTGGTTACAGCTGTTCTCCCACTATCCATATTCTTTCACTGAACTACTGCTCTTATGATACAATACAAATCCTTGAATTTTACAGTACAGCAGAGAGATCAAATGACTGTAGCATAACTGTAGTGAGTCTTAAGCTAAATCAAGGTAAAGATTCCTGATTTCTGTTAAGTTAAGCTAGGGACAAAGCTTGATTTGCTTCTCACACTGGGTGAGATGCTATTGTAATAATAAATTCATGAAGTCATTAAGCTAAAGCATAAAAAGAGATTTATAACTAAGAATTTGTGTAGTTTACGCTGAAGAACTTACATTTGTTGGGTTTTGGAGGGGAGAGGAAGCAATTAGCCAATATTTAACTGCTCTTCTTACACTATTTGGGCTTTCAGTTGTAACTGGAGACTGCAGTGACCTCTACACTTTCTGGTCTAGCACAGAATAACCTCATTGACAAGTGACCTCACTGGAGGACTCTCTTCTAAGAGAAAGGGCATCACAATATAGGGCTTAAAAGAAATCAGAACTTCTGAACTTGACAACAGAAAGTGCCTTATTAATATTTTCTCTGGCTTTCCCCCCTACTTTTCATGGCTCATAACTGGAAGAACCTCTTACCTCAGCAACCATTAATCAGAATGAAAGGGAATATGCCAAGATATGCTTTAAAGCTTGTCAGTAATGGTCTTAATTAGCTATAGCAATGAGGTTCTTCTTTACCAGCTTCTGAGACACTTTCCATTTCCAATATGCCACTTTAAAATCAGTCTAGAGATGCTCTGTTTTGCACAGAATTTCAAAGCTTAAAAGAAAAGGATCAATTCTACTGCATAAGACTTGAGAAGCCACATAATACAGTCATTTAAAATAATGTAGCCCTTATGCAGTTTCTACTCAGTAAGTATCTTGTTTCAGGTGTCCTTTATTCATACTTCAAATTTTATAGGCTTCATTTACTAATGTGAAAGTTCTGATGAGATTCAGAAAAAGAAATGGGAAGGTGGCAGGCTATAAAGCATTTCAGCTTTAGCTGCTGGTAGACAGTGAAACATTACTGAGTGATAAGGTTTATATAACAGATATATTCTAACATTTTATGGCATTCACATTATTATGGCATCAAGATTAGATGGGGAAATGGGCTCTGTACTCTGTTGCTGGGCATATGAACAAACAATGGAAATGCCAAAATGACAAATGCCCGCCAATTCATTTTACACACTTTAATTTGCAGAAAACTGCAGAAGGCCACATAGGAAATTTCTGCAGGATTAGCCTAAGGAAGGTTGAATAGGATGATTCAAACCCTTCTTAACGCTTAGCAATTAGAATATTCTCTGATTATTTCTAATGACATTCCAGGGCTTTTACCTCAAGAAGGCAGGAAGCTTATTTAGCTGGGAGAAATCATTTGTGCATGACTTTGTCTCCTTTTTATGTACAGAGATTTTCAGCTGAATGGGTTAACACTAAGTGTTATTCTGTTTAAAATAATAATACATTAAAAAAAAGAGCAGGGTGAGCTCTCACCTAACAAGGCCAAAAGACAAGGGGGAGCGAAGGCTTGCTTACTGAGGCCAAAGGGGAGCCAGAGTTTCCGTTTGTTTTGATTTGCAAAAGCAGATTTATTATTCTTGCATCTTTAGTGTGAAATACAAAAGCCAATTGAATTAATGGCAAAATTCTAAAAGACTTCATCAAGGCCAGTTTTTACTTCTGTGTGCTTTTGATTTTAACATGTACTTACAAGCATAAGTGATGCTTCCAGCTCAAGTCCTGTCTCATTAAAGACTATAGTTTTATTTCCTGAACTTCCCCACTAAGTTTAAAAATGTGTGACTCTAGCTCTTTGTAGGCATTTGTAGCATTTTTCAGTCTCATTTAATTACTTTATTACGGGTTCACAACAAAATGTGGTAAACATTTGTGATAGAACAAATAAGCATTTGTGACAAGCAAATTGTGCTAAGTAATTTACTGTGGAAAAAAAATTACTGTTCTTTTTAAAAGGAAAACATATAAGATGTTACTGGTGTAATTCTTATACAAATATACATTTCTTCACATGAGTACTCTCACAAAAATTAATAATTGCTTATGTGGACAGATGCTCATCATTTTGAGTTTGGATGGCAAAACCAAGGTCCAAATAAGGAATACAAACCAGAATCAAATACAACAGGGGTGATTGAAAGTTATTCTTTATTTTGAATTTATTGGAGAAAGACCAGACTGCAATTAAATTTTCTGAACTTAATTTCCTCAGTGATTTCAACAACTTCAATAGAAAAAGCGAATGCAGGTTCCACACCAAAATTTTATTTGGTCTTATTTGTTTAATAATATCCAAACTGTGTTTAAAACTCAAACTGTCCAAAATCTCCAGAGCAAGAACTACAATAGTTCTACAAGCAAGTTCTCCAGAGCAAGAACTACAATAGCTGAAAATTCAGTCTGCAATGCATCTTTTCATCATAAGCAAATATAAAGTCCAAAATACAAAATTTAAAAAAAAAGTGTGTTAATGTCGTTTTATTTTTCTGTATAAAAATACATGTGCTCTGTTTCTTATTTTTTAATATCTTGTGAATCAGTGCTATATTATATGCCAGGTAATAACAATAAGCAATGATTTATGAGGATACACACAGAGTTTTTGTCATGCTTACATGGCTTTGGTACTTGTATTTTTGTCCTTCTTAACCACGATTTCAGTTCACAGCGGTACTCTTGGCTTGTAATTTTTGTGTTTTTGTAAACCTTGATGTATAGGAGGGCGTAATATATCGAGGAAGTTTATCTTCTTTTGGCTCTAATCCTTCATTGAGCTCTCTATTCTTCATGAAAATGTACAATTCATTTAAGCCTTACTTATTTATGCACAAAAAAACCACGTATAAGCAATTTTCCTTTTCCTTTTTCTCTGTTAGTTAAACTATTTTGTTATAAAACCCTGTAAGGACACTTTCTTTTCTGAATTGTAATTAAAGGCAAGATCTGTATTATTAATATGTATACTTTAGAAAAAGGCATTGTGATCTGTAAAGTCAGGGGCACCAGTTGGGATTTTAAGTGAGACCACTCCGACATGGAAGTTTAGGTTGGAATTTAACCTGATGGGTGTAAAAACTTTGTGCTGTTTTCCAGCAGAGCAGCAATTTCCCTTCCCTTTTTAATGTGCAGTGATGGGGCTTGCCACATCCCTGATGTCACGTCAGATGGAGAGAAAAGGCAATGTTCAGCGCTGAGACGGCACCACCGTGCCAGCTACTGAGGCCCCAGTACAACCTCTGCAGTGCCTGCAGGTCATGGATGGAAATGCTGTCAACCCTGCAGCACTACACTATAAAATCTGAAGTGATTACTGCTAGTGATGTGCTGCCACTGGTGAAAGCCAGCCACCGTGCTGTTCCTATTGACAAGATTAATTAGACAACTAAATTACTACTTTTATCTTAGCAGTGCTATCAAGAACTGGAAGAGTGCAAGGAAGACACAAATGGAAGAAAAGCTGTAGAGAGAAACCAGCCCACCTCATTTTAGGATATGTTGTGCAACCTGTGTTCCTTCAGCACTATTGTTCCGTGTTTAAATCTTTTCAGGTATTTACATGCAAGTGTTGTCATGGGCACATGTAGGATGATAAACCTGATAACCATTTACTGAATTGCCTTTTTGCATGTGAAATATAGTCTTAAAAACAACAACGAAAAAAACCCCAAGATTCCCCACCTTCTTACTGTACAGCATATTAATTATTGAATCAGCTCACACTACTAATTAAGTTAAATTCAACTGCGAAATAACTCCCAAAGAGCCAATTTATCTAAGGTAATATGAGCACATATTAATTTCTCCTTATATATCACCAGCTGTTATTAATTGAACTGTAGTCACTTCAGACTACAAGTCTGAAATAATTGCCACCACGGAAATGCTTCTACACTGTGCTTAACAGTGAGTTCGGTTGTTACTTAATTGATATTGATAGCAACCTGAATATAGGCAGACACCACTCTAGCTACTTAATTTTAGAGTTTGTGAGTTATTCAGAGGAATGTGTGGAATTTTCAAATTCTTCCATTGAATGTAAAAAGCTTTGTCATAAATATACATTAAGAGCAGAACTGAGTTTGATGGGTTATTCTCTACAGAAAATGTCTCCTCTTTGAAGGTGTAATATCCTTTTTCAAGTTCAGAGGAGATCGCAGTGGCAGCAAGTGATTTTTCCCTGTGCAGCAGCTCCTCTCAGCTGGCTGCTTTACTAAGGTAAGGGCTGAAGTGATGCTCGCAATCTGCTTCCTCACTACCCACCTTCCACCTGCAGCTATGAAGCATCTGCGTGCCGATGCTTTGACAGCCGGTAATTCTCTGCTGTGCAAAAAACTGCCAGTATGAACAGGTATTAGGATGAAAAAGTTTACTTTGAGGCCCCTTAAGCTTCTGTACAAATATATTGCATTTAATTAGTCATGGCAGCAGAAGGTTGAAAGAGATCTTCATTGCAGATAATGAGTAATATTTGTGCATGTGAACATTTTGCAAGCAGAGGGAGACAAAATTGTCCTCAGGATGCATTTCTTAGCCCCCTGGTAAAACTGAACTAGTCTCTCCTGAAATCAATTACACTTTCTCAAGTTTCAGTCATCATAGTACAAGTAAGAACAATGAAAATCTTAAGTTCTGAGATAGTTATTAGTCCCATGTTTCAGTGGAAGTGTGAGTAAAATCTGTGTATTTCCAGAAACTAAAATTATTGCATTTTTTATAATACACTTTCAATATGTTGCATCTTCCAAAGCTCGTTAGTATAGGTGTTGAACTATTACTTGAGATACGAAGTTTTGGTTTCCTTCATTGCAAAGGGCATTCATAAGAAACAAAAGATTGCAGAAAATGAACAATGTTCCATACATTCATATCACTTCATGTATATCATAACACATTTACTATCTTTTTGCCAAAGACCCATCAAGAACATAAGAAGAGGAACTCTAACATATCTACAAATAACCTTTTTTTTTTTTTTTTCCATTCTTATTGTGTTCATGAAAAGAGTATCAGTGATATGATGAATATTTCTAAGGTGAAATGATCTAAGGAATAATGATCTAAGGTAATCTACAAGCACAAGTTTTTTAACAAAGAACTTCTGGAAGGTTATTATATTTTTTCCATTACTGTTATTCAATTGTAAGACTATAACCATGATTAGAAATTCACTTCGTTGTATGTGGGATGATGGGAAACAAATGCTGTACCCGTTAATGAGTCATCCCCTGTATTCACAGCTCACCTGCTGATTTTAATTTATGTGATAATTTACAAAACAAAACACTTCATGTATTTCTTTCATCTATATACTGCATTTCACTTATTTTCATGAAAACACGTACTATGTTTTCTGGGATTGGGTACTCTTGTTTGGGAGCAGTTTCTAACCTCCTATCTAAATGTAAATTTCTTATGCAAACAGATTATTAATAGGGAAGTGAAACAAAATCCTTAAGCCCTTTCCAAGTAATACAAATGAATATGTTTATGATAAGTTGTTACTCTTTAAAAGTGAAAACAATACTATTAATTAAGGTCTACATTTTAAATGTAATAATAAATTCAGTTTCCTAAAAGATGCAAATCAGTTCCAGTTAAAAGAAGTGAATCATCATCATCAAGTTATGTTAATTACAGCATTGAAAGTCTTAAGCAAATAGCTTAAAATCTAAATATATGAAAGAGAAATGAAGACAGAAAAACATTGTATCTGTATAGAGAAGGCCTATAAGTTAGTCAAATCTACAGTTCATATATATGTCAAGCAGACTCACCAAGAACAGCTCCTACTCCTCGAATAATCTTGTTTTAATCTTGCAACTCATATAGCCGCTTTATGTAGCTTTAATTTGGCACCCTGAGGTTGCCCAAATACATACACAATCTTATTCGAAGAAAACACTAACACAACCTAACATTCATTAGCTACTGAGAAACTACACTGAGTCAAATGGTCTATCCAGCTTTATGTGGTGATTCTGGGAATAATTTTCACCATTAGTTTACAAACTGACAAAAGCAACCTCTTTTATGTAAATTTGAGGATCCCGCTGAGGTTGCTGACAACTGATAAAATGAAATGGAGAGAAAACAACAGGGCAAATAAAAAGCAATTTGCTGAATTCTGATCAAATGGAAAGAAGCTAATGGACATGGCATTTACTTATAAGGAACTTGCCTTGTAAACTGTAGATTTCTCCAACGCTGTTCTGCCGGGTGATATGATGCCAATATGCGCTACGAGGAAGTGAGATCGACTTGGATAATGTCATTGGTTCAGACAGACTGGTCTGGAGCTAAAAACCAAAGGAAACATAAATGGAAGATCACAGATAGCCATACTTGATAGATAGTCTCAAAACTGTAAATTGAACCAATGTTGTTATGAAGATACTATTTCCTGAATTATCACAGGTTTTATACTATCATTTGAACTGTGTTACAAGCATCAGCACTTTGAATGCTCAGGAAAAAGCTGCAAAAGTATGTTTGGGTATATAGGTTCATCAACGCAAGTTAATGTTAGGACATAGGAATGTGTCTCTATTTATTTACAGCTCTTCTCATTGCTGCTACAATTGTGTTATTTTATTCTTCATGATAATGATGGATTAGCATATGCCTGAAATCTTAAACCCCTCTACAATCACATTTCTTTTTGGTCATTGAACCTGCATATTGGATTGAATACCCAGAAAGATGCTAAGAGGGAATCTGAGACAACTAGTAGAGAATTAGTAATGAAGAGTCATTAATCCCCCTAATACTCCATTCAAGTAGAGGCATCTCATCACCAGGACCAGGCTACAGCCTCAAGTGCAAATTTTCCCAGTCAGGGGACTTCACATAGCCGAAAATGTGAATTGCATGATAAGTGTCCATGTGTACAAGAGCTATGGTGCAGATACCTGACAGAAGGAATGTAAACTTTATTAAAGAGAGCTCATTTTCAGGTGACAAATTTAAAAAGACATTTTTATTGTACAAAGTCTGTAATAAAAAGAAAAAAAACTCTTTCAGAGACAATATCCACAATTTCTAATCTACACTTAAACAATCTACAATTATTTCAGTTTTGAGTATTAACACACACTGATGTGTGGCAGATATTTTACTTCAGATCAATCTATTGTAACTACTTCCGTTGTTGTTTTCTTGAAAGCAGTCATCAAAATTGCTCCCTGTCTACAGCTAATGTCTTTTCTGTTCATTTATAGCCAAATATTACATTTCATTTGTCAGTGGTGCAGATCATCACTGGAAGCTATTTGATATGAATTCAAGAGCTTGCAGAAACATTTCCTTCATTAAAAAAAGTTCAAAATCCTTATCACAGGAATTCTATTTTTAGGAAGACTTGACAAACAAAACAAAACAAAACAAAAGTTTATTGACACAGAACATTTCCTTTTTTGTGGAGATCAGGGCAATAACAAATCTAAGCTATTTTACGATATTACTATAGCAAGGGTAATAAAGGTAACATTGTTGAGTAAGAGAAATAAATAAAATTATGTAACTTCAATACACACATGATTTATCTATAATTTATTCACACAAAAGGTAAATTATAGTCTTGAGGCAATAGGCAAAACTTTTTATTGTTATGCATTCTGAAAATAATAATTCCATTGAAGGGAACCACTCTGACTGTGGTTCATTATCTCAAAGCTAAATCCATGGACTGAAATGAAATGGTTAAAGTTATATCATTACTCCTGATCTGAGGTGATTAGTTCCTGCTTAATCTGATCAACACTGATGCAGAACAACTTCATATGCACATATTAAAGCTTTGAAAGAAAAAAAAAATCCATTCTCATTATAAATGAAGAATTGCTCTAGTGCAGAAGATCGTGTTGTAGACATTCACAGTACTTGTTTCCTCAGGTGCTCTGATTAAAGAACGACTGATATCACCTTTTGGGCAAGAAGTATCACCGTATGCTAACTGCAATAAGACCAGATGAACTACATTTCTTTGGGGACTTCATACAGAGAAAATGCAATTTCTGTTTTATTAAAATGTTGTCCTCTTGAAAAAAATATTAAAAATACATTGTCAATTTTGTTTTAAATTTGAGACTATAAAATGTAAAAAGAAACATATGGATTTGAAGACCTTATCACCTCATACATAATATAAAGGATGATAATTCAATAGCACATTAATTTGTTCATGAAGTTATTTTTACTGACCATTAGATCATTATTAGCTACAATTAGGCTTTTCATCTTTTTTTCTCTATAAAAAACACATTATTGGTCAAATGTAATTGACAATGACAGAATGCTTACTCCAACAAACTGCTGTTTGTAAAAGTATTTCTGTGTTAAAAGAAAATTGCATTATCTACTGACAGAAACCTACTTTCTCTAGAGACTAACGTGTATGCTAGATTGTGGGTGTTTCAGATAAAAACTTGAAACCAAGGTGAAGAAAACAAGCATATAAATATCCATATTATCAGTTTTTCATATACCACTAAATAGCTTTTGGTTATATAAACTATTACAGGCAAAACTAGAATTTAATGTACCAAGATCTACTGTTCATAATCCCTTTTCCCCAACTGTAAATGAACTTCTGGTATTTAATGGTGTTAACATAAGAAAAAAAAGAACAACAGATAAACAATTTGTAAATCAGGGAAGATGAACCAGAACCATTTACTTTTAAAATAATTAGTCACTCAGGTTTTAGACTTCTGGTGTTCCAAACCAGTGGAAGAGATCACTCTGGGTAAGCTCAGACACTTCATCCTAGATACTCTTGCCTTCATCTTTTCATTATGCCTCAAATAAAAACAACTGAGTTTTCCTCTGCCCTTTTCTGAACCAGCTAACTCAAATACAGAATGTTTCACTATGGAAAATCTATTGAATGACCTTTTAATTTTCTTATTTTCTCAAAAGAGGTAGACCATCAGTTTCCTGCACAGATTTATTTCTGTCCTTAACATAAATATAGCAATTCAAAAAATCTTTAAAAATTATTTCACTTATCTCCTTAGGCTTATTTCCCGATTACAAAATCAAATCAACATCTCTGAGTAAGGATCTCTTCTTATGTGACAGGCAAATGTTCAGCTGTTACTTTCAACACCGGCACTGTTTCCCTGGAAAAACAGGCTCAGATGCATTAGCATCAACCATACAGAAAGGGCCATAATGATAGAGGTAGCACAGACACAGAGAAGAAATAACTCCTTGATTTGGGAATGAATTTCAGGTAATTCTGCCTCTCTACTCTGGTAAGACCCCACCTGAACTACTAGATTCAGCTCTGGAGCCCCCAGCACAGGAAAGACATGGACCTGTTGGAGCAGATCCAGCAGAGAGTCACAAAAATGATCAGAGAGCAGGAACACCTCTCCTATGAAGACAGGCTGAGAGAGAGTTGGGTTTGTTCAGTCTGGAGAAGAGAAGGCCTCAGGGAGACCTTTTTGTGGCCTGTGAGTACTCAAAGAGGGCTTGTAAGAAAGATGTGGATGGACTTTTTAGCAGGGCTCATTTACGATAAGACAAGGCAGAATGGTTTTAAACTACAAGAGGGTAGATTGCGACTAGGTACAAGAAAGAAATTTTTTACAACGAGGGTGGTGAAACACTGGTACAGGTTGCCCAGAGAGACGGTAGATGCCCCATCCCTGGAGACATTCAAGGCCAGGCTGGACAAGACTCTGAGCAACCTGATGTAGTTGAAGATGTCCCTGCTCATTGCAGGGGGCTTGGACTAGATCACCTTTAAAGGTCCCTTCCAACCCTAATCATTCTCTGTTTTTACTGAGGGTTTTTTGCAGTCTTGAATCTATGAACCAACCTTAATCTTTAGTCTATAGGTATAGAAATACAGAGGAAAGTAAAAGCAATATACCAAATTAAATGTATATAATATATTACAGTAGCATTAAATAAAATATGTGTCTAAAATGATTTTGCTACAAATACATCTCAAATCTGATGAGCCTTTGGGAAATGAAAAACATAATTCAAACTTTTTTTGCACAACTTAAGAGGGGGAAAATGCTGATGTAATTAGAACTCAGGTGAAAAGAAAAGTAGAAATGCATGTATCAAAACCATATCAACGCAAGGATTTTTTTGGTGGGAATACAAAGAAAAATCCATCAATGAAGTGTTTTTGTTGTCCGACATCCCGACATTAAATACCTACTAGTTAGGTTTCTTACAGAATCTTTCTTTGATAAGACACCTTTCACATAGTGAACGTTACATTTCTTCCCTGTATCCAAATCCAAAATATAAAAAATATTAAGTCATATGAATCCTTTGCATTGCCAGCAACTTTACAACTTTAAAGGACTATTTGATTAAAATAGAAATAATTAATAAAAACTATTAATGTGTCACTGTAAGTAGTTCCCCATATTTTTCATTATCGTTCTCTCATGAGACAAGTTTTAAGGGTTAGATTTTCTTTTAATTCCCATAGGCCATCTCCATTGACTTAAATAGATTTGTTACTCAGATATCAATAAAGAATACAGTTCCAAGAATGGAGCCTGTTAAATGTATTAGGGTTCTGAGCTTTGATCTGTTTAGCATACTATTTTGTTTAGCATTTACTTTTTGCACTAAAAAAGTCAAAACACTGAAGGTGACAGAAAACACATTTGGTTTGTGGAGAAGAACTGAATAATAGTAGTTCATTCAATTTTTTAGCCTGCAATTAAACAGTTTACTTTTTACAGATATGTTCTCAAAATAGGTTAGTTTATTACAGATTAAAAAACCTATCTCATTTCACATCCTCATTAGAGTCTTTAAACAAACAGAAAGAGAACTAGGTCATAGAAGTCTAATGAGAATTGTGGTCTGGAAATATGAATTAAATATCATTATTTAGGTTCTTAATAACTCTAAATAAGTTTGCTTTTTTACTTGGAGAGGAAGAGTGGTCAAGAAATATATTTCACTTCTCAGCTGACTGTGGAATAGCACAGACTCATTTCACTGTATCCACAGTGAAAAATTACTTGAGTTTAAGAACTACACAACCTAGATGGTAGCACCAGCTGAGGTACCTGCTCAGCTATCAGCTGTGTTAGAGAACAAGCAGGAGGGAAGAAGGATTTTTTTTTAAAATGATTTTTCAGTAATGACTGAGAAAAAAGGTGTCATGTTTGTCTTTTTTTGCAAAAGCATATACTGTTGTCCCACGTTCAGCTTTTGTACTATGACACATAAACCTGTTCTACAAAAAGCAGATCCCATCCAGTACTGTGAAGAAGATTATTCCTTCTTGAGCACAGTGTTTTGCCCTTGTTTCTGTTGAATTTTAAACTGTTGTTTGAAACGATTCTTATTATATGTTCTAATAATTAGATTGTGCCTTGGTGCAGAACTTCTGTGAAGATACTTAATAAAACTCGATGCAAGTTATATTCCTATGAAAGTCCAATGAGAATATCTACCTATTGGTAATGTGTTATTAATAATTACTCTCTGGTTATAATTCCCCACAACCCTTTGTTCACAATAACTTAGCTTGCTTAGAAAGAGGACTATGTTCGTTACTTTAAAGTGTCTACTATTAATATAAACACTTATCAGGTATCAGCATACTATTTATTTGCTATACACTGCTTAATTTTTAGTTTTACGTTTTTATCCAGCTTGCTGTTCCTGACAGAATACAAAATATTGGCAAAAACTCCACCAACATATGACCTCATAAGTCTTCTGAAAAGACTTATAGAAAAGCTAGCTGTGAAAGTCATTTCAGTGATTTCAGTCTTTATAATATATTTCTCACATTTAGATTTTCAGCAGCTATTCTAACTTTGTTATGACCTTTTAGAGAGTTTCGTAATCAATTATGGAGGAAAAAATCTCAAAATAATAACACTGCTTTGCAGTGCCAAGGTGATTATTCTTTGGCGGTGGAACTACATTATGTCTGAATAATAAAGAAATGAGGAAAGAAAAACATTCTGAAAAGAGATTCAATGGTACTGATTTTTTTTTCTAATCTCCTTGACCACACTATAAAGAGTGAATTGGGCCATTTTTCTCCTTTTCTGGCAGAAGTGTGTTGTTATTTTTTTCTTTTTTTTTTTTTTTTCTTTCTTTTTCTTGTTGTTTTTCCTTTAAAAGAAGCTCATAATAGAACACTTTGTTGTCTGGCAGAATGGATTAATGTTGGAGAAAAGTAGATGGATTTTACAGCAATGGATTTTATTTGGATTATATTTATTGAATGTCAGTAAGGTGTGTGTCTTCACCCACATTCTGTTCACAAAATTTTGGTTTTGTTTCTTTCATGAAAGAAGTTTCCTGTCCATGGAAGCTACACTAATTACTGTGAGGGTGGAAGGTCAGGCTCTGACATCTTTACAAGTTTGAGTTATCGTATTATACACAGGCAATATACAAAATACTTCATCCATTTTTCATCACAGAAAACCACTCACTAATTACATGGGAGATGATGCTGACAAGAACAGAGCTGAGACTGTTTCAAGCCTGACTAAAAGTAGGTCTCAGTGAAAACAAACACAACTAAATAGTAGGAGTCTCTAACACATAGGAGAAATTGCTACTAGGTTGAGATCATTTCTTCAATAAACACATAAATTTATATATGTGTGATAGAGAATCCAGTATTGCACAGGCATTATTTGCACATATTCCTTGTTCTGTCTGTTATCATAAAATGGGAGCTTTTATGAGAGAGGTGCTGGATGACATGAAGGAAAAGATTTTGCATACAGACATTTGCTGACCTGAAAACATACCACATTTTGGGACAAGACTGTGTCCAACTTTAAAATAATTTCACATTTTAAACGTAAAAATCTAGAACTATTGAAGATGCTCAGTACTGATACACTTGTTTAAAGGTACAGATATTTCCAGATGGAAAATGGGGAGGATCAGGCCAAAAAAACACATAAAATCAAAAAGAAAAATCTAAATTACCACCATATCCTTACACATTTTATTCAAGGCAAAAATGGAAACTAATCACAGTCCTAGAACACTTCATCATGTTCACTCATGAATGTCTGAAGTGAAGGCAGTTGGCATAGAACACACTGATATAGATCAGCTTAAACTCTAGGGTGTTATCTTTACCTTTGAAGACATGTTCTAGGGGTCATTCATCTTAAGCAGTTCATCACCGAAATGTTCATTTACAGATTTGACTCATTTCAAAAAGAAGCAGTGAATTATGTGCATGATTGTGAGTGTTTGCTAGTAGGTGGTATAAAATAGAAGTCAATGATGTGAGGGTTATGAGGAGGTCACTGAATTAAGGAGTTAATAGTGGCCTGAAGAGTACAGAAGATGTTATTTGATTTGACAAAACAATATTGTGATTGGGAGAGATACCTGAGAATAGGAGGAAAGTCACTGACACTGCTGTCTTTAAGAAGCGGAAGAAGGAGGACCCAGGGGACTACAGGCTAGTCAGCTTCACCTCAGTCCCTAGGAAGATTGTGGAGCAGCTAATCCTGGAAATAATTTCCACTCACATGAAGGATAAAAAGGTCATCAGGAGTAGTCAGAATGGATTCATCAATCTTATGATAAATCTTATGATAAAATATCAATCTTATGATAAAATAACTGGCTTGGTAGGTGAGCAGAAAGCAGTGGATATTGTTGATTTCGACTTCAGGAAGGATTTTGATACTGTTTCCTGTAGGACCCTCATGGAGAAGCTGATGATGTATGGGCTGGATATGCAGCCCATTTCAATGAGGTGGACTGAAAATTGGCTGAATGGATCAGCCTAGAGGATGACAATGAGTGGATTAAATCTAGTTGGAGGCAGTAACTAGCAGTGTACCCTAGGGGTCAATATTGTGATCAGTCTTGTTCAACATCTACATTAATGATTAGAATGATGGGACAGAGTGCACCCTCAGAAGATATACTTATGTCACAAAATGGGATGAGTGGCTGATAAACCAGAGGGTTGTGCTGCCATCCAGAGGGATCGCAACAGGCTGGAGAAATCAGCTGACAGGAACCTCATGCAGTTCAACAAGCGATAGTACAAAGTCCTGCACCTGTGAAGGAACAATCCCAGGCACTAGTATGTGCTGGTGGTTGCTGGAAAGTGGCTTTTCAGAAAAGGACCTGAAGGTCTTGGTGGATGTCAAGTTGAACATGAGCCACCAAGATGCCCTTGTGGCAAAGAAGGCCACCAGTATCCTTGGCTGCATTTAGGAGTGTTGCCAGCAGGACAAGAGAGGTGGCCCTCCTTTCCTTTTGCTCTGCATTGGTGAGGCCACACCTAGAGTGCTGGGTCCACTTCTGGGATCCTCAGTGTAAGAGAGACATGGAATGCTGAAAAGAGTCCAGCAAAGCACCACTAAGAAGACAAAGAGACTAAAGCTTTTATCCCAAGGAGAGGCTGAGAGAGCTGGGACTGCTTAGCCTGGAGTAGAGAATGCTCCAGGGGGATCTTATCAGTGCTTGTAAATACCTGAAGGGAGTATGCAAAGTAGACGGAGTGAGGCTCTTTCCAGTGGTGCCTAATGACAGGATCAGAGGCAATGACTAGAAACTGAAACATAGGAGTTTCCCTCTGAACATCAGGAAACACTTTTTTACTGTGAGGGTGACTGAGCACTTTCACAGGTTGCTCAGGGAGGTTGCGGATTCTCCTGTGTTGTAGATATTTAAAAGCCATCTGAATATGGTCAGTTCCAGGTGGCCCTGCTTGAGCCTGGGAGGTTGGACTAGATGACTTTCAGAGGGTCCTTTCATCCTCAACTAGTCTGTGATTCTATGATTAGCATTTCCAAAATAATAGAGAAGGTTTTACTGAAACGGGAGAGTGTCAGATCCATCTTCTGAACAAGGTAGGGATAAATAAGTTGGGGTGGGAAAGAACAAACTGAAAGGCATCAGTTGAAGAGGTCAAAGAAAGAGACTGTCCACTAAAGGCTGGTATGCCTCACTAGGAGTAAGTGTTTTCTGGGGAATTCAACCTGAGATTTATGGTATTCTACAAGGCTCTTTTTGATGAGGTTTATCAAGCCAGAGTTAAAAGTAGCGAGGCTTGCAATCAGTGCAGACTTAAAAAGTCTTCTCGTCCTTCCTCTCTCTGTTTTTTACTCTCCTTGCCCTGCTGGGTATTCCTCTCTCTGACAAAGATGCTCGTGTCAGACTTCAACCTGATATGCTTTGGAGAAGATTTCAAAGTATAAAAGTTTTTTTCACAGTATTGCTTTCCAAAAGATATGACAGTCTTAAAGATGTATTTAGGACATGTGAAGTCTTCAGTAGTTTACCTGAGAGTACTGGAAGGACAGCCTTTCTGACTTCATAGAAGTTGTTTTGGACAGTTTTAGAGATGGTATGGTAAAAGTATAACACGAAAAAAATGTCCCTAAGTGGAGACCAGATTTCAAAAACTCTCTCTGACATGTGGCAAGAAAGGTGAAATAAGGATGAACTTCTTCCATTGTCTAGAACAGATCAGTATTTCCCAATTACACACATTAGTGGAAATCACATTTGTTTTAGCTACTTCATTTCAGTATATAGAAATTTCTAGTACCAATGAACTTTAATAAAATGGCAGGAATACTTGCCGAAACAATAATCATCAATAACCTTTCACGAATATTCCTTATTAAGCTTATCAAGCTTATCAGGGCATGACTCCAGTATTCAGTAACACACATAGTCTTGCTGACCTCTACTTTCTGACATTTTTAGAAGTTAGTTTTATGGCATACACTGATATTTAAATTAAAAAGAAAAAATAGAAAACCCAGAATACATAAAAATTGCTATCATTAGTAAAGCCCTCTTCAATGACTCTTCAATACCTTCAAAAAGAACATATTTCCTTCCTTTTAACAAGTTACTTTTAAACATTATGAACGCAACTTGACTCATACATACTGGGGCTAGTTATACATGTGCAATGGTCATGAATGTACATGGATGTAAATTATTAAGGTTTAAATTTGAAATATACAATATTTTTGTAGGGAGTGCTAAAAATATGTCCGTGCATATAAACACCCAAATGAAAGTGTAAGTTTAACTTAAATTCATTTACCCATATTTCATTTAATATTTACTTCAGTAGCTCCATTGCCTTAAGTGGACTTTTACAGACTTAAAATCAAATGAAAAGCTAGCATATAAAAATAAAGAGCTATTTTAGTCCACTGTGTGTTCTCACACATAAGGGGATTGTATCATATCATATATCATATCATATCATATCATATCATATCATATCATATCATATCATATCATATCATTATTGTGTATATAGACAGATATAGACAAATAATTTTTGACATTTCTCAGGAACTTCAGTAGGCAATCATTCAAAAGTAATGAAAAAACTTCTAAGTAAATATACAAAATGTATATTATTTTCAGCTCCAAAAAAAACTTAAAATGAGAGACAAGACTCTCAAATCACAGTCCAAATTTCTGCATATAAAAGAAGTTCATGAAATTTTTGCTTTTTTTACTGATGTTAGTTTACTTATGCAGCAAAAATAGATGCAAATCAGGAAGCCAATTTGGAAAGTGGGAAGCAGAAACGTGTTGGTAAATTGCTGTATGTTTCATCATACTCATATCAGCCTAATAAATCATAGAACTGGCAACTTTCTCTATTTAATTTCGTTTTCAGACAATAACTTAGGTGTTTTTTTTTCCACTGGCAAAAGTCGCTTGGTATAGTGTAGGTTGTAGATGCATGGCCACATGCCATATAACTCAAGACTTTTGAAATCGATTGTTGCCATCTAACAGTACAATCCTTTGCTTCTGTGCTGGCAAGTTTCAGCTTCACGAGACAAAGGAGACAGAATTATATCTGTTGCCATGGAAATCTGCAACTCCATCACATTTTTTCTTCATGTAATATAAATGTATGTAAAGGTGATCACTAAACAATATGTGAGAAATATTACAGAAATGCCATCATTTTACAAATGATTTTACAAAATCTCTCAGGTAGTAGCAATTGCAATTTTACCACTGTGTCTCACAAGGAAATGATTAAGAATAATGAAAAGACCACAAGTTCTCCCATTTTATAAAAAAGAATCTCTGCTGATTTGTCAATGGACTTTGAATCACAGATGCTGTAGAGATAGGCATTCAACAGTCAGCCATATGAATCCATATGAATCTTGCTTGGCAGCTACCTTTATAGAAATTAATTCTGACAGACTGAATATGTGATGACACTCCCAGCTTTTATCCTGAGACAGTCATAAGTAACAGAGTGATGTATGCTTCAGTCATAACATGGAAAATCTCCATTAAGGCCTTGCTGCTGAATACTGCAGAACTGAATCACTTTTGAAAAAACACTGTTCCTTCAGTTTAGATGAGTAAGTACTCTGATACTTCTTAATATCTTCATCATCAATGTGGGCAGTGGGACAGAATCCACCCATAGCAATTTGGGATTGACATCAAACTAGGGAAAGGAGTCAAATACTCAGAGAGAAGGGCTTCCATTCAGTGGGACCTCAGCAAAGAAGAAGAAAGGGCTGACGGAAATCTCATGCAGTTCAGCAATGACAGATGCTAATGCTGCAGCTGGGCCAGGGCAACTCAGTGGCACAAGCACAGACTGGGGACTGACTTGCTAGATGAAAGCTCTGCCAAAAGGACCCAGTGATTCTGGTGTTAACATGAATGACCCATGTGCAGGTGCAGTGATGGAGGTTAATGACACATTGGACCACATTAGCAAAAGCGTGGCCAGCAGGTTGGGAGAAATCTTATTTCCCCACAATTTTGTATTTCTGAAACCACATCTGGAATTTCAGCTGTATTCACAGAGTCTTTGCAGTTGGGACTTAGTGCAAGATAAATGTAAAGCTGGAGAGAGCCTGGGAGAGAACCTTTAAGAAGTAGAATATGATCAGCGAAGCTGGATTAAGTGTCTAATGTTTATGCAGCATGAGAAAGAAAAGACTTAGAGAAACCTAAATCCAGTTTCTCTCTCTTCTTAAAGGTATATTGTAGAGAAGACTGTTACCAGAGATGCACAGTGAAAGGATAACAGTCACAGGCTGTGGAAAGGGAAATTAGTGACAGGCTTAATGAAAAATTCTTTACAGTTAGAGCAGCCAAGCACTGGAATGGGTACTCATAATCTGCACCTTTGAGGGTATTAAAAACCTGACTCAATAAGACTCTGGGTAACTTGATCTAGTTTTGATGTTATCCCTCCTTTGAACAGAAGGCTAGTTGGCCTGACCACAAGTATTTCCTTCCAATGCCTTTTTTTCTGATTCTGTAGTCAATAGGTTAGAAAATCCGAGAGCTAATGAGATGTGCTGTGCCAGTGCATTCACCTGACATTTTGCTTACTGTAGCAGTTGCACATCTTTATATGATATAGTTACTATACTAAGTGAAATAATGTCAAATCAACAATATAGGATCTGTACCGTCTGTACTACCGTCTTACATTTTTCTGAATCAGATTCCTGCACAGTTGATAAATAAAAACTGTTAGCACAGCTGGCATCATATGGGATATCAGTAAGGCTGCGAGAAAAAAGGAACATAAACAACTCCTATCTGGACAGGCTTTGGTTAATACATATCAAAAGACAGCTTGTACTTAGAAAAGTGCCCACATTTCAGTTATGGCATTTTTAGATAGTAATTATTTGTTGTCTTCAGTATAAACATAATCAGAGAGATTATTATAAATACTTTTCATGTTAAAAAACCTGTCATCATTATAAAATGGAGTGGAAGCAGAGAAAAAAAGCAATATGAAGACAGAGGGTAAATTTCACCTAATTTTTATCATACCAACAGGTACCCGATGAGCCAAACCACAAAAAAGCACAGGAGAGATTTACAGAGTAACTTTAGGACTATTACGAGAATTTTTGATCCCCTCTCAGTTTATGACTTTTTATAATTCTCCTGTTCTCTGAAAAGCAGTGTGCCCCTCTGTAAATCATTGATAAAGAAGTTTCTTCTAAATCTGTGACAAAGCTTTAACTATTCCCTTGGGTCATGTAAAGAACTTCTGAACAGAGTTGCTGAAAAAGAGGAAGGGCTTGTTTGACAGGAGACACAGAATTATGCCATAGTTCAAAAGACTGATGAAAACCATGTGAAAAATAACTGTTTCAGAAATTAATTCTTCTGTGAATAGGTAATTGACTATGATACAGGATTTGGATTTGTTTTGTTGTTGTTTTGTTGCTGTGTTATTCCCAGTGTACAGCTGATTATTCTCTGACCTTGGGCAACTCGTATGAAGCTGAATTTGGCCTTAATCTTTCCTCATTTTACTCATTAGTATAATTATTATAATAATACCTGTCTCCTGAGAGCATTGGGTGGCTTCATCAGCTATTATTTTTGCTAATAATAATAGGAGCTCTATAAGCTAGTTTACTTTACAGAAAATGGATTTCTCAAAATAGCAGATATGACATTAATAATAAATTAAGTTCACTGGACAACTGTCTTGGGAATTATTTTTCTAGTAATACTGAAGTCAATATAACCTGCTCCTCTGTTAAGAGAGTTCGATGACATAAACCTACCAGCACAGCTATACAAGCTTGTTGTTTTCTATGTACACAATGTCAAAGAAAACATCCCTTCAGTATTAAATGCTTCTCAAATTTTAGTTAAGGGGAAGGCTAGGAATAGCCAAAGAGGGTTCAGTCAAGGATGCAACAACTACTGTTTAATTACAGCAACAGTTCCTAATTTATCACTCGTATCAGCCACAGCTTTTAGCAAATAAGACCGCTAATCAAGTCTTTAATTTTGTTCAGGGAAAGTCCTTTGGCTGTTCACTTTCTGCATTTTCTGGAAACAAATATGAATTTCAACTTGACAGGGCCTCTCCAGCTACTTTGCTGTATCTGTAAATATGCAATATTTTGCAAAGTACAAGAAAAGATAAAACAAACAACAAATGTGCTTATTTCACCAACCTTCAAAACTACTTATATTCAAAAGCAACTTTGTAAAGTTGAAATACAAGATACCCGACTTCTAAGAAATATGCACCTAGTTCTTGAAAAAGTTCCTGTAAATGAGAATGTGTGGCTACATGGATTTTTAAAGTACCTACAAATTCTCAGGAGGGTTTGCATCTCCAGATACCTTACTACGCAAAAATCATTGCCCTGTTGCATTTAGACAAAGTAACAAGACCCTAGCAGCTTAAATCATAATGCTCACAGTACAGCAGTTGCACGCAAACGTGTAAATGAGCTGAATAGAACAGGGAAAAGTGTTCACAGGATTTATGTGTGGAGCTTTAGGATGGATTAATAGAACGAAGCAGGCTCCTTGCAGACAAGAAATTGTATTGTCTCAGTTATGAGACACCTCTGTGAAGCTTTTATTACAAATTTTGTTTCAGTTCCTACTGCATATTAGGAGGAAAGCAGATTTGAACCTTAGTCTTAGGTAGCACGTTAGACAGAAAGCTAGAACACTGCAACACTATGAAAAATATTCTAGAAATTTTTAAGGGTGAAAGAATGAGAGTAACTTCTAGGTTAGGATACACATCTGTGTGGTGAAGTACTCGGGCTTTAGTTCCTAGGAGAGATTTAGATCATCTTTTTGCATTCAAGAGGGTCCAGCCGCCTAGCTATGGATAAGAGAGATTTCAAAACTGTGTCAGGCAAGGGAAGAATTGAATTTTTCCCACCATGCTCAGAAAGAAAGCCCTCGTGACTCTACCACTTCAAAAACATTCAAAACTCCAGTGTAAGCTTTAGTTTTCAAACGGCAAAACAGCATTTAAATTACATCACTAACTACCGAAAATAGCTGATACACTCTTATGCAAGCACTTGCCAGCTCTGTTTTCACACCTGCCCACACCACTTTCCCACACATTCCACAAACCTTTATGTTCTCTGCAGTGTTTCTGACATGACAAATAGCTCTGTTCCCACTCGCTCTATCACTTGTTCGAGCAGCTGTACTAACCCTTTGTTACCATAGTAAAGACTTTCCCTATACTGTGGTTTCATTCAAACACACAGAAAACATCCAACAACTACAACCACCTGCAGCATCCTCCAGAGAAGCTGGGATTTACACCTCATCCTCTCACTGCCTGCAAGGTGCTGGATAGGGGCAAAGCAGACCCCTGCAGCTTGCAGAAGAAGATGGGGTAAAAAAGGTGTTGAATCAGTAAGAAAGGAAAAGGCAGGAGACTCTAGTGGCTGTGGAAGCTTGAATTTCATGGTGGGATGAAGTATTTTATTTTAGGAAGTGAACAACACCTGCTGCATAGTTTTTGAATGCTGATGCAGTATCTGAATGTCTGTTAACAGTATCTGAATGTCTGAGAATGTCTGAGTAACAGTCCCTGAAAAAATGCCAATGAAACAAAAATACATTCAATAAAGTATTTTCTTTTAAATAAGATTAAAAAATAAACCAGCTTCAGTTTGAGGAACTGTTAACTGCCACCCAGTCTGAATATCCACAAATCCCATTCCTTCTTCTGAAGCAGTGAATCTCAGGAATAGACTTGTGATGCAACGTTAGGATTCACTTCATTCAAGTACGCAGTTTTCTGAGCCTGAGGACTAACAAAGAGCCTGGCAAAACTATTGAAAAATTCTCACAGAAAAATCAGAGTCAGGAAAAATGTCATTATGTGGCTAATAAACCAAGAACCCTATGGGAAATTACTGATACTTACGGGAACAGGGTTTACAAAACTCAAACCTAAAAGTACACAGATTCTGGCTTGGTTGTAGGGGGGAAATTCAGCATTCTTGTTTCTGTTGTTAATCTTTGCAATATTTACAGATGGCCATGGTTTGCCAGTGGATGCACAGATCCTGCAGTGGAACACTCCCAATTTTCCATTATTGGTTTCCAGCACAAAGAAGGGTGAGATTTCCAGAAGTCCTCTCCTGCCAAAAGCCCTGCGAGGCTATTTGGCTTTAACTTGTAACTTCCAAGGATCTCTAGAACCAGTAATTGAAATAAACTTCACAACACCTCTGCAAATGAAGTCAACTATGTATTGCAATAAATCAGCTGGCTTTTTACAGGGTTGTAAAGTTTCTAAACAAATATTATACAGCAACATCATACAGGAGTTTCAGATGGGATATACAGAAAATATTGTGCTAAGCATTTGCATGAATAACTGACCTGAGGCTATACTTTAGCTTAGGTTAAATGCATGAGTTCATGAATGATCATGCGTATTCAGAAGCTCAGTACTTGAGCTTATACATAACTCGGAAACAGAAGAAAATGCACTGAGACCAATGTGTCATGACATGGGATCATTTATGGATGAACTCCAGAATTTGCTTCTCCATTTTCTCCTCCAGGTATTGATTTGAACCAAATGCATTTTGGCAGAATTACAGCATAAAAGTGCTTTGTCATATTAAGTAATTGAAGTGCTGAAATGGAGTCCAAAAGACATATATTTTAACTAAATATTTCATATAATCATTGGGTTGGCAGCCTCAACTTGTGTCTCTCTGAACTTCCTACGCTTCACAAGTTGAAAATAATAGTTATACCATTGCATAAAGACATAAATAACAATCATAAACCAGACAAAGCCCTGAAGATGCATTGGCAAATGTAGGATACTTCAAACTGAAGAAATCATTTAAAAATGTTAATTTAGAATGTTTCATGTGTTTGTTGATGATGTTTGATATTGTAATGTTGCAATGAATATGTGTTGAGGTTGTGATCAGGTTAAAAACACATAAAGAAATACACAGTACAAACGTGTTTACAGAGCAAAGATAAATTGTAAGTTCATTATGAAACTAATGCTGCTATTTTCTTCAGCCTCAGAGGTCTTTCCCTTTCCCTTTCCTTTTCCTTTCCTTTCCTTTCCTTTCCTTTCCTTTCCTTTCCTTTCCTTTCCTTTCCTTTCCTTTCCTTTCCTTTCCTTTCCTTTCCTTTCCTTTCCTTTCCTTTCCTTTCCTTTCCTTTCCTTTCCTTTCCTTTCCTTTCCTTTCCTTTCCTTTCCTTTCCTTTCCTTTCCTTTCCTTTCCTTTCCTTTCCTTTCCTTTCCTTTCCTTTCCTTCTGTCCCTTCCCTTCCCCTCTCCTCTCCCTTCTCCTCTTTCCTGTCCTTTCCTGTTTTAAGACAACTTGCATTGTTATTCTTCATTCTATTTACATTCTCATTAATACCATGCCTGGCAACACTGTCATTTATATTTATCCTCAGACCAGTCCCATTAGATACTCTTACCCTACTCGTTCTGTTCCAGATAAGAAAGATTAAATGACTTGCCACCTTGTTTCTTATCCATCTTACTCTTCAGCCTCTCTTTAAGCCCAGTTCCATTGCGTGGTATTTGTCTTCTTTGGCACATTCATTATTTCTATCCCAATATATATATTATTTTAAATAATATATAAACTCATTGATATTATCTCCTTTAAATGACAAAAATCTATCATGATGAGTCATTCACTTAAGCTAAATATGAGACAAGACTTGTAAATAACGAGAATGGAAGAGAAATATACAGGTGCAGTGTTTCATAAAGGTGTTTATCTTCTTGTAGACATTAAAAGAATCACAATCTAAAATGATATTATTTTTACAGCCCTGTTGTCTAAAGCAAAACAAGTGTCATAGAATATTTCCTACGATAATGCTATGAAACTTGTACCATTATCATGTCTTCATGCATTTACACTTCAGTCTTACTGACGTTTGATTAACTTCAGCTAGTTAACATCAACTTCACTGCTATCTTATTTAGAATTATGGTTATACATATTGTAAATTTTTATTCTTTTGAGGCTATATAATAATTTCTTACTGCAAGCCCTTGAAATAAGTGATTTATAAATTTATAAAGCTATGACTATTTCCTTAACATGCCTCCCTCATATGTGTAGTCATAATATGAGAAATCCACGGTTCTTAAACTCCCATTCTATTTACTTGAACAACAGTGGGTGCAGAAGTTGCATCAGTGTTTGCAGTAGAGGCTAAGTGGCAGGAGATCAAAGCTGGCATTAGAGAAGAAAATCAGGCCTTAAGTTCCAATGCAATGTGACAGTAAGAACATTATCATCATGATGTAGATGTTAGATAGACAGGTGCTGCTGAGAACAACTATGTTGACATGCTGCTGTGTGAAGATTGTCTTCACTGAGGTTCTTTAAAATAAGATCACTAAAACCAGCATTGCTCATTACAAGGAGGAGGACACTCAGCATTTATGAAGAGTGAATTATTAGTTTTCCTCCTCTCCTCAGGATGGGATAACTAGGAAGAACTGATTGTTCACTGATGTCTCTGTAAACCAATTCAGCTCAGTAACCCTGCAGATCCTTTTCCTTTTAGACACCGTTTTTTTTGCCAGATTAGCAAATTGAATAGTCTCCCTGAGTCAGATAAGAACCTGAGATTACAGAAAGGAAGTAGAAGGACCTTGTGGTGTAGCCTGGGGACATGGGAAGGGTTGAAGAGCTGGCTGTTAAGACACTCAGATGTGCATCTTCCATGCTTAATATCAGAATACAGTTACTGGGGATACATGCTATTCTTGAGGTTATTGCCTACTTTTTTTTTTTTCATAATTCCAAGACTGCCAGTCCAACCTGATTTCTAAATGTTATATTTAAAAACAAAAGGGGATGTGGTGTGTTCGTTTGTACAAGAGAAGAGATATGTAGGAATGCAGACTATTCACATGATAAAGCCAAAGTTGTTGACACTCTCATATAGATATATAACAGTGCTAAATAAAAATCTTGTAGATATTGCTATTGTCCTTTTTAACTAATTTGGCGTGTTGATACTGTGAAACCACTAACAAAATTTGACAGAAGGACCACTTAGTGGATAAGGAATTGGCTGGATGGCTCACTCAAAGAGTGAGCTCATTGTCCAAGTGGAGATCAGTGATGAACACCGTTCCTCAAGGGTCGGTATTAGGACCGCTGTTGTTTAACGTCTTTGTTGGTGACACTGACAATGGGACTGAGTGAACCCTCAGCAAGCTTGCCAGTGACACCAAGCTGTGTAGTGTGATCAACACACAAGAGGGAGGGGATGCCATCCAGAAAGACCTTGACAGGCTTGAAAGGTGTGCCCATGTGAACATCATGAAGTTCAATAAGGCCATGTGCAAGATCCTACACATGGGTCAGGGTAATCCCAAGCACAAATACAGGCTGGGTGGATAGTAGCCCTGGGAAGAAGGACTTCGGGTTGATGAGAAGCTCAATATGACCTGGCAATGTGCACTCACAGACCAGAAAGGCAAATGTATCAAAATGTATGGGTTGCATCAAAAGAAGCATGACTAGTAGGTTGAGGGAGTTCTCCCCCTCTGCTCTGCTCTCACGAGAACCCACCTGGGGTCCTGTGTCCAGCTCTGTGGGCCCCAACATAAAAAGGACATGGACCTGTTGGACTAAGTCCATAGGAGGGCCATAAAGATGATCAGAGGGCTGTAAGACCTCTTCTATGAAAACAGGCTGAGAGAGTTGGGGTTGTTCAGCCTGGAGAAGGCTCTGGGTAGACCTTATTGCAGCCTTCCAGTATCTAAAGGGGACCTACATGAAAGTTGGAGAGGGACTTTTTACAAAGGCATGTAGTGATAGTATAAGGGGTAATGGCTTTAAACTGAAAGAGGGTAGATTTAGGTTAGATATATGGAAGGAATTCATCATCATGAGGAGAGGCACTGGTACAGGTTACCCAGAGAAGTTATGGATGCCCCATCCCTGGCAGTGTTCAGGGCCAGGCTGGATGGGGCTTTGAGCAACCTGGTCTAGTGGAAGATGTCCCTGTCCACGGTAGGAACTAAATAATCTTTAAGGTCTGTTCCAACCCAAACTATTCTATGATTCTATGATAAAACATGCCCAATATCACCTCCTCCCATTAAAAAAACACCCACAAACAAAAATTATAATCTGCATTACAGTGATCCATTAAAAAGCCACAGCTGAAAAAAAGTGAATATACAAATAACAATTTCACTGAGAAGAATTTCAATTTAATTACTTGCATTGGCCCATATTTCTTATTGTCCCAAAATAAGTGAGCACAAAACACTGTCAGTTTGCCAGTTTAATGTTTCAAACTCAGTCAAGAAGACCATCTAAGCTAAATTAAATCATTGTGCACTTTGCCATACTCTTTGAATAAAATCCAGTCTGCTTTGATCACAGTAAAACCAGTGATCAACTTGAAACCACACCTATACCAGGGATTATTGATCTCATATTTCAGGTCCTTCTTCTAGTGTTATAATTTGAAAGAGAAGTAAGCAGTAGGCAAGTGACTGACTCCTTAAACCAACTGGGCTTCTCCTGGCAGTGATGACAATGAGACAGACTTGGTACTGTATTAGCTGCCACAGAACAATTTGTCTTCCAGTCCATGGCCTTTCGAAGGTAATGGGAAGAATTAGTTTCCTTCTTGTATCTCTCTCTTATTAACATAGTTATCCAGCATGTTACTTGGCTTGAGCAATAGATTTCTTAGCATAAAAATAAATTTACTGCTTAGCATCCTGAAGAAGCAGCTTTGTGTGCAGAGACATCCATAAATGGAGTAAATGTGGCCTGTGGCTGTTTGCAATACCTTTATCTGATGTCTCTGGCAGCAGTAAGCAATTTTACCTATTTTCTTCTGCCAGAATTTGTAGTAAGGTGATGCACTTTGTATATTCATTATGAGATCTAACTGTAATCTATATATTTAATCAAGTTGCTTTAATAAAAAATGCACTTTGATTTCCTTTATAAACTGTATTCACTTTTTGTAATATTGGACTACAACCTATTATAATTTGGAAAAAATAAATTAAACTTCAGTGTAGTAATTACTTAAAATATGTTAACATTTAGGACAGAGCACACAAATATTCAAGAGTCCTTTCTAACATATAACTCCTAACAAGTGGCAGGAAGAAGTAAAGATGGAATTACTGTTACATTTCTTCCCTATTTTTAATTTGTATAATAATGGATATGCCATTAAGCTTTCTTTACTTTAAACAATTTCTTTCATTTTCACCTTTACAAAAACCACCAAAAATTTAATTCTACGATATTAAGCATCAGTCGTTCATTACAGAAAGGGTCAGGAAAGAGCAAAACCACTCAAGTAAGGAGCCATAGATACAAAGGATCAAAGTTCAAGATTTGGGAAGACCTAAAAGACATTTATGACCTCTAGATCCCTGATTTAAAAATATACTCTTGCTTTTATTTCAATTTCAGATCTTAAGAAAAAAATATACACAGGCATTTGGTGGAACTGTTTGATTTACATATTGGAGGAGTAATTATACTTGATAAAAGGAAAATAACATATCCTTAGTCTATTTAATATCTTCAGTATTTTTGTTGTTGTTGTTGTTTTTTCTAATATGAATACAACTCAAATGCTGCAGACGATCCCTTAAAAGTTCAGCACCCCATCAATCAGGAGGAGCTGAGCCTCTAAAACCAAACCAGCATTAGCTTACTAGTTGAAGTATAAAATCAACAGCATTTTTCAGCCTCCCTTACACAGCCCACAGCTTCTACGCAGCCTATGGAAGCCTACAGCAGGCCTCTACCAATCTTCCTCTGCAGATCACAGGTGCAGCCTCCTTCAGGAACAAAGCACATGATACACTTTATGGTTGATGAGTGATGTCTATTTCTCAGCCTGTTCTCAGAGTATGGTATTACCTACCATATGGACACAGCATTCATAAATGAGGTTTCCAGGAAGTCATCTGAAGTCAGAATAGAAACGGATTTGCTAAGTAGCAAAGCTGCTGATTGATAGGTGGAAGACTTGAAAGTGATGGCTGTATGAAAGTAGAAACCTGTATGATCATTCTCTAAGTATTTATGGCAGCATGAAAGTGTCCTGTTTTCTCTCATTGGTGTAGACATTTTAAAAGCAAACATATCTATAATGATACTTTTTCCTAGTTTTTCCTAGTTTTCCTGGAACTTCTGTCCAAAGTTTGTGCCTGTCAGCTATTGTGTACATGCTCCTGCTCTGTCTATTTTTATTGGAAAACTCATCCACCTTTCTTCACAAATCACCAAAAAAGCCACTTTTTATGGCTTCCCATCTTTAAGCTCTTACTTAGAGACACATAGGGTCTGAGGGGAGCATTCAGCATAAAAATTTTCCCATGGAAATATAACTATTTTTCAAGTTGGTTTGTTTGTTTGTTTTTGGTTTTTGTTTTTCAGTAAATAGAGAAAGACAGACTTATGTGGGGAGTAATTAGGAGTAGGAATTGAACACTGGGGTCTTCAGTTGCCCTTTGCAACAGCCTTTCTCTCAGGAGTGAGAGCAAGATATTTTGACAGTGATGGAGTATGAGGGAAGAGGATCATGTAAGTCATGTTCTGTGAATGTAGGCACGTACATGGTGGGCAAGGGAAAAAGGAAGGAGCCACTGGAAATAGCGGATTTCCTCTCTGGTGGCTATAAAGGTAGCTTCATACCAGCTGAGAGTTAGATTTCCAGAATGATCATTTATGACCATCTGTACTTCTAAGCATACAGAGATCACTTTTTAAAAATTTTTGTCTTAAAAAACTCTAAACTTCCAGTAGTTTATTTGAGCAGTTAAAGGTAACTTGTGCATACTGGAAATGCTGAACTTAAAATTAAAAAAAAATCTCTTTTTTGAACTCACATTGTATAACGTATTATAGGGAAAGTAATTTCTTTCCACGGTTAAGAAAAACAGAACATGTCTGTTGTCACCTATAAATGTTTACACTGGACTGTTTTTTCCCCACCTGTGAGGCCATCAGGAGCAATTAGCAGTTATTAATTGATCAATAGTTCACAACTGGCTTCAGCTAAAGGCTTAATCTTTGAGTAACAGGGCCACAATTTTCAAGAAGGTAACCACAGATCTAGCATTCAATGGTATCCATCATTCCAAAAAGACATTAACAACAGATCATTGTATAGCACAGGCTGAAAATCTCTGACCATGAAAATACATAAATCCAAAAGTCTGCTTTTTCTTAGCCACACAGCTAATACCATTATTATGGTTGAATCCACGGGCTGCCATTACTCCATACTTCTTTTGTTTATTACCATTTTTTTTGAGTTTTAAAGATTTTGGTGAAAGGACCTTACCCGTGCCTTTTGCTCCATCTCCATCATCAATCTTTCATGTTGCTCCGCTATTGCCAGTGTTGCAGAATGGACTTTCTGATAAATCATTTCTCCTTCTCGTGTCTGAAAGGTGAACAGCCCTTCTCCTGTGTCACACATCCTGCAGGGAGATGTAAACAGAATGGGAGGCCTGTGTAATTTTTATCTAACTGTTATAAAAAGTGCACACCTTGCAGTAGAAAATGCTGACTTTTGTAGTTAAACTCTGAGATTCTGAACATTTGCAGTTATTTTTGCCAGAAAGGGAAGACATATTCTGAGAGATGTGCAAAACTTCATGAACATTTAAATTCAGTTTTAATCATATTCTGGACAGCGAAAGAGAAGTTTTATCATAGAGTAAAAGCTTGAGGTAATACAGTCAGTTATTTATGACATTGTTTCAAATGTCTGCACTGTAGTAGGAGGTAAATTTAATTCTCCTAACCAATTGATGCCAGAAGTACATAGCAAATCACAAGTTTGAAAAGCTGACATTTTTAGAGAACATTGACCAATTAAAGATGCTGTTATGGTTAATCACTACAAAGAAGTTGCATATTGTTGTTGTATATTTATGTGAGGCAGTGTCTAAAGCTATCTTGACAATTACAAAGCCATTCAGTCTATTTGACAACAGGAACAGGAATTCTATAGTCTAAGATTATTGAAAGAAAAACCCAGAATGAAATTTGCTTTCTTCTTTTGAGAGAGCAACTGCTGTTATCTTGTCACAGCACTATTCTGAGGAAGAAGAGTGGTGCATGGTAAATACAATGACATAAAGGGCTAGGAAATATAGCAAATGTGAATGGGCAACAATATTAGATTATTGAGTAACTGTTGTTTCGAGGAGATACACTGTGTTAAACAGTGGTGCAATTCAACATATTTATATTAGTAGTTCCATTACATTATCAGTGTCCGATTTTTGTGTATTTATAGAATTCTTGCAATTTTAAATGGAATTTAAAAATTCTTTTTATTTGATCTGATACTTCCTGTAGAGAATTTCAGTTTTCTGTGATTGAAAATTTTTGACCTGAGTCACTCATGCATAACATCCTTCAACAACAGAAAGGTTTTGATTTGCCTTAAAATACCAGATTCCTTCAATGTTTTGGTTCTTTACATTATTTTTAACGGTATTTTTTAATATCCCAGCATGTTCAGCATGGTCTCAGAAAGCCCAAGGCATACAGAATTACAAAGCATTTTAGCAAAATGTGTCCCAAACAGTCTAACATTGCAACAGGTTTTAAAATATCGATATCTTTAGAATTTGCATCCCAGATTCTTTATGATTATTCATATGCTAAATTTTATACAATATTTTCCCATCAAATTAACATCTCTATATATATTGTTTTAGTTGAATAATCATTTAAATATGTCTCTTGATATATTACATGCATGCACACACACACATACTATTATATTACAGCTTTTTGAAAATGGAATAATTTATTTCATGGGACATCTTTTTGTCAAATTAGAATACAGCTTCCTACACAATTTTATTTCAAAACTTATTTGAGCAGGACCACTTTGCTATATAAGAGACTACTGAGAGTTCAGCAGATGCTTTTGATTGCAAGGCTGACCAGTGAAAATAAAATCATGTTAACACTTAGAAAATCTTTGCTTGTTCACTGGAGAAAACATGCTTTCATAAGCCTCCACTAAAGAACTTATGTATGGCTGTGTTTGGGAAGAACAGAAAGTGTTGGAGGCAGAAACAGATAAATTAGAGGTGCTGGAAAATACCTGGTGAAAATACTTAGCAATGATTAATTGAGGTTCTGAAAGGAAAGTCATAGTCTTAAGAATAGATGACGCATGATATTATACTTATGGGTATTACTCATAATTCTGAAATAAAAATAGTCTTCTCCATCCCAAGATGTGAAGAAGATACAATCCACCTTGTAGACAGGTAATATTTGATCACTATGGATGTGATGTGATGACTAATAGATTAAAAAAAAAAAAAAGCTTTTGTGTTAAATTCCAATGGAGATCAAGATCTCTGCTATAAACATTTAGGATATTTTATATCCTTAGCCACAATCCTCCAAAGAGCTTCTGGTAAAAATAAAATGTCTCCAGAGTTTTGCGACATTATGGCAACAGCTTTTCAGATCCCTCAGGGCATCATATAGCTGGTACTCTGCTTTTGTGCAAAGAGATCTTAATAAAATTCAAGCAGCGTGAAATGGAAAGTCTGGAAAAAATGATGAGGTTTCAGAAACTGAAGCAAAATATGATCTTTTTGTTGGTTTCAGAGGATGAAAAATCCTACAGGGACAAAAACAAGGAAGCAGGCAATGTGGCGTGATTAAGATTCAATAGTTAAACCACTTGTTTTGACCAAGAAGAATGTAACCACCATGGCTGCTGATGGGGTCGGGGTCTGTATCACCTGTGTGACCCCAGGTGAAGGCAGCGGTGGGGGCCGCGGCACTGCCCTGGCACCTCACCCTCTGCATAGGACGGTGCTGTGGGGCCCAGCTTCCCAACCTCAATGGGTGACTGCGGCAGATGTGTCACCCAAACCTTGGAAAGGCATTGATGGCAGCTTCCCTGTGTCTGGATTGTGGGCTTCCCCATCTAACAACAGGTGATATGCACATGCATACAACCACTCAAAACTGAAGGTTTAGGAGAATTATGGGCATCATCTTTTAAAGTGAATTCCCGTAACTCGCTTTGAAGTCTAGCGGGACTTATATAGGTCCTTCAAATGAAGCAATTGTTACAGGGCACATCTGAGCTCTGTAAAAGCAAAAATTGTTAAAACTTACTTTCTTCCACCTAAATGTGTTATTAATAATCTCTCTACCAAGGAGGTGAATCCCTTTGTCAGCTCCTCAGGATGTTATTGCTTTACTCAGATGAAAATCTGAATTTAGACATTCTCCCTCTCCCTCTCCCTCTCCCTCTCCCTCTCCCTCTCCCTCTCCCTCTCCCTCTCCCTCTCCCTCTCCCTCTCCCTCTCCCTCTCCCTCTCCCTCTCCCTCTCCCTCTCCTCTCCTCTCCTCTCCTCTCCTCTCCTCTCCTCCTCTCCATCTTCTCCACTTTCAGCTTTTGTTACTATGAATTATATTTTTAAATCAATCAAATAATTGCTGCTTGCAACTTTACTCAAAACTTTTAAATAACTCCATGTTTTCTACCAAAAAATTGCCTTTTCCAAAGCATATATCAAAACTTGTTATAATTACTACTTTTTGCTTTTCTGCAAAAATGTTTCCTACATTTTTTATGCTTAATAAAAAAAACCCTTGATTATAATTATATGTTAATTTAATAACACCTTCACAACTTTTACATTTTCTAGAATAACTTTAAAGACAGAAGAAAGGTGTGGGCCTCTTCTTTTCCTAATACTCTTACAGTTATGCACTGCAGTGCAGTCAACTCAGTATGCCCTTCAATGTCAAAAAATGTCACTCATATTGTATACTTTTTTTGATGAGAGACTTAACACTTTGCAGATGCTTGAAAAATGCTGATGTTAGCTTTGCTATTTCAGTGTTTTTCAACTTTAAAACAGGAATGTCATTAACCTGTGCTTTAGGATATTTAAGGATTCAATGAATTACAATGCATGAAGTGCTTTGACTGAAATCGGAAAATGCTTTTTTCCCCCTGTATTATAACAGAATGATATAACAGGGCAGATAATGAAACCAGTACATAAATGTTGTTGAATATCATTGTCAATTTTTTACTTCTTAAAATGCTGCCACAACCTTTCACAACCACCATTGTTAGTAGACCTGGATCAAGAGCTGGGAGAAGGAATAAGAAGGTGAGAATGAAGCTTGTGGCCCAGCACAAACTGCATTCAGAGATCAGCAGTGAACGGTTTTGCTTTTACTCAAAGGTAAGGCTTTTTTCAAAAGGGCATCTGCTCAAGTCAAAGATATTTTATGACCAGTATTTCCAGATTTTGTTCAACATTTCTCAAATTCACACAATGGTTTCCAATTGCCTCTGCTCACTAAAGTAAATTCAGTATTTTACAGCAGAATAAGTACTATATTTTAACCTTGTAGAATTCCCTTTAAAAAGGAAACCTTATTGACCTGACTGCCATTTACAAATGGCATTTTGTCCCAAATAGAGGTTCATGCTCTCATGTTGTGGTTGAAATATTTAAATAGTTGAACAGCGCAGTATTCAGCAACTGCATTACAGGACAAGAATTTGACATCTCAGCTTCATTTTACAGTTTTGGTTAAGGGTAAAATGTATTTTCACAATTATGAAGGTTGTCTGAAAACTGAGATGCTCAGAAATATTTTTTTTGCCATAAGTCCTTTTTTTGAAACAAAGGATAAATGACAACTCTAGCTAGAAGAATTTTAGTTCTTCATATATCTAAACGTATTTTTAAAAAGATTTTTTACCCACAAATAATTTAACTTTAAATAAATAATGGCTGATGTGTAAATTCATTACTCAAAAGTATATGAACTACATAAAATTAACAAAAGTTAAATATTCTCAAATAGCCACTGAGAAAATATCATAAGACCCTTTTACAATTAATAACTGATTACTATTAATAATTGTAGCTATTAATAACTGATACATCACAGATAACTTCTACCATAGTTTAGCATTTCTAGTTCTTTAAATAAAAATAGATTTTAAGTTTTTAAATGAGAACACATCATTAATATGTATTGTCCAGTAATCAAAGTGCTAATAGTTATCAGTACTAAACTGGATGTAATTGCTGTTGCATAGTCTACACTTATTGTGAAAAAGTGTTTTACTTAGACACTTCGGGGCCCAGAGATGAAGTTAACTAGTGCTTATTTCCTGTATTCTGAAGAAGCTGCCACATAAGGGACCACACCTCTAACTCTCACAAGATGAATACTAAATAAAATATGGCCTTTCTTTCAAGCCTTAAAGTTGTGGCTGTCACTCAGGAAAGAACTAATTAGTATGCAATATTTAACTCTGAACTGAGACACTTATTTCTTGTCTTGTTACAGCTTTGATTTTCTAAAAAGTGGTAGAAACTAGCAATTTTACCTCCAATTTACTTAGATTAGCAGAGAAGACAACAAACGCTATCTCTCTTGCAGTTATCTAACTTTTGTTCTTTCCTTGCTTGTTGTTATCTCTACTTGAGCTAAGCCATTTTGACAGAAATCCTATTTGTTCTTCATGTGCAAGGATGTTACACACAGCGTACACTAAAGACAGGCTAGCTAACCAGTAACCTCACTACAAAATGAATGTAAAACTCCCCTGAGGGTCCAAATTCTTTGCTCATTCCAGCCTTCAACACATGCTAGCTTACTTCCTCCCACAGTTGTTCTTTTTTGATGAAATGAAAAAACCAGCAAGGGAAGCAAGTAAACTTTTTGTGGCAGGGGCATATTTCACTAAAAAGCTCCCTTTATACCTTATCAGAACAACTGTAAAATAAACTATGTAATTTTTGTATAAAATTGTAAGTTATGTTGTATGTTGAAAGGACAGAGAAAGAGAGGAAAAAATAAGAAAACGTTGATAAAAATCCTAAGTTACAATAAAGCAGGCAAAAAAAGGATACATTTGGTGGAGGAATCAATAAGTAAAAAGACAACTACATAAATATGATATATATGGGACCTAGGAAAAGTCTATGTGTGAAACAGAGACAAGACAATTAATGGCAAACGTGCCCAAAGTGTAACTAATTCAGGTGAAGACCTTTGACAGCAGACATGGCTAGAAAGTCCTAAAATTGGGACAAGGTTGGTAAATGAGGGGAAAATGTCCTATGAAAAATCTGTGAAAGAGAAACCAAGATCACCCATATGAAGCAAAGTGATGAGGGGCAACAACCAGAACAAGTAGACACAGACTCAAGTGTGGCCTGTTATTAATTCCTTACACGAATAATGAATTAGATTGGCATGCTTTGCTGTCAGCATTTCTGAATTTTATCTGGAATGCCAAACTGGTATCCTGGCAACTTTATGATCTGAGAAGAAAATCATTAAAATTATATAATATATGGGGTATCTGCCTGCCCTCCTTAATGATGGTTGCTTACTGGCAAGAATATACAACACAAAAAAAGTAGTTATGCATGATATTTGCTAATTGCTGGCTATAGGCATTCCTCCATAATGTTTATTGTCATGTTGTTCCACTTCAGGTGACGTGGTTACATTTCCACTGTTCTCGCACATGCTCATGTGATATAGATATAGGCGTTTAATCTTTAATTGGCTTTCTTTCATGTGGAATCTCCTTGAATTTGGCCTGAGTTAATCCAGAAAACATGGAGTATTACCACACCTCTGATACGGCTCGGTAACTTAAATATGGAGCTTAGCCCTGAAGATTTGTTCAAGGTCAGTTCTTGTATTTCTTATGTCATCCTCAGTGTTTTCGATTAAAAGAACTAAAGGATCCTTCATGCCATCAAAGCAGTGTTCCTACTAAGACCACCTACGGTAGCATTTTACAGTTCTGATTTAGAAAATGCCCAGAGATAGAGCAGAAATGAGTGATGATGATTTGTTTGCAGGTAGCTGGGATGCCAACAATCAGAGGAGTCCAGCAGTTCTTCTCCATTATTTCCTAGAGGACCTTAGTACTTTGCAAGTGATACGTGCACATCTTTTTAAGATATTATATGCAGTCATGGTAGCAAAATCTCATGTGCTAGTCTGATCGATACACTGTTACACCGATACACTTTGTGAACAAAGCTGCAGTACCCTCCAAATTTTCCCTCTAAAAGGGAGTCTTTTTGTGCGAATAGTGTTTTTTCATGATAAGATTATTTCTTTTTCTGTCTAAACTAAAAAGTCATTTAAGTGGTATAATATAATATAAACAAAAATTTGCTCATGAAAACATGGTTCTATTTGTTTTGTCAGATGGGAGAGATTTCTATACAGTTCTAGTGGTACTTATGCCTCTCGGGATTTTTTTCTTCTCATTGTCAGTGCTGCCTCTACAATTGTTGTCCCTGTGCTGCTCTCTGTGACAGCACATTCAGACTAGTGGGGCATATATTTCACACTGTTAAAGCTACATGGACAGTAACCCACCACTGCTTGTCAGATGCTTTCCACTTTTTGCTTAATGGAAGTGCAGAAACAGGCTGTATCTTCCTCTGGATTATATCAATGATTATCCACTAGCACTGTAGTTCTCTAATTTATTTCCACTGGGTTTATTCCTGACCATAATTAGACAAGGCTGAAAAAATTGTATTTTAGCTTTTTTTCCCCAGGCTTTTGTTTTGATAAGGAGGAGGATTCTGTTTTGGACTTGTTTCAGATTGCTTTTATTTGGTTGTTACCAGGCTTTCCCATCTATTCTCATTAAAATGTTGTAATTTTTATTAATTACTTTGATATATCAGAATAAATATAACTAGTGCTGAAGAGTTAAAGATAGTAACTCATTCTTGATGCTAGTTATAGTAGAAAAAGCAGAAAAGCTGACTTTATAATAAAGTCATGCATAAAAGGTAGAACGTGGAGATTGACATGTAATTATAAAATATATCTTTATGTAATGGTGAACAAGCTGTGCAGAGGCTCTGTTTTCTAATTCCTAGACCCTAGAAACTAAGCTATAATCAATAAAGAAGTGATATTTTAGATTTAAAGAACTTGAATCCCAAATACTTTAATATAACTACATTTTTTGTCTTCCTGCTTATAGACTAGTTTAATAAAACACGACCTAGACATTTTAATGGGGAAGACTGAACTGTGCTGTTAGTACTTTATCAACTCTGAGTAGAAGGATTCTACACTGCAAATGCAAATTACCCTCTTGTGTCAGTATTCATTTCACATTATTTAAGAAAACTGTGTTGGTAATTATGGCATATGTATATACAAAACAACCTACTTTATGGGACTTTTGAACTCTAAACATTTTCTGTGAAAAAAAAAATATTACACAAAAAGGGAATTTAGAAAAAATAAAGACAGGATAATGAAACCCATCGCTGACATGTCCTTAAATACACAAGACATTTGCATTTTTGACAATTTAAGTACTAGAATAAACATGAAAGTGTTGTTATATAATTAGTTCTGTTAGTTTGTAAAGCTCAGGTCCTGTTGATAATGATGAAATACTATTTAACAATGTCTTGAGTAAGTATCTATTCTTACCAACTCTGTGAAAGATAAACCAATAACTCATATATTACTATTATCATTTTAGCACAGAAGCAGCCATTACGGTTGGCTGTACAGCAAACAGATCAACGAAAAACATTGGCCTGAGAAAACCAGAGATTGCAAAGAATACATACAGCTAATTTTTTTTTTTTTTTTTTTTTTTTTAATTAAGTCTTTTCAGTTACCATTATTTGGCTGTCTTTCTTTTGTCTCACTTTTGAATGAGTGGGATATAGCTTCCAAGTCCTGGAAGCTGAGATCGTATTCAAATACAGATAGTTGCTAAGAGCTGTTATTCCCTGATGAAGACAAACACATCCCATAACAATATTACTAAGTTCCTCTCAGTGTCTTTAGTAGCAGAACACAAGTGAAACAGCATGAATAACATTGACTTTGACAAATACAAAAATGTTAGATATAAAACCCAAATAAGGACATTACTGGTCAAAATAAATGATAGTGTAATAATAGAGGAGCCCTTTGGCAGCAAATCACTACTTGGTATGAATACATCAGAAGCAGTAAAACTTAGTGGCCCAGAATTTTTATTTTCATCTTATTTTCATTTTGGAGCCATAAAGTCACTATTACGTTTGGGACTACTCCTTGTACAGGGTGTTGAGGATGGACATTCTTTCAGATGATAATTGCTAGAGCCTGAATTAATTCTGAACTTACTCAATCCTCTCTCAGGAAGTAAGGAGATTTGTAAGGAGGAGCCATCTGTTAATTAACAGGCGTTAGTACAGTAACAGCCAGAACTTATTTGCATGCATATAATTGTCCATTTTACTTCATTTTTGAGGAACTTCGGGTATGCAGAAGCTATGGCAGTGGACACAATTGTAGGGGTGCCAACAATAATTGGAGTAACTGATCATGGTCAACAGAAAAGTTAAAATAAAAAGAATTGGTACAAAACAGTTTTGCTTCTCCACATCCCAACAAATATAATATTAAGAACTTAACATAGGACCACATTTGAAATGATCTCCAAGAGTATTTGTCCTGTAACACCTTGAAAACCTCTTATCTATGCATTGCATGGTATTAGAAATGCAGTTAGCATGTGAAACAGATATTTCCTACATTTTTATCAAAGTAGATCCACTTAAGGAGAGGAAGGAAAAATTCTGGAGGGCTGAACAGGAATGAACTAATGCAATTAAAATTTTTGGTGGATGAATAATAGCAAGACAATAGAAGTAAAAATTATTAAGGAACTAATACAGAGCCAGATTTAGAACCACAGAACCAGGAAAAAAAAAGAGCAAATTACTCACCCTTAATTATAATGTGTATTCAAAACATAAGTTTTCCCAGTTTATGGAAAATTAATGTTGCATTCTCTCATTTCAAAAGTGGGGCATGCAAGGTGTGAAGAAATGTGGAGGAAAACACACTGACACCCTATGCTGAGCTTTTTGAGTTTTGACTACTTCAAAATAAGGTATTTCAAGTGTATGTGCCATCCTCTTCTCTTTTAAATGCACCATCAATAATGGTTTGGGTCACTTGAAGCTTTTATGGTCAGCAATTCTCTGGAACTTTCAGTACACTGTGATTTTGTCATGATGGGCATTTAAACACTGCTGTCTTCTTTCAGTGTCACTCTCTCCATCTTCAAGGTATGAGAGCTACCGCTTTGACCATGGTGGCCACAGAGGAATTTTCAGAAAGTCGTATGCAAATACTATGGGCATGCAGGTTTGGTTTAGAGGCACTCACCATGCTATGTATATAGATTATGAGTAATTAGCATATGCTAAAGATACCCAAGGACTCATCAGCACTACCCTCAAAACTGGCAGGTTGTCAGCTCCAGTTTAGGAGCAGCCTGCCACAGCAGCAACCCCTGAGTGAGGCAAAAGCACCAGGGATGAAACAAAGCAGAGATTTGATTTTTTTTAAAAAAAAGATCTGTTTCTCAGATGCTGACAGTTAAGAGCTGAAGTCTTAGCTGAAGGCCACATTTCTCATTTGAACTTTAACTAGACATGTATACAATCAGTCAGATAATGTCTTGGGTAGTAAACTGGACATGCAAAAAAACCACAACATCAAAAAATAATTACAGAAAATGTACAGGTCCCACCACAAGTATAAAAAAAAACATTGAACTTCTAACAACTTCCCATATGTGGTATTTAGTTTAGAGAGGAAATATGAATTCCCTTCCACTTGTTTTAACTTTTTGTCTTTGATATAAGCCAGGCAGAAGTGAAGTAGACAGATTTTTCCTATTATCTCAATTGCAAACAGCAGCAATTCTGTTATGGATCAAAGAACTCACACTGCATTCACCTGGCATTTCTGATTCCAACTTTGATTGTGTATATACTATCCCTGTGTTAGTGCTTCCAGCAGTGGGGAAACTCTCCGTAAAGATTTCTCATTAGCCTGATAGCTAAAATCAATTGTAGTTTGTGTTCAGGTAAGTATTATAACAAATTGATGAGGGCCTGAGAACCCTCAGAATTTTTTTGGTGAAATTTTATTATATAAAAGCACACTCCTTTCAATCACACAAGTGAGTGGCAAGGAAAAGGTACAAGTGGATTGAACAAGTGGAAAAAAAACAAACCAAAGGCACACAAAAAAGGAGAGTCTTGCAAAAGAAAATCATCAAAAAGAATTACATATATCAAATAATTCAGAAAAAGGACAGAAAAAGTATAGAAAAAGATGAAAAATAAGCAGAAAGCAGTGTTTACAGTTTACAGGTACATACTTGGGTTCCCCACATATTTTCTTATAGTATCTGATGTATCATCTTTCTAAAACTTCATGGGATGCAATGTGTATTTCGACCTCTGCAATGCAACCAGTTGCATTGATTAGGTTCTCTTAGCTGAATATCTATGAGTCCTATATGAAACTACTGATGCTGTACTGGATAAAGACAAGGTTTCTGCTATTTTTAGGGAGGATTTTGCTTCAAACAAAAGGATTTAAGTAAGAATGGCAAGAACAGTGGCCATTGTGTGTATGTGCCACCATCTATTCTGTGCAAATATTTCTTCAGACCAGCTTTCTGCATGTCATGAGATGCTGCTAATTGACAAGAAATGCACCTTGAGTGGAAAAAAGAAAGGCTGCAAAACAAATTTGGTATAGTAGAAGCTAAAAGTATGAAATGCATCTTCTCTAATGCACAAATTTTTTAAGCACAGCATGCCTGCTGTCTTCCCAGGTAATTTGGGGTATTGTTAGAAAGCAAAATGAAAAAAGCAATTGTCCTTTGCTGTGAAGAAACACTAACAAGCTGATTTTACACTGGGGCGTACTCATCTATTTAATTATTTCAGAGTTTAGGTTTCTACTGTTCTAAACTGTCTTAGTAATATTTTTATAAGAAATCTATAATAGCCATAGAACTGCTGTGAACACTGGAATGTGTCAGTCCCTTCTGCCCATGATAAAAAACATGAACTATAGATGCAATACTTACTGGCTTCATCAAACATTTATATATAGTTCACCAAAAAAAGAAGCATTATACGCAGCAGAAGAGAAAGGGTACAAAACCTTTATGTGCTGAATGATATATAATGGATATTCATAGCTCTTATGAAGCAAAAGGAGACCGTGCCTTCCCTGGACATTTACACATAATAGCCTGGGCATGTTTGTGGCTATTTCATATATGCCATTAAAATAATTTCAAGTATCCTGGGTAACATTTAAAAAATCTTTTGAAGTATTCCCCCATTTTCTCACTCTGGAACATTCATATTACAGGGATCTTTCATATCATAGACAGAATATTAGTCTCAAGATAAATGCTAATATACATTTCTATTTCTGTGTATTACTAGTTCTGCTCTAATTTCTCTGATGGTTCTTTTTACCAGCTATTTGACACTACTTCCACATGCACTGAATTCTTTCTTCTTGGCTGCCCTCCATTTCATCTGCACTTCTAAGGCCGAGAGCTAATCATACTGTTTTTTTTCTTTTTTTCTTTCTTAGAAATTGGTCCAACGGGGCTTAAAGAAGCCTCCCATAAAAAGGGAAAGTACCCGTGAAATGAAATATTTGAGATGGTGGTGTCAAAATCTGACAATGGCAAGCACTTTTCCTGGCCAACTTCTTGCTACTTTTTGCTCCGGTCTTCCACACTTTCTGATTAAATGTTGTTCCTAAAATGCAACATATATTCCAAATGCTGTTACAGTTTCATCAGCAAACCAGCTACCTTTTGCTTTTACTCAAAAGTCCCTCCCTATCTATTTCTGTCTCACTAGCCCATGTATTTCATCACCACATTCCTATCTCCTCTTATTCCATGTTCTTACCCCATTCTGTCCACCCCCCTCAAAGCCTCCCTCCTATTTTCAATAATCCCTTGACTTTCGTTTAGTCCCAGCAAGCCAGTCCACTTGCTCTCCAATGTGTATGCAAAACAGCTTTAGCACAGTCCTTTCGAGACCAGTGATGGTTCACACTGCTGCTGTCACTCTTTATTCTCTGGTGGCAGTGACAGTACACTTAGATAAGTAACTCACCAGAAATATAAGTGATCCAACCTGTTCTTCAAAAAAATAAGTTAGGTGCCTTCGGTCATCATCTAAAAGAACTTCAGGGTTTTCCCCTGAATCATCACCTAGACTATAAGATTTCTTGCCCTTCAAATCCCTTTCCTGACAGTAGATCAAGTTTATGGTCAGACAGTTTCTTTTTTTCTTTTTTTTTTTTTTTTCCTTTTGTTTTGAGTTTTTAAGTACTGCGTACTAATAAATGCAGTTTTTCAATAAGTGATGACATTTTTACCATTATTGTAAACTTAATGAAATTTTGCCATAATAGCACACATTTCAGGAAAAAAATCTCTCCTGTCATTCATCCCAAAATGTTGTTTTCAAAAAGTGTACAAGGGGTCATTTGAAGTATCGTTTTAAAGAAAAGGCATTTTCCAAGTTGGACAGAGAATTAAAAAAGAAAAATAAAAATCTTTAAAATATGAAAATCTGCTTTGTTGCACTGTTTCAAGCAAGCCATGCAAGTGCAATGTTATATTTGACTTTTTGGCTACTGACAGGATAATCTAGTAGATGAAGCATCTCAGTGAATTATAGCACTATACTGAGTTTTCTTCCAGAAAGTCAGAAAGATCAAATGATGTTTGTAGCCACTGAGATTGAGGGATTCCATTAGACATTGCCTCTCCCTCCCCTCTTTCTAATAAGATGGAAGCTTTTTTGAAAATATGTGACAAATGACTACTCACAGCAGAAATAAATCACACACCACAGAGTACAGCATTATTAATAGTGCAATAATAGTAATAACTTACTGTGATAGCAAAGAAGTACTATTAGGAGGGACATGGTAGCTAATAGCATTTCCTCTAACAGGAACTAAGGGACAAACCTTCCTTCAGTACCTTATAAATAAGAGGAAGATTAAAGAAGCCTGTGTGGCCAGTCACACACCTCAAAAACAGCCTTCACTAAAAGTAGCTTGGATTTCATCAAGGGTGCAGCTGTTGAGAAGTGGTGAAGAATCCATATCAGAGATTTTTAGCATGTTTTAAAGGTTTGAACCAAAATATCCGAGGTATTCTCTGGCTTGTATGGATGTAAAAGAAAAAAAAAAACAACACCTTTTATCACAAAAAGTAAATAAATGCAAACTTTCGATATTCATGTATTGATTTTGTTTTCCTGTAGCTTTTTACAGAAGAACAGATTTTTAAAAAAATTAATGATTATAATTAATGAATTAATTAAGTTAATGGATGAAAATATTAATTTCCTTCATGACTGAATTTTGCAAACAAAATTTGTAAACAACTACAGCTAAAGGAAAAAAAAAGGCAGTAAACTCCACAGTTACATATTCCAACACAGACCTGGGTGAACTGAGATCACATATGCAAGTATGTTTGGAGATGTGTATATATAAAATACTTACGAATAAAGCTCTGTTGGTAATGGCATTTAACTTACTAAATAAAAGCCAGAATAGAGATACTGAAAGAATCATCATGGAAATCTCCACACTAGAGTTTCTGCTCTCACACTATTATTATATCCAGAATACAGAAGTATTTCTGGAACTGCTGTACATCAGTGAATGACAGTAAAGGCCAAAACTAATCTACCAACCTCTTTTTCAAGCAAAAGAAGTTAACGGGTACCCTCATTCTCCAGAAAAAAATAAGTCTTAGCAAAGTTGAAAAAACGGATGCCGATAGGTATGTTATAAATGAGTTTATTATCTGTGAGAACAATGAATTAACACTACTCAAAGGAAAAGGGGAATTAGGCAGATATTAGGCAAACCTTCCAAGCCCAGCCAGCTAAAGCAGCTTTCTCAGCTCATGAGCAGTGACTGGCAGTCATGATATACTCAACTTGATTCGAGTATAATCAAGTCCCAGAACTGAGAGAAAAATAAAACTTCCATTGCAGTTTCTCATGTGTGATATACAAGAGACAACTGTTCAGACACCAAAATGACCTTTAGAATATACACATGTGCCAGCTGAAGTGGAGAAACCACAGTTCCTGACAACAAAGGAAACTCACAAACATTTTAAATTGTGGCCCTTTATGCTTCTGTAATGCTCCCTGTGTGTATGTGCGAGTGCTGGTTTGCACAGGTTCCTACATATTCATGAACAAGGCCCTTTTGTTGTGCAAATTCCAGCCTTTGCATTTTGATTACTTCCTTCTATATTTGTACAGTACACAGCCACAGCACAGAGGACATTTCAAACCTCCTCCTCAATCAATGATACTACATTCATAAGCTTTGGAGAAAAGGAGGATTTCTTTGTGTTTAAGCATTCTTACTGGCTAGATGGTTTTCTGTAAAAAAAACATGGCCTTCTAGATTGGCCTTTGTGGCATGTTTAACACTCTCCTACTGTCTGTATAGATAACTAGGTGCCCACTTTCAGGATTTTTAATCAGCTCATGCAAATAGGCTTGGTGGGGGAGAAATGCAACAGTATCTAACTGCTAAAATAGACACCCTGGCACTTATTGTAAATGGTATCTCTATAAAATAAAAAGAGCATTATGAAATTTATTATCATTTTATATATGAGTTTCTGAGTTTTGTTGTTGACTTTTTTAAAGGCGACTTTTTTTTTTTTTTTTTTTTTTTGTAATGTTACTTTTGAATTCTGAGATGTTTCAGTCCTCCTGTATTTTGAAGTAGAAGGTTAAATGTTATTATGACTCTTGGAGAATAAAGGACCTGCTGCCGGGGCAATTCAAGTTATTCAGAACTGCCATATGAGACTAATTATTGCTACTGCTCACTGTGGAATTCAAAGGTTAAAATGTAGAGTTGAAACAATAAGTGAGTCCTTATGTGATTAAGAATGTATTAATTATTTTGTCTGCTTCTTCTCTGCTCACATATTAGACAGAAATAACCTTGTTAGTCATATTTATCATCAGGAATATTAATCTAACAATGTCTGTTTACAGCAGAGCACATATATGAAAAAGGGACAATCAGAATAGAGTAAATAAATATCAAATCTTCTGGGCTCAAGCATGGATGTAGAGCCATCTGAAAGTAAAATGGTGCTTGGTCTCAAAATATTTTAAAAGAAGTCCTATTTTCATTATGACATACAACCATGTTGTGAAGGGAGAAGACAAACCGTTCATTTCAACAGAATAGCACAGTTTATGTTATCTCAGGATCATCCGAAGGAACATAACTTGTTATCTGCTAAAACATTAGGCAAACACAACACAATTCTTAGCTATTTCATTAAAAAGCTTTGTAACATTTGAATTATACCATTTACATTGGATATCTAGTGATCAGCTGAAAACTCATGCTGTGCCTTCTGGGTTGTAAATATGCAAATATGAGCCCCTTGTATAAATACCACAGAGATGATGGCTTTCCTTCTGAGCTGTATGTCTATTGTGTTAACTGGACAGACATTAGGTGACTCTTTTTCAAATTACATATGATTCATTCCGTACAAATTCATAAGTAAATTTACTGGTTAGGCAATGCCAAATTAATGAATTATTGATGTACTCATTTATATTAATTGAGAATTTATAAATTTGTTCATTACTATGCTACACAACTTCAGCTATTGAGCTTGCTGCTGTGTCTTAGGAGTCACTGAGTTCTCAATCTATTTGTGATAAAATTACAGTTTAGTAGAGATAACTTTATTCTTCCAATAACTTGGGTTTTTTTGAGATGTGATTGTTTTTATCATCAAAATTAGAGCTGTTACAGTGAAGTGGAATGACTCAGGCATTTTTTGTCAATTGGAGAAAGTCTTTTGTAGGTGTGTATGTCATGGCTGTATTTGTCAAACAGGGACTAGAAAATAGCAGAACACTTTAGAAGGCACATTGGACTTTTAGGATAAAGAAACTTGTATATAATCCCTTCTTCTCTCTGTTTGCCATACTCAGCTATACTGTGGAGAATTTAATTGTGTGCGAGTTTCAGTGGAAGACACTCTGACTTAACAACACTGGGCCAGTCTGAGAGGAGCTTTGGCAGAGAGAAAATGCAATAAGTTTCCACTAGTAAAAGAGTTCTTCGATTAGGTACCATGATCAACACCAGAGTAAAAGTCCTGCAGATGAGTTAAAGACAGAGCTCCTTCTTAAGTAGGATTTAAGTGAAACAAATAACTAGCACAGAAGTTATTCCAGGTCAAGAATTTGGCAGAAGGTAAATTAAGAGCTGGAATGAAATTGGAAGGGAAAAAAGTAGGAAAAGGACTACAACATATTACAGTATAACTTTGGCACTGCTAAATATCAGGAACTAACTAAACCTTTTCAATAGACAAAATGACACTTTTCCAAAAATTAGAGCTATGTGATTCCTGAAGAAGCAAGGGGATGACACATATAAGAGATTCCCATTTATTTTTTAAAGTTATTTTCAGAATTTAGCAATACGTATCACTTGGGGAAAGAATATAAGAAAAAAGGGAAGAGGTAGTGAGAAAACAAACAAGACAAAACCACAGAAAATTAATATAATGGGTTATTAGGCTTTTTAAAAAATATTATCAAGGTGTAAAAGATGAAAAAGATCCTAACAAGCTTAAATAGTACGTGTGTGACACTGAGAACTCTGAGCTAATATTATGTGAAATGACAAATCTATTTATTGCAGCTGCAGGAATGCTCATACTACTGCCCAACCCAAAATGACTTACAAACTCTATGACAAGTGTATGATTTATAATGATGAGCTTATGATTTATAATGATCATATATAATGATCTAGAATATATGATTTATAATTGTATAATCAACATATGATAATATACTGTTTAGATAATCCACCGACAATCAGGGATTGGATGCTTCCTTTCAGGGAGGTATAGACCTGGGTTGATATACACATTGGTGTATGAAGTCCCATAACAAGTGTCTCATGAGCATGTAAGGGGCCTCTCCTCATAAGGGAAAAAGAGGACCTTTCCTATAACTTAAATTTAAGGGCTAATTGACTAATACATTTTTCATTAACACTAAAAATCGCCACAGAGGACTGACAGACAAATTAAAGATTTCAGTCAGATGTAGTGCCTGAAGCAAACACTGAACTTTCTGCTTCAGATAACTCCAGCATCTGTGTATCTACCAATATGTCAGTCTTGGGTCACATACAGGGAAAAAAAACCCTGAAAAATTCTCATGTCACTACTCTGAAATTCTTGGGCTCAATACTTTTGACAATGAAAGAAACAGATTCCAGATCTTAAAGTGACAGAATACCACACTTCATTAGAATTTCTCTGATGAAGAAAAAGAAAAATCAAAGACAAACAAAGAAGGAATAGTTTAATGTAGTTCAATGGGTCTCTCTGAATGCGCAGTGTGAATAAACTTGGAAATATTTGAAGTAATTTGAATTTTAACATCTTGTCTATGAAACAGAAGAAAATATATTTCAGAAAAAGGATTGTGTCATGAATATGTGGGTCCTTCTGTTCTCAAAACTGCAAGAACATATCTACTGCCTCCACCTCTCCTTGGCTGGAAACTAAACAGCCTATCCCCTCACTGATTTTTCTCACTGCGTTTCACTTGACGTCAGCACGAATTTGGTTTTTTTCTTTTTTTTTTTTTTTTGATACTTCTGGCCAGCACTTAATTCACTTGACCAGAAAGATTCCATACGTAGAAAATATTGTTTAATGTAAAAGGCAGAACTGCAGAAAACCATAAGAAAGAACATTTCAAAAGGAACAAAGAGTCCGTATGTGTTTATTTTTTTCAGTGACTCCCCCTAAGAGATGAAAAACATTTCTGAATTCTTAGGACCCTCCTCCTATGCTCCCAAAAAGGTACCTCAGCCAGCTTGTTTTGCTAAAAGAAAAGTTTGGACAACTGCCTTTTGCAGTTTCCAGGGACTGAATTGTGAACATTGCTTATGACCTTTGTTATGGATTGCCTGGTTTACAACATCAGCAAAATGAATCCTGTAACTTTGGCAGGAGTCTGAAAAATGTCTTCACACCTGATCTGGCTACGAGATATTTCACCTGTACCTGTTTTACTGCTTTTCTGGTATGTTTCTTCGATTGCATGTAATTAATGCAATCCAGTGCAAATTTACAGTACCTTCATCTGGACAGTTAGATAGGCAGTTCTGTTAGGACGACGTTTGCCATTTCGGGGTCTTAAAATCAGACACTCAGGGACTAATGCCCACACACATGGAACAGCAGCTCCAAAAGTCTGAAGATAAATAAATGCACTTGTGCAGATCAACTGCATTCCTAGGCACAATGTCTCCAATACATCCAATACCCAAAATAATGAGAGTGAAGTGTCTGAATACATTATCAATGTCCACGAATTATGGATATCTTGTTGACTCACTGATGATTCAACATTAAAACTCCCCAAACCAATGTGAAGCTGGTCAGGTGTAAAGCCTAGCTCTTGGAAAAATAAATGCTAGGCTTCTGCCTCAGGTGTTCTAAATTACTGTGGGATACATTCACCGTGTTAGATGCACAGTATTAATCAGCACAAAGCTATTGTAGTGGCTAATGGAGTTGTGAATTACTGTTTTCTGATCAATGGATAGATTGCATGGGATTAGCCCTAATCAGGTGCTTTAAATAATGAGTATCTCTCCATCCACAGCCACACAAAACTGTGCATCCCACAAATCTCAGAAGAGATTGGACAGGAAAGAACACAAATTAAGTAAATCACTGTGCAAGAAATATTTACTTTCATTTGTTCACCAAATAATGAAAAGTAAGGATGGGTCTAACTTCATAAGTACTGCAGAGATACATGTTTACAAACTCCAATTCTGTGCAAAACTAAATAGAAAAATCAGGCAGTTTAAAGGAATCTGTGTTCATTCCTCCTGTATTTTAGACATCCTCCCAATTGTGTAGGTATTGCATTTCATTAGACAAGTGAACAGTTTAGTTTTATACATCTGAGTCCACATTCATTTAAATGCAAAACAATATATTTAGTAAAAGAGAAATTTAATTGCCTGAAAGCTTAATTTTGATCCATTTATTTATCATAGTATCTCTGTGAATATGTCCATTTATTTTAATGGAGGGGATTTATTTTCTGAAACAAAGTAATGCCAAAACTGAGGATGGATAATAAATACATAAAACTATTCTCTTAATGTTCATGCAAACCACATATGTATATATTTATAGGTGCTAAAACACAGTAAAAAATACAAACCTCTTTAAAAATACCCTTTAAAACAATTGTCTACATTTAATATTTAAGCCTTAGGGAAAAATTAAAGCAACAACAGTTTTACTGCATAGCATTTTCATAATACATGAATGAGTACTTCACTTCCGATAAGACAGCATGCATCAGGAATTTAGTGTATAAGGTACTGGCAGATCAACGGACAAAGCAAACAATGTCCAGAAAGATGAAAAAGATGCTGATTAAAAAAAACAAAACACCCAAACGAATCAATAACAGATTTTAAAATGAGCATTAGTGTTGCCCTATATAGACTTCAGATGTTATCAAAGATACTGACTTCTCTCTAGTCCTATTTTATTGCCTCTATATTTTTCTGCCAATCTAAATCTAGTCTTTGTGCATTTCCAAATCAGACAGATAAAGCAATCCCAAGCAGGCAAAAGGGAGGAATCAGATCAAAGACAATAAAGCATGACACATAAAGGCAGAGCTAGCTCGTAACAATAAAACGCAGGAAAACAATTCACTTTTTATCAGGTTGCACGGTCCATGCGTTGTAGGGGAAGATGATATTCAGATACTAACATGCAATTAAAATACTGCAGGAGGCCTGAAAAATCAGAGGTAAACCTCACATTTTACTTGAACATATACAATCACTATACATAATTGATTAATACTGATATGCCATAGATTAAAACAAAACAGTACAAAACCAATTATCTTATTAAAAAAGAAATCGCTATGATATAGAACGACTTTTTAATAATTAAAATCTGTAGAGAGTTACATACATTTTGAGACATATAAGAAATCAACTTTAAGTGATTAATCTGAATTAGTTTTAACAGCTAAATTTCAGTTAATGACAATTTCAATTTCCAAAGATAGTTTCCTTCAGAATCAGTTAAAAGAAATGGGTCTGCTCACAGACAGATATGCTACTCTGAATAGGCAAACATTAGTTGGTCATTATCTTTTTACTCAAATGTAACTCCTTCTCCTTTAATAAAATGCATACTTGCTAATACAGTTTTAGCCAAAGAGTCAGATGAGTGGGATATTCACAAAGAATGAGCTTAAGCTAAATCCTAGTTTTTTTTTTTTTCTTTATTTATTTGCTTGCTTGTTTGATTTTCCCCAGAATAGTATGGTGGTTTTCAGGCACTGGTTTTGGCATTTTGTCAATTTTCTAGTATTGCATAGCTATACTTCTTGAACTAATTTCACATGAGGTATTTTGAGGCCTAGGGGAAGTAACAATTTATCAAATTATTCTTCCTAAAATTGTATATTTGAATAAGGCCCACAGCTTAATCATTGAAGTTAAATTGAAACATGGATCAGGCATTACTAATTTTTAGTTAGAAAATATTATATAAAAAAGATAATGATGTCTTCACGATTGTTAATTATGAAGTCATCACAGAAAAGTGACATCAGTCTGGATATACAAAGTTATGAGCTAAATGAAAATTCCCACTTGTAACAAACGGAAAAGAAATTTTGGTCATAACCACCTTAGGCTCTAGGGTCCATTTGATCCATGTTTTTGTGATCACCAGCTGTACTTTTGTGAATATTTGTTAATTATATTGAATAAGTAAGTACACATCAAAAAGTGTAAAAGGATTTTTAACAAGACAGTGTGGCTAACCCGAGAATGTAGAGACACCTGCAATTTTCTGGATTGCTTCAGAAAATTCAGGCTCTGCATTAGGGAATATGAAAAACTTAGAAAAGTCCAGAACCATAAAATATAAGATGAAACATCTCCAAAGACAGAGATAAATGCAGAGTTATTTCTGCACGGAAACACAGAAAAGGCATTGGACTTCACAGTAAGACACAAAATGCATTAAAAAGATGTGAAATGGAGGCAAAACAGAGCTCCACCGACATTTAAAAGTGATCTGAGGATGGAAATGGAAATGAGGATTAAAACTGCAGGCAGAAAAAAAGAGCTAGCCTTATTATGAGTTCAAAATGTTCTCTGTACTCCTGCTTGCAATTATACTCTAGGGTGGCAATCAGTCATCAGGAACATCCAAAAAGAGTAATATCTACTATAACGGAAGTTATTCCATTCATATTGTGTGATAAGCCTTTTTCCGTGATCCAGAATTAATTTATTCTATGTCAAAAGTACTCAAATTATACCACACTAGTATTTAAGGACAGTGAGACTCATAAACCTTAAGAATGACAATTCAACTGCAGTTAAATAAGTCAGAGGAAGATTAAGCTCAATTTAAGTATAAGATATATTAATGTTTATTTCAAACACTGAGTTGAATATATTGAAAAGTAATATTCAACAAATGAAAGTCTGTGGAGAAGCCATGTATACCATATTTTTTTACAATGAGAGGCTAATCTAACTTATCAGACTGCTGCTCAAAAATCACTGCATATTTCTTCTTCTTGCTGCTTTTCCTTAGCTCTTACCTTCCAGACTCAAATGTGAACCACGTTGAGTCACGCCCGTATCTCCTCAAAGAGCTCAGAGGCCACATGACCAGCTTGACCTTCGCATTGTGGATGTCCCAGAGATAGATGTTTTCATGTGTGATCTGCATTGTACATTCTCCATAGATATCTAAATTTGGTGTAGGCATAAGATATACATTGAATCGTTCTGGAAAAAAAACCAAACAAACAACAACATAACAAAACAAAATAAGGCATCACCAGTCAAAGAAAAAAATTTTATACTGGCAAAAAAACCACCATCACCACCACCACCACCGCCTGTCTTTAGTTACTAATGGATCAGAAATAAAGGCCAAATTTCTAGCCCTGAACAGAGGTGAAGATCCACTGATGTTGAATAAGCCATGCTAGTGTACATGAAAGGAGTGAGTTAACGGTTAGACTCAGTAATCTTAAAGGTCTTTTCCAACCAAAATAATTTTATGATTCTATAAGAGGAGAATCTTAATTTCATTTTCATTATAAATAATGCAGCAGATTGAAACATCTTTCACAGATGATCTGCATAGTCTTCTTTGACATATGTCCCCAGCAACTTAACTAAAGTCCTTTATTCTCACATTAAGGTCCATGACTCTTTGCAAATCAAAATTCACAATGACTTGAACACTGATAGAGGCTCCTCTGCCAAAGAAAAGAACTACATGTACCTTGGCAAAACATGTATGTATAACCATTGCCCCTTAGAAAAATTGTCCTTGAAACTGCAAAGCCAGATTTACTTATTGAAGCTTGTTAAAAATTATGTTCTTTGTGTTCAGTTTCTATTTATTTGCCAAACTCATTATTATTTGTCAAATTAATCACAGTTTTAATCATCTATTGCTCTCTTGAAAAATCCAGTTCAGCACAATATATTATTATTGTCATGACATCAATTACTATCAGCTGCACTTCCACGGCAGAGTGATCTCATTGCAGTAAGAGGTCAAGGGCATTAACAATTTTTTGAAGTGTCTGAATTGCATGTGATTTAATAAGCAATACAAAACCACCCTTAAAAAAAAAAAACCAAAACCAACAAAAAAGACAAACAAAACCCCCAAACCAAACCAAACCAAAACAACAACAAAACCCAAAACAAAACAAAAACACACACCCCAGCATGATATAAAACACCATTAACTCATACGGAAGGAAGTAAACCACAGTAACAACAAGAGAATTTTAAATAAAAAAGTATTTTTCTTTGAAGAATAACTAATGTTTCTATGAGCTGCTTCTACAGAGAATAAAAAGCTGTTAAATTTCAGGTTGTACAGCTGGAAGTGCTAGCCTATATTTTAAATCCAAAGGTACTGAAATCTTAGTGCTTAATAGCATAATATGGGAGAGTGTGGCTGATTGACAACTTCCTCTCACAATTTCCGTTCATGTTTGAAATACAATAGAAATGCAAAATAGCAATGCTACTGCACTGAAGAGTGTTGACAAAAAAAGGTAAGAATGATTTAAAGTATAAGCACAATCAATATTCATTCAATAAACAGTACTGGGAAAATGTACTTTAAAGGGACATCTGACAGGAAAATTGTCTCCAGCAGCTTAATAAATGAATGACAGTTTGGTGTGAAACATTTTCAATCCACCATTTGTACTGATATTTTTTATGGCGTCCTCATAAAAATTAGGAAGGAATTTAAACTTATCAGAAGATGAATGAAGTGAGATAAATTTATCAAAACAGTCAAAATTAAATACAGCTTCTCAATATGCTTGTCATTCAGTATCACATACATTACATCTCCTTTTTAAAAATATTTGATATTTATTTTTTCTGACAAATCAGTGAAAATATTGGAAATAAATGACAATAGAAAATATGTTAGAAATCTGTGAGTATATGTGTGTGTGTGTCAATAAAGTAGCAAAAGTTTGACTGAGGAATTAATGGAAGCAGGGAACTGCTGGGTGAGCAGTTAGAATTGCCATCCTGCATAGCTATAAGTAATCTTGTCATCCCCAATGTTATTCTGTTTCAGTCAATTTAATTTTGTCCTATTAATGACTCCCCAATTGATTCATTCAGTCTCAGAGCCATTCAACCTCTTCTGCCAGGCTCTGGTTCTCATTAATCACACTAATGGGTTAGCCCTAAAAGTTTCATTTTATGCTAAGGTCCCCAGTGTGAATTTCCTAATGTTTTGCAAAACTCTTCTGACACACAGCACAAATAGATTAGCAGGTGCTGCTGAGATCACTGCAAATTTCCCTTAAGTCTCAGAGGAGTGAGTTGGACACAGGACTAACCTAATGCCTGCTGTAGTAAATGGAAAGACTTACATGGGAGTATGGGTCTATGACTGCATTGGGAAGGGAATGATGGTGAACGAGACAACTTACATTTTGCAATGGGATTATATTTACATATATATATGTATATGCCCTTTTTCATTGTCCATATGTCACTGTGATGGTTATGCAAAAATGCCTATGCAGGTGTGCTTTTATCATATATTAGACTCCAGTTTTGCATTGCCAAGCTGTTATTTCCTGTAACTACCTCCTCTATTTGAAAGAAAGACACAGGTGACCGACATACTGGCTGGTTCCCTCAGCCTCTCTTTTACATTACATGAAATCACACAATGTGTTTACAGGGGAATGGGGCTACTATATGAGAATGGAAATCTTTCCCTTTCCTTGTCTTCACTAACAGAGTGTCTCAGACAGCAGATAAAAGGTGCAATTATTTTCTGAAGTAAACCTCAAACTGTTGAATTGAAGGCACAAAATATTTCAACCTGTTTTAGAAGTTACCAGGATACTTGTGAAATGCTCAACTTCTCTGAAGTGTTCAAGGATATTATTGCATGAAGGGTATTCAGGACACAACATATCCTCAAACTGTCAGGAAACATTTGCTGACTTTGCATGGAGAGGTTGGTGTCTAAGGTGAGGTGTCACGGATTAAAGAAAGTATGTCTGATTAAACTGAACATCAGCTGCAGGACAAAATGTAGCACCCTTGGAACTTACTCAAATTGGCAAGAAAAACAAGTGTACAAACATATGCCCTGGGGAGGACTAAAGATGGATATATTTGCTTTTGAAACAATAACTTGTGAATACTTTTGAGTAGTGGGAGGGAAATCGAGGACGTAGAAAGGTGTGGATACCATAAATTTTATGAATTAAAAAGCAGGGTCCAATTTTTCCATTTTAGAAAATATTTGAACAGGTGTCTGTAATGGCAATACGATAATTCAGTTTTTAGAGTCAAGATTTTGCCCTAAACTCATCCAGGCAAGAACAAACATTCATAGCTTAGATTTGGGAATCCCAGCTGAATTCTGTCACCAGATCTGAATCACATTGAATAAGATATTTAGCTTCTCTGTGGGTCAGTCACCATTTGCATATGAGTGGGAAGAGATAATAGCAGTTCACTGGGTAGTAAGATTAAGTAAATAGAAGTTAATGAGGAAACCGGAAAATAGGAATATGTAAGAAACCAAACATGTAGATGCTATCCTATTCAACAAGAGCAGGCTGAAACTGAGCAGGTGCAACTCCTCAGCACTCAGCATCACTATCCTCCTCCCTCCTTTAAAACTGGTGAGAGCAAAATTCAGGGAGTGGAGGAGCCAGGATGAGAAAAAAATGCTGATATATTGCAACGCTTATTATTCCACTCTTTTCAATGTAGCTGCTCTTTCCCACTTCCTTGAATAAGCAGAGAAATGCTTCATCATACACTTCATGCATGTAAAGGTGTTCAGCATTTGGGCTTTGGCAAGAATACCACCTTTAATAACTTCTTTGCAGAGCATGGGAGTTTAAGAGTCTTTGTTAAAATGAGCATATTGACTGAGACAGAGACTTGGCAGCAACTCTGAAATGCTCTCAGTCTTCCAGATCGAAGTCCAGCTGTACTAGGGAGGCAAAACCACTGTGAGGCCCAGTGATCCTGGTTCTGGCCATTTCATCTCTGGATTCCTTGTCTAAATCATCCCAGTTGGAAAACTGAGCAAATAACGTTGCAGTCTTGAAATCTGGATGCTTTGTTTCATTTCAGCTTTAATACAAAGGAAAAACGACTTATGGAAGGAAGCAGCCAGGTTGGTGGGAACTATATAAGAGGAGGATTTAAAAGCTAACATTCAGTTTCTAGCTGGAAGAAATTCCCTCTACTTCTATGTGACTTCTGCTGCTGACACTCTTTAGTTAATTTTCACATGGAAAGATGGCTCTAAGTCTTGAAGACAGAGCATCTTGTATGCATTCATATGTCAGGTCTATTAAAACAATTCCTTCCTGCTTTACACAGTGAGGAACCAGGACTTCAGAATTAATTTTATCCCTTTGCTTATAATTATTCTGCTTTGCTTCTGTGTGTGGAAATGTTTATTAACATCTCAATTAAAATATAAAGGATACCATGAATAAATTAAATTGTTTCACTGATAAGTAGGAACATAGAGAAGATCTGAAAACTAACTGGATTAATCAGTTATTAAAACTGTTAACACATTTCTTTACTAATAAAGCTGTCTATGTTGGGTTTATTTTATTTTATAGATATATTTTTTTTAAACAAGGTATAAAAATGAATTAAGGATAACAGAAAATGAATATGTAGTGAATCACAAACAGGGATTCTACAGACCCTAGAAAATGCCCTAAAACAAGTCAGCTCTGTGAACATAATTACAAAGTCTCTGTGCTTTGGCTGTAGTTTGTAATCTCAATATGTAGCACTAAGAAATAAGTCATAACCCTCTTCTGAGGATTCAAGGACATTGTTCGCTATGAAAAGCTACATTTTTACTAACAGAAATTTACAAATGTCCTGCAATTAAACCCAGGAAGCAAGACAGTTGCACTCTGGAATCTTTTAAAATAAATAATAAAGGTAAAACAAATGTTATGAAAAAGAGGAAAAACTTTACAAAGGAAGTAATTTTATGATATATTACTTTAAATATTAGGCAAGGAGTAAAATTAAAAAATTAATTACCTTTCAAACTTTTCCAGACTCTTAAAATCAAAATTAGCTTTATAATGCATTTAAAAAAAAAAGTGCCAAGGCAGCATTTAACACATAATAGAAAAGCACAATATTGACATCCCAGGCATGAAATGCAACAATACATGAGTCGCAGAAGCAAAGAATGGAATGGGCCTCTTCTTTAGGTTAATAATTTGCATTTTTGCATTTGCCTATTTTCTTCACTGCTTACACCAGTGTTACAAATAAAATTCAGTAGAATGTGATTCGGAGCAAGTGTTCAGTTATTTTAGTGTTATTATGTAGTATTCATAATAGATATGAATAGAGTCTTCACCAAAGTAAAGCACCTGCTCTTAAAGGGTGCATTTAGTAGCACTGTCTACACATAACTATTTTCTAACCAATGTTTTCTTGTATATTCTGGTTTCTTTTTCACAGTAAACATGGTCTCTCCATTTGGATTGCTTCTTTCAAATTACTTTTATAGAGAATGAAAATACAGTGACATACTGGAAAAAGGGATGTTTTTTAAAAAAAAAAAAAAAATCATGAGCACGGACAAATGCGTTGAGAGCTGGAAAGGCAGTCTCCAGTTCTTCTAAATGAAGACAGCACTCTATAGTCACGATTTCCCTAGCAGCAGATTGAAAACCTAAGGAATACTGAACACGTGTGCAATTATCACATGATGTTGCTCAGAAGACTACTTGTCAACAGTGTTATCAGATCCAACTGAGTTCAGGTTTTCTTTCCTGTAGTTATAATTGTGTATTATTATTCGTCTTATCATTGTCTATACAGCTTCACTGTCATTATACCAAATTGTTATCTGAACAGGATCATGTAGTCTTTATGGCTTTTTATTTAATACTATATTTCCATTCTTTATCAAATAATCCAAGTGAACATTCATTAACAGTAAGACTGTGTTTGGTATGAAAAGAAACAGAATCAGAGTTGCTGCTATAGGGCTGAGGAACACAAACAAATCGCTTAGATGCAGGAGAGAGAAGGTAAAATGGTTGGAGAGCAACAGAAGCTTCATTTCAAATCTCATTTTTATTGGAATCTGTGTATCATTGCAAACCAAACAGCCATTAGTTGTGAGCCTTAAATATAAAAAGAAAACCACCTAAGGGTCATTTTCTGCGGTGGAGTTTACATAGTAACATTTGCAATAATACTTCTTGAAAGTAATAACAGATCAAATCCAGTAAGAAGCTTTCTGTTGCTGATGTGCTTTGCACATAATTGCTTAGATGTTTACTCTTTTCTCCCCACGACTCTCAATAGCCAGAGGTCTCTGCTGTAAGCAGGCAGATCTATAGTTTGGCTCTTTTAGCTATTACCAACTGCAGAATTGCTTGGTGCTGGAGGGTCAAGCAACAGCACAACCACAATAAAACAGATTTCACTAGCACTTACTGAACAATTCAGAAATATAAAAGAACAGCCCTTTTAGATTGCTGCACTACCATCAATTTTTGTCCACATGTGACAGAAATGCCTGATGAATGTATGGCTTTTTAGCCATGACATTTGCACACCAAATACAAATTTTCCAGCCTTTGGAACAAACTGTTTTGTAAATCATATTGTTGCATTCCGTTACTCTCCGACCATTTTACCTACTCTCTACTTCAAATCTAAGGGATTTGTGTATCAGAGGGACCCTGCAGAGGGATCTGGACAAATTAGAGAACTGGACAATTACCAACTGCATGAAGTTTAACAAAGGCAAGTGCCAGATTTTGCACCTGAGACATGGCAATTCTGGCTGTACATACAGACTGGGGACCAAGATGCTGGAAAGCAGCTCTGCGGAGAGGGACCTGGGGATTCTGGTCAACGGCAAGCTGAAGATGAACCAACAGTGTGCCCTGGCGGCCAAGAGGGCCACCTGTGTCCTGGGGTGCATCAAGCACAGCATTGCCGGCTGGGCGAGGGAGGTGATTGTCTCGCTCCGCTCTGCACTGGTGCGGCCTCACCTGGAGCACTGTGTGCAGTTCTGGGCACCACACTATGAAGAGGATATAAAGCTACTGGAGAGTGTTCAGAAGAGGGTTACAGAGTTGAAGGGTTTAAGGGGGAAGCTGTATGAGGAACAGCTAAAGTCACTTGGTTTGTTCAGCCTGAAGAAGAGGAGACTGAGAGCTCACCATGGTCTATGGCTTCCTCACAAGGGAAGGAGGAGTGGCAGGCCCTGATCTCTTCTCTCTGGTGACCAATGAGAGAACCAGAGGGAATTGCAGGAAGATGTGCCAGGAGAGGTTTAGGTTGGACATTAGAATAAGGTTCTTCACTGAGAGAGTGGTGGAGCACTGGAACAGGCTCCCCAGGGAGGCAGTCATGGCCCCAAGCCTGACAGTGTTCAAGAAGAGACTGGACAATGCCCTCAGACACATAGTGTGAACTGTGGGGATGTCACATGCGGGGACAGGAATTGGGCTCGATGATCCTTGTGGGTCCCTTCCAACTCAGGACATTCTATGATTCTGTGTCACAGACATCATAATCAGATGTCCTCCTTTCTGAAATCAAAAGCTCATCTCAGGAGAACCACAAGAGTGAGAGTGGAGGGATAAACAGGCTCAGATGCAATAAAAAGAAATGTTAGACAAATCATAGAAAACATACATATTTTCCTTGCAAGTACTTTCTGAAATGTGAGTCATTTGGTATAAAAAAATACAAGTAGCAAGCAACAATGAGTTTTTATGGTTCCAGGGCATATACAATAACAATTAAGAAAATCATTACAAATGTTTCAAATTGAAGGTACTGACTATGGTGGTCATATACAGGGAGTAAACCAGAAACCTACACAATAGAAAACTTACTGTTTTTTTTCAAATGGAATGTACTGATCTCTTCTGTGAATAACCTTAGAAGTACATGAGAAACACCATGCAAACGTCCTATAAGGAACGGAATGGCCAAGTAGTTGGACAGATGAAGTACATAGCATATTAAAAGTATTATTGCTGGGAAAATGTAAAGCATCTCATGAGAAGAAAATTATTAGGCTAGTTCTTTTACAACCAAGGAAGTATCTCTACAAAGTTTAAACATTTCAGAAAATCTTTAGGGCAAAGTAACCACTTGAAAAAACACAGTGGAAGGAGATGTGATTAATGGTTAATACACCAGTTCTTTTGGGATGAATGGTATTACCGCCTGGTCATATCATAGATATACCAACTGTATAACACCATTATTCAATCGCTTTCAGCCCTTAAGATGAAAAAAAAAAGAAGAAAAAATATGTATCTAAAACTGCAAAACCACTGGCACTGTAGCCTTTATGACAAGGCAATCTGTGGTCTTGTCCATATACTAAGAAACATCTTTTGTTCAGTGACCTGAAAAAAGACTCTCAAATGGTCCAGGAAACAGAACCTGCCTGAAACTAGATGCTGAGGCTTTACAATTCCACTACTGGTTTTATAAACTATACTCTCACATCCCTGTTTCAATTAAATACTAATACATTGGCTAACTCAAGAGTAATTCTATGAAGTTGACATACCTGCAATGTTTTGAAATAATGACATTCAAAAGCACTATACCAGTGAACTGATATTATTTAACACAAAAATAACAAAATGACCTTGAGAGTGACACAGCTGCCATTTTCACAATGAGCAAGAGTGTAGACTTTTCATACTTATAGTCACTTTTCATGAGTTTCAAATTGGAAAATTAATTCTGACCTTTCAGTTTCAGGTCAACAAAAGCTTAGTAGACTTTTGAAAGGTTTTTGGGTACCTTTTGAACTATAGTTTTTGATATCATGCCTTTAAAAGCTACAATATTGGAAAAATGTGCAAGAAAATAAATTTAAAATTTGAATTTTTTATCAGAGGTCACCAAATGATTCCACCCTCCAATTAGTCACCTTTTCCATAAAACTGTAATGTGGGGAATGACACTGCCAAGTTTGCAGAATAAGATAACCAGCATAAACTGAAGTCGTGGTTCAACTCATTTTACTGAAAGAATCAGCTAAAGAAATCCAAGTGCAAATGCACGTTCCTACAGCACAGCTAAACAAACAAAATGCTAGATTTCATAGCAATAGTAAGAACCTTTGTACTCTCCCCTCCTTCCGAGTTGATTAAGACACCCACAACTAACCAGAATTTTCTTTGTTTCTGAGCAAGACAACTAAAGAGACAACTTTGAATTTCAAACGTACTTATTAAAATGCAAGGTTGTGCATTAAGGGGATGAGGGAAGAAAGCAGATAGGCATGAGAATTACTCGTCTGAGATATTGCAACTAATGATTTAGCAGAGCATGCTTGTCAAACATTGGATTATATTCAGCCACTTGGTTTAAAAGAACATGGCTAATGATACCCTCCATGCATTCTTATTCATGTGATTTTTACAGCAAATACATGCTTGCCTCTTTGTTTCCTTTCATTTATTTACTTAGAACAATAGATATGCTAATTATGTTCATATATGCTGGTTGGTATCACTGCAATTAATTTCTAGACTAAGGCAATCGAATGAAGACTTGTTTACACAACAGAACTAATCTATGTGTTCTGCAGGTCATAACTGGATCTTTTTCAAGAACAAGACAAATATAGTATTTGCCATCCAAGTCTGAAAGCTGCTGGACAGTACATGAATTCACTGCAGGAAAGCTTGAGGAATCTCAAGCTATTTTTCTGCTCACATCTGCTTTTGACAAGATTTATTTCCCTTTGCATTGAAGTTGTCTCTTCAGTAGTATGCATATGAGTTTTATATCTATAGCCTACAAACATACAGCAGATAAGATGCTCTGAACAGTGTCTGATCACTATAACTTTCCTACAACATTAGTAGTTCTCCCTTCTATATTTGCTAAGTAATCTGAGACTACAAATTAATTCCCATGTCTCAGAGCAGTCAAACAGCTTCACAAACGTTTGAACTTCTTTTAAATCATACTTGAACAATGTCTGGTTTTTGAACAAATTTTCTTAAATATTTCTGTATGTTTTATCTTATTAGGTTTGGAGATGTCTGGACTCTCCTATGAAATTAATGCACTGCAGTCAATATAGTGCAATCCAGTCTATAATTTAATTACGTAATTTTGTTTATAATGATAGTTGGCCTGATATTTCATAACCATTTAGGCATTTTGTTTTGTTACTTTGTTAAATGCTATCAGATTTTATACAAGCATCAAGACAGTAATAATCATTGAGTGCTGTAATTTAGGAAGGAATAAATGAGCACGTTGTGTGCTGCCCTCATGTTCATTAATACAAATTAAATGACACAATAATCACAGATTTTATTTTGTTATTGAGTATTTCAGCCACTAGCATCCTTCCTGTGGAAGTGTCTGATCTAAAATTCTGTTCCAAACAGCCTTTAGATGAAGACTTACAAGCTCAGGCTTAGTGCTGACTAGCATCTGTCATTGCCCTTCTCACCTGTATTTGACAACATTTAGGTGACCTTGACTCCATTATTCAAGGCAGGTATGAGTTTAAAGCAAATATGTGTTTTGCAGTCCAAAGTGGTGTTGATATGTTCATCACTGCCTTTTAACAATAGTGGCTGTTTTATTTCTGCACACAGAGGCCCTTGTTTCTGGAACCAGAAAGGTCATAATCATCATTTCATGTGACAGGAAAATGTGAATGCAATGAACACATGGACATATGGCATTGAATTTAATCATATCTGTTTGTAGAAAAAATAGGATTGAACCACAAAAACACATCCACATGTTTAGTTATTAATGAAGTGCTTCTAGCTAATAGTAAAAAGCATCACAAAAACAACCACAAGTAAAGATAACACAGGATATCACCTAAGAACTGACCTAGGAGCAATTGCAAAGTTACTTACCATTTTGTTCTCTCTGGACTCCAGCAGCAAGCAAATCTGGTTCCCCAAGACTTATATCATTGAGCCTGGTTCCTAGACACTCCATGCAAAGATGTTTGCACCATTCTTCTGCCTCTAGTTCTGGAAAAATATAAAAAAAATCAGAAGTGTCAACATTTTACTCAACTTTTTTGGGGTGAAGTTAAACCAGTACCTTCTTAATGACTGTTTTTATGACAACATGAGCTATTAGTACAAAGTTCCTCATTTATTACTTATTACTCAAGTATTACTTATTATTTATGAACTCGTAAAAGGGCTTTCACTCCTAGAACTGCATCTTCTATTTCCACATTTGGGCATAGGAGGTGGCGACAACAAAAAAGAGAATGGCTTAGTGAGTTTTCGATGCAGTATATTTCTAGTAGGCTTTCTTGAAATAAACAATGCAATTAAAAAAAAACACATTAGATGTAATATATGAAATATTCTTTACTGCTCTTCAGGTGAACCTGAAGTATTAAAGCACTTTCTGTTTCTAAAGGTTTTAGAATATTTTCTAGAAACAAAGGAAAAACTGTATTAAAAGATCTCCAAATGCAGAACTTCCTTCTCTGCTGTACTGAATGGCTATGACTGTCAAGGCAGTCTGAATAACTGATTTCTTAAGTTCTGTTCACCTTCTTTTGGTTGCAGAGCAGTTTGGGAACATTTGTATGAAAATTCAAAACCTCCTAGTTCTTTCTGAGTCCTCCATTGCATCCCACTGATGTACAACTGAGAGCTTCCTATCTGCAAACTACCAAGACATATCCCCAGGCATAACCCCTGAGACACCACAGCAGCCCCTCCTTCACACCCAGCCTCATACTATCCACTTCCCAAAATTAACTTCACAAAATCTCTGGCATTAGTCAAACAAACAACATCTCAAGTTGGTATTCACATAGTGTGAAACCGTAACTAACAAAAATCATGCAACTAGGCTGACTGTCTTTTATTACAGAACAAGCTTCACTAAGCGGAACTTTCTGGAGAGCAGGCTTGGCAACAGGCACACGCTGAGCACCCATTGTCACAGTCAGTCTATTATCTGATCATCTTTAATAGTGGGTGACCCCAGACATCTAGAAATGTCTCTATTAAACACAGTTTTTACATAACTATTTTTGGGGAAATCTGGAAAATACTTTTGTGACAATCTCTCCAATGTAGTGCAGAGACAGAAAAACACATGCAATCCTTGAAGCATCTATCAATGATGACCCATTGTAATTAGGGAAAATTTGAATCTAAGAAAAAATATTTCCATGCTTAACTGGTACAGGCCTCAAATTCTCGCCTGGTTAGGCATAGATCAAAAGTCACATCAACACTTGCTCAACAAGAAAGGGAGACAGACATGCAAGTCCAAGTCCCCAATAACCTTTGGGTAACGCCCTTTGTTCAGGGCCCTGAACAGTCCATAAATAGACTTTTCCTGAGTTATTCTGGCTATCAGCTGACTGAAATCCCAGGCAGACAGCTCAAACGATAGAGCCAGTTTTGGGATTTCCTGAGAGCCAAATGTGGTTGTTGTCACAGGGACACAAACAATTGGGAACGGGCTTCTCCAGAGTGTTGCAAGGTTTCCTTTGAACCTTCCTGATTTTTGCAGTCCTTGTCTCAGGACACAGATCCCCAGAGTTGGTTTGTCATAATATCTCAGCTTCTGGTGGTCAGAGAGAGAACATTCTGTCAATACTATCCAGATAACATTTAACTTTGTATGTAGGAAGAAAATGTAGAGGTAACAGCATACTGTTCCTTAACACTTCTACAGATACAGCCTTTTTGATGGAACTAAGGAGAGAACAGGTATATCTCTGCACGACAATAAAAACTTAGGGCTTTTAAAAGGAATAAGATGAATTTATTTAAAAACTTACCTCCAAAATTCATTTTCACCTCATGCACAAAGAAATTTCCCTCCTGATTTCCCTTCCTCTCTTTCAGCCTTTGCCCTTTCCTTGGATATTTGTCATCTGTTGAACCAGAACCATGCCTATAAATCATACTTGGCTATGGAGAGGGTTTCACACCAGGGAGATGATAAAAATGGACCACAAGCCATGCTGCCACATTCTGGTAGCACACATGATGGGATGTGTTGGGTAGTACATAGGCACATGGGTAAGCCAAGCCTCCCTCAGGTAAGGTTTCCAGTGAGTTGCCCAACATCTACATCCAGCTACAGATTAACTCTGGGGAATCCGTGCAAAAAGGCTGGTAGTGTAAACATGACTGTGCAAATCTAGTCTAGTGCTCCCATGTTTCCTTCCCTTGCCTTCCCTCTCACAATTTCTTCTCTGCCTTCTGTGTTGCAGAACAATGTATGTACTGACAGAATGCGTAAGTCTGTATAAAGCCTGTAATTTTTCCTGGAGGATAGTCAGGAGATAGCATTTTACATATTTAACAAAATCAGTATTTTATTACTTTATTTCATTGTGCCAGCACTCAGACTGAAAGGGTACATTCTGGAAATGTAGAATGAGATTATGGTAAATAAACACTAACCTAACCTTTCTAATTTTACCAACATCTAAGGAGAAAGGAAAACATACTGGTATTTCCATAAATCCAGCTTAACATCAATATATATTCAAAACAGGACTCTTCTGTAAAAGAAATAAGTTCTATTTATATGTATTCTCACATTACATTTCCAGCATATTTGTTGGGAAACAAAACAAACAAAGGCATTGTTCTTGGAAGTTGCTTCTTGTGAGCAGCTTTGTTTTCATCTCTGTTGTTTTCTCTCTATTAGAGGAACATCTAGATCTTGAAAGTTTGGATCCAGAAACTGCCTTATAGAGTGTTTGGCTCTGGCAGTTTAATTTAAGCTGCATCTTCTTCACTGATGATTCGACCCAGATTAGACCATTCTCCAACTGCCACACAGAGGCAACTTATCTTACTGTGAGCATGGCTGTATTTTGCAAACTGTAGGCTGTAACATGCATTGTATTGCATAGAACTCAAGTTTTGTATCTTACAAAACCAATTGACTTAGTGCTACAGAAAATATAGTTTCAATGCAGAACTGAAAAATCTTCCCATAGAACTGTGAGGATTTGTGTCAGCTTTCAGAAGGATCAACTTTATCTACAAATGTGTTTGGAAGGTCAAGGGTATAAGGGTACTGTGAGAGTAAGTTTTATTTAATGCATCCTGATAGCTATTGCTTTCTTGGGAAGTGACTGCCTTCAAATTTTGTGTTGACAGACAAGCGAAATCTTTAGAAGCAGGTGAATTACCTTTCAAAGACAAGGCCATATTTCTCCTTTCATCATGTGCATCTATAAAACAGTTCGCCATTGTTTTGTAGCAAGTCTATAGAATGCTTTGTGTTTCTGGATAACAAATATTATCTATAAATTTTAAAATTTATTTATTATAAATTATAGTACATAAATGCATCAGTCACAGTAGCAATTTCAAAGAACAGCTACTACATCACAAAATAGATATCATCGTCACTTCTTTTTTTTTTTATTATATGCATATATTGGAACAGATGAAATATTACAGTGGAACCAAGCCATAAAAAACAGTCAGCAAAATTCTTCTCTTTAAAGCATGTAGATCAGATTTATTGGTGGTAAATGCTGACTTTTTTAGTTGTAACTGGTAGTTGTCAATGAAAAATTTAGTTTCCTTTTAGGATAAATGAATTCTTAGACTGAATGATAAACTGTAAAACATACTTTCACAGCTATAAATAAAATCAAAGTAGTTGTGTTTTCATCTTTACTGTTATTTGATTATAAAATGCTGTTATACAAATGTCATAAGGTGAGATAAAATATAAAGAGATGGAAGAATTTAATTAGGCACTGTTTATTGCATAAGAAATATTACTGGGAACAAATCTGTAAACTTGTTATCTGAAAACACACACCTTGTTATTGGCAATATTTTCCGGGAGTTTGCCTGAGCTTCTAGGTCATGCCAGAGGTTATATGTCATTTCTACTTCAGTTCTCAGGTGATTAAACTGGTGTTGTACCTACTCCAGCCACTGAGGTTGTGTATTGCAAATAGGTAATATCACAGCAAGATAAATGTGGAGTTTTTTGATATAATAATGGTGATGAAATACTTGCAAATAGTATTAGAAATCTAAGTTTGTAATAGTGGAAAAGCTCTTCTGCTACTTACAGTTTAAACCAGTTCATGATCCACAATTTTCATGGTTTAACCTGAGCTAGCAATATAACCATGACAGCCCCTTGCTCACTTTCCTGACCCCCCTGCCCCTGACCAGGGTAGAGAATTGAAAGGGAAGGTAGAAACTTGTGGATTGACATAAAGATAGTTTAATAAATTAAGAAATTAACACTAATATACTACTACAACTAATAAGATATATAAAGTGGAAATAGAATATAAAATAAAATATACTCAATGCAATTCCTCATGAACTCCATCTGCACTGAGCAGCCAATCCCAAGAAACAGCACTTGGTCCCAAATAACTGATCCCAAAGAGAGAAAAGATAAAAACGCAGAAAGACCCAGAGGTCTCTGCAAAAGGGCAGGATGGGAAAAGGCCAAAGGAAAGAAACTTCCTAACAGAACTCCACTGAAATGGAGCAGAACCAGAACAGGTCTCTATCCCTGTCTGTTCGACTCTATCCCAACTCTGTCCCTAGCCAGAAGATCCCGACTCTCCTTAAATATGAAGCATGATGCTAACGGCATGGAATATTCTTATTGATCGGTCTGGATGTCAGTCAAGGTCTGCCCCATCTATGCCCCCATTCCCAGCTGCCTCACACCTGCGAGAAGTTTTAGAGATCTCAGAGACTTTGGCTCTCAGACAATAAGAGTGAAAAACATTAACTCTGTCCCAGGATGTTATCTTCTTGTTCTCAAACTGAGACCATGCTAGCTACAAAGAACAAAGGTTTCTAACTTCATGAAGGAAAATTAACTCACTTTGGTCAAAGAAGCACAAGGATTTAATTGAAATAACATGTACGCAGTATTAGAGGAAGACAACAAAAATTCTTGTGCAAATCCAAACCCCTCACTTTTTGAGCTTACCCTAATGTCAAATGTATAAACATAAAATGTTGATTGCTTCCTTTCTGAAACATTTTTGTGTTGTTTCTGTACAGATTGTTTGACTCTTCTTCCCTTTAAACTACTACAAGAGTCTAAATCCAACTGAATATTCCTACTATGAATGAAACTGGAGAATCTTACCTATTTGGATTAGTAGGACTTAGACCTGATATTGTTTACAAAGAAAGAAAGATGGTGCAGAAAAGCCACATTTGCAAATTTATCTCTTCTAAAAATCACCCAGCCTTAATTAGAAGTTAATAGGAAAAAAAATCATAGAATCCCCACAGGACTGATGTGCTATTATACTGTACCACATACAATATATGCAGCAACTTATTTGATTTTTTTTTCCACTAAAAAATAACAATATTGCCTGCAGGCATGTAATTTCTCATCAAAAACAATATCTTAAAGAATCTCTGTCCTTTATGAGGATATATATCATCCTTTGATGATTCAAACATAATTTTATTTTCTAAATATTTAAAATATGCTATCTAACAGTGTCTCCATTACTTAGGGTACATCATGCACACTCAAACACGGATACAAATGCAAAGCAATGTGGCTATTTCTTATCACAGCTCAGAGGAACATATGAGCAGTGCTTCTTTTGTGTAATAATGTATTACTCATTAACACTGGCCACGCATGAATTAAAGAATTTTTTGTTAAATGAGAGATAGGGAGCAATGATGCGGACATAAGTTTTATTAGTGTAAAAGAACAGAAAATGAGTCTGTATGTAGACTAAAACTTGCTTTCAACTAGATAGTAACAAAGACTTTTTTTAGTGATCAATTTTATATGAAGATATTTTACAAGATATAGGACTTTGAGTTTTTTGCCTGTGTTTCAACTAATGCTATCTGTAAGGAAACTTTTTAGCATTTTTCTTGAACTGTGATTTTTGAATGTTTCACCTGGAGTCTGCTGCTATTACATAAGTGTGAATCACTGAGCCAAAATGCAAGGGCAAAGTCATAAAGGAAAACTGCATGTCCCATTAAATTTTATTATTTTACTGCAAATACCATATATTCAGTCTGTAACAAATTATTTTAAAGGAAATATGACAATATCCTTGGAAAAAAAAAGTTGTCATCTTCCTCAATTTTTTTTGTCATTGCCACTTCTTTATAACACAAGACCATTAATTTTTAACTATTTCCAGTTATTAAAATGTACACATATATTTTAATACACCATCAGTTTAATGACATACCCACATTTCTCTGTACAATTTTAGATATTTTAGGGTTGTTTCTTTTTTTTGGTAAGGAAATATTGAATAAAACAACAATCAAGCTAAATGAATAATTGCAGAGCATGAACACATATTATTCTGTAATTTTGTCTGTTGGTATATTTTGCTAATGCACTTTTTTTAACTGAGGGAAGATATAGTCTAAGTATTATACAAAACATAAACTTTTATTTTCCCACCACGTGTTATTTTAAACTTGTGTTGGCATAATGATAGCACAGCTAATTCAAAAATCACCAAAACACATTCATTAGTTATAATAAAATTAAAACAGACATTTCTGCCAAATATCATCCACACTTATCTGCAGATGTTGCAAGGTACAGCAGAAAGATAGCTCAGATAATTTCAATTTTTGCATGTATTATACCTGTGTTTGCAAATATCCAACTGTGTATCCCTGTAGGTATCTAGTTATTGAGGTATACGAAAACTGACATATTCCTGACAATTCCCCTTTCATTTCTGCAAGTCCGATCAAAAGCACCAGCTTGAATAACAAGCACTCAACTGTTAGACCATCTACTATTCTGTCTATAACATAAACACATACAATGTTAAGTGAAAGTTTCTGAAGGCAATAACAATATTTAAAAATATTTATCATATTGATGTCACTGTCCATTAAACTATTTCCCTAAAATAGACTTCGGTTGCACATAATACATACTTTTGCCTACATTGCTCCTCCTTTCCAGTGTAAAATTGTGGGGAAGAGCACCCTTCCCTCATACACTTACAGAAACACCCTGCAATGCTGACTAGCAGTCCCTACTCAAAGTTAAAGCAGTAGGAAACAAAGCTTCCCACCTGAAATGCTGCTTGAGAAGGTAGTTTTCATGCAGCAACAGATCTTCACTTGTTTAAAAAAATGGAAAATGTATGGGAAAATGAAGAAAAATTATTAATCTACAAGAAAGAGATCTCCTTTGCTCAACACTAGTGCTAATGTAGCTATTCAAAAAAGTGAATACGACTTTACACAGTGATTAGTCCTACAGAAATGAATGATGCTGTTCTGGGAAGAAAATGCTATTTAGTAGATAAATTAGTCCTTGAGGGTAGATTTATAAGTATTCTTACAGATTGTATATATGACTTCATGCTGTGGACTAGTGACTCTCATACCACGAATGTTTATCAAGCATTAGTACGTCCAACAGATGAACAGTAAGCTCACAGAATGTCACTACTCAAAAATATTCCTAGTAAAGTTTCACTCTCAATTAAAACTTTCTTTCAAATGCAAAGTAATCATTATGAAAAGCTGCCTGAGCATAGAAGAAACCTTTACATTTTGTCTGAAACTAACAGGCCAGTTAGAAGAATCTGGCATAGGAATTAGACAGTTCCCCAGGCTTGTCAATCCATACCTGTTTCAACAGTTATTAACATTAAAAGACAATGGCATGAAAGTAAAATAACCTCAGGCAGCTTGTCTGTAGTGGGAATGACATAAACACCATCAGTCAAGTATCCAAAAATGTCTGTCACCAGTAACATAACACACAGAGGATGCTATCACATCAGCTTATGCAACTACCCCATGATTGGCAGTCAGAAATAGCATTTGTCTGGCTTAAAACTTCATAGTATTTCAGATTTAGTCTACTCCTACAATACTTTTGGAAAAGGCCCTTTTCTTAAGTGCATTGGAAATTTAAAACCCTCTGTGTAAATGTGAAGTGTGCCTCTCTTCCATTGTGAAGTGCTTAAGTTACTGGTTTTCGATATACACCGCTGTTATCTCTACTAACATGATCAAAAGTATAAAAAGATACAAATACAGCTGCCTGAGAAGAGGCAGTTTGCTTAAAGCTGAAGGTCAGAATCCCAACTGTCGTTAAGCAAACAGGATTCTTTATTTTTTCTTTTTTCTCTCTTATTTTCTTTTTTCTTTCTTTTTTTTTTTTTTTTTTCTTCTATGGAACACTTTTAAGATTCAGCACAGCAAAACTATGTCCTTTGCTGAACCAGGAAAAGAGCAAATAGATCCAATTTCAATTATGTGTCATTTTCCCCCAAGAAAATCAGAATAAGTCTTGATGAATGCAGTCTTACAGAACATACCAAGATTAAATCACTGGAAACTTCAAGAACCCTGCTGAATGATGGCTTAAGGCCATGTTAACTGGAGAATCACTGATGAAAGATTGTTTTATTTCAAATCTTTCATCATTACTTAAGGGTAAACAACTCATCATAGAAGTATAAGGAATGTTTAAATTTAATATTTTGAACCATATAAAGCGAGAACTGCACAGAAAGGTTAGGATTCAGGTTTGTAAATCAGGGGCGCTGATTACAGTGAAAAACAGTATCTGAAGATGAAGCTGTAATTTATTCTCACTGGTGACCAGTTGCCCATTTACAGCTGGTTTGTGAACTGATTTATAAACACCCACAGTACCAGAAGGCAGGGGGTAGACTTCCATTCCTTTATGGAAAAATTGGGTTCATACACTAGCAAAGATGGGTCTCCTTTCTGTGTTGCTCACTTGGACTCCAGGCAAAAGTCCTCTTTGGGATCACTCATGTCCTGAGCTGAATTCAAACCCAGGTTCTTCCTGGCTGGTTTTAATGCAAAGAGCAAGCTGGAAAACCAGTTATAAACATAAATGAGTTATTAACAATAGGGAAAAGAAAACTGACCACTGTCGTTTAAAAAGGAATTATATATCAGCATCAGTGTACTCAACAAATGGGCAAAAGCACAATATATATGCTACCATACACTTTTCCTTATTTTCTGCATTAGTTCTTCTAAATGAGGAAATGGCTGACTTAAATGCTACTCTTCCCCCTGCTTGGAAGCTGCAGTCTACTCCTGAACTCTGCTGCCTTAGAGAAATGCAAAAAAACCCACAAGCTCTTGATTTTGTGATATTTGTGGGTAACCTGGGGTTTATTGACTTCCTCAAAAACAAGTTAACTTGACATCAGGGTTTTTTTTACTGGACCCACAGTATTACAATGAGACCATAAGAACAGCTGGATCACAGCAACTAAACATATAATTCTCTCCTTTTACCTAGTGAGATAAGGGCAGGCAGACACATACTATTCTTCACATTTTCATAATAAACCCTAACATATGCATTTGGATAAAATCTTTATAACTTCTAAAATTAATGAATTAGTTTCCATTCCCAAAACCGGTAGTGTAAAATAGTAGATTGAAGCATGGATGAAAGAAACTTGATATACAAATCATAGTGAAATTTTGGACCAGTAGCGTTTTACTGACCTACATAGAGAGAAACTTTTTCTGCTTATATCAGAAAAATTGACATCTTATTTTATTCCCTTGATTTGATCCCTCACGAAGCCCAGGCTTTATACTGAAAAATACATGTATCATGCTTATAAGTACAAAAATCAAATCTGAATGGAGGTTTTTACATACAGCCTACTCGGAATTATGAATTTCTAGTTTTTCTCCAAAACATCCATTAAAGTCAATATTTATTTCTTCAGTATTCACAGTAATCTTCATCAGCATACATACACATTTTTACATGCTGTGATCTATTTAACTCAAAAAGGAGACTAAAATTTTAGATGTGACTACCTTACAAAAATCAAAATGATTTAAACCTCAAAATTTATGGGCTACCACTATTTCTTAACTTAGCGTGCACGCAGATACAAACTGCCTGTAATGTAATTTGACATAATTACATGCAGAAACAAGCAACTCTTTTTCCAGCTTCTTCCTACTCACATTTTCTAGTACTATGTGATCACAGATTTTAAAAATAAACCCTTAGAAATTAAGATATTAAGCCTTTCCACTTAGATTGTTATCTTGCCCTATTAACTTTTACTATACTTATATCTACTTTTTAGCAAAAATGGCAATTTTTGATAGGATATGAAAACTCCAGATATCAAGAAATGCAGACCATGGCATTGCATTTTAAGGACTAGTTAATGACATATCGGATTCTTAGAATTTCTTCTCAGTTGGTTCTTAACCTACATTTTCACCTAAGTCATGTTTCTATAGATAAATAACAAATACCCCTCAGCAAGAAGTATAACTGTCAATATGCAATGCCATATGGAAAGAAAACTAATTATACTCAACACACATTATGATTATTGTTAAACAAACATAATATAGAGAAGTTATATATCTGAATAATGCTGATTGTACTTTATTGCTGATGAGTAACAGCAGCAAGGACAGCATTTTATCAATGGGGGGGAGTGCTGCTGTATCTAGTGACATATACTGGGAGCGCTGCTTCCTGAATCACGTAGATGTCATGGACATGGTACTACACTTGGAAAAGATTCACACTGTCACTGAGCAAACACATTTTGAAATGACATTGGCTTTTTGAGTTTCCTGCATTAATTCACATCCCATCACTAGAGAGAATAGAGGAGATAAATGTCAGACACCCTATTTAACTCACTTATCATTTTTTCAGCAAAGTGATTGCAAGCTATGGCAAAGATTAGGGCAACCTCCTTTCACGTTCAAGAAAATCTACCATGGTAAGATTGTTGATCTTGAGAATTCAAAGCAGAAGCTACATAGGAAGACATTTTGTCATTCCTACTGAATTAATGTTTATAGGAACATACCTATCACAGACCTGTCTTTCCTGGATAGGTTAGCTTAATTATCTAGAGGCTTGTCCATTAGCACATTCAAATGTTCTCTCATTTTACATTTATTAGCCATATTAATTTTTATATGTCCACAGACATTCTCTAATTTGATTATTTCAATTCTAGGTCCAGTCAAAATTATCCATAGCAAAACCTAGGCAGAAAAAAAGCAGCTGTAATATTGACTTCATGTTTTATTTATGGAATATAAACTTCAGTTACAGGATTGATTTTCTTTTCTTTGAAATTAAAATGAAATGCTAAGCTATTGAGAGGTTTGGCCAAAGACAAACTTCCTAAAGAAACAGGCAAATTCATACTATCATTGAGCAAGTACCATTTTGAATGGATTTGACTGTTTTCCAACAGCAGTTCAAAGAGTTATCTATTGGGGAGACTTCACAAAGCACGTCTCATTTGCTGAAACAGAGATAATATATATTGGTGAGCTGTTGCTCTTATTTGGAAGATGATTAAAAGATCACCTTGCTGACAGACTTGGTTCCCTTTTCTACGTCATTAATTCCAAATTGGCTTTTTTATTTTTTCCTGTTAGCCAACAGGCTTATTTTTTTCCTCCTAAATTCAGGGTTATTTTTAATTATGTCTAGTTTAGAAACAAATGATGCTTCACAATAGATCAGTTTTTACTATTTCATTAATAGAAAAATAACAATATTATGTCTGTATTTTAACATTCAAATTACACATATTTTTTAAGGAAAGGGTTGGCTTTAAAAAAAAAAAAAAAAAAGCAAGGAACTTCAGATAAGTTTTCCACCTTTACATTACATGATAATAAACATGCAGGCTAATCATTCCATAATGCTACCCAATAAAACAGTAGTTTCATAAAAGCTGGTAGTGACTTTATGCCGCTGCAGTTTACAAAAAATTCATTGCAAAATTAAGTCCATAGATACAAACATAGAAAAACTAAAAAATGCCCCACATTTTCAAGATGTACATCTTTCCAGAAAGTAAAGGGACCTAGATTTCTATCATTTAGAAGCAGACCAAGATTCCTCATAATTCTAATCAATATGCAGCTTTCACTTCAAAGTAAGTCTCAAATCTTCCTGAGACATTGGAAGACCGGTACCTGTCATACAGATTTTACTAAATCTGAAGCTTAACCCCCAAAGCCATGCACGAACACTATATGAATGCATTGTTAGAAAAAAAGCATGAATACAGTTTAGAAATATTTACATTATTTTTGTGAACGGAATTGTTGCTTCTATCTTCCCCATGGCATCTAGAATAATTGAAATGGGTGACTGCTCAGTTTTAACTAAGTAAAAAAAATAATCCATCTAATACGAAGCAATTCAAAACTTGTTTGAAAAGATATAGTGATCTGTCTTGCTACGTGGTCATGAAAACCTATCAAACAACATTGTAAGTTTGATCCACCAAACACCTGTAAAATTTAAACAGAATATGATGTTTATTCTGCTTTCTGGAACATTTACAAATTGAAAAAAAAAAAAATAAAGAACAAGTGCAATGAAGTTTCCAAATAAAAATATTTCTCCTGTATTTTTATATAAAATTTTCATAGCAATGGTAGCTCCTCCCAGCAGGAGGGAGTAAATTAATATTTTTGCCATAAATAACACCTTACTTGGCTGTACTTGCACATTAATACACTATTTTATAAGTTTCCAAACCGACTAAAATTGAAAAGGATATACTAAATTATATGACTATTTAAAAAATAAAATGCACCTTGCAGTCAACAGCTTTCCTCTATTGTTTTTTCCATTAATTAACTACAGTTTTAACCTCAGATTAACAAGATTTACAAGAAAGATTTAGTAGCAGTTGGAAGCAGCTGGAATTGTTAAAAACAAACTTTTAAAAGTAGCCATGCTTTAGGAGAGAAAATGTAAAAAATAAAGCTTTTTTAGAGCTAAAATGTTCAATTCTCTGTATAGGTTAGGATAACATTGTATGAACGTACTTGAACTACAGTTACAGAAAATATGTTCACATTTTCCTGCTTCAGCGAAATCTTCATATAGAAAAGACTGAAATGCAATTAATGTGATATTGATTTGAAGAAGAGAGGATACTTAGGGTCACTTTTTAAAACCATGCTACATTAAGAGGAGTGGTGATTGTGACTGACAAAGCTTATTTTTAATTAAGCTTCTTGGACATCTGAAGCACAGTTTCCTTCCTGGCCATAAACTAAATTTCCTTATTTGAAATAAATAAAAAAGAAAAGATTTAGTGCAAGATGTCCAGAGAATTTAAGGCTGAACATCCCAAACTGACAAAGGAACTACTCACAGAGTAAAATCCATTCTGTAAAAAGTTCTTATTTATTTAGCAGGGAAAAGGCCCAAGTCCTGTCTTTGAGAGATTCAATGCTGACTGGAACTTCATCCCAAGATCATCAATTACTGTAAAGAGAAGAACCTCAGTTGTATAGGAATACACTATTTAGAACCTGAAATCTCTGCTAATTGGTGTATTTGTGATTAATTTGCATATCTACCTGAAACCTGAGAATTTTGACCATTATATGAAATAAACTGTTGCATATTTGTAACAGGAACCCTATTTTGGAGGTTAATGAGCTGCTCTAGTTAAATCTCAAAAAATAGATGCTGGACTTAATAATGTTAGACCTCTCTCAGAAAATATAGTCTTGATAAGACTACTGTAAAAACAATGCGTAACTACTGGGAAGGAGTTAATAATTTAAAAGACAAATGTGCTACTGTACAAAATTCACAAAAGGACTGGATACTTCTTCAGGTAAGAGAAAATTTTGTATGCTGTTCTCAGAGACTATGAGGCCATACGTAATTCCTGAAAAGCGTCTTGTAGTTTTCTGAAAGGAGCACATTTTCTACTTTTATTTCAAGGACATAACAAGTTATAGATGTGGTAGTATTTTCAAATAGTGAACAATTTGAACTATTTAAATTTAGAGTTATTTCTAACTAAAATGTATTTACTATGTTATTGAAGTTAAGTCATATTTCAGTATGTTTCCCCACAAAATACTGTCAAACATATTAAAAAACTGAAGCGTCTGTAACAATGTATTAAGTAACTGCTCTGCAGTTATGGAAGCTGAGGTGACTCTAGAAAATCTCACAGGGTTATGTGGTCCGCAGTCACATAAATCTTTCTCTACCACTATATACTGGTAGTAGACACACACATGGGTCACTCTTAAGAATTGCTTTAGTTCTCACTACTAGCCAGCAGTGAAATGGAAGTTTATCAGCTTTACCAATCGCCCCAATGCAGCTGCCATTCTGAGTGTTAAACAGCCTACTTGGCTGGGTTAATGCTGATAGCAACATGCAGTGGACTTCTAGCAACCTCTCAAATTGTTATGTAGATGGATAGACAGCGAACACTAAATATTATTATTTTCTTTTTATGTGCACAAATTTGTCCAAAATTTTCATGCCTAAATTGTACATGAAGTGGAATATCCCATGCTGAATACATAGTTAAGTCCACATTAGTAGCACACAAAACTTTCTGTGCTCATTCACACAGGCTGTCTTTCTCAGCTTGTCTTCATTCAGTGACGAAAGTGTTTCAAAGGCTTGAAAATGTTAACCTGCTAACAATCTCATACACCTTGCACACTGTAAGTAGCCAAATGTAATGCAAGCTGAATAGTGACAGAGAATGAAAAATAGATTGGGTGTTTCAGTTTGGAGCAGTAAATTATCATGTTATTCATTGAACTCTCCCTAGGCTCAGCCAGCCATACATCATCTGTCAATACTCCAAATTCAATCTATAAATTAATGTCACAATTTTTGTGCTGTCACTAAATGTATGCTATTCTCAGGAGAGGTCAGGAACCACAGAAGTCACATGATTTTAGTGTGTGATATATATTCAAAAATCCCAGGAGATCTGACCTATATTCCATGTAGATGAGCAGAAGCCCTTTTATCTCAGCTGATAGCTGCCTTCCACGCCGGTGTCAGCAAACTTGTGGAGAGCAGGTGAGGTATTACACCAGTTCCAAAGAGAAAGGAGGTAGAAATATGCCAAAAGACAATTGGTATGAGTTAAGTAATTGTACCTTCTATTATTGTTACAGAATATTTTTGGGAAGCGGGGGGGAGGGTGTGGAACTAATGGAATAAAGGAAACAATCTAGAAGTCCACAAGCTGTGTACTTCTCTGTTGGCATATTAATACTGAGTCAGTGACACCCCAGTACTTTCCAGAGGAACAGACTGAAAGGATTAGGAGTTTGAATGAGTGATAAAGTAAATAGATGTGCATAAAAATCAAGAGCCTTAATAATACTAGTCCCAATTAAAAAAAAAAAAAAAACCATCAAAAAACCAATACAGGCACATAGTAAGCGATAGACGTTCACATTGGATTATCTTAAACTTGCTTATTCGCTAACAGTTCCTTGATGCATGAATATTTTTTTATTTAAGTATTGGGTTCAGATGGCAAGATTTTGGTAGTGAAGGGTGTTGCAGTGGTGGTTTCTGTGAGAAGACACCAGAAGCTGCCCCCATATTGACCTGAGACGGTTCCAGTCAGCTCCAAGATGGACCTACCACTGGCTAAACCTAAGCTCATCAGCAATATCGATGATAGCACTTCCATGAAAACACATTTAAGATACAGGAAAAACTTTGCACAGGAGTGTGTGATAAGGAGTGAGGAAAAAATGAGAGAGAAAAAGCCCTGCAGACACCAAGGTCAGAGAAGAACAAGATGAAGGAGGTGTTCCAGGTGTCCCTGCAGCCCCTGGAGAAGATCGTGGTGATGTAAGTTGTCCCCCTGCAGCCTGTGGATGACCATGGTGGAACAGGTATTCACACTACAGCCTGTGGAGGATGCCACAGCAGGTGGGCCTGCCCTGGAGAAAGCTCCAGCTGGTGAGAACCCTGGAAGGATCTGTGGCTCTTGGAGAGGAGTGTATGCAGGAGTAGGTTTTCTGGCGGGGCCTGTGTCCTCATGTGGGACCCACACTGGAGCACTCTGTTCCTGAGGGACTTCACCCCATAGGAAGGATGGAAAGGATCCATGTTGGAAAAGTTTGTGAAGGACTGTATACTATAGAATCATAGAATGTCCTGAATTGGAAGAGACCCACAAGGATCATCGAGTCCAACTCCTGTCCCTGCATATGACAACCCCACAGTTCACACCATGTGTCTGAGGGCATTGAACCTCATGCAGGAGTAGGGGAAAAACATGCAAAGGAAGAAGTGGCAGAGATGAAACGTCATGAACTGACCACAATCCACATTTCCTGTCCCCCTGCCCTGGTTGAGAGGAGGCAGAAGAGCTGTGAGTGAAGTTAAGCCTGGGAATAAGGGAGGGCTGTCAGGAAAGTGCTTTTAGTTTTGTTTTTTAATTAATCACTATTCTACTCTGTTATTAATTGGCAATAAATTAAATTAATATTCCCCAAGTGTGCTTTGCCTCTATCAGTAACTGGTGAACAATCTCACCATCCTTATCTTGACCCACGAGCTTTTCATCATTATTTTCTCCCTGTGTCCTGCTGAGGAGGGAAAGTGAGAAAGCAGCTTGGTGGGCACCTGGTGGCCAGCCAGGGTCAAACCACTACAACATAACCACATTCTCTGTGTCTTAGATATGAATGCTGGAAATAGAAGTAGGTTTGGAAATTTTGGAAATAGAGGTAAGGCAGATTTCTTTTATCTGACAATGCAGTGTGAATATTGTCATTGAATGAGAAGCATGGGAAATATGCAGAGGCATGATGCCTTCCCAAATTAAAGCTGCACAATTTACAGACCAGAGCTGGCTTGTGGCCAAGACTGGTTGTATCTAGGTATGAAGACGTAACAACAACAACAAAAAATTATTGACTCTTCATTAGGCAATGAAAAATATAACCCTCTGCAGATGACACATTTTAACACAGTGGTAACATTTTGGCAAGTTTTTAAAGGATAACACTCAAGGCAGTGATGATTCGTTTTGAAGTGTGCTATTCTTAGAGCTGGTTAGATTTTTCTGACTAAGTGGAGATTCATCAAGACCTAAATGCACTGTCAAAAATCTACCCGTCTCTTTGCCTGTCTGCCTGGCAGGCTGCTGAAGAAACCATGACTTCAGCATCAAAGGCAGTTGTATCATGTTGATGGGGGTCAGAAGCCTAAATGTCTGGGGAATAATAGCTACACAACAGCAACCAGGCTCTGGAGTCCTGCCTGAATTTCCAAGGAAAACATCTTGTTTGAATTTCCTTCTTCCAAGAACATTTTAAAAAATGTTTTAAAATTGCAGTCTTTAGAACACAGTAAATTTGAAACTATACAAATGTACACTATTGCATTTTGTAGCGTTAGGTACTAGAAAGTATAAGCCTAGGAAAGAAATAAAATCCATTTTTCTTGTTTTTACAAAAAACTTCTTAAAATGCAAAGTCTCATTCACTTCTCTTCCAAAGTACTTACCAGAGCAGAGGGCCCTAAAACAAATTATTAAATTAAAGACTACCACATGCGTAGTACAGCTGCGATCGATTTACCAAGATGGAAGAGACAGGTTTTTATTCTGGTTTCAAATATATGATGCTATGCTCTTTTCAACCTGAGTCCTCCTGATACATTTTTGTTTCCTTTAATTACGTCCAAAAAAACCTAATCCAAGAAGACACAATGTACCAGAAATGATACACACATATACCATAATATACATATACACATAGAAATAGATATAGCTTATATTCCTTAGGACAAGGGGGCTTCCCAAGATTACTTCAAGCCTTATTTTCTATCATAAATATATATATAAAGTATGCAACAATTTGAATGAGTGTTTTTTTTCAGGAGGAAGAAGGCATAGATTTACTCCTGCTCCGGAACATAGTTCATCTGCTCTCAGGTAGTGTGTAAAGACAAATGTGTAATTCCTCTGATGAGTGCCAAGGTATGGCCACAGAATACAAGCATCTGGCTAGATCAGAAATAAGTGGATGAAGAGGAAGAAAGAGGAATTTTTCTCTATTTTGCATATTTTTTTTAATATTTCACATTTCTTCCTGGTAATAGGCGTTGCAAATCCATGCTACAAACTCTCTGTCGGAGATTCTTTTGCAGGCTTTGTCACATCTGCCATTCAGTTAATGAACCTGCATTTCCATTCCCTATTCTGCAAACTGCTAATAACTAAAAATATGAGCAATATTATGCATAAAACTCATCAAGATTCTGAGACGGTTTTCAGGAATACTTTTATTATTGTGCGTGAATGCCTTTTGGCAGTGCAAAACAGACTAATATTTTAAATGCAAGGTGTAGGACATTGTAGGATACATAGCATGAAGACGTTCAAATACATAATGCTTTATTGCCTTACCTTCTTAATAAACATGTTTACATGATAAGAAATAGATTTGGAGTTTCACACTTACACTACGATTAAAAAATATCCTAAATGTCATTGAAATTAATTTATGCCATGTTTTATACAAAGGATAAAACAGTATTTCCAAACCTTTGTTTTCTAGGACTAGCACTTCTTTATGACAGTGCATTTTTCAAATCCACTAAGAATCTCAAAATGGGATAATGAAGAAATCTTGTCATATATAGGTGCACAAAGTACCACTAATTGTAGATTTCAGTTTAAGGTAAACAGTCAGAAGTTAATAATTTTTTTTTTTCCTTGTAAGCCAAATGTTAGACGATGGTTTTAGACTGCGTTTTTATGGACTTGTGCCATCACACTTATACAGACTTCGTTCTGTTCTAAAACATGGAGAGTGCAGATATTATAAGGTTCATCAGAAGTTTAGCAGCTTATGAAAAAACAAACAAACAAAAAACTAACAAAAAACAACAGGAAGCAATTATGAAACTTTCCATGAACGTCCAATAATCAATTACATACCCTCGTATGCTACACCCTGGACTTAACCATCACTAACCTACTTCTACTCTGCTTACTGGAAAAGGTTACTATATGCTGAATTTCTAGGGCAGTCACTTAGAGATTCATGTATTTCTCCTAGTCTCTCTAAAATAAAAATTCAGCTGACTTTGCAGCATATACAAGATGAAACTGAAATCTGCTTGCTGCTTTCTGATTACCTTCAGAAATTGTTCAGCTTCTGCAGGCAGGAAGATTTTTTCCTATTCTTTTACTCTCGTGGAGTACCACACACACTCTAAAACTATTCACTATTACCTTAGCTATCTTTGACTTTTGTTCCTATGGGAACAGTTTGTATTTCCTATAAATTTCAATCCCTTTGGGTAACACTGTGATAAGGAGTGCACATACAGTGCCTGCACTTCAGTATATTTGTCCAGGAAGAAAGAATAATGCAGAATTGCTCTACTTATCTAGACACACTATGTTAAACATTAGTAAATAGTGTTCAGAGAAGTTTACAATATATGAACAACAAGGGTAACTGAATGCTTATCATACCTCCAATACACACAACAACGTAACAAAACTTTAGGGAAAAAAAGAAAAAAATTCAGTCTTCAAATGTTTTGACGTTCAGAGCCTTAAATTTAGGGTTTCCCATATTGCAGTCCTGGATTAAGTTTACCTTTTACGATTTACACATTCAGAAATCTTACAGTTTTCCTGCTCATTTTTCTACGGTGCCTGTGCACTCTTCTGCTAAGGTAGAAGTTAACCTTGTTTCCTTGCTATTCCCCATTTGCCCTACAAACTGAGAATACAGCAGCATTCTCAGCTCAGGGACCTGCTGGGACAAGTACTGAAGGGATGATGTCCAGTTTGTGTGTCTACTGTTTTCAAATTTAGCAGCTGGCAATTCTACTAAAACCAAACCAAACCAAAACCAAACCATAGCAAACCAAACCAAACCATACCAAAAACCACACACAAAAAAAGGAGTTTGTCTTCCTCGAATTTATATTTTTTAAAAATGCTAATTAATTTCAGAATGGTTTGCATGGCTGAAAATGATGGAAAGTAATTGTGTAGCACCTGTTCCATCAGTGGCTATGACCTGAATATAGGGTGGTATTTTCTGCATTCCTCCCATTTGCTAGTTACACATATTATCAATGTTTGTCAGAAAAGTGTAACAGCATAGTTCAGACAGATAACAACAAAACAATGAGGACCAACAGAAAGGCAACCAACTATGAGAAATGAGAGCAAAATCCAAATATTTCTAATTTATAAATGCTAAAGTCAGAATAAAGATGCATATCTTTAAGCAAACATGAAAAAATAAGAAATAAAAGTAATTATTTATGAAAAGGGAACTATTTATCTAGGACAAAATATCTACATCCTAAATATTAATCTTAGAATATAACATTTATAACCATGACTCAGACTGAACTTCGCCCTAAAAGTGAATATTGTTTCAAATATTATGACCAAAAAGGAAGAACATAGGAATCCAGAGCAACATATTTAACTTCATGCAATGCCTGTCTTTTCACTCTCTTGTTTGGATCTCAAAATATTGTGGCTTATGCAGAAGTGCAAACACGCATCTGACCACCAATGAACCACGTGCTTTCTGCAGAAGTAAGGCCCCTTCAGTATGCAAAATAAAATAATCACAAACATAAAGTAGAAAAGGTGGGGTCATAAATTTTCATATAACAACTCCTGTCACTTCAACAGAGAAATACACCACCCTTCGGAATATTTTCAGCTATATAGGACTTCGTTTCTGCATGCCAAAGGTGAACTTTGTATTCCTCTCTCCAGCACCAAAACTGCATTTGGGAAGCTGTTCTTCAACTCCACCACCTCCGTGATCCTGGAGCTTCAAACTCACAGAACAGTGAAAATGGGAACTTTAAACTGGTTGATTTTAAAACTTATGTTACCATTTCTATTGTTGGTAAAAATAAAACCTCAGTGTTTCACTGCAATTTTAATCTGAAACCTCCAGGTTTCTTAGCTGTCAAAGGATATAGTGAAATGACATGTGTCAAACTCTTCAAGCACAGAGTATTTTTGCTTCAGAAAACTATAAAGAAGAAAAATCCCAGCTCATAATCAGTAGTAATTTGGCAATAGCCCAAAAGATTTTCACTACAAAAATGAATTGAATTTGTGCCTTTTAAAATGAATCGACAAACGACGAAAATGTATTTAAAAGGAAAAAAATATGTACAGAACTAAAAAAACCACATTGCTGAACAAATTGCCACTTGACACCAACAGCCTTTCATTTTCAACAAAAAGAAAACACCTTTTTTTTTCAGTTATAACAAGACTTACTTATCACAGTTTGACTGCACTCAGAAAAAGTTGAAAGCATAAGAATATAGAAGAAAAATACTGTTTATGCTACAGATGCATGTAAGAGATATATCAAGGTAATCAACACAGCAGTAAAAATTCAATAAATTCAAATGGTAGATTCAGTCAAAATAACTGCAAGAATACTAGTATCAGTTAAGCTATATCAATATCGTGTAATGATAGATAAACCCCTAGACCAGAAGTTTCAAACGGAATAGCTGATTGACTTTAGGAATACTCCAGTTGTATTTTCTCCATGACTTGTACAGCGTCAGTTTTGAGGGAATGCCAAAGCATAACCTCTTAAAAACAGTGAAAATGTTTCTTGATTGCAACAATTCTAGAACTGCAATTCATGCATGCCTGGAAAGAAATGAACCACTTCTATTAATCTACTTCTATACAGACTAGGGCATTGTACTGAAAAGAAGCCAGACAAACGTCAGTATCTTGGGGGACGTCTGCATTTGTTTTACAGTTGTGGTTTTAATACTTCTCTGTGATTTTGCCCCTTTACTTTTTCTATACTCAAATCACCAAAATTACATTTCCGCATTAATACACTTTGTCTCTTGTCTCTGAATCCATATTACTGACAACCCCCAATTTGGTTATGTCAATTGGTTTAAAAGTTCATCAGTTTTTCTCATATTCTGTCATTTAGAAATCAAAATAAATTTTACACAAACCTCTGCTGGTGGGTCCACTGGTCCTAAAAGAGCCAGGGAATTGCAACAATTAATATTGTGCCCGCATCACTAAAAGAAAAATCATGCTCCAATATGCTCTGTTGCTGACCTAGTACAACCCAGAAACTTCATTCCTTGAAAGCTAGGTACAATCCTCGCCATGCTAGTAACTTCCATAACCATAAACTTCTAGCTTTATTCAGTATTCATGTCTGCCAACTTCATTTTCTTGCTTGTCCTGCATAGTATCACACAGTATCACAGTATGTTTGGGATTGGAAGGGACCTCAAAAGATCATCTAGTCCAATCCCCCTGCTGGAGCAGGAACGCCTAGGTGAGGTCGCACAGGAACATGTCCAGGCATTGCTCACTGCATCATATCTAGAAATTTAGAGAGTTTACAGGGCATGTCAGAATGTCTTTCTCAGTGCAGACACTTAAGTATACTGCCACATTACAGATATTAGGCTTGCAAGAAGAGCTTCACAACAGATATGTGTCTGAACACAGCTATATCTACACAAAGCCAGCACACTTACCTGAAAAAAAACCCCAAGAAAAACAACAAAACAAAACCCACCCCAACAATTTTTTTTTTTTTTTTTAAGGTATTAGGGAAAGACAGCACCTCAAACCCAATAGCAAGCTGGGATAATATACTGTGGGATAATATACTGTGGACTGCAGAAAACAAAACAAACAAACCACAAACAAAACCAGCCAACCAACCAACCAAAGAAACCGAAACAAAACCCACATGGGAACGGGGAAGAATTTCTGTGAGGCTGTGTGGAACCTCACTGATTTAACTCCTAGAAATTTTCCTCTAAATTTTCAATCTGTGTTGCGTCTGAATGGTCATTGCAACACAGACTGAGACTGGGCATATATACTGTATTTGTTCTTGTGATAAGGTCACATTGTATCTTAAAATCTTCCCCTTTTTTTATCTCCTGCAAGTATTTAAAAGACAACAGTAAGATCTTTTTAACCTTTATTATGTTGGATTAAATAAACTCAATTTCCCCAAAATGCTTCATTTTTCTTCACAGTATTCTGTTCTTCCATTTAATCTTCTTATACATTGAGCAAACTTTATGTCAAGTCTCAATGTGTTAGCAACCCAAGAGTTTTGCATTTCCCTGTTTCTAAAGCAACTCACAATTTCAAGATTCTTGATAATAATAATAATAAAAAAGTTAAAATTCGCTTAACAGCAATAACTTTCACATGGTTTTCAGGGAGGCTGAAACTGAGACCTTAGCATGGCAGCAAATTCACATGGTCTGAAGAATTCTCACTTTAGAGTCTGTCTTAAGTCTGAGTTACAGGCCACTTTTCATGTTATTTATTTAGCCATGACTTGTCATAAGTTTACTTCCATTGAAACAATTCTGATGGTAACTGAGAGAGTTTGAAAATGTTTCCTGCTAATCACCAAAGTCACAAGACTCTGCCCACTACAGCAGATGTCAGAAAGAGATACAGTGACAGCAATTGGCTTCCTTCTCTCCTTGAAGAGGGATAATTCTTCTTTAAAGACTTGTTACTCCATGCTTTTAATTAGGGAACTGGAATATCAGAGACTGGTTTGCTCTTCAAAATATTTCAATAGAGCTTCAGAATTGAACAGATTTCTACAGCTGTTATAGATGTTGGGAACACTGCTTGTAGTGATGGGAACAGCTAGATGATAACAAAAGCATATGGAGGAATTTTGTTTTTCTACAGAATATACTCATTAGCAGATGAGGACTACCAAAAACCAGAGGCTCCTCAGACGACTAATTTGCTGAAATCCTAACAGAAATATGGGGACCACAGCCCCTCCAGAGCTCAGACTTGCCAGTGGCTGACTTGAAGACATTAAGGAAACTGAGGGCCTAGAATCTGGAGGAACTTCAGTAAAAACTCATAGGTTCCCAGCTTGCACACCCAGTGGGCTGGTATCACAGCTTTCAGGTTTTCTGGGGAGGACCGAAGTGTTCTGTATCTTTAGAGACCTATTTTAAAACAGAATAGCATCTTACTGTGCTTAATTCCATAATTAAGAAAGCTAAGTACCAGAAAAGTGTGCTACTTTTCATCACATGGACTTTTAGACTGCACAGAAAAAAAAGATATCAGCTCATTATATCAAAACCAAAATTATACGGTTATTTCAAAACACTTCCTGGTACAACTCTGACAAAACCTGTGCCTCACATTGTTCAGTCCAATACAAAACCAGCTCAGCTTTGAACATTGCTTCCTCCTCCTTTCCAAGAAATTATTGACTCTATGCTCAGCAGACCTTTTGCAACATGTACAGCATTACTGTCCTTTGATCTGCCCCTGGAGGTCAAGATGGTAGGAAACAGTATTTCCTTCTGTATACTTAGAGACTCCATGCTGGAAAAAATGTTGCTATCATGAAACTTTGGGTTCCTAAATAATTCAGGGTCAAGCAGCTCTGATTCTTGAAGATTTTTGACTGAGTCAAAACCACTTGAGTGGTTCTTTCCCACTGAAGCCATGGAAAATAATAGGTGTTAGTAAAGGTATTATTGCATTAACCAAAGTGGCCTGATTTGTGGCCATAAACCCAGTGCGTACACCCCTATACACCATGAGATTGTTAAAAGTTTAGGCATTGTCCCATAGAAACCATTGCCACTAAACAGAGAAGGCAGATCATAGCATCTTCAAATCAGAGACTGTCTTGAGTTGGAAGGGACCCACAAGGATCACAGAATCATAGGGTCCAGCTCCTGTCCCTGCATATGACAACCCCACAGTTCACACCATGTGTCTGAAGGCATTGTGCAGTCTCTTCTTGAACACTGTCAGGCTTGGGGTCATGACACCTCCCTGGGGAGCCTGTTCCAGTGCTCCACCACCCTCTGGGTGAAGAACCTTTGTTGATGAGAAGGTCTACAGTAGACACCTACTACGATATCACCTGTGTCAGTTTGCCCTTTGGTCTCTGCCCACAAGCTCCCCACTGTTTTTGTCACTTCACCCAAGGCTCCATCCACTCAAAACATGTTTTGGCATAGAGCATAGCCTTAAGGTAAGGCACCTCATACCTCTCATCTTGTTAGAACCTTAAGGTACTTGTATATAGAACTGGGTTCAAGGTTAATGGGTTGAATCATGGTTGTTACAGAAGAAAGGGGTGAATGGGCCAGACATGCTGAATTTTCTTAGGTTTGCCCTTTTTTGGTGAAAGAATACTGAAGTTATGATTTGCTGTCACTCTTCAAATATACCTGCACCATAGTACTTCTACAGAAGGAATAAGATCTTTTCATTAGAGAATACAGGGAACACATGTGTAGGCAAATGGAAAAAGTTTCTGTAGAACAGATTACAGTGCTGTTGAAATATAATTAAAATGTTTTTATTTGGTTATTTAAACATGTTATAGAGTCATTATTAGTTATACACATTAGAAATTAAAGTATTTATTTTGAACTGTTTATCTAATAATCTGTTAAAATGATCCTAGAAAGTCACAGATTTTCTATGTGTGTGTTTTTAAATTTAAATTAATAAACAAAAGTCTGTCAATCCGTATTTTGTGATGGGATGTACATATAAATGTTTGCAGTACTTGATCCAAAATCCACAATCCACGTAATTCATGACCTTACACACTATTAACCTACCTCCTTCACAATTCTTGAATTTTGTTTCACTGTATTTAAGTTAGATTGTACACCATGCAACGTTTATATGATAATCTTAAGATATAATTTTAAAATGCGCAGTTTAAAACATCACTAAACAAAGAGGAACATTATAATTAAAAAATTACTCATTCTTTTTAAAAACTTTTTTTTTCAGGGAAAATATAGCCTAGGGCACAGATATGTATAACTGCATTTTCAAACAAGAAATCAGTGCACTTTAATAGTGCAGAGTTCAGTGTCTCACAAGTAACTACCTGTCATTATGTACCATGATGCTGAAGTCTGTTCTCAACTCATTCATTATACTATGTAGTTGTTCAAATCACAGACTGCTTGACATCCAGCTTTACAATATCCTAAGGTTTTAGCTGGTATTTACCTCTTATTTGCAATGGTATGATAATTATTACTTTAGTAAGTGCCTATAGCAAAACTTGGTAAAAGAATGTTTCACATCTTGACTTAATAAAAATTTCACAGTTATTTTTTACTCAGTTTTCCAAGTTTAGCTGAAAATCTCTGGTCTTTAGACCATCTGCATGCTGTCGAAGATAAGTAATGGAAGAAAGAGCTCTGCAATACTCCCAACACCTCTCAAAGTAAAATAAAAAAACCCAACCAACCAAACAACCACCACCAACAACAAAAAAAACAACAAAAAAACAAAACAAAAACCAAAAACAAAAAACCCCAACCCATCAAAAAAACTACCAACCCCCCCAAAATGTAAATCCCAAACTCCTAAATTCCTGTTTACAACAGAGACCTTCAAGCTAAGGATTTCTATCTAGTGTTTTAAGTTAATTCATCTGAGCAAGACTTTGATGTGTAACTTGATTTCTTCAAGCTAGAGATGCAGTACCAATTGCTTACCTGACTCACACGCAAATGTCTTTGACGTCTCATCATGAAAGATAATTGCTACTGCATGCTTCTTTGTCTCTCGAGGCAACCTCGTTATGTTTTTGATGTTGTGCAGCTCAGTTACCTTAAAATAAAGAAAAGTATTTTAGGTCAGAGTATAAATACTACAAATAACAATATTAACCATAACTACTCAATTTTTACTATAATGTATGGTTTTGCCCCTAAGGCTATTTACATTTATAAGTTTTTTAGTTGACAAAACTACATAAATAACTGGAGTCTAAAGCTGTGAAACTTTCTATAAAATGTATCAAAAAGTGAATGGTCTACTTCTCTAAAAAAATACTACTTGAAAAGAATTATTACGATGACAAGAAGACAGTCTTATGATTATTCTATAATATATTTTTCCATTTTTGTATTCATGTAACTTTTATCAGCTTCAGAGTCTGCATCAAACACGTAGCCTAATGTAGGAACAGCAGTGTCTTATTAGTTAAGGGGAATAACTCAATTATCATGCCAATTAGTATCACTACGTTTGTAAAGATAGATTTTCATCTATCTTTAAAACGTAATTGTCACCACCACAAGAACTCCCAATTTTATTTTATTTTTCAAATATTAGAAAAGCTTGTCAACAACAAAAAATAGTCTTGTTGCAAATTTACAGCATAAACAATATATTTCCATTTTCCTTCAATGCAAGTAGACAACTATAATTAACACAAATGGCAGAAAAATGTTATTACAACCAGGGCTTGTAGCACAGCCTATATTAAACTACTTAAGATTTCACATTATAAAATCTTTTCACAGTTTCTTGGAACTCTGGGCAAACTTTATCTGTTTATAGTTAGCTTTTCTGGGCAGGACGTCTGCCTTGGGCAGAATTCATTTTTTTAAAATGTCATCCATATGAGTTTGGCCATCTACGACTAGAGACAAATGGACTGAATGTGGGTGGTTTGTTTTGTTTTGCAATTCTTATGCTCCCTGTGCATAATGCTCTAGCATTCCTTTTCATATGCTGGAAAGAATGTTTTTAAGAGATAAAGATTTTATATGATGCATTAAAAAAAAATGGATCATGTTGGGGAAAAGATATGCAAAAGAACATTGAGAGCACATGAGAAGTGAGAGCCATCAAGAAGCCAGGGAAAGAAACCGAGATAAAGCATGAAGTGGAATGTGTAGGTGCCGATGACAAACCTCAGACCAGAACCGGAGACTGCTATGGGGTCTCTCTTGTCAGCCTTCAGCAAAACTCACTGCAGTTTGTCAATATCTTTGCTGTAACGGGTGGGGCAAAACTGGATGTGATACTCTAGATATGATCTAATGAATGTTGAACAGAGGGGGATAATTGCTCCCTGTATTGACTGGCAATGGTCCTGGTCATACAGCCCATAAAGCTGTTGGCCATCTTTCATGGCTGATGCACCAAGCCCCAGGGCCCTTCCCCGAGGGGTGGTCCCACCCTGTCCATCCCAAGCCTGTGCCATCACAGGGGGTCCTCTGTCCCAGGGTCAGCACCTGGCAATTGCTCTTACTCAGTTTTACAAGGTCTCTATCAGCCCATTTCTCCAGCCCATTCAGGTCTCTGGAAGTCAGCCTGACTACTGAAAACATATTGATTGATCCTTCCCAATTTGCTGTCTGCACAGTTGGTGAGTGCATGCTCCATTACCTGCTCCATGTCCCTGATAACAATACTATCCAAGAGAGGTTCCAGTATAGACCCTCGCAGTCCTGCACTTGCTACCAACCTCCAGGTATAGTATAATCCATTAACCATGACCTTCATGGTCTCACTAGCTGACCAGGTTTTCATCATCTAGACATACACCCACATAGATGATAACATCCCAACTTGGATAAAAGAATATCGTGGAAGACAATGTCAAAAGAGTTGCTAAAGTTGAGTACCAAGTGACATAGAAAAATCATAGACAGCTATCAGAATGGTCAGGCATGATTTACCCTTGTCAAATCCATGCTGCCCTTCCCAATTACTATCTTCTCCTTCACATGCACAAGAATGTTTTAAGAGGACTCACTCCATGGCTTTTCCCATGGGCTGAAACTAGTCAGCAAGACCTGTAGTTTCCCAGGTTGATCTTTTGGCCCTTTTCTTGGACACAGTTACAATATTTGCCTTGCCATTTGGTTCCTAACCCCTTACAATTTTATTTTTGGTTATGCATTTTCAGGGCTTTGCAAGAATCCATTTATTTCTCTATTTTTTGCTTGAGGGAAAGAGAAGGGTTGAAGAGCACAGATACCAATGTCCCATTAAAGAATGTTACGGTTAATTTTCCCTGATCTATGTATGGTGAATGATCTAGTAGGTCAGAGGCCTCCTATGGCTTACCCAAATCACTAATCTCAAGGAAATCCCATAAAAAGGAAAAGAGATCATTAGTAGACAGAGGAGAGATAAGACTCTAGAATTCTAAACCTGAGGGAGTAATACCAAATCCAGAAGTCATTACTGAATTCTGAAGACCCAGAAGGGCCCAAAGTAGGAGACAAGGAAGATATGGGTCTACCAGTCCTGCTAAACAAGAAGAGGCTATGAGAGTAAAAGATTTAAAAAATATTTGGGACCAAAAAAAAATAAAAATCCAGGTTATTCTTAAAAATAATTTATATTTTTTAAATAATTTAAAGAAGCACATAGCTTTCTTCTCCAAGGTTCAAAAATATAACTGACAGTGCAATACAAAAGGGAAAACAGTAATAGGAAGAAAAAACCTCAATGATTCTAACACAAGCAAATGAAACAGAAAGTGGTATTTTTATGTGTGTGTGCATGTGTGTCTGTGCACACCATGCAGAAAACAAACCTTAAATCTTGTAATGTTAAAAAAAGGAAATTTGTCTCTCTGGAATAGCAGGAAAGGAAACAGAAATGCTTTGAATAGTGACAAAAAGGCATATCAAGCCTTCTTCCAGTCTCTCTGAGAGCAGAGAGATCTATTATTTTCTTTATCATTTAGGCATTACAGATTACTGAAAGATCCTGCAGTGCTGATAAATTTGATAATAGATACAAACAAACTACATTCCTGACGTCAAAACTATGCAACTTTAACAGTAATTTTTGTTCAAAACATAACTACAGACAATTAGGGAAGCATACCTAGCCATCTATAAAGATGATTTTATGGGTCCTCTTGTTGATCAGTACCTTAAGCCCATTTTATATAATATATTGACAGAACTTTTTATTATGCTAGATCATTCACAGTAAGGAATATTGTCAGCACAAAATGGGCAAATAAAGGATTTTTATTTTGTTTGCTGGTGGGAATTTAATGTCTGAAAGTGATAATGAAAACATCAAATTCTGACATCCTGCTTTTCTGTATCCATATGAAAGATTTGGTTGAACAAGGCAAGTGAAGAAAACCAGCCCCATGCAGGGGAAAATGGGCTTTGTTTTAAACACATTTTAACTTTCCTTTGTCTCTGGAGTCATACTGCCTCCCTAGATAGCACAGAACTTCTAACAACTCCCATGTGACAGGCAGAGAATTGCATGGATTGCCTCTTCCAAAGCCTGACTTTTACTTTCTTTATTTAAAGCAAGGGTTTTTGAGCTATGTATAGTTTCACACAGAAGTCACATTCCTCTTGTGTACATCTTTCCATAAAAATTGACATATTTCAAACTATCATGAGACAGAGTGAGATATCTCTTTTCTCGTCAAGTGCCTTAATGGTTTAACATGGGTAGACAAAATATTTCTGCCAGTTCAAAAAGAAGATAATTAAAAACCAAAACCAAAATTGTACCTTTTACATTGAAATGCTTTGTTTTACAAGTAGTGAATGTTTTCCTGGAAATTATACTGTTTTAGTCATAACAGGGAATTGATACAGATGTTAGTTAGGAAAAATAACTAATTTTACTGGGCAAACTAACAGAAAAAAGAGAAGAAAAAAGTAACTGAGTTTTAGCCCTCAATCCTGTCAGTGCATCTCAGAAAGTGGCAGATTTCACAGCATCACAGAATGGTTGAGGTTGGAATGGATCTCTTGAGGTCCAACTCCCCCTGTTCAAGTAAAGTCACCTAGAACCAGTTTCCTGGTATCATGTCCTGACGGCTTTTAAATATCTCCAGCACAGGAGACTCCATGGTGTCTCTGGGCAACCTGTGCCAGTGCTCAGTCACTCTCAAAGTGAAAAAATGTTCCCTGATGTTCAGAAGGAACCTCCTGTGTTTGTTCATTGCCCCTGGTCCTGTCACTGTGCACCAATAAAAAGAACCTGGCTCTGCCTTATCTAAACTCTTTAGCTGTAGAAAATACACTCACTGATGAGTATATAATGAATGAGCTTTTTCATCTCCAGTCTAAACAGTCTCAGCTCTGTCAGCCTTTCCTCATAGGAGAGATCCTCTAGTCCCCTGATCATGCCTGTGACCCGTCACTCAACTCTCCAGTATGTCCATGTTACTCCTGTACTGGGAGCCCAGAACTGGACTCAGCACTCCAGGTGTGGCTGAATCAGTGCTGAGTAGAGGGGGAAGGATCGCTTCTTTCAGCCTGCTGGTGATGCTCCTCCTAATGCAGCCCAGGGTACCGTTAGCTTTCTTTTCAGCAAGAAAACATTGCTGGCTCATGTACACCAAACCACACACAAGTTGAAGAAGCAGTTTTACCTGTTGCGCAAGTCAATAGGTTGATAGAAAAAAAATGCATCAGTGAACATCTCAGAAACCCAAGTTGATGCTAATAGCAAGGGAGGCCATATTATCAAATAAGTGCCTCAGTATTTATATTGGTTATGTAATTTATAATATCAAATAGATATATGAATTTTTTCTTCCATGTTCATTTATTGAAATTGTACTGTATGTTTCCCTCCACAATCAGAGCAGAAAGATAGAAGCCAGAGTAAAAATACTGTGAAAGTCTATCCTCCCACTGCCAGAGAGAATTGAAGTTAATCAACTCCTGAATTCTGGGTTTAATTTCAATGAAGTATGAGTCATTTCTCTACTTACTGAACATTTGCAATTAAAAAATAAACACCTGAGAATTTATATTATTTTGTACGAAGGAAAAAATGAACTTTGCCTTGGGAACCACACTGCTTTATCTCAGTGATTTTTAAAAGTATGTTTTAAATTTTTATCTATTATTTCTTTAAAATAGAAAAAATACATAAATGAAGCTTTTTTAAGACAAAAAATGTATCAAAGCTATGAAAAAGACAAAAATATCCTAAAAAAGTCATAAGCTTTTTGAAATAATTTAAAACATCTCTTTGCAAACTTCAAGAAGGTTTTAGAAGACTAATCAAATTGAAAATTTATCAAAAAGTAGTACGTTAGGCAAAACCACTTTTAAAAGCAAGGAATATTGTACCAAAATTTGCTCCCTGTGCTATCATAACTGACTTGTTGACAAAGTGTAGTATAATTCATTTAAAACATGGCTGTTCTTCACAAGAACAAAATAGCATTCTGTAACTTCCTAGACCATTGGTAATGTTGTAACAGTAAGAATAAAAGAATAAAGGGAAAATGTAATGTGCTATTACATATGTAAGACTTTTATGGCAAAAAAAGATGGAGATATTCCCAATGTGGGATTATACTTTGTCTAAAATATTTAAAACAATCCAAACCAACAACAACAACAAAATTAATTGAAAATCAGTTTTTTTATTTCCCCTTATTTTTATCCTTCTGGAACAAAACTAACTTCAATAATAAATACAATCTCTAATATTATCTGTTGAGTGAACAATCTTGCAAATTGTTTTCTTCCTTACCCTTATTCTTTATGATTTCTTCCAGCAGGCTATATAGATCCTTTTGCATTAAGCTATGATTATGTAGTTTACAACCTCTCACTAACATCAGTATTTTAACTTAGACACTCTTTTTTCTACTAGACATTGGTGCTATAACTTAGTGCAGTACTCCATATGGTGCTCAGTGTAGTACATGTTAGCAACTCTTAGCACCTGGCCCATCTCTCAGTTCTCCTACTCCTCATCAATAATTTCTGCCTCATACGTCCATCATTCAGCAGCCCACACCTATATTTCCTTACTTTTTTTCTATGTGGTTTCTTGATTTTTGGCTGTATCAGGCTCCTAAACCATTTTTTCTGGTTTCTAGAATGACAGTGAACATTGGTTGAAGAAAAGATAAAGAATAGTAACTTATATGTAACAAACATTTCTTTGACAAGCTTCTTTTTTTATTCCACTTTTTTTTTTTTTTTTCATATATAAAAGTTTTCTTTTTCTTTCTTAGAAGGGGGGCAGGTTTGACACAGGTATATCTGATATATCCAACTCTTTCACTTCTGGTTAATTTTTGATGAAAGGTCATAACCCTGAAGGGCTACAAGGCAGGAGAACTTCTAGGACTGGTAAAGGCAGCATTTCACTCCTGCGAAATTAAGCTAGGCTAGGATTGTGCTAGGGTCTCAGACTACCTGTCAGTATTGGTTTCTGTAACTTGCTTCCTCTCACAGTCAGGAATTTTGATCACCTCACAGAATAGTTAATCAGCAGTTCAGGAAACAAAATTTACTTGATCTGCACAAAAATTTTTGGGGTGAATATCAGATTGTTCACCAAAACACAAAACTTCTTTACAGAGGAACATCAAGCACTGAACAAGTATGTAAATGTTTTCTGTCACCATTGCTCATACACCTAGAGCACTGAAGAATTCCCCAAAGATTGCTTCACTTGTCATCTTCATCGTTTTTATTTATCTTGTTCTGCAGATGGGCCCAAAACTTACATGTGTTTTGTGTTATTATAGCATCTCATCTAAAAAAAGCACCACTTTCAGAGTTTGTACTTGCTTCCTTTAGGTAAATGTTATATAGGAATAATAACATCAATAATCACCAGCACCTTGACACCTTGTGACTGCTGTCTAGTCACACCTGGGTGGACCAACCATTAAGAAAAAAAAGCAGGGGGTGGGAGGGGCAAAAAAAAGCTGTCTGATGCTCTATATTGAGACTATATTTAAAAATGTTTCTATATTTTTTTATTTTAAAAAGGAAAATAAATAAAATAAATAGGTACAATACAGAACATGGCATAAACCTTAAGAGCAAGAGGAAAAGTTGGAAAGGACTCCTCTGAAGGAACCAACAGTTAACAAACTGCACGTTACATGGTCAAAAAGATAGAGGATCAGAGGAAGAAGAGAGCTTATGCCCCCATTTAGGGGAAAAGAAATACAAACCCCTCAGTTTTCTTAAGATTTTCCCTGTCTTATATCTTATGACAATCATTTGTACCCAGAGAGGTTCAAAGGAACTTGAAGTCACCTTTCTATACAAAGATCCTAAATTTGATGTGAATACCAAATTGCTTCCTTTCTCTAATGTGTCAGAATGCCCAAGTACTGCCTGATGCCAGGGGACTGAGCTACAAGAAAAAATAAAGGATTGCTCTAAATTAGTTTTCGTGCATTTCTGTGCCAACAGACTTGGAAAAGAAGTGAAAAACATTGTGATAGGTTTCAGAAGTCTAACCTCACTTCTCCCCAGCTAAAATAGTTGCCGTCTGATTTCAGAAAAGTCATGCTGCATGTTCTTAGTAAATAATTCAAGTGCAGTAAAATTATTAATATAAGATTGCAGTAGCAGGTAGCAATCACCTAAATCCAAGCAAGATACACAGGCACAAGCTGATGATCGAAGAAATTATTCAGGAGTGTTAAATGGAAACTATGACTGGTAGATTCATTCACTAAAGTAGACATTTCCCTCTGGCTAGCCAGAAGAGATAGGATAATAGATTACTAGTAATAAGCTTCAGATCCCTCTAAAAGTGCTTTAGCCCTTACCTGTCTTGACATGACATTTCAGAACTCTCCCACCCTCCCAGTCTGAGCACTGGCTGTAACTACTTATCCATGCCAAGAGCTTATTTTTACACTGGAAAAATCACACATTTTTTCTGTCTAGGAGGCTGTTACCCATGTTATAGCAACCTATAGTCTTCTTTTTGAAAGTGTAAAATAAAGGCATCATAGAATAATTTTGGTTGGAAGAGACTATTAAGATCATTGAGGCCAACCATAAATATTTACAAGAGCATACTTCCATTATGTTAGAAAAAACTTTGATGTGATAAAGGCTCAGATTATCTGGGATTTGTTTCTTTCTAATGGTCAAGATAATTTTACACATTACTTATTAATTTTTTTTTGGAAGGATTTTAGGAACAATTCAACACACTTTCTCTTGAATCCATCAAACTTCATCACTGACCTACATTGGATATGTATTTGTTTGCTTATTGTACTAAAAATCTGTTCTAGTCAGGGAGCTGAACATCTGGGATCTGCATTAACCACTTTTGTGTTACATGGACATGTAAAGACTATATGTGCATGACAAATTTAGGGCTCTGGTGCTCAAATTTCACATTTAAATAGATCAAATAACTCTTCCACAATTATATAAAAATTACTTCCAAATCACATATTACACATACATCACTACCAAAAAAAAAAAAAAAAATCTACGGTAAATAGGAAAGGAGGACCAAGAAAGACTAAAACCACAAAAATCGTTCATAAAATCTCAAATATGTGTCTCCCATAAAAAAACTGTGAGGGAAATGATTCCATCTACTGAATGTTATTTCCACTGTGCAGAGCCCTGGAAATTGTTTGGGCAAAAGAAAAGGTCTGAATTTACATAAATGGATTTCTGTTTTGCATTGCGCACCACCTTCCTGTCATTTAATTTATGTCTAGCAAAAATAGAAGCAGAAGAGAGACCTACAAAATGTAATTGTTCATCCTCTTATTTCTTAATAATGGCCCACATACTACCATCTGTTGTGTAATACCATGCAAGCAGTAATTTAACAGAGCAAAAGGCAGTGGCAAGGAGCAGGGACACTATTGAGTGATGCCCAGACAGTAGAGAACTACCTCAAACCAGAAGCAGCATGACAGTCATAAGAAATCTATGTAAGAAGCAAAAGCTCTGTTAACTATCATAGCAAGAAAAGGGCAAAGGAGGCACCAATATGCTAATGTTACTCTGAATGCTGCTGCCAGTCTGCAAAAGGAGAAAAGGAGGTGCTGGCCCATTGCAAATGAGGGGACTACAGAGAGGAATGTTTCAAAGAAAGAAAACATCTCCCTTCAGCTCAGTTTCCAGCCATCCTATCTGCAGTTAGCAGCAGATCCTTTAAATACAATTGCCACAGAGAAGAAGCTGTAACAGCTTCAGACAGAGCTGTATGTGGTTTTGGCTCTTAAAAAAAGGCAGTGTCCTGCCTGAAAAGCATAAACACCTTTGGGAATGGAGAAATGGCTGCATTAACAGAAGCACAGGCAGTATATCAAGGGAAGTGACTTTTTTCTTTAGTCAGCACTCATTAGATCACATTTACAATACTGTGTCCAGTTTCGGGACCCTGTTGCGATTGATAAACCAGAGCGAGTTCAGCAGAGGGCACCCAGAAAAGCCAGAGCTGGACCACCTGCCCATCCCAGGTTGAGGGATGGTGGCTGCTCCAGCCTGAAGCAGGGACGGCATTGGGGGCACCTAACAACAGCCACGCAGTGCCTGCAGGGAGGTTATCAAGGAGACAGAGACAGGCTCTTCAAAGTTGTGCCTTATGGGAAGAAGAGGGACAATAGGCATAAACTGAGACAAGAGATGTTCAGCCTGCATATGAGAAGTGATGTTTTCACCATGACAAAAGCCCAGTAGTGGGACAGGCTGCCCAGAGAGGCCTTGTGGCCTCCATCCCTGAAGGTTTTTAATACCCAACTGGACAAAGCCCCAAGTAACCACATCTGACCTCAGAGCTGGCTCTACTGTGAGCAGTAGTTGCACAAGAGACATCCTGAGGTCCATTCAAATCTGAATTTACCTGTGAGTCTAAGAAAGGGATGCCAATAGATCTGTAAGGCTATTTGGACCTTTATGGGTATTCAATGTGAAACAGATTTTACTGACTTCAGCATGTTCTGCACAAGAACAGCACATGACAATCAACAATAGGACTAAGGGATACAAGAGACTGCAAAACAAGACTTGTGGTTAAAAAGTATTAAGATGCAGAAAAAAACGAAAACCCTACTCACTGAAAAAATAATAAAACTTAAACCACAAGATTACAGGAGGAACATAAGAAAGGAGAAGAGAAATCCTAAATTAAGAAAAGTGGAGGAATGGATCACAATCAATTCACAAAGAAAACAGAAGAGTTTTCCTCATCTTTACATGCAGATTTATCCTTGGAAGATGAGCTGTTACGGTAACAAAACTCTCAAGAGTTTTGCCAAGCAGTGGTAAATCAACTTCCACATGATGCCTCTGGGGCAGGTCTCCAGCTTGCTGTTCCAGAGGAATAAGGTTTTAAGAAACTGCTAAGAAACTGCTACTAGGTACATGTTCATTCCTGTAAGCACTAAAGGGAAACCACACCTGTAACAGCAGTAAGAATCTTAGCTGTTAACTAGAAAAGATAGATAATTAAAAAACAAACAAACAAACAAACAAACAAACCCAGACAGAATAAGTATATATGTTAAAAATAAATCAAGTCAGGGCAAGAAAGTGAAGTTTGCTGACAAGAAATATGCATAGGTCTGATAGCAGAGAGATACTGAATAATTTTTTTCTTGCCCTCCAGATAAAATTGAGGTTTTAAAAAATGAAAAATTTTAAAATTTTCAGCACTTTTGGAGAATGTAATGACATTCTGTAAATTTAGACTGAATATAAAATATATTTTATTATCTCAAAATTTAAATAAATGTAACAGAAAGAGAAAAATCTGAATATTTACCTCAACTCTCTCTTTTCTTTGAGTCTTCACTATTTCTAAGTATTGCTAAATATCAGTATTTCTGACATCATATGGGCTACCACCTGGGTACCCCTATTCATGTTTTGTTCTAATTGTCCTCTTACCACATAAGCAGTCACAAACTCTTCACTTTGCCTCAATGAAATCTAAAAAAAATAAGGGTGGGAACCAAACTTATTGATTAGCTTTAAATGCTATATTGTTTCACAATGTCTGTAAACCAAACTTACCAAGGTAGAAAAAGCATATTAAGTCATACCAGCTACCTTTAATAGGCAAAGAAGTGGGGATTTTGCCAAGTCGAGATTCTTTACTTTCTCTCTAACTTCACCGCTCTAAATACCGCCAGGATTGAACTGCTGCCTAATTCATAAAATCAACCAGCCTACTGGGATTATTGGGTTTTGGCTGGTAGCCTGGTGTTTTAAAGCAACAGTTAAAATCTGGTCAGTTCATGTGTATGTACATCTCTTTCCTTAATAAGCATTTTAATTAAGATTTTAATGCTGAAAAAAAAAATACTTTCACACTTCAAAGGCTATTTTTATAGACAGTCACTTGTAATACAAAAATCCCAGTTCTCTCCAATCCCATTTCCTCACTATCGTAAAGAACCTTTGAAATATGTTTTCTAACTTGACCTTTCATTTTGATGTGCAAACTGAATATCAGACTACTGTGTTAGTATAGAATTAAAAAAAAGGGAGAAAAAAAACAGCCTTCTGTAAAAGTGAGTGTTGACAAAATTTAAAATAAATAATGCCTCAATACTAAAAGGACACTCTAATTTGAACCTGAGGTTCACATTTGAAAAATAACACCACACTAGAGAGATAGCAGACAGGAAAGATGATTCACAACTGAAATAAAATAGGGTTCCCAATTATCTTTCCGAATTTCAGCTACAGTAAAAGTATATATATATATTTTCAATATCATACTTCCTGTTAGAGTTACTAGGTATGCAAACCGTAGCACTGTGCTTATGCCTGAGAAATTAAATGGGGCATTTCATTACTGCAGTTTAATTATCCAAGTAGAGTAATAAGACAATACTTCACAATGAACATGTAAATGAATTAGATCATTATATGAATTTTAATAGCCTTATGAGGCTACTAAAATACACTGGACAGTTAGAAACTCTTTCCACATTTAATAGTTTTCACTTTTAACATTCTCAAAGTACATGATTATGCCCAGACCTTTTCTAGTTTTGGCCCAAAGGTATTGCTTAATTAAAAGGAATATATTGGTCTTGAAGTAGAAAGAAAAGGAGAAATGTACTTTTCCAAAACTTCAATTTAAATTTTCCTCATGGTTTATTTAAATTGGTTGACCTGTAATAATTTCCAAACTTATCTTGTTAGATAAGCTCAAGTAAAAATAAGTGTTTATATAACACAGACTACATCTGAAAACAAATTACAAGCAAAGACATGCTTACAAAATGTAACTTTGCTGAATGCAGTAAGTGATGGGTATATAATCCTTCCTGCTAAACTACTAGGTATAACCCTAACTATGAAATCTCTCACCGCATTAACAAACTAGGTCAGGAGTTTTAGACGACACAAGTAACTGTAGGCTTTCCATGCACATAAATTATTTTGGCTGTATCTATGATGTACATTATGGCAGTGGCTGAGCCCAAGGTTTAACTTCTCTTTCTATCCCTTTCAAACTGTGAAAGCCTTCAACTTAGGCTGTAGCTCCCTTTGTCCAGATCTTGAAACTGTGGGGAAGCCTTGGGTCAAAATTAGGTGAGAGAGGTTGGCTTACTTCCCTTGTACCATTCAACTCATGGTTGAGAAGCATCTCATGACACAGGTTTTAAGGGCCTCTCAGATGCAGGGTATCCACTGAACTACGAAGAGCTATATTCAGAAAGAGAGAAATTATATTAGCCAGGAGTGGAGAAGTGACACCCATCACCTTTGCTCTTCCCATTCCTGGCTCTTTTCACTTGATCCTAAAAGTGAGGAAGCCACACACAAGCACAGGACTCAGCTGGGGGCTCTGCCCCAGAGCCAGCTGTGGACAACAGCACATTGGCACAAGCCCATGCCTGTGCATATATAAGCACAACCTCAGAAATATCCACTAGAATAAATTTTGTTTTTGAAAAGTATTAAAACAATAAAAGCAAATCCACCACAAATGTACTATTATTTAGAAATCTTTACCCCATTGATTTTTGAAGGGTGTAAATGTCTCTCAGTGTCTTAAAAAATAACCCTCATCACAATCCAACAATACCAAAACTGGGACTTTACTGCTGCTCTTGAAAATGGGGCATTTCGTATATTCTGAAGCAAGTATTAATAACACCGTATTACTTATGAGATTCTTGATGCTCATCAGAAAAATACATCAACTAGATAAAAAGCCTAAATTCAGCACATGCCCATACATGTCAGTACACAAACACTCAAAGTGATTCAGAATTCTTTAGGAGAAAAATGTGAAAGACAGAAAAAAAGCAACAGAGAGCACTAATTCGAAAAAGAAGAAAAGGAAAGATTCTGAAAAATAATACAACCCTTTGTGCTGGTTTTGGCTGGGATAGAGTTAGTTTTCTTCACAGTAACTAGTATGGGGCTCTGTTTTGCATTTGTGTTGGAAACAGTGTTGATAATACAGGGATATTTTAGTTACTGCTGATCAGTGCTGACACAGAGTCAAGGCCTTTTCTGCTTCTCACACCACCCCAACGGCAAGTAGACAAGGAGCTGGTAGAGGACACAGCTGGGACAGCTGACCCCAACTGACCAAAGGGATATTCCATACCATAGGATGTCATGCTCAGTATATAAATATGGGGGAAGATGAAGGAAGGAGGGGAGGATTGGAGTGATGGCATTTGTCTCCCCAAGTAACCGCTACATGTGATGGAACCCGGCTTTCCTGGAGATGGCTTTCCACCTGCCTGCCGGTAGAAAGTAGAGAATGAATTCCTTATTTTGCTTTGCTTGGGTGTGCAGCTTTTGCTTTACTTATTAAACTGTCTTTATCTCAACGCATGGGTTTTCTCACTTTTACTCTTCTGATTCTCTCCCCTATCCCACCAGCACGGAGTGAGCAAGCAGCTGTGTGGTACTCAGTTTCTGACTGGGATTAAACTACAACACCCTTCTTTAAGGATTTTTTTTTTTTTAAGAAATAGTATTAAATTTTTGACAAACTTTTTGAAATGTTTTCACTTTATTTACTTCAAAAGTTAACTGAAATTTGTTAGCTGATAATTTGAAAATTCTTTTAGCTTAATTGTCATTGCAGATAAATTAATTTTGAATATCTATTATGACAATTACATACAGCTTCATTTTCAACTCTAATGCATTTTTAATAACCTTAATTAGCCAGTGATTTGAATTTCAAATTTCCTTCTATGAAGAAGTAAAAATTAGCTTTGTAACAATTTTCATAATAAATTGCTCTTTATTTACGTTGCAAAGCCTTCCTTACCATAAGCAAATCAAAACCTTAAGTGAAACTTAGTACTCATAAGACTTACTATATTTCAACTTCCTTTATTAAGAGAAAGTAAATTACAGTGACAAAGCTGTCTGCCCTGCCTGGTACACCATAACATGATGCTTGTACTTTTCTGCTGCCTTTTAAAGTTATTGCACAAGAGACAACACCTCTTCCCATTTCCACATCAAAATGGTAAACATTCCTCCAGCAATTTAGAGTAGCTTCAAGGGAAAGTGTTAACACTAAGAAAAAAATTCTCATATAACATTTCTTTACTAGTGTTATAAACAGCAGGCTAGATAATTAGGTCTTTAACTTTCATAATAAATTTCTATTATTTAAGTAGTATACTTACTTCCTACACTTGAATAGTGAGAATAGACACACACAATATTGGAAAAACAAAACAAAACAAAAAAATGCAGAGTCAAGCACTGAAGACTCGTAAAAGAAGACTTGAGTATTACTTTCTAGTTCTGTAGGTCTAGTCCACCATTTTCCTGCCGTTTGTATGGCAGTGGACCTTTATGCTTATTGGCACACCTCCTATTTATATTATGCTAAACATAGTATTAATTATATGATCATATTTGATTTTTCACAACTATTTTTCACCTTGGTCACAATAAATGATAAGTACCATTCTGTTAAATAGAGACTTTCTAAATTTTTTTTGATTCTCATAACTTCATACTGTTTTTCTGACTTAATGATATACTGGTTACACCCTGATTTCTCTCAGAGTTTTTTGATAATTGTCATCACACATGTATATTTCACACAGATGGTTTCACAAATATTAATTTCCTTTCACACGTTCCTCACTTCTGTGAGGTGTGGATTTTATTGACAGGGAAGGAACAAAGAAACTGCATGGTGAAAACAAATGAAAGTCAAAAATGTGTCCTTTAAACTTTCAATCTGAATTTGATATATCCAGGATTCAGCTTCTCAACAACATTTGCATTAAAAAGGGGAGTTTAGTGCAAATCTCCACAGCAGAACCCAGCTGTTTTGTATCTCTCATGGTTTAACCTGAGCTAGCAGTACAACCATGATAGCTGCTCACTCATCCCCCACATAGGGGAGAGAATCAAAAGGGAAGGGAGAAACTTGGATTGAGAGAAACAGTTTAATAAAATAACAAAATACTAACACACATCTAGTAAATATATATATATATAAAAGAAACAGAATAGAAAGTAAAAGGTGGTCAATGCAATTCCTGATTAACTCCATCCACACCAAGCAGCCATTCCCAGGAAGCAGCACCTGGTCCTGAACAGTCCATCCTGGAGAGACAAAAAAAGGAAAAAAGGCAAAAAAGGCCCAGAGACCTCTGCAAAATGGCAGGATGGCAAAGGCTGATCTAAAGATCCTGAACAGACCTCTCCCAGCTCCAACATAAAGAGTGAAGAAGGCGAAGATGTGAGAGAGAGTGAGATAAGAAGATCCTGATTCTTCTAAATATGAAGCATGACGCTAATGGCACGGAATACTCTTATTGATCAGTCTGGATGTCAGTCAAGCTCTGCCCCATCTATGTGCCCTTCTTTGCTGCCTCACACCTGTGGGCAAAGAGACACACTAGGAAGATTAAGTATATTTTCTCCAACACTGGAAATAACTGAAATATATGCAGGGGAGGGCAGGACACATTTGACATACCGCATGCAGCATAGAGATATATCAAAAGCTTGTAGTGACTTTAATGACACATTTTTCATAGTTCACAAAAAAGTCTAGGTTGGAAGGGACACTGGGGAACATCTGGTCCAACCTTGAAAGCAGGGCCTTAGATCAGGTTACACAGGACCCTGCCAAGCTAGATCTTCAAGATTTCCAGCGAGGAAATACTGACCTCTCTGGTCAGCCTGCTCCGATATTTAGTTGTTTCCATGGCTATTTTTTATTTCTCCTTATAGCCAGGGAACTTACCCTGAGGCAGCCTTTGCCTTTGCCTCTTGTCCTTTCCCTCTGTATCCTCTAGAAGAGAGCACCTCCGCTTCTCACCTCAGCCACCTCATCAAAAGTGGAAGGCTGTGATTAGAGCTCTGTGTTCACTAGTGCAAACCCAGTTTCTTCAACCTTTCCGCATACATCAGGTTCTCCAACCTCCAACTTCCTCACTGACTCACTGCTGGACCCTCTCATTTTTTTCAGTGTCTCTCTTGAACAGGGGAGTGAGGGGATGAAAACTGGACACAATATTCCAGGTATTGCTTAACAAGCACTTAGTAGGGAGGAGCCTTCCTAGTTGATAGTCCTCAGTCTGCTGCCCATACTCATGCTGAGGCAGCACAGGACATGGTTGCCTTCATCGCTGCCAGGGCACGAGCCTGGTTCAGGCTTAGCTTGCTGCCCAGGAGGATCTTCTGGGCCTTTCCAGCAGAGCTGCCCTTTAGCCACTCAGTCCCCAGTCTCTTTTGCTGCTTTGGTTATCAGGTCTCAGGTGCAGGCCTTCATGTTTAGCTTTGTGGAGTTCGTGGGGCATCCATCCTAAAGATACTCAAAATCCAACTGGACATGTCCATGAGCAACATGAACATGAACATGAACAGCAGTCATGCTGTTGCTTTGAGCAGGAGATTGAACTAAATGGACACCAGGGGTCACTTTCAAACTGAATTGTTCTATAGATCAATGACATTTTGGAAGTTTTATATAATAAAATTATTTTCTTTTTTTTTTTTTTCTCCCATTCTACTGAAATGTGTATAAATTCCTGCCCTATCCAATAATATTTTTACAGTAAAAAGTTCAATCTTCCAGCTTGTTTTATCATTTAATATAATGAGAATACAGGCTCCTATTTAGACAGCTGGTTTTTAAAAGCAGAGTATCCTTTTTGCTGCAAAACTGTGCACACACTCAAGTACTACTATGAATTTACTGTAATAAGTGTACATGGATCTTCATATAAGAACCACCACTAACATGTCTGGGACTTGCTTGGTGTTACCAGTAAAGACTAAGATATTATCTTTACTTTTCCCACCATTTATTCCCTCCTTAATACTTAGATTCAGCCACTGATGCCACTGCTGAGGAATTCAAAGCCACCTATTGACATAACTTCTAATTAATACTCTGTGTCTTCAGGGTTTAGAAGGATGAATAGAGACCTGCACAGGAAGAGACCCATAGGGTCATTAAAGCATTTTAGGTCCATGCTTGTAGGAGCTCAAGTCCTGTCAGCACACTCAGCTTGTAGATTTCTTTATTACACTGTTAAGGAAAGAAGACGTTATTGCTTTAATATACTTTTTGTTGAAAAAGATTTTGTTTTATTAGTTTGCATGCTGTCCTTTGATGTGCTCAGACACCATTAACAGCTTTATTACCAGCACAGCTCCAATTATTCCTGCAATTTGCTTCTTGGTTCATAGAATGCTTGCTTTGAACAATTATGCTGTTCAGATACTTCTGTATTTTAAGAGGGATCTGATAATTATTTCAAGTCTTTTTGTTTGGTGTACAGAACTGAGCAATTTTACTAACAGTTATTCATTTAAACAGGGTTCATTTTAGTCTCATCAGCCAAGTAATAGCTGCCCATGAAAGTAATGTCCTTTGTAACCTTTCCCTACCAACCAGATGATTTTGCTAGAAGACAAGGTATTACATCAAAGTTCTGTAAAGAAATATTTGAAGAGAATTACCCATGTCAAAATGGGGAAAAATAAGAATATAGTTTTCAGGAAAATTTAGTGTTCTCTGCTTCGGAAGACTCAGAAAAATAAGGATGTAAAAACCACACAAAATACATTTGGACACTTCTTTCAGTCTCAAAGAACAAAGATTTAAAAAAAGAAGTTACATTCTCAATTCTTTGCACATAAATATTTGCAAAATGTTTTTCAAAACAAACATAGTCACACACACACACATCCACAGGGTTCTTAAGAAAATTCTACATTGAGATCACTCTTTTGAAATTTTCTGAATGAAATCCTGGTCAACAAAATAGAAATACACCTTTAAAGAACAAGGATAAGGGGAGAAGAGGGAAAGGATAAAATGGTCTACATTTGGGATTGTTCTCAAAGTGAAAATCCATTATCTGTGCAAGTAAGCAGATCTTCATAAGGTATTTGTTTTTAGCTTTAATCTAATATGAATTTTTGAGTGAATTCCAGATGGGAAAATAAAGATTTATTGAGAAAATATAGATCAACTAGCAAACAGTGAAAGCTGTCAACATAACAAAACCAGACAGGTTTGAATTTGAGATTTTGAAAAACAGAAAGCATAAAGATTATATATATGTAAAAAAAGGCAAGGAATGGAAATTCAAACAATATTAAAATTTGGATGCAAATGAAGTGTTTTATCACAAAAAGCATAAAAACTCAAGCCTAACAGTTAAATTTTGAAAGATGTTTATCTAGCTTCCTTTTGAGAATGTCTTTACATCTGTGAAGCAGTGCAATATCATAACCAATAATAGTAGTATCCCAGATTGTAGAGGCCCATAAGGAGACTTGCATAACTTTTCATTTGTAGTGAACACGAGCAACACAAGAAGCTGAAATACTGCACAATAAAGTAGGAGTCTTGGACTACAGTAGAATAGATGGTAGGCTAGTTCACATTTGTTTAGCAATGTGAATCTTTATTTAGGCAACCTGGCAGTGGCCAGAGAACACTAAGAAAAAAAAACACAACTCAAAGGTAGACGAGTAACAGGAAACAATCAGATTCTTATAAGGATTATGATAATGCTACCATATGTAAATATTTTTATTTTCCATTTTAGAGTTGTAATTACATTTGAGAATAGTATGGGCTAGCACGTAGATGATTTGTGGCAAAATTTAATGTTTTTCAAAGTTATCAGGAATTCCTTTATCCTGAAATATTTTGAAGTGAATACCCACCATATGGTCTAAGGCCATGTCAATTAGAGAGTAGCAACTGTGCTGTAGAAAAATAAATATCTTATTGTTCCTGCATACTCAGTTTTTAAACACAAAAAGAACCTGTCCCCTCCTTCTTCTTACAAAACAGGACTATGAAGGCACCACAGAAACTCTGTGTGTGTGCTTGTGCGCACACATGCACAGGAGATCTTATTGCCAAGAACTGTTCAAGAAACCACTGTAGCTGATATAAGAACTTGCCATAAATCACTGGAATAGCATTACATAAATCACTGTTTTTTGAAACTAGTACTGTAATTTCACAGGTTTCTTCAGGACAATCAAGCAGTGAAAGAAAAAGTGTAATGCAGCTCCCTTTGTGTGGCCCTCACCACAAATTTAATTTAGTAGATTACAGTTAAATATTACTGCTATTTTTTTCTTGATTATTTTTCATTTTTGTGGATATATATTATATAACATGTGATTAAGACCATCTGTTCTATTTATATTTTTGACTATCGGAAGTCATTGCTAAAATATTGTGCAATTTATTGTATTTTGCATTTGCAGATTTACATAAAGCACATTATAATTGAGCATAATAACAGAAGACGCAATTAAATAACAAAAAATATCTAAAGATCTTATCCTGCTTTAATCTTGCTAACTTAAAATTCAAAACCTTAGAGACAGCTGTTGTTGACATAGTCTCAACAGAACAAGCTCTCATATTGGGGGGATTAAATCAGTAAATCCTGAACTCTATGCCAGACATCACCTATTTATTTATTTGAAGGGGAAGCACACCAGCATTGACAGATTCAAGCTTATCTTGCTCCAAGACAGCTGTACCTTTTCAGGGACAGACTCAACTCTCACCACCTTCAGTTCATGCGAAGGTTATTTACCTTATTAGTAAAAGAGAAGCCTGCACTCGTGGAACTGGAGATTTACAAGGAATGGAAGGATCCACATCTGTTGCTTCCTATTTTGGAGTTTATGGACTACCATTAGCAATTCAGCTATGAAATCCTTAAGTTCCATTTGGGCTCTTGAGTGAATATGTTCTCCGTACTTTGCTAGTGACCTTTCTGTGTAGCTGGGCTTGAAGTATCTATGATCACATTTATGACACAGAGACATCCCTGCAGAATCTTCCCTTGCACACCAAAGCATGCCAGTTTCGTCTGCAGTAAATCCCAATGGAAATGTGTTCACTTCTACTCTCTTTCCTGCACATTTCCTTTATACTCTGTCATTTGAATACATAAGGTCTTTGGTAAGCCTTTTGCTCCTGACGGGTCAGAATCTATACTTACAACCAGTCTTAACTCATCTGGGTGGTTGCTCTTCAAGCTTTGCTTTGCTCTTTCTAATTCTGTTTTAACAATTAATTGGCCAGCTGTGAAATACTTTCAGGTTTACTTGAATACATTTCAGGTTTTGAGGTTTGATGTCTCCCCTGTAGTAACCTTCATGTTGCTACCTAGCCATCTTGACTTCCTGTGAGGCTCCTGCAAGCCCCTCCTAATGGGTAACAGGCATTGGCACTGTGTCTGATCAGCATGCCTCCGAAGCCTGAAAGTGTTTCACTTTTTACATACTTTTTATCTTCTTTTACAAAAATGAGAAAGCTTTGTTATTCATGCCCTCTTTTTAGCTGGTGAAGCTGTGGTGTCTTGTTTTGGCCCTTTCTGATAGTGTGGGAACAGCTCCCAAGAACATGTCCACCCCTGGGGATGGGAGTAGAGCTATTTCCACTTTCTGTCCTCTTTGGAGAGAGCAATGGGAGTAAACACAGCTGTTCTGCACAACCTCTGCAACGAATGTCCAAGGGAAAACAGTACAGCTAAGCTATAACTTACCCGAGCAAGAGTGTAATGATCTAAATTTACAGTAATGAGAAGCTTTAATTTGATACCAGAAACTGGAATGAACAGATGAGGTCATGTTTCAACTAATGAATGTAATATTCATTCTTACTGTCAGGAGGCACTTACCTATAAGGACTAATGCCATTACTGTTATTTGTACTAAGAAAATTACTGGAAAAAAACAACAAAGTAATGCACACCAGCATTAGAGAATTTACAGAATAACAAATAAAGACACATATTGTCTGGAAACTGGGGAGAGGGAGGGGGGTGGAATCCATTTTCTAAAGAGGCCAAGAGGCCAGCCTTTTTTTCTTTTTTTTTTCTTTAGTACGGTCATCTAGGTAAAGTGCTTTAAAGAGGAATTTGATTGGAGATACATTTCAAGCTCAAACATAGAAAAGTGGAGGCCTTGATGAGTTACTTATACTGATGTACTGTTTATGACCCTGAATACTAATCTGAATGCATAGAAATCAAAGGTATTAATTGCTGTTACGTTTCCACTTGAGAGGTAAAATTTTCTCCTGTAACTCTACATAAGAAAGCTAGAAAACCTGTACAGTACAATCAGGGAAGGTGATGTGCTAATCCTAGGTCTTCTCCCAAGGTAACTTAGACCAATCTGAAGGTCTGAAGGACATGAGTTCCAAGCAGATCCCAGTATGTTCCGAGTCCCCCTCTGCACCACCCCTTTCTTCTATGTGCTATAAAGAGATTGTACAGGAATAAGAATCTCAGGGTTGATGTACGTATTCTTATATGAATATTAGTGTGTGATCAGAGCCTTTCGCCCTTTCAAGTATCCTGTCCTTTCATAAGGAGTCAGGCTTGCAACTTGTATTTTAAACTTCCTTAAAAAACACCAGGTCTCATTTCTTCAATATTTAATATTTTTATTTTTTTAAATTTATTACTCTTAGAATTCAGAGTTACCCTTCAACTTTACACACCAGATGCTCTCCTTATATTTTGTGAATGAATAAAGAAACATGGAATTTCAAACAGGAATTTCATTTCCAGGTTGCACTGAATGGCAATAAACATGTTTTGAACTACTTCAAAATATAACAAAACAATAAAGCAACTTTAGAAAGAAAGCGAAGCAGGATATTTTGACCCAATATCAGCAAACATACCTATATTTGTTCTGATAACAATCTGCATTGTTCCCTCAATAGCCACACTTGATAACTATTCAGAACTCATGAACATCTACACTTCACCACTGTTTCATTTATCAGAATGGAGGCAATTGAGGAGAATAATCATTGTCAAATAATAAAATATTCTTTAAAAAAAAAATTAAACCTGAAAATAAGATTCAGGATTTCTATTTTCTGATAATAAAACTTTAGAAATGATTTGATGACTATTTGAAAAATGGGTATAATCCAAGTGAATGGATACAATTATTTTTTTTTTTTTCTCTACAGTCAGAAACCCTGTATCCTTTTAAATAGGAGAGGTCATGAATTTATTTTTCTTCCCCCTCCCTGCCCCCAGAGTGGAATAAGATGAAAAAAAGGGCTGAAAAAGAACAACACCCTCCTTCAATTTGCCCATGTTACATGCAAAGGTCCATGCTTCCATCAATGCTACAACATATAGCTGCATCTGTATCTATGTTATTTTTTTAGCCTCTCAAAATGCTTCTTACATTTCACATGTTTTTTTCTGTAAAGACAACAATTGAGAAGCAACATAAAAAGTGATTTTGAGTCCTTTTCCACATAAAGTATGCTATAGGCAATAACACACTCAAAAAACAATAAAAAACCAAACCAAACCAAACCAAACCAAACCTAATCAAAACAAAAAAAAACACCATGACCAAAGCTCCCCCCAGTGCCCACACAATCATCCTTCTGCCCTGTTGCTAATCCATATAGACTTCACAGATAATGGACGTCCTTGGCATTGCCGCCATCACTACAGCTATTGCATTGGGCCTGGCTAAGATGGAGATAATTTTCCCCATAGCCACCTTAATAGTGCTATGCTTTGTATTGGAAACTAGAAAGGTGTTGTCAACACACTAGTGTTTTTTATGGCTACTACCGAGCAGTGCTTGTACGGCAGCAAGGCTGCCTCTCTGACATTCCCCCTTACCAGTAGGCTGAGGATGGGCAAGATATTGAAAGGGGACACAGTAAGGACAGCTGAACCAAGCTGCCCAAAGGGATATTCCGCACCATATGACATCTGCTCAGCAATAAAAGCCAAGAGAAGTGAGAATGAGGATGGTCATTCATTATTATGATGTTTGTCTTCTGGAAAAACATGTTTGTCTTGCGTACTAAAGCCCTACCTCCTGGGGAGTGGCTGGACATCGCCTGCTGATGGGAAGTAGAGAATAAATCTTTTGTTTTCCTTTGCTTCCACATGTGGCCTTTGCCTTTGCTTTACTAAACTGCCTTTACCTTGACCCATGATTTTTTCCCCCTTCATTTTCTCCCCCTGCCCTATCCTGCCGAGGAGGGAAGTGATAGAGTGGCTTGGTGGATACCTGACATCCAGCCAAGCTCAACCCACCACAGTGCTTCCTGGAGCCCAACATGGGGCATGAGGAATTCCAGGTAAGAACAGTAAATGGGAGAGGTAATGGGCAAATATGGGCTTAATACATCTAGAAAACAAAGAGCAGAATGATCACGGGGAATTTCAGTTGTACTTGTGGTGAAGGGATGAGGGGTAGATTGTATGTAAATTGTCCGCTTCCCTTTGGTGTTGTGATGATCTTATTTTTATTTTGGTGTAGGGAATTATTTTTTACTTGTTGTGAGTGAAGTTTGTGAAGATTGTTTGATGAATGTGGATTTTAATAATTCTTAAATATATGATTCACAAAGGCAAGGGGTGGAATGTATTTGGTATGTATGGCAAGGTTTTGGTAGCTGGGATGCTGCAGGAGTGTCTTTCGTGAGAAGTTGCTAGAAGCTTCTCTTGTGTTTGATAGAGCTCTAAGACAGACCCGCCACTAGCCAGGGATGAGCCAATCAGTAACAGTGGTAGTACTTCTGTGATAACTTATTTAAGAAGGGGGGGGAAAAAACCTGTGAAACAGCAATTGCAGTTGGAGAGAAGAGTGAGAACATGTGAGAGAAACAGCCCTACAGACACTAAGGTCACTGAAGAAGGAGGAGGAGGAGGTGCTCCAGGTGCCAGAGCAGAGATTCCTCTGCAGTTTGTGGTACAGACCATGGTGAGAGGGAGGTTCTCCCCCTGCAGCCCATGGAGGTCCATGGTGGAGCAGATTTCCACCTGCAGCCCACGGAGGACCCCAGGCCAGAGCAGGTGGATGCTCCCGAAGGACATTGTGACTCTGTGGGAAGCCCATGTTGTTTCAGGCTCCTGGCAGGACCTGTGATCCATGTAGAGAGGAGCCCAGGCTGCAGCAGGTTTGCTGGCAGGACTTGTGACTGTGTGGGGGAAGCACACTGATGCACTTTGCTCCTGAAGGACTACGCTCCATGTAAAGGATCCACCCTGGAACAGTTCATGAGGAATCGGAGCCTGTGAGAAGGACTCACGTTGGACAAGTTTGTTGAGAATAGTCTCCTGTTGGAGGGAGCCCATGCTGGAACAAGGAAAGACTGTGAGGAGAACCCCTGCTGAGGAGGGGAAGAAGAAAATTATGAGTAAAGTGCAGGAAGAAGGGAGGGTTGAGAGGAAGGTGTTTCTAAGATTTGGTTTTATTTCTCGATATCCTGCTCCAATTCGGTTGGTAATAAATTTTATACATTCCCCCAGGTTGAGTCTGTTTTGCCTGTGATAGTAAATGAGTGATCTCTCCCTGTCCTTATCTCAACCCATGAGCCTTTTGTTATATTTTGTTATATTTTCTCTCTCCTGACCATCTGAGTCACTCCAGAGGAGTGACAGAGTGGCTTTGGTGGGCACCTGGCATCCAGACATGGTCAACCCAACCCAGCTATCAGCTCAAACCATCCAATTAATCCTTTTAAAGACCCATCATTAAGCTACATTTTGAAAGTAAATGTTTTTTGGAATTTATGTGGAAGAGAAGAATCACTTTTACTTGATGTGGCCCTTCTACACATGGGAGCAAACATTGCCATGTGGTATATCACTGAAGGTGCCAATAGGTACACTTCAGTCCTAAACCTGAATGACAACATAGGATCAGAAATGGGATTTTTGGCAATATGAAATTACTGTGTCTCTTTTTCTTAGAAAATATTAATATTCATAGGATAATTACATGCTATTTATTATATATACATTTTTCCTTTAGAGATACCAAGAGGTTACTGGAACTTAAAGGCCAATTTGTATTTTTATGATAAAAAGCATTAGAGCTGCCTCCAAGAGATCTAGGCTCACATCCACACTCACTGCTTACCACGTGACCTTAGTTAAGTCATCGTTTTGTTTCAACTTGCCAGATTAATGTAATATCTACCTCTGATATGACATAAAGCTAAACGTGGTTGGATAGAAGACATGAGTACAAGTACAGAGCCCTGCCCTATTTTAGGATTAGCTAACTTGAAGTCTACTGACTGACTTGGGGAGCTGATAACAGTAACTTACAAGACAGAAAGAAAAACCTGTGCTCGAATATCTTGTTTTCCATCACAGAAGTGAAAGTGACAGAGAAGGCAGGGAGATTCTCATTCAGTGAATCCTGAATTTTTACCCTTAAAAATACTTGTTGTTGACAGCACTTGTAAATCTTGACAACTAGTGTCACCATTACAACTGAGGCATTAAGCATTTTCAGAATTTGTTCAATACTAGTTAAGAACTAATGGTTAAATATGTGATTAAGCAGCCAATTTTACACATTTCCAAAATACAAATGTTTAAAGAGAAAAACATCAGTCCATTACTTCACACACATCGAGGGTTTTGTGCTCATCTGGAAAAAGCAGTGGGATATCTGACCTGCACCACTACGATTTACTGAGGCTTTACTGTGCTTTTAGTGTCCAGATTAGGTTTTCAAACCGATCTCACTTTATTGTTTGCAAACTAGACATACAAAGAAAACCTCCTTCCCAAGGAAGAGTGCTAAACAGGCAATGATTCATTCCACAAGAAAGGCATAACTTACCTTGTGAAAGTTCCTGAAATATGCTGCCTTCTCATCTGGAAATTTTTCTAGCCTCCTGGGTCCTTTACTGGAAGCCTTCTTGAAAACCAACCAACAACGCCTGAAAATCTGCAAACAAAATAAAGAGTTTATATTAGCTTTTCTTTAAAGGTAGACAGTATCACAAATGCATTCAGTTACATAATGTAGGAAGAAATTTTAAAATGTCAATATTTTATTTTGAAAGTCTGGAAAATTTTGAAAGCATCAATTATTTCTACACAATGCCAATCTGTAAATTTATACATACTGATTGTGAGTCATTTCTAGATTTTTTGATTCAATTTCTTTCATGCATGCCAAATTTGACAATTCCTGAGACGAAAGTAAATGCACAATCTTTCAATATGAAAAGAATTATAAAGCTATCATTGGAGGAAGTATATTCAGAATTCACTCCATGTATTTCTAGCTTTCACATTTCTACTCTATATCTGAGACTATCAACACCATTGAGAAACATTCATTGCAGGTTTTAACACAATACAATGATCGGCAGCTAGTGTAAGCTTGTATGCACAGAAAACACAAGGTTGAAATAAGCACCAATGTGACCATTAGTGTTCAACAACATCTGGTTCTCTCACTTAGTTCAATGACAAACTTTCTAGGGAAAAACTATGCAGATTAATAAAGTTTGGGAACATGTAGTGAAAAATAAAATCCTCCAGAAAGCACACACACACAAAAAAATCCTCTCTTTTTAATGAGAAAAACACTAGATTACTAGACTTAGCCTAAAATGCGTTTTTAAGCAATAAGGGTACTTTATTAGACTAATTTCCAATCATTCTGATGGTATTGCCATAACCAGAAGCTTAAAATCAGGATTGAATTATCAGATGAGAATACAGTTCAAACAGAAGCTGATTAAGGCTAATCCTCTAGACTATATTATGCAAGTGAAGGATTAAATATTAAACTAGTTTTATAATCTATAAAAGTAGTTTACTCCATTTTTCTTTTCAGTACTTGCATAGCTCTATACACAATACTGTACAGAATTTTATGTTATTATTTTAAGGTTACATAGAAAAACAAACGAAAAACCCAATACTAGTTAATGGTTCCACTGGCCATATATGATGAGACTTATTTCTTCAGAAATTCTACAAAATTTAATGATACAACACAAGAAGTACAGTACTATTTAATCTGGATCAAATACATCACCTATTACAAAACAAACAAACAAACAAAAACACAAACCACAAGGAAATATGAGCAGGGAGAGCTAAAATAATGAGTTTTCCCCTCAATGTGCTGCTGTCTAAACTGAGTATAAGCAGCAAATATAGTGTTATTAAAACAATTAAGATTCATTAACTACATTCTGATTTAATAATACTGACACTATCCTGTTGCCATTATCTCAGATGAATGTTATCAGTCAAAATAAGTGTTTTCTTTTAAAAAACAACAATTGGACTACACTATCAATATCTTTAATTATGAAGACTTTTGGAAGAAAACAAGACATTTAATGTATTCATCTGCAAATGTACTTCTTACAAAGCATACACGTATTAGTTTTTTCCTACTAAGGCTGTAAAGTGGCAGCTGTACAACTGTACTTCCTATCTCAGAAATTATTTCACCTAACCTGGAGGAAAGCAAAAACAATATAATATTTCCTGAAAAAAAAATGACATTACACTGTGGGACATCATAAACCATCTTTATTAGATAGTACTTTCTACAAATAACGTGTTGGCAATGTTGCAACTTACTTTACCAAAGCTGAAGCTCTGCTCCCTCAGTTATCTCTTGATTAACCCAAGTTAACTCTTCATAATGTTATGGTATGAAAAGCTCCACATGCAGGAAGAGGATATTCACGCTATTTTGACCTTGCTAAAAGCAGCAGCACCAGCTGTCCAAAGGGGACATATTTATTCATTTCATGAAAGTGTTGCTTTTAATAATACTACTGGCTCTTGAGGGATGTGGGTTTATTTTTTAGTCTACATGTATTTTCAGTTAATCTCTTTTCCTCTGAGGAAAGTCTTTTTATTAAGGTAAAAGCCATTGCCTTCATTTAAATCCTTTATTGATTTCCTTATTTTCATTGTCTGCCCTTAATCATTTACAGTCCTAAAAGATTTCTCTTCAGAAAAACAGATCAACCTACAAGTCCTGTCATCAGTGGCCGTGGGTTTTAGCACAGCCAACAAATCCACATTTTACAGATGACCTGAATTTTGGACAGCTGGTGATAAGGTAACAGAAGCTTGTTCTAATTGACTGAGAGGTTTTTTGAAGATTAGGGTTTTTTGGTCTTTTTTTTCTTTGGTGGTTTTGTTTTGTTTTTTAATATATATGGCACATTCATATTTCATTGTAAATGCAAACTATCAGTTAGATCCAGTACGTCAGAAGTATCCTTAATAAATGGAAAACTCGACATGCAAAATCAAGGAGCCAGATTTCTCCCTGCAAGGATGAGAACTTTTGCCAGATAAAAGGTCATCTATTATGTCCTCCAAAGCAATTCCTTCAGTGACAAATGAGCAGGGTCTCCTGAATGGCAACTTCAGCCTTTTTTCACTGGATATCAATCTGGGATAGTGTGGAAGCAAGTTTGAGGGTTTGCAGCTGAAGTGACGAAATTCAAGAGGGAGTCTTTGACTCCCTTATAAGTGGGCACTTCAAAGTATCCATGGAAGAGGGAGAGATATTATCTTTAAGGATGCTCCTTATCAGGCCATTTCCCACATTTCAGCACTGGGATGAATTTAAAATCTTCAGCACACAGACTGCAGAAACGAACAGCCCTTTCTTTTAAAGGATGACACTAAACAGCAAGAGGAGGGAACCATAAGTTTTAACCTTTAGACTGTTACTGCTCCAATTCATTGGCATCTGTTTTTTTCCAGACCTTTAGGGAGAAGGGAGATCTGAAGAACAGAATGGTTTGAAGAGGGTTCCTGATATGGTGTGTGTACGTACACTAAGGTACATCCTTACTTTTTTCTTTTTTTTTTTTTTAACCTATTCTTAAAGCTGGTACAATCAGATACAGTTCCACTGCATTTCAGCAGCATTTTACCTTACTACACCAACAGACAGATTGTATTTCAGTGTTTGAAAAAGCACTAGCATCTGAATTTACCTGCGAATATAAATAAATAGGTGCAGATCTGAGCACATAGCAAACAACATTTGCCTTTCATAAGGCACCTTATTGTTATACAGAAGCCTACTCAATTATTCACGGTCTGTGAGACACTCTTTTATCCCTGGCCTACTTTAGGATGCCATTGGCTGTAATCAAAACTTCTGAAAGATTTCTAAAGTCCTCAGATAATTGGGGTAGCCATTGTGAAAGAAATCAGCATCAGTCCTTCAACAACAGAGAGAATCACAACCACTCATGGTGTTGTCTGCATAATAATTAGTATTTCCTTTGAGATTTAAGTGTCTGTTTTTCACACATGCATAGTTGAAGAACTGCCAAATATTTGATCATTTAATCAGTTTTACAGCATTCTTGGATGAGCACTCACTGCTCAGCAAATATGATTGAAAAATTTTGTATTGGTGGCAAACACCACAAAGTTTAAGCCAATGCCATTGCTTTTCCCTGGTGAAGTTCAGAAAGATAGCAATAAGTACATGCTATGTTTGGTTTTCCTTTTATTAAAGTATCAGTTAGAAGGACCTAAACTTGTTCAGTACAAACCTGAGAAGGATTCTATTGAAACCACCTGCCGAGTCCATGGCATAGCAGAACTGCTTTAAACAACACTCCTTCTCTCAGTTTTACAAGATGGGCAAAGCAGAGAAATAATATTTCTCTAGATCCCACTACCTGTGCAACTATAAATCAGTAAGTGACGACAGTAACTCAGTACACTTGTGGTCTAGTGAGAAATGATTCAGCTGCTCCTTGCAATCTCATAGGGGAATGATTTTCCTTACAATGTACAAACTTTCAGAGGAGAGTAGCCTCTGTTCCTAAGGACGGATTCATCTCATTAGTGACAGAAAGGGATACCAGACCTGGAACAATATAACATTATTGTGCCCAAATGATTTCTGAAATCTTTTCAGTCAGTAATTCATCTTCCAGTGTTGCTCCATTTCTACTAATCTTTAGAGATTCCTTTATTATATTTTACTTGAAATGCTACAACAGATCAACTCATAGTGAAAATCTCTGCAGAATCTTATTTTCCTACTACTGCTGCTTAACTCACCTCTCCGGTCACCTTTCCAGCATGTTCATATTTTTAAATATTTTTGACCAATATACACAAAAGTTTGGCTTCTGAATGGATCATTATTCTTCATGCTTATATAATACATTTCTGTTTTATTTCTGCCATGCTTGTTCACAATAAATCTATTAAAACACATACTACAGGAAATTCATTGGCTAAATTAGTTTTTTAGCAATAATATTTTTTTTTCCTTTTCCTAAAATAATTTAAAATAATTTCTTTACAGTAGGAATCTTACATGTGATTTTCCATTAGCCTGAGATTTCTAAGTCCTTTTCCTAGTCATTTACAATAGATGCTTTTGAGATTAAAATTTATTTTTATCCACAGCTGTAGCTAATAAAGCTTTGCCAGTCATCACTAATATTTTGAGAAGGGATTTTTATTGACAAGTCTCTCCACGTTATTCCAAAAATTCAACCCCCATCCATATTGCCAGAAAAAGAAAGTCACACCACTATAAACTGCTTGGCTTTTTTTTTTTTTTTTTTTTTTTTAAAAAGCATTTAACATGCTCTGAGATCCCCCTGCCCCTATCCAAAATGTAGTACAAATGGCAATCATTTTCTTGGGTATATTGGAAAACCATCTAATTTTCTGCCACTAGCTGTAGAAACATTTGTCTTGAGAGAAGTAGCAGTGAGTCAGCTTCTAGTTACTAACAGAAACCATCACTGATCAGGATGGGCACTGAAGCATTTCTCATGGGGCTCTTTGCTGGCATAGCTCATCAAATGGTTTTCCCAGGAAGATATCTACATAGTAATATTCAGTCCTACATTTATCTCTCATTATCTGAAGGAAAGGTTAGTTGCTTTATCCTCCCTGACTTCCCACACGCAGTGCTCTCCTGCTGGAGGAGACAACATCTGCAGTGTATGCATACAAAGCTCTAAAACATTAACATGTTCATATTTACTTCGCTAGTTATCTCCATTAAAAATGGATATTGGTTTTCATGGGGTATGTGAGAGAAATATAGTGTGTTGTGAGCTAAAAATATCTTGACTCACAAATTTAAAAATGTAGTATTCCTAGTAAGAAAAAAGAAATCTCAGTAAAGTCATATTTAACCATTGTTTTGACACCCACCACATTTTGATTTTTGTGTGCATATTTTGGCAAAGGAAGAAGAGTCAAGGGGTGACAACTTAGTATTTCAGTGGAACTACACTTGACATGCATTTAAGTAAAATTTAAGAGACATTGAAAAACAGTTATTATCTGCAAAAAGGTCCAAGAGGAAAATGGGAAGACAAAGCTATTTGTGTCTCTGCTAAAGAGAAAGTTGCAGAGTACAAGCTATTGCTGACTAAAGTCAATAGAAAACAAAAGAAAACAAAATACCTCATCATTGCAATCTACCTGCTTGAGTTACCAACACTCTACATTAAAAAAACAAAAGCAAGTACCATTGTAACAAGGCATGCCCTCCCTCCACACTATAGGTTTCTGGTCACCTTTGAAATTAAGGTGCCCTAGAAACAGTGTTTTTCCTTGTTTTGAACAGCACTGGTTTCACTGTCTACTTTTTTGAAATGCAGTTGCCACTGCACTAAATGGGTGTATTTTGGGAGGCAAATTTGGACCTGTATGAAGAAACAAGATAGGCGTAACATGGCCACACAGCACTGAGCTCCCAAATTAGCGCAGAGCGTGCAGAGTAGAGGAATCAAGGGCAGCTCCTGCTCCTTCACCACACCACTGGGAGCTCAGGTGTCTCCCAGCAGCAGAGCAGAGATCCTCCAGAGCCATCCCATACATGAACACACCCCATACAGGAAGAGGGGCAAAAATAACTATAGCCCTGCTCAGAAGCATGAAGTTACTTCCTTCCATCAGCAGCTCTGGGATGAGAGGCCAAGACTTTACCACAAGATACAATAAGGCTTGGGAGGTTTTCCCTTTTTTTATTGATTCTAACTCTCCACCTGCTCTTGCCTATTTCAACTTATTTTCTTCAAACATCGCCATAGTATCTACCACAACACAATTGCAAAAAACTGTAAAGGTAGGATTAAAAAATCCCATGAATGTACCCCCAAATGATCACTACAAATGCCTTTAATAAAAAATGCTGTCTGAAGGTGCGTTACGAAGGTTATCCAACAGGGAAACACTCCTTATATATGGAAACCTTGTACATACCCTTGAGCTTCATTTTGTCATTCTAATTAGGAAGAAAGGTTAAAGCTCTAGTTAAGAAACCTTGCAATATGACCTTCTGCAACATTATAGAAGACAATTAGGCCTGAGATCATTTTAGTGTCATAGTTCAAATCCTAAAAGTTCTGATAGCATTTTTTTATTATTTCCCAGATTGCAAATCTCTTGGCATTTTAGGTTAGGAATAGAAGAAAGAGACGAACATCTGCTACAAACTGTTTCATCTCAGATTAAATCAATCCTTGTGGGCTTGATTGCAGAGAATTAGGATGGTTAGAGAAAGATGATTAGGGACAATTCACTCAGTTATATTACACATACGTCATCTTTCCACTGCCATAACATACCATTTTAGATGCATATAGATGTTTATAATATAATTTTTGACGTTATAGTCACAAGCTATACGTGCAATCCATATAAAGATTTATTTTATTATTAGAGAGTTCTGTGAAATCTAAGCACACCATAGTAATTTTCCAACTATTCCCATACTAAATAAACTACTGTGTGTATAAACACTTCAGCTATAGAATCTGAAGTCTTGTGTGTGTGTGTGTGTGTGTGTGTGTGTGTGTGTTCAATAAAAGAGCGGGGGAAACATATCTGAACAGATTTGCATGTTGTATTCATGTGAAGAGTGTTATACAATTTCATCAATGCTTAAGCACTGACAGCTTAAAAACTCACCACTGTTACTTTGCTTTGAACTGCCAGCACAGTAATTCAAGGACAGAAGGACAGCCTACAAAAATAATGTACCCAGTCTTCATAGCAGTCTGCAGATCAGCAGAATTTGTCACTTTTATCTGAATTGATCGTATGGCTATTTTAAAAAAATCAGTTACAGTAGCTATTTTCTGGCTTTCTGCATTTCTGAGTCAGTTTTGGCAAGACTAACCCCTGTGATATTGGAGGAAACCTAATACTGCTTGCTTCATGTCTGGCCTCAAAGTAGATCACAAAAAAAACCTCAAAACAAAAGTCTGGTTAAAACAGTTTTAGGAGACATTCAGCAGGAAAATCCCAGAACTTGCAATATTTTTAAAGAAAATGTTATGCCAAAGCAATCTCAAGCATTTCACTGAGCTTAAGTGAATATGTAGCAGCTACTTATGAACAATGTTGTAGCCAGAATTTGCACCAAATTCGTATCTCCTCCCACAGGTACTTTTCTAAATGTAATCAGAAAAAAAAAAAAGAAGTTATGGTTTTGCTATATTTTAATAATAAATTTGAGAAGCTTCTCAAATTGAACTGTAGTAACTAGCTTACTTAACTCATCTGATATTTCTTCGGTGGAAATATCAATTCTTTCCTCACTTTTTATGAAGTTTTACTTTAATTAGTTACAAATAAAGATAGACCACTTGAATACAACAAAGCACAAATAATGGTTTGAAATTCTGCAATGGAAGGCAATATTTACAGAAGAAACATTATAACTCTTTTAATCAGTTTTTAATCATAAAGCTCTATATCAAAATAATGGAAATATCAGTGCAGTGAAACTTCTTAATTTTTGACTCTACTGTGGATGAACTTATTAAGCTGAAACGCAACATCTTTTACACGTATTTAGTAGACAGCCATCACTTTATTGAAAAAGTTAAAGGCATTTAGCATACCTGTGAGGAAACCTGATGCTGAGAAAGAGACAAGTTACTGCTATTGAGATAGATTTCTTATTTATGTCTTTATAAATAAAAATTCAGACCTTAAACCACAATCTGAAATAATACACCTTGAAAAATTATATCTATCTCCTCACATTTTTGTTAGAAAGGTGAGGATTTGTGAAAATCACTGTTACAGAAACAAAACCATGCAACAGAATACCTTAAAATGAAGCAGAGCTTCCTAACAGAACAGTAATCGCAAACATCTGTTCTATATTACTAAGGGACAAAAACTCAAATCAGTTTTACAGCTTCAGTTTAGAGGGTTACAAGCTTCAGAATCCAAAATTATTCCTTAGGTTTACATCAGCTAGTATCATGCCACATATATCCTTACTTGTCTCTACATTATCACACGGAAACCTATCTTAGAAGGTCCTCAAGATGCTGTTGTTTTCACTGATCAAATAAGTGGACATGGTGGGCTTTGCACGGGATTTAATATAGCTGAGCACAGGACTAACTCTAAAGCACTTTCCACAAAGAATAAAAATGTGAGCTGCATGTATCACTGTATGTTTATGTAAGTATATAATTTCTAACAGCAATTGATCATAGAATCATAGAATGTCCTGAGTTGGAAGGGACCCACGAGGATCATTGAGTCCAACTCCTGTCCCTGCATATGACAACCCCACAGTTCACACCATGTGTCTGAGGGTGTTGTCCAGTCTCTTGAACACTGTCAGGCTTGGAGCTGTGACACCTCCCTGGGGAGCCTGTTCCAGTGCTCCTCAAAGTAGAACAGGAAAGTTAGGGTCTTTTATTCTTTGATGTATTTTGTGATTTCAGCATATAGCTAGAAAATCTCACAAAACCAGCCACACTGATATATACGGGTGAAAGCAAACCATAATCTACAGTTGCATTATTAAATGCCTGATCACAGTCCCAGGCATGCACTCATGCAGGAAGTGTATGCAACATGTCTAAATATACTGAGACTAAACAATATATAAATGCCAATGTAAAAGAAAAGCACTTCAAACTTACTTGGGTACATTGTACTACAGAACAGAGCACATATTCTAAAAATGGCATTTATCCATGACATTGCATTCAATCAACCTCTGAAGTACCAGGTTGTATGAAACGTTCATGTTGGTTACCTATAAATGAAACTTATCCTTTTTTATGAAGTTACATATTCTGCTTTGTCTGTCCTTTAAATATTATCACGTCTTAGACTTCATGGAGAAATTCATCTGTTATAGAAAAGAAGGTGTTCTGCAGAATGAAGCCCACAGTAGGATTCAAGCAGGACCCTACAAATAGTAACAATCAAGAGGATGTCTAATATCAGTGTTGTTTTTTGACATTTCATTGCTTGCATTGCTGTAACATATAGGTTAAATCTCCTCCTGCCAAAGAATCATAGTTTTAACAGATACTAGTGTGCCCCCAAAGACCTTCATTACACCTTACTTTCAATGTAATTGAAGGGGAGAAAGATGAATTAACAGTTGATGGTAAGTGGAAATAGTTAAAAATGCAGAGTTAGCAAGAATCCTCTGCAGCAGGAATAAAATGGATACTAAAATTGAGTACCGCAGTGACGTTTGCTGCAGTATTCATATACAGAAATACTTGAATTTTAAAAGTAAAAAAGTAAAAAAATAAAATCAAACCAAATACCCCCCAAAAATAGCCATCGTTTCCTCTGGGTCTTAAGAGCTTAAGAGAAACATGTATGCAGACAGAAAGACACATATTTCAAATACGTCATTCTTTTGTATCAGTGATTTGCTTTCTGCCACTCTTGTGCTACTTATTCTACAACATTTCCTGAAAATCTCTGCTTAAAGATGTTACCAGTCTGCTATTACAAAGAGTAAATATTGCACAGAATAAACATGTAATCCAAAGCAAGAAAAAGATGAGAAAAGAAATACTTTTACACACAACTAAGAGGATTTGGAAGAAAAAGTCATAGCCCTTAGCTCTTGTAACTACCAACACCAGTTCTGTTCAGCTTTCATTGCAACAGCGAATTTTTAACAGATAAAGACAGCTTTTACTCAAAGAAAACTAGCATGAAAGACCTTCCCTAAGAACCCAAATGCAGCTGGCGTGTTACATTCCCAGCCAGGATTTTCTGTGTGGAAATGTGCTGCTACCATGGATTAGAAATCCATGTTGCTACAACACTGGGGAAATAACGCAGAGGATAAGCAGATGGTTTCCAAACCCAGACTTCTGAAGTCCAAAAGACCACTCTGAACTTCCTGCTCTCTACCTATGATAGATTTTTTTAGAAGTCCACCCTGGAATTGTTTTAGAGACTGACCCAAAGTTTATCCAGACAAATCCACAGAAGCCATCCCAATGCTTCATTGTGCTTTAGCTCAGAACCAAGGTAACACTCAAGGCATCATGGATCAAACATAAATTTTTTTGTTGAGGGAAAGCTGGTCATTCCACAAATTTAATAACATTATCACAGAGAAAAAGAAACAAAACAAAACATAGCCAAAGTAACCAAACAAAAAAACCGAAACCAAATCAAAAAGCAAACCAAACCAAACCCCAAGCCAACCAACCAACAAAACTTTCCTCCCCAGCTTTCCAGTGCTTGTATGAGATAAAACTGTCCTTTTATAACCATTTCCTGTGGGTAGAAGAAAACTATCAGTCTGCCCAACTGATGCTATTTATTTTGTTATTCTCATCAGCTGCCTATAAATAGAAAACATCTTGATTTTCTATGCTCTGGGGACCACTGAGGGCAGGAGTGAGTAGAAAAAAAAATAAAATATATATATATATATATATATATATATTGTAGCATTTCTGGTCAAATCAGACGTATAACCTGTGATATCCTATACAGAGTACAACCCCCTAGCACAGTGGTTCAATATTAGCTAACACTAGTCCATTTTTTCTGTTGCAGTGGTAGAAGTGCAGACAGGTCAACCAACAGCAGAAAACCACATAGCTCATTTCCTGCAACTGCTGAGATGGTCTCAGCTATGAGATCTGAAGTTGTAACATGTAGTCTAACATAAAAGAGAAATGGACAGTGGCAAATATTTTTTACTCATTAGTATTAATTCTACCAGAAGCAAGATTTGGCTTTGCAGTATTAAATAGTTAATCCTCATATTTTTGTTGTGAAGTTTGAGTGAGAGTTTAAGACTTGTTACAGGTACAGCTCTATTATATAGTAATAGGAACTCACAAACCCACAGCAACTCAGCTTTCTTGTCAAGCAATTTTTCCATGCAAAAAGTCAGTAGAAAACTAAAGTTACAAAATAAAACATGCAGATTTTAGAGAAAATACCCATTAAGTTTAATAGAATGATTACCCTACCTTTATTAATAGCTTCTCTGAGTAAGAGCATACTATGAATCATGACCTAAAAAAAAAATTGCCAAAATCTGTATGATAAATATAGAGACTGTCAGAGAATGGACTAACAACTTCAGTGTAATTTTTTGTATTAGAACAGTGAAATAAGCAAGGTTTTATGAGCAATTCTTATTTCTTGAAGATAAGGATTTCTGTATATGGTGCCAATTGACAGGCTCACCACAGGTACTGTCTTACATATCAAGAGTCCACAGACATCAAGTGTCTCTTGACCTATCTGTTTTGTAATGAAGTTACGGGGAAAATTCCCAAATGATTTTATAATACCTTAGAATTAAAGTTTCTGATTTGGGGGAGCGTAGGGAGAAGAGACAAGGAAGGAAAAAAAATTCAGTATAGAATTTCATAAATGAGCACTTGTAATTTCAAGCCCCCCAACTGAATGATTCAGAGTTTGAGAGGTTTTCATGTTATATTTACAACATCTATATATATCAGACAATGTATATTGACAGCAGTAGGTAAACTTCAGTCTCTGAATGTTAAGCAATATATTTTATGGTCACTCACCATTAGGTGTATTGATGGATTTATGGCACAAATAGGATTCTAAATTCACAGTTACATTTCCAGTATCTCAGAAATTAATCAAAGCAACTCTTTTTATGTAGCCATTAAACTCTTGCCAGTATATAGACAGATATAAGTCTAGTACTGCAGAGCAGCTATTGCTACACGTTCTCTGTTTTAAAGCTCACACGTAAAATGACACAGTTTGCATATCAACTGAAATAGGTTAGGTAAAAGTTGGGTGTAGATGAATGAGAGGAAATATGCAAGTCACTGAGCCCTATCTCTTTCAGTTGCAGAAAGCCATCCAATAGGTGCCTGCTACTTTTTGATCTCCTTCTCTACTTGTTATACTATTTACATCCAAGGAGATATTTGATGTCTGACAGTTTTTTTTGTTGACCTCATGGTACAGGCTCAATAAGATACCAATAATTTCCTTCCTGAGGAGCAGTGGGGAGAAAAAATACTGGATAGTTCACATTCAGAATTCTCTTTTCATAGGTGCTTAGTGGCGAACACCCAACCACCACGCTTTGGAGAGCTAGCTTTTATTGTGATTTAATTTATGAGCTTTGTCCCAGCAGAAATTTTAATTCTTGCAGCTAACACCTGAATGAACCAATTTTTGCCTTTGACTCCAAATCACTTGGTTTAGTACATTCCCCTACTGGCTTTTGTATTTTTAACTTATATTATAATGAATCTACCAGCAGGAAGAGCCGTTCAAGCACAGAGATGGTAGTTGAATGCAGAATTCACCAATGAACTCACAGCAAGACAGCCACTGTGACACTCAGCAGCTGAGGATGCTGTACCATCTTACCTTTTGATGGCAGAGCCTTTTGTTCTATTCCTTATTAGAAGGACTCAACTCTATTATTTTCAGGCAGCACATAGTATGTAATTTCTCCTTCAGCTCCTCTACCTTTCAAATTAACAAGACTCTGTTTCCTATTAAGTCTGCCCTGCTGGACTTTAAATATCTTTCAATAATCACCTTAGATGATGGATATAAGCTCTAAGACTTTATAAATAGACAAAAAATTACATAAATGGAGTTGACTCATAATGGGACATCGTCATATTTACAGTGCATTTTTTTACTGTTTCACAGAATTCTGTATTCCTCTACTTTTCATTTCTGTTATTGCTCCTATTTCTGCTGTTGAATATGACAGGAATTCTGTTCTACTATGAACAGTCTCCATTCTTTTATTATTAGAAGCACAGAAATTGAAGAAAAGTATTAGCGTTAGTAATTGTCTCACAGGATATATTCCAGGAGATGCACTGTGCAATGTCATAGAGAAGTCTGTTTATTTCCATCCTACATAGATAGCTGAAGTCTCCTGTTCCTAAAGATTAGCAAAGTTCATTCTACAACAATACTTTTTTTAGTATTATTTGTTTTAAAATATTTTGCAGATCTTTTTAATGCTTCTATCTTTTTTTTTTCTGAAGTCTGCAGAAACATCATTAAAATGCAGATTTTAATGGTACAGACATTGAAGACAGGAGGTTTATGGGGGTTTTCATTTTTTTCTGAACTTAGTCTTTTTAGAAAGTAATAGCATAGTTGTCCACTACATGGTTTCCGGGCCTTATTTCTATTAAAGTTTTCTGGTCATCTTTTGCAGATGAAGGGCTTGCTGTTTAGTTATCTGCATCTCAAAAGGGAGCAAGAGCAATAGTCCCACTGACCACAGGCAGAAACAAGAAGAAAAAAAGAGCAATGGTCATTTTCACAAAACTGAGTAAAATTTGGCTTCAAAATACTGTTATTAAGATCGGTGGTCAAGATGATTCTGAACAGCTCTACATGAATATTTTCCAGTTTCTTTTCAGAATTTTCTTTCTTGCTCATTGCTAACAAAAATCCACAATACACCATAGTAAAAAATTTGGAAGATAATACTTCTACAAGATATACCATGTTCGGGGCTTGGTCTTAGAGTCTTAGTGCTTATTTAAAATAGGATTATTTTAAAAGAGAAGTTAAAAGTTCTCTCCCCTTCCCCCATAACTATAAGTAGAAAATAATAAGCTTTTGATGTTTTTTTCAGGAAAAGCAAGGCAAACCGTAAAAAAAATATACCCCTCAGTGACCATAAACTAATTCAGTAACACAATACAATGCATACTTACTTCCTTTGTCGTGCATGTTCTGTCATTCTACTTGTCATAGTTCCTTTTAACAACACTATACTGTTTCTCCAGAGATGCAAGTCACTTATGTAAGTGGGTGTTTGTTCTAAAAATACACCCACAATTAAACATGTGAATATGTGTGTATACCTTTGTTCAGAAACTCTACTGGGAGGAATGTATACCATCGAAAGGAAGGCACAGAAGTTGTCAAAATTTAATTAATTTATAGGCACCCCAAGCAGAAAATTCATTAGCACAGAGGATTTAAATAAAATATACCTTATGAAAAAAACCAAACCCTTGCAAGCTTTGCTGACTGAGGTTCTTCATCCTTCCAGTATTGCCACTGGTGATTAAAATTTCTTAGAACTGTCACATAGATGCTGTGTGCCTTATAAGAGAGTGCTTACACTAAGAAATCTATTTTAGTATCTCTCTCATTACTACTGCAGAGGATTCCTGCAAACCGTGGATGGCAAAAGTTTCATATGATGGCTGAGATTATTTTAAAATCACATACTAGTAGTCAACAGTTTCACTCAGGGGTGTTAGACTAGCTGACCTCCATGATTCTATGAATATGTGAATTAATGACTAAATGCAACCTTAAATGCTTACATTTTGTTTTAAAGCCAAGTTTAGTTATATATTTCTTTGCAAATAATTTCTGAGGAAAAACATCCTGAAGACCCCTTTCCCTAAAGATACAGCTCTTTTATTCTTCTCAGTTTTGCCCTTTACTCTCTTTAAAAGGGGACTTCAAAGAAGTGGAGCAAAATTGGTTCACAGAGCCTACAAGAAGTTTTGCCACTTGTAGACTTAGGAAGCAGGGCTCTCAAGCAAAGGCAAATGGTTAGAGGCATCAAAACAGTCCTGTGTCAAGGTCTACTTCTGAAACCGTAGAAAACATTAATATAGTGTGCAGTTTCCAAGCCAACCTTAGTTTTCTCTTTCCATTCCCCATCCCCCAATCTTTTATTGCTACCTTCTTCTCAGCAACAAAACTTTAATCACTTTTTAGGAGAAGTAACTCAGGATGGCAGTTCTTTCCCCTTTTAAGACTGCGAAAAAAGATCTGAAATTCAACTTTCTCCCTTCCAAATAAAGGACTTCCTAAAAAGCTTTAGTGTTGTTAAATTTAGTGAAAACACACAAAAAAGTCAATGAACTAAAGTAAAGGTCTTTTAACAATAGTTGTGGCTCACCATATAACTGTAAAATATGATTACAAAGTCTGTGGATTAAGGTTTAGTAATTTTTAAATAAAAGTTTAGTGTTGCTTTGTCTAGAGTTAGGATATGTAATTCATTTTTTAATCCGTCATGCTTTATGCCTCCAAGTCTTATAATTCTCTGACCTCATATTTTCAGTCTAAACATAGCACAGTTCAAAACAGGCATGCAGATGTCAGGCTCTGAGCAAAAGCTGAATAGAAATTAGATGTCAAGAATGGTAGCTTCCATTCTTCTGAAAGTATGAAGGGAAAGAAATATGTGGGATCACAGTTTTAATTGATATTAGAAAAGCGTGTGCTTTTGCCTTCCACTATATAATGTACACTTAGTTTACAAGCTTTTGAAGTTTTCATTACATCATCAAGATACTTCTATCAAGACACCTCTGGGAAAGTTCAAACCTATCTTTTACTCTCGGTCTAGGATAAGCTGCATCCTACACACATTAAATACGACCATTTTGTTAAATTTTAGAGAAGAAATAACGAATGACCAACATACGGGGTTTAAAACTAAAGGGTTTTTTGTTTGGTTGTTTTGTTGTTGTTGTTGTTGATATTGTTTGTTTGTTTGTTTCTGTAATGGCACTTTTCTCCCCTTTTCCATCTGTTGTTTTACGAGGAGCACAAAACAAATGTTTACAGCCCTGCCACTATTATGGTTACACCACAACCTAGGCTAGAGAGGCCACAGGCTCAAATCAATGGCTTTCTGTTGATTTCAAAAAGCTACTTAACACATTGCAAACTAGAAGTTGAAACTTCATTGACCTTAAAACTTTCCTGTTTTATTTCTAACATTTTCATCACCAATTTCAGGAGTCCTAGGTGTCTGAGACTGGTGTGACTCCACAGATGTAAATTATTGCTTAGACAGAAAAGAATTTGTGTTTAAGCATTCCAGAAAACTAATTTCCTGCATGTCACCTGCAATTAATGGTAGCTGAATGAATAAGGCAAACACTTTTGTGTGAAGACACCAAGGATGAATAACTAGGTTTTGATTTATTCATTTCTTGTCTAAACAACGGCAAGTACCACTGAAGGCACACATAGCAAGTTGCTTCAAGCTATTCATAGGTTGTCAGATGTACCAGAAGTGAGAAAAAAGTTTAAAAAAATCATATTTTCAATTTCCAATAGTAGATTCCTTTAAGAAAATATGACAGTGGTAAATATATAAATAGAGATTGGCTATCATTCTTTTCATGTTACCTTACTTCTGTTTTCTTGCTCACATGTAAGCATTTCCCATACCCTAAGGAAGCAACTTTTCACAACTAAATACAAACTGGACAAGCTAATTTGTTTTCTGAGAATGAGAAGGAAATGAGAACTAATTTTTTATTTTGTCTCACTGAAGAATTGGCTTTTTAGACAAAATGAAATAACTAACATTTACTCTCCAGAGAAGACTTCCAGATGGTCTGAGTCTGAGAACAGGGCAATTTTACCAGTGGAAATGGCAGCTTATACCTTGGTGATTTGGAAGCTAGGACTCCAGTTGTCTTGTTTATGAGCAAGAATTTCACCTTTGGACCTGAACCTTTGCATCTATTCAAGCAGCAAGAACTGAAACATGAAGAGATAGGTCCACGGAAGTACACTTCTGACTTTGGGAGATGGTCAGCTACTTGGAAAACTCAGAGGATGCTTATGACTCAGACATATATTTTGTATTAGCTCTTGTGGCCGTAGGAGACAACCCTTAAAAATAATTCGTCTCACACATGAATGATCCTGTTCAGACCCACAAGACAGGTGTTGCCTGCATTGCGGTAAAACAAGGAGAGTGTAACGGTCCCAGAAAGGTACATTTCACTTCCCTCCTGTATTGTTTTAAAATACTGCCCCGCAACCCTTGCTGCAACAATTTCTTTGCGTAATCCTTCCAAACCAAGCAAAATAAATGTCTGACAGAACCTCTTCCCCTGCATGCACACACACAGATAGCCAACCAGTACATCATGATTGCTGCTAGTTTCTTTATCCATGACTTCACCAATTTTTTTTAATCTAGTGAGGAGAACTTGCACTTACAGCTTACTAAAGAACAACCATCCTGTTTCACAGGAACTGAAAAGGTAGGACAATAGGGTATTTATGTAAGCTCTGCTGTAGTTTGACATTCCTGTTGAGTGCCCTAATTCCCAGGTTGAAATAGTTTTGCCTCTGATCGCTTAGATTCAGACACAGATCCTGAACCTCTCAAAAATTCAGACAAGCGCTTAATGGATCGTCTATAGAAAAAAAACCCACACACAAACCAAAACTGAATGTTCTGAGATATTAAAAACTTCTCAATTAACTCATCATTAATATCAAGGTTTGGCGCATTTTTATTACCACCTTGTATAGATACAGTAGCCTAGACATTTGTCCCTCATTTTTCTCCTTGCATTGGATCTGACAATGAAGCATAAATGCTGAACCGGTGGCATCACAGCCATTTCCATAGCAACACAGCCATTTCCAAAGCATCATCATGGCTCTGCTGTCACTGAAAGCGGAAACAAAAGCAATGCTGAGGGAATGTTTGTCAAGCATTCAAACACAGTGTTAGTTTCAAGTACCCTCATAAAGCAGACTGAAATCTATACCTCCAGCTTGAATACTGGCACAAATACTTTTAAAAAACAAACAAACAAGAGTTTGGGTTTGTTTGTTGTTGTTTGGTTTGTTTGTTTGAGGATTTGTTTGTTTTTTTCAATCTTAACATAGATGTTCTTTAGTTAGTTCCAGTAAATCTTGAACAGTGAATGAACGACTACTTCAAGATAGATGCTTGATTTTACTGTTCATTCCCATTTCTTACAACATTTGTATCAAAACATAAATTATCTAAACAGGGGATGACCTCTTCCCATGCTTTACTGCAGTAGCACTCAATAGAGCCCTTAGAGGATACAAGAATACAATGCATCCAAGGTTTTAAACATGAAGTTGATTTAAAATATCTTTGCCTACTGCTCACATTCATTATTTACAAAACAACACTAATAGCAAATTGATATTCGCAACAGCATAGGTGTCATTATTAGTTAACCAACAAAAAAGCTCTGGAAGATAGCTACCACATACATTATAAGATCATAATTGCTGAAGATACCAGTGAAATTAACACAAAACAAAACACCAATACCAGCTTTTTTTAGCAAGAGACCTGAATTCTGCTGAAATTTTAAAATTGCATGCTTTTCCAAGAATGCCCTATAAAGTGTATTTCTCAGAAGAAATCTTAAAGCTAATTAAAAAAAATACAATTTGACTACAAATTGATATGCCTTCAATACAGCCAAGCCCATTAATCACTGTGCTCCTATCAGAGCATTTATAATATATTAGACATTGACAAGTTGCATACACAACAGCAGCCTTCTAATAGAAAGTAAAAGGCAAAAGAAGGAAAAATTAATAACACATTGAACAGATGCTCTGTCTTCTACAGTGTCTCCTCTGTCTTTTACAGAATCACTCTTTATCAAACCTCCATCCTTTCCTTCCTCCCGACTCACATCTTTACAATTCCAGCCCACCCACATACCTACCCACAAGCCATCAGGTTTTTACTTTTATCAAATTCTGTAACCCTGTCAGGGATTCGTAACGAAAAAATCAAGTCTAGATAGACTTTTACAAGAATCAAATGCTTCCAGTGGCACCCAGTCAGCTCATCTTAAACAGCCAGCCATCCCACACCTAGAGGATTTAATACAATTCTGTGACTAAAGGAAAGCCATGCATTCAAAGATGGGTCTATAACCAAATTAAGACACTTCTGTTAGTCAGGAGATGGGTAAAAAACAACATGGGTCATCTTCCAGTATTACCTAGCACACAAAACCCCATTTTGATGCTTTGATTCATTGTCTGGTACCTTAAAAAAGAAATGGCTAGCTGCATGGAGAAAATAGAAGTGATAACTGAAAATGTTCTCTGGTGCAGAAAGATGATGATTTGCAACCCATGTTTTATCTGAAAGTGAGGGAACCTCAAGAAATCCATAAGTGATAAATTAAACTTCATTTTAAACATATCAGGAACATGTCTGGAAGAGATCTGAGCTGTGGTACGAATCTACTCTGTTTACTGCACCCTTCCTATTTCCTTATCTGCTGAGCCCTACCTCCTCCTATCCCATCCTCTTACTCTCCCATTTTCTCCACCATCAGCCCAGCACTATGAAATAACTCAACCTAGTTACTTCAGTTCTCATTGCACCAGTCCCATACCAGGCATGTATTCGAGGTCCAAACTTTACCAGTTCACCTTCACTCTTTCCTGTGCATTCCCCACCTGCCCTGTGTAGGAAAGCAATGAGCAGCTCTCTCCACTTTCTTGCTTGAAATTCCTCAACATCAGAATCTCTCTCCTATCAGACTACCAAATTCATCAAAACACCCTTTATTCACGTACACAGCGCAGTGATACATCTAAAAAGTGCAAGTATTGACCTAATAGATAACAGCAATAACGTAATACTGCCAAAGGACTAACGTTTCCAACTATTTTGCTGTAAACCCGTAATCTCTAACTCTTTCCCATTCTGTCTCACTTTTATGAAATGGTACCACTCATGCTTTTTACTTGCTTGCTTTTAGAAGAGTTCCTTTCACAGGAGAGGACCTAGTAAGGATTGTTGATGCAGGGTAACTTAGGAGAACTAAAGAAAAGAATAATAGTTCACCTCTCTCAGTTAGGTCTCTGTACAGAGGACTGATTAAGGTAACCTCACTAATGTGAGATTTCTCTTTTGTTGCTTATCAACGATTTTAATAATTTCTACACCATCTGAAAGACTTGGTGTTTGGAAAATGCATCTAGCTTCCTTAATGTACTTTGAGAAAAACATTGCAAAAAGTGCTCAGCCAAATGGCCTCCTTAGAAAAGAGTCTACATAGCAGTTGAGAATAAAAGGAATTAAATTTTCCTTTGATGCTAATACAGAGCCCACAGCTACTGTCACTTCCCCCACTACTGCAATGCATGCATGCACACCAGTGGGTACACAGGCTGAAGACCCACCTTCTATGCTCCATATCTACTATTTTGTGATTGTCCACTTTTATCATGAAACTGTAAACCAGCTCTTTGCAAAGCAGATCTGTCACATAATTTCTCCTGGCCTTTGCCTTTACTCCAAGGAATGGAACTGCATTTGCCCTACCTTCTATTTTATCTTCCTTGTCTGTTGAACACATAGGACAGGGCATGCTTGCCTCTACTGTTTCATAGATAAGTTGTTGCTGTAGGACTAGATTAAATTTTCTATTTTAGATATGCAACACTGGGAACTATAATAGAAAAAACAGCAGTAAAATGTTCACATATTTAGCCTTGGTTTTGCTTTGAAACTATGCGAAGGCTCAAATACTGTAATTAAAAAGAGATATTTCAGGTACTAGAGATGTAATTGTAAATATTTATTCATCTTCTTTTTTTTAGTCTAAGACAGACCCCTGATCTGACAGCTGTGGTGACCCAACAGCATGAGAAGGTAGTCAGTATTATGTTGTGAGAGCAAGATAATAACTTTATGCAAAATGATTCTCACTGTTCATTTTTCTAAAGAGCAAAATCATTAAAAGTACATCATAATGCTCTGTAATTATAATCCAAGTCATTTCCCCTGTTAAAAATACATTCTAATTGCTTTAAGTGAAAACACATCATTATAACTTCCCTTGAAAGGGGAACTAATAAATAGATTAGTAAAATCCTACAGTCAGTACATTAAATCATGTTTATTCATTCAGCTGAGACTGGAACATGTAAAGTACATCTTCTTATGGAAAGATACAATTAGGGAGAATGGCTGGCTCATGGGATTAGCCAAAGGATTTTGAGTTTTCCACATCTAGCTTGGTGGTGTGAATTCTGCCCAGCTTGGTGTTGACTGAAGCTTATTACCATCTGCTGCCTGTTCAGTGTCCTACATAAAATGAATCAGTTGTCTCTGCCCAATTCCAAGCTCACAGGTGTCTGGTATTACGGCAACTAGCAGTAATTAGCACACCTTTAAGCAATGTCAGCAAAGATACAGAAGTTTTCAAAAGCATAAGGAAGATGCTTATGTAATTTGGTATGTGCAATCTACCAAAGCCGCACTTTGGGAAGAGACAGGATGGCTGAATGGGTATTGTCTTCACTCTTTACTGTGCTTCGGCACTGAATATAGATCATTACATCCTTGGATAAAATTTCAAATGTCTAATTTCACTAGATATAAAAGTCACAAGGAAGTAACATGGCAATACCATTTTTTAACTATGAAAGCTTACATTTTCTCATCTTAAAGGAGGATTTTAATAGCTAAAATATGGTTACTATAATTAGTGTGGCTGTACTCAGTCTCAGAGAATCATTTCAGTGTGTACAATGAACTATTGCAGTTTCTGTGACCCGTAGAGCAGCTGTGCAGGCAACCACTGTAAGCAGGAGGAGAGTAACAGTTTTATGGATTAAATTATCCATGTCTCTTATTATTAACCTTTAGGTGGACAAGCCTGCTTCCATTGGTCACCTCAGTAATCTCAGATATAGCTTTGTTTTGTGAAATAAGCAATAACTTGTACAAACAGCAAACTAACAAAGTGTAAAGCTTAGTGCCATGTGAAACAAAAATATTGAGTATCTATTCACAATAGACAAGTGTTATGGAAGAGTACATAGAATTTATAATTCACTGAGCAACAACAACCCAAACATAACAAAAAAGAAATGCAAAGAAAAAATGACTGTGTAAATTGTAGTGGCTTTTAGTTAGGTATCTAATTAGTCAAAATGAAAAGGAGAGATGGCAACCAACCTGCTTACTTTTGATTTACTCTGATCTGGAATAGCTTCTGCATATTTTACATGTCGCCTTTACAGCAGAAAGGTTATCTCACTAACAGCACTTTGTATTCACAGACATTCTTTCTCCTGCTATAAATGAATACAGGGCTTCCTCCGTGTATCTTCTGCTTCCCCTTGACACATGATCGAGGTTAGTAATATATTAAAGGTCAAGTTAATAATGTTGAACAGTTTCAATAGCTGAAAAAGTATCTGTATTTCCCACTTCACTTCAGACAATGGAACCTTGGTACCTATAGAGAAGGTTTCTGTCGATATCATTACTCAGTCCATCTAGCTACCTCATCCTTCCCATATGCATAAATTTGCATACAGAATCTCTTGATAGACATAAACAGGCTCCATTTAGCTTCAGTGAGATTGACTGCAGGAAGCAGCTATAGCTGTATAAATATCTGCTGATTCAAACTTTCACCTAAAATGCAAGAAAATGTCATGACTGAAATAATTCCTGCTTCAACTTGCTGTAATTGCAGGGCACAATCCAACTCTGTGCAAAAGCTGACACTTGGTTCATCCTGTTAAACAAGACTCTTTGGTGTCACTTGAAGAGGCTATTTGTGATACAAACCTTTTCACAGACTTCCATTACAGTTCTTTACAGGATACAATTCCACTTGTGGTCTAAAGAATTGTATACATTTGTACAAAATTATTTATGGTTAACAGGCTTTGCATTCTTTGTAGCGCAGTACTTACATCTTCCTTAGAAACAAAAAGCAAAACAGAACAAAATGTACAAGACATTCATTCATACTGCTAATACAAACAGTGTATAACTCAAAGAGAAAAATTCTATTTGGTCAATACTATGTTCTAAATTGAATTCCATTGGGGAAGTTTTAATTACATATTTTCTTAAAGTTCAACCATACTGTTAATATGAAATTGCAGTATTATAATTATGATAGAGCACTTTCATGATTAAGAAAAAACAAATTATTTGGTAGTTGGCAAATAATAGTTGGCTATTAATGTGGCACTTTTAAAATGACGATTGAAAAAAAAACCTTGATTCTGCGGTGTGACAGCACTAGGCAATGAATTTAACTAACATCTTTGAACAGAATTTATTCTGAAAATGTAGATGGAAACACACTTTATGTGAAATTAAAAAACAAGTCTTTTAAATATAGAATTTGAATTTGTATCCAATTCTACCATATTTTTACCTGAATTTTGGCTTGTATTTGGAAAAATACAGAATTCTAGAAAAATGACAAAGAATTCACAACAGTTGCACTAGGGACGCAGATTTTTGTTAATGCACATTATGATACAAAGAAAAAGAGAAAGTGAGAGAAAAAAATTATGAAGAACTTTCTCAGTCAAAGCTAATTAGTATTTTATAAACAAACTTAGTGATGTGGGTTCATATTTTGACAGCTCTGAATATCAACTAGGCATATCCATTCTGAGTTGTAAGGAAAATCTGCACGAGTCAACATAAGTAGGTTGGAATAAGTGTCTCAGCTTTCTGTTAAAGCAATTGAGTTTGGCTTGTGCAAAACAGGTTTCAAATAGAAAAATTACATTCTACATTGTAAGAGGCCACTGGCTTGCCACTTGCTTTGTGATTAAATGGCACAGGCACAACTATAATGAGGCAGTCTATCAAAGTCTTCTATCCAGTTGTTTACACTCCATGAGACTGTATGAATAAAGGTTTTTAAAGTTTTCATTAAGTCCTTGGATGCTGTGCATGCACAAACACAAAGCCAGTTATTTTAAAGGCACACAGGTTTTTACTCTTTTTATCTTCCTTGAGAGCATTACTGCTGCTGCTTGTGCTTCTCTGAACAATGCAAATAGGGACTAAATTTCTGTCTTTTGAGTGGTCTGTTACAATTATCCTATTTATACATAAAATATGTTCTAATATATAAACATGAACACCTTAATTTGAATTTTCAATTGCAATCGTAAACTGGGAGTGAGGTTTAATGAAATTACATAAATATTTAAATGAAAATAATTACTGGCTGAATATGTACATTCCTGTATACCATTTCCCTTCTCTAAATCATTTCAGTTTGTGGGGAAAAATCTTATCTCCTTTATTTGAAGAAAAGAGCACACAATAGATCAATACACAAACATCTGTTTAGCTACCCTACTATCTCCCTGATGTCTTATTCTATTATTGTTTCCTTTATCTGTAGAATCTATCTGATCATGTAAGCAATCCCACAAAGTCAAAATCTTTTTTTGAAGACTTGATTTAAGAAAACTATTGAACATTTGCTGAACTAATTTCTGAGCTGACAAGGAAGAAATGTCCTGAATTCAAAGAGTGGCAAGCCAAGTGACTCATATCTCCATATTTTCTTCAGGTGAGGTTATGAAAGTTACCTAATTTTCTAGACAATGTACAGTGTATTTGGCAATTCAGTGATGACATCTACCTTTTTTTCTTTTTGTTAATTATATGTTGTTTCAGCATTTAAGTGTTTAGTATAACATCACACTTTTTTTCTCAAAAAAAATAAAATACAACCTATAACTACACTTCACTATGGAATAAGCAGGCACTTCATCAGTAAATTTGGGTGCTCCAAAAGTGGGGAGGCTAAACTCAAACACTTTGAGTTTTGGAACAACAGCTTAATGAAAGCAAGTTAATATATCATCAGAAACTACATGCATATATAATCACTGAAATTTGTAAACAATTTTTAGCAATGTCACTATTGTTCAACAGAAATTACTACCCTCACAATCACTAACATCTGTTACAGTTGAAATTTAATTCATCATATCCTCATTTAGAGAAAATAAGAATAGATATCTATCTAAGCCATAGATTTATTGTTTCTATCTTTACCTGAGACACTGAATTTGCATTAATTTCTCATGCAACAGATGAAGATCTTTCAGTTAGGAAGGTACAAAATTTATCCTGAACCCATATTTAATTCATTGATCTAAGAGGATGGAAGTAGGAACCAATCTTCCTGAAAAAGAATAGAAAGATTTATCTGAAATATAAAGTCTTCTGTAATTTTTCTTTTTGGTCTAAATTGAGATAAGAAGTTTGAACTTTGATATAAGTATATAGCTTATATAATAATGTCCCTCTGTCAGAAAACATGTCATCAACCAATGAAGTTATATTTCAGGAGAAACAAGGTGCGTGACTAAAGATAATATACTGGTACTACACAGTATAACATAGGGAGAAAATAATATATAAGCTAAAATACAAAGGCAATTTATGGAAGTATGGTTGAATATGTATTTGGATTTCCAAAAGACTTTTGATGCTGGCTGTTAAGGAAACATGGAACCTCTGACATATGAAGGAATATCACAGAATGGAGCAAATGCGATGGAGGGGGGTTCTGCAAGAGCTTTTGCTGGGTCCGGTGCTGTTCACTATATCCCCTGGAGGCCTCATAAGAGGGCAAGGAGCGAGGCAACTAGTGATGACACGCTGGTGCTGGAGATAACCAGGATGAAGGCAGGTTGCAAGGGCACACACCAGGCACTTCTGAGCAACCAGGCACTGAAATGGCAATAATACTGGGAATGCTGCAATGGCAGTAGTACGCCAAAATTCAGCACGGAAACACATCAGTTAACACATCAGTAAGCCAGGGAACCAGACCTATCTGTTTTAGGAAATTAGGGGCTTTATGCCTAATTAAGTAGAGAGAGTTCCCTAAAAACATCAGCTCAGTCAGAAAAGCAACTCAAGTTTTAGGAACGATTAGGAAAGCAACAGAGAAAAATGGAGAGCATTTTTTTTGCCACTAAGACCGTGGTTCACCTACATCTGAGCTCATCTCATCTTTCAATCCTCTCCAAGAGGGAGAATAAGAGGGGTCAGAGAGAGAAACAGGAGCTATCCCAAAGGTATGAAACAGCTCCTGTCAGAGGAGCAATGAGGCCTTTTCAGCCTGGAAAAGTAGGAGGCAAAAGTACAGATCTCTGAGATCAAAAGCAGCATGGTGTGAGAGAGCTGGGGAGTAACTATTCATCAACTCTTCAAGCAGAAGAACTGAGGGTAGAAGACGAAGACAGCAACGTGCAGATTCAAACCAGTCACAGAAGGTGGTTTGTCTGGCAGTGGGTTAGGAAGCCACAGAACTATTGTTGGCAAAGAGTATTGTGGATGCAAAAAGTCAGCAGTGGTTCCAAGGGAAGGCTGGACAGGCACTGGAGGAGAAATCTGTTAAGAGTTACAAAGCAAATAAACCATGGAAGACTTAAGCAAGTTAATCACTGAGAAACCATTGGAGGTTGGGATACCAGTTGTGAAAAATAACATATACACTTGTTTTGCTTTTTATGGTTTATAGCACATCAGCTTATGGGCACTGATAAAAAAAAAAACCAACCAAGCTAAATGCACTTTTCATTCTTACGGCCCGTAACGTTTTTTACATTTATGAATTGGGTCAATACACAAGCAGTCACATCTCTGCCCTTGGTGAAAGTCTTGAAGAGACATTAAAATGAAATGAGAACTCTAGGCTTCGTGTTTTCTCAAGATTTGAAGCATAAGTCCTGACAAAAATGGTGGCTGAGTTTTCTGTCAATGACAATTCAAAAGTAACAACATCCCTTTTTCTGCAGTCATTTATCTTTTCTTCAAATGCCTCTTTGTGCTAAATCTTACCTTTTGCAAAATTTGACAAGACTGCAGACAATGACATCAAAGAGACAGAACACAAACATGCAGAAGTATATATCTACACTGACTAGCCTGCCTTTTTAAAGCTCCTTAAGAGCATCATTGTGCATTCTGTGTATTCTCAACTGAAATTCAGTGATATATAGCATTTTCCTGTAGGTAAATAACTGTGGTTATAAATTCTTCAGACATCAAAAATTAAAATGTCATTCCTGACACTGCCTCATCTTTACAAATCTAATATATCTTTCAAAGACAAGCTGGAAGGCATATTACATCAAAGGTAACATCACACCATAACAAAGAAACAAACAAAACCAAGCCCTTCCCCACCCTCACCCCCCAAAAAAAACAAACAAAACACCAACATACAAAAAAGAGAAGAAACACATACAGTTTCTTTAAAAAACATCATTAAAAGCAGATCGAAGTAAGTACTTAGTTGCCAAAAGAAAAACTTGGATGTAATGAATGCACAAATCCAGACCTGTGATCTAAAAAATCCTGTAAGCTTCCTGTCAGAGTAGTTCCAAAGAATGTTTATCAACATGGCCATAGGTGCTTTTGTATATATATGTAAAAGAAACAAACTTACCATAAAATAGTGACTAAAAGACTGTTCCTCATCAAGTTAAAGAAACATAAGGGAATTCTTTGGAATACTTGATCCTACTAATCTCTTGGTTGTGGGCAAGATGAACCTTCAAGGCCCATTCCAGTTTCCATAATGCAACAACTTTACAGACAGAACTACACATTTTTTTTCTTGCTTATAATTACACAAAAGTAAAATATAGGAACTGTCCTTTCCTTATAGTTGATTGTGTAGTTGATGGTACACCTATGATACACTAGATACACATCTGGATCTTAAAACAAATGTTTTCTTTAGGATATTATCCCAGGAAATCTAGTTATAGTCTTTTTTTTTTTAAGGGAAAATACAGATTTTTTTTTTTTTTTAAGGACTTTAAGTGCCTTCTCCAACTAGAAGTTATGAAGCTATGTTTCTGAATAACTATTCAATAGAGACAGAAGGAATATTCTTATGCCACAGTTTTACATACCAGGCCTTTATGATCACTTCTCAGTCAGCATATTTCCGAACCCAATCTGAGCCACCTAGACCCCCACAGGAAACTCTATGAACCCAACTCTAAAATTTTGTATTCCACTCCAGAAGCCAGAGCTGTAATGCTACTTTTTAAGTGCTTAGAATATTTCATGCCTTACCTTTTAAACCCTGCTACAGGATTAGGGTTTACATAAATATACAAATTAAAATGTATATGAATAAGTATTGCTGGACTGCTATTATCTGATGCAAGCACATTTGAAAATCGCCTCTTAAATCAAAAGAAGAAATATACTGGTAAGTGCCTATTGGGAACATAAAAGAAACATCAGAAGAAAAACATAAAAATGAATCAATGGTATTTTTTTAATAGCAAAACAGATCAAATAATCTGATTTTCACTTTTGCTGTAATCCCCACTGTATTGCACATATCACAGAATCACTGAATGGTTGGGGTTGGAAGTGGCCTCTGGAGATCATCTAATCCAACCCAGCTGATAAAGCAGGTTCACCTAGAGTAGATTGCACAGGAATGACACATTAAAAATCTTAAGCCTGCCTGTGTTGCAAACTCTGTTTTTGCAGACTGTATCACTTAAATTCAAAACCCCCAAAAAGCTGACAACTATGTTTTTCTCAGGTGAAATATTACATGTCTGTACCCTCAATTTTTATTTCAGCTGTATATACTATTTATAAAACTTTGTTACACACACTGTAACTGTTGTCAATGTGTAGAAAGAAAACAAAATCCCAGACATGTCTGATTTGAGACAAGAAAAGCTGTGCAGCATATTTTTCCTATTAACCATTACCACAGATTTTCTTTCTTTGTTACAGAACAGTATCATTAAAAGCTTTACTCTGAATATAGGTTTCTATGGTGTTCTTGCATGTCAGCTTTTGTGTAAAGGATATTCTAGATTTCTTTCACTTAAGGTTTGTGGTTTGTTTGCTATGGTTTTATTGACAGAAGGCAAACAAGTCATATGGGACAATTTTGTGCAAGAATTTCTATAAAATAATGTTCCAAGAAAATTGGCATATTACTTCAATTGTGAAATTGAAAAAGTCAATTAACTCAGGGCTTCACAAACTTAACATTGGCAGAACTTCATAGCACTTAATCAGCAGTATCAGCTAAACTATAATTCTGTGAACTGACTAAGAAAGTTTTCATTACTAATAGCTAAAGTACAAGCATGAGTGAACAGACATGAATCTCCGTTAACAATATCAACCTGAAAAATGTCAGTAATAACACACAGAATGAAATAGATGTGAAAATAGTACTTTGTTACTGTTACTCTATTAATTGAGAACACTGGTATTCATTAATTACTTATACATGTAAAATAACCTCAGAGAGAATCCTATTGATGCTTCAAACCTCTTTCCAGTGACATGACTGATAACCTTTCTGATAATTTTGATATGATCAAAACTTATTATGCTACTATGTCATTCTCCAGCACAAATAAGTGCTCTATGAATTAGCTTTTTTATAAGTAAAAATGTCCATTATAGCATCCTTCTCTCTGAATGGGAGAGACATGGGTTCGACTTAGTTGATAAGGAATTGGCTGGATGTTTTCACTCAAAGAGACATGCAGAAGTATATCTCTACATTTACTAATCTGTTTCTACACTAGACTAGTCAATGTCTCAATGTCTAAGTGGAGACCAGTGATGAGTGGTGTTCCTCGGGGGTCAATATTGGAACTGGTGCTGTTGAATGTCTTTGTCAACCACATGGACAGTGGGATTGAATGCACTCTCAGTCAGTTTTCCAATAACACCAAGATGTGTTGCATGGTCAACACTCTAGAGGGAAGGGATGTCATCCAGAGGGACCTGGACAGGCTTGTGAGGTAGGCCCATCATGAAGTTTAACAAGGCCAAGTACGAGGTCCTGTACACATGTCAGGGCAATCCCAAGCACAAATACAGGCTGGGAGGAGAATCAACTGACAGCAGGCCTAAGGAGAAGGACTTGGGAGTATTGTTTGATGGGAAGCTCGATAGGATCCGGGAATGTGCAATCCAGAAAGCCAACTGTAACCTGACTGCATCAAAAGAAGCACAACCAAAGGTCAAGAAAAGTGATTCTCCCTTTCTATTCTGTTCTTATGAGACCTCACCTGGAGTGCTGCATTCAGGTCTGGGGCTCCTAAAAGAAGAGGCACACAGACCTGTTGGAACAAGTCCAGAGCAGGGCCATGAAGATGATGAGAGTGCTGGAGCACCTCTCCTATGAAGACAGGCTGAGAGAGTTGGAATTGTTTAGCCTGGAGAAGAGAAGGCTTCAGGGACACTTTATAGCAGCCTTCCAGTACCCAAAGGGGACCTACAAGAAAAATGTAGAGGGACTTTTTACAAGGGCGTGTAGGGATAGGACACAGGGTAACAGCTTTAAACTGAAAGACGGTATATTTAGATTAGATATAAGGAAGAAATTCTTCACCACGAGGACGGTGAGGCACTGGAACAGGTTACCCAGAGAAGTTGTGGATGTTTCATCTCTGGCAGTGTTCAAGGCCAAGCTGGATGGGGCTTTGAGAAACCTGGTCTAATGGAAAATGTCCCTGCTTATAGCAGGGGAGATTTGAACTAGATGATCTTTAAGGTCCCTTCCAACCCAAACCATTCTATGTTTCTATGTAAAAACTAATGATATGCTTAACATTTTTTGGTGTCTTCCAATTTAATGAATTTACACAATTTATACTAGTGCAAGATCTGCAGTATTCTGCTTTATGACCGTATTGTCTAAACCTTCTAATTTTATTTGTAAAAATACCATTAACAACTTTTCTTATTTTTCCTTCAGAATAAGAATACTAACAGTACCTTTAAATAATTATTATTTAAAAGGTTGTTATGCAGTGAGTGGAAACTTACAGAGTAAAAATCAATTGCAAACATATTTGCAACAGGAATTAAAATCCACCTTCCAAGCAGTTGTTTCTAAGTTCTTAGCTGTCAGTGCTGAAAACAAATGTACTTAGGGAGAATGTTGTTCTTCAAGACAAATGTTAACCATGCTATAGTACATAAGTCTTGTTTATGTTAATTGTACAATGCTTAGAAATGAATAACTCTTCAGCAAGACCTCCCCAGTGAAATAAACATAATTCCTCCCAGTTTCCAGATGTTCTTTATTATTTTTCTTTCAAAGAGTAAAATCAACATACTTGTAAAATATTAACATAATTAAAATATCACAACATGCAGATCACATGAATTATCAGACACAATCTGAGGCCTTGTGTCAACGATTTGTGTTTGTTCAGGAATTAGGAGAACCTGGTCCTGTATGGAAATATCTGCTGAGTGTAGCCAATGTACAGTTACTGAACATTTTCTTATAGATAAGAAAAAAATATATTCCCTCTTTGGACAATATGTATTACAGATTTTATGATTTTAACTGAAAGAATCATATAATTGTTTTGGTTGGAAAAGACCTTCAAGATCATCCAGTCTAACCACGAAGTTAGCGCTGCCAAGTCCATTTCTAAACCATGTCCCTAAGAACAATGGAAAAAGTGTCATTTTCTAAGAAAAGTAGGCATGTGACAAGGAATTCAGTTTGGCAGAGAGAATAGACCAGACATCAAAGAGAGTTTAATGGAAAATTCAACTATTCATAAACATAGTCTCTTACAAGCTGTTTAGAAAACTCTTAATTATATTATTTTTAAAACTATTCTTTGTTTCTCTCTGTTGCCACTCCTAGAAATTTTCTCACAGAACAGAAATCTGGATCCTGTTCTAAAGGCTCCAGCTACATCGACAAATGAAGCGATACCATGGGTCTGTAGATGGTGCTGAATGTCCACATAATATGCATTCCACTTGGGATTTGTGTCTTGTTCCATTAATGAAGTGCTCTTACAGATGAAATGTATTAGGTACACCCGCAGCACACCTCTGGAGACATTTTCACTTAAAAGAAACTTAGTTAGAGTCCTACAAGATGGCTTTGTAATGCAGACTGAAGCCTAAGTAGGGACCATGAAAGGTCCTTCTACTCCAAATGAAATGCTAACACAGATACACCATTAGAGGTCTCTTTGTGATAAAAAGAGAGCAATGAAGGTCAAAAAAAAAATTAAAAAAAAATCAGAAAACAGTAAGATGAAAACAATAAGGTAAAAACCTTTCTTCAAAAAAAAGAGATCTCTACTCATTTCCATAGATATTTGTCTGACTTAACTTTCAGAGTGCATAAATATTTTATATTATGACTGGTGTTGATGATGTAAACAAGGTTAGTGATGACACTTAAAAGTTGTAACTGGAAATGTGACTGCCTTAAATTAAAGCTCTGGGAAAAATGATGAAAAAAAAAAAAAAACCAACAATGCAGCTTCTAATTGAAATACAAATTACCATCAATTAAGTCTTATAAAATATTGAAAAAACCCACAAACAAACAAAAAAAACAAACAAACACCCCTCAACAACAACATAAAAAAAATAACACTTTCAAGCTTTTATGATGCGTTTTTAGTCATTTGGAAAGCAAAACATTATGCTGATTCATACAATTTCAAAATTTCAAACTGTTGAGAAAGCTCTTTTTTATATACAATGTATACCTTATGAGGGAATGCTAATGCAAGGAAGTTGACATTTTGCTATTTGTTTCTTCTGGGTTGAGAATGTTACCACTGAGTTCATGAACAAAATAGTGAACATGTAAAGGAAAAGAATCCCACTCAATTACAGAGATAATTCTTCAAGATTTTCAACTAATAACAAAGTGAATAAAAACGTCAAACCCCTTTATTGGCAAAGAAAGAGGAAAAATTCCACTACTGTTCAAAAAGATAAGAGATGCTATATACAGTTTCTCTCAAGTAATGAAGGCAAAATATTATCCTTGGATGAGTTCACTGAAAGTAACCAGAAAGATCAATATGTATTTCTATAACTCAGTTCACTGCAACCAAGACTTGTTTTAGCAAAAAAGCCTAAATAGACTGTACAGATAACCTATTACTGTCTAAAGTAACAGGTTTGTCTGTATTGGCCAAATTCGAGTTTTGACTGTTTATGAGAAACATGAAAAAAATGCAGCAACAATGGGGAAGACTACTTGGCTTAGCTTGCATAATTAATCTTAGTTTTCAAAGGATATAGAAAAGGAGGACTAATCGCCAAAAATGTGTCAGAGCTTCCTTTGGCATTCTGCAAAACAATTGAGAAACCATGTTTGGATTTGCATGCTTATTTTGTACTAGATTATTTTATTACATTTTATATAAATTAATTTTTCAAAGATCCCTTGCTCTATCTGTGTCCACATCTGAAGAAAGAATTTCACGCTTTTGGAGTTATGCTTTACTCCATATGAGCCTCATATCTTCCTCAAAACTCCTGTTTGTTGCAGCTGTAGTCTAATTGAAATAACTGATTGGATATTATATGCAAAACATAATAAAACCGGAAATGAGGCTTCTCCCTTAGCTCTTGATTTGTACAGGTCACAATATTTACATGTACTCAATTTGCATGTCCTTTGAGCAGGAATTTGTATTTCTTATAAGCGCACATTAACGGTAATAGAAGTAAAATTAGAAACACAGCTATGGGATCTAGGTCTCCAGTACAAAGCAAAAACAGATGGAAAAGAGTAGTGGATCTGTTTGGATTTTAAGGAACTTCAACTGCTTCTGTGAGCAAAGACTATCACAAATTATCTGAAAAGGAGATATTATAGCACTGATTTTAAAAAAGTTTTCAACCTCTCAGTGGAAAGGGAAAAAGATGCACACTTACCTATCACAGGCAGCAATCTCTTTTCTTTATAAAAATAGTTTCAAATTTTTTTTTTTTTTTTTTAAGGAAATGTACATTTTCAACATGACAGCTCTGAAGTGATAGGTATTAAGAAAAGATCTATAGTACAGACAGCAGCCAGGTGTTAAAAAATAATGAAAATTAAATGGGTAATTACAAATGAGAACACTGACGTGTTAGGCAACTTGGAAATTGTGTTAAAAAAGACAATTAGTTGCATACATTGCGGTATCAAAATCCAAGAACACAGGAGGTGATAGCATGGTGCTTTAAAGAAGAAATAAGATGATTAAGCTTAATAAATGAACATCCACTCAGTAATAGATATAATCCATCTCTTTGAAATTATAAAGTATTTAAGTTAGTAAACTGAAATTAAATGGAGCAGCTAAAAGGTTAAAGTCTTTTTAAGCAGGATTATTTAAAACACTAAGGTCAAACATTAGATTGAATATCTATGACACATCTGATAAGGACCAAAAGAAAGCTGGCTCTCTTAACAATCAGAAACAATTTTAAAAATGCATTCTTTAAAAAGTGAAAACTATTTCCAGCTGAAGGAAACAGAGACGAGCATAAATTTTAACAAGTTAAATGCAAAATTGTAAATCAAGTGAAGGAATATCTTGATGTATAAAATCCTTAAAAAAAATAAAATCCAATGCCAGGGAGTCTGCAGGGCCAAAAGATTATCAGCATGTAAAAGAAACGTTTAAAGAATATGAGGATGTAAGTGAAAAAATAAAATAAGCAATTAAACTAATTCTTTGCATCAATCTATGAAGGAGCTTGAAGCTTGAGTGACCTCCAAACCACTATTTTGATTTTGGTTGGTTTTTTTCCTGTCATTAAAGTAGCAGCTGCCTCAGTGAAAGCATTAGCAAAAGAGGCTTTGGAAAATAATCAATAAAATTAATAATAAAAATTTACTACAACCCAACAGCACTTATACAAGAGCTGAGCAACTCAAGCTCAAAAATTCCAAAAGACTAAGTGAATGAATAAGCCTTTAGACCGGACCCATTACTATTGTAATAAGTAGGAAATGTGACAAAAAATTTTCTTCTAAGAAATCAGGTATGAATTGTGGAAATACAGAGCAGCACGTCTGGCTTCCACATCAGTCAAACTAGTCAAAAACAAAACAAAGAAGAGTGAACAGGAAAGGGATAGTATCGTAAAACTGTGAGATGTCAATGCAGCTTTTGGAACCAGGGTTACTGTTTCTCAGAACAGACATAATACAACTAGAACTGTATGGAGAAGAGAAATAATAGTTACTAAAAGCATATAACAGCTTCTGTAATGGGATAGACTAAAATGATGGAAATTCCTCGGTCTGGAAAAGGTGTGCCTGAGGAGAAAGATTGTATAAACCCAGAAAATCCTGACTGGCAAGATGAAGATGGATACAGAATAAGTGCCAACTGTTTCATAATGCAACAAATTAGGGGTATCAGATGAAACTTTTTCAGTAAATAATAAAGTAAGTACTCTTCATATCCCTAAAAATAATCTCCTGGAACTTGTTGGTCTAGCTGTATCAAATGCCAATGTAGACAAATTCAGAGGGAAATGCCCACCTGGGCATTAGGTCAGAAAACACTGAATACCAGAACCTGGGGAAAGAAGTACCACTCTGAATTTGTCCTGGTGTTTTAATGCTACTGATATAGGTGTCTTTTCCTAATTTTACTGGATACTGAGTTGGACATATGTATGGGCATTACATAAAGCATATTTCTCAAAACCCACTATTCATTTACTTCACTGCTTCTGGTCTTTGTTTCACCAATTCTAATGCATTAAGTTTATACATTATATTCTATTGATTTTAAATGTCTTCATTCACTCTCTGTGGACTGTGAGTCTAGAATCTAACTGTGCTCTTATACAAAATTTTCAGCAGAACATCTGAGTAAAAAGAGACTAATTTTCTTCTATTGATCTCAAGTGCTCCAATGTGCACACTAAAATAACACAGACATTTTTGTGTGAGCTACTGTTTACTCATGTGAAAAACAGAGGCCATAGTTGGCCTTCACCGGCAGTGCTGGAAAAACAGAGATAATAATAAGTGCTCATAAATCCAGGAGTATGGTGAGAAAGGATGAATTCTGAATGAGAACCACTCTCACAATGTGGGTGAAAAAATTCAGTTTCATTTCAAATTCACCCCCTGTCCCTTTCAGAAAGAAGCCTTCACATGGTGAAGGACAGTAAGACAGAGCAGCACTTCTACAAAGCATGACCTAGCATTTCATTTGAAGATTATGCCTTTCCCCATGGAATATACAAAGAAAGAAGTCATTATTTGATTGCTTTGACTGGTCAATAATGCTCCTTTTATTCAGCCTGAATATAAACATCTGTGGATTAAAATGGTATCTCTGAGGAAAATGTATTAAATCCCTAAAGCAGCTATACTGTCAGGCAGTAAATGTTCCATAAGCAAAATCAAAGTAATATCTATTTTTTTGAAATATTTGAGAACATGTGACTACTGATAGAGTGTAATACCTAATAAAAGGTCTTACTCTACTCTCACAGCCCATGCCAAAAATATGCCATACTTAATCTCACAAAAATTGGATAGCCAGCCTTTTTACAGACTTGAATTTTATTTTCAAGCAGTTACGTTCACTTGTTCTTGCTTCAAAGTACTTATAGGACCAGTGGCCACCATGGAATGGGTACAGAGCACAAAAGCCTTAACAGAACAAAAAGACATTTGAGTCTTTAAAATGTTAAGTATTCAAAAGAAAAACCACAACAAACATAAATACTGTGAAAAAATAACTTCAGGATTCAAACCTCCATTATAAAAGAATGGTGATGAAATTGTGTTTTCTCTCTCATTAGTGGCAAACGAAGAGCATGTTGAGGATTTTGTACATTCTTGTATTTTTAAATTTACATTAGCCAAACACAAGAGCAAATAGATCTAGCTCTGTCGTGGTTTAAACCTAGCCAGCAACCAAGTGCCACTCAGCCATTCTCTCACTCCTTCCCGCCCTGGTTAGATAGGTAAGAGAACTGGAAAAAAATCCCAACTTCTGGGTTGAGAAAAAGACAGTTTAATAGAACAGTAAAGGAAGCAATAATAATAATAATGATAAAAGGATATACAAAACAAGTGATGCATAATGCAATTGCTCATCACCCATGGACAATGTCCACCCTGTTCCTGAGTATCAATCACCGTCCCATCCCCACGGCCAACTCCCCTGGTTGGCATACCAAGAATGACGTTACAGGGTGTAGAATATCCCTTTGGTGACTTTGAGTCAGCTGTCCTGGCTGTGCCTCTTCCCATCTTCTTGTGCATCTCCTCAGTGGCAGAGCATGGGAAGCTGAAAAGTCCCTGACTGTTTAGCAACAACTAAAAACATCAGCCTTTTATGAAAATTATTCTCATACTAAACCCAAACTCTACAGCAGCTATTAGTAAGAAAATTAACGTTATCCCAGCCCAAACCAGGACAAATTCCCTGCACAGAGCACAAATATTTCTGTTCTTAATATTATCCTAAGGCTTTGTTTTCATGTTAAAACTCCTTGGCAACAAAATTAGCTTTAGGTGCTTGTCCCCAGCCACTCATTTGTGCCCACTATCTCAGTGCCCTGCTGGTGCCAGAATACAAGAATATTTCATCTAGTAGTGTAGGCTGTTTTATAGTGACAGAGAATACAGACATCTCTTGTTAAGAAATATAACTGTTTTGCTGTATTATAATATAAAAAGATGTATGGTGATGACCATCTGAAACAAACAGAACTTATTGCTATAAGGAACTATAACTCTTATTTCCTGAAAAAAATGTGTAAAAATGTGCACAAACAGGAACTTTCCAAAGCTCATAGATACCTACTCATATTTCTACTCTTCCACTGTGATCCATCTGGCCTCTGATTTTGTGACCACAGTTCATAATTGAGGAAAACAGAGATAGTGTCATAAAATGTTGATTTTAATGACCATATCAGTTGAAATTGGGCAGCCAGAAACTGAATTTATATGGGATATTCCACATGATGTGCAATATTTATCTATTATTTTGCAGGATTTTTTCTGCGTACTGTCTGCATGTGAAGCCCTTACAGGGACACTGTGTGGGATGAGGAAAAGAAAAAAAAATAATTGCAACACTTTTCATTCCTCCTCCTCCCTCAAGGCCTTTAAAGTGAACTGTCAAGAACTGAATGCCTGTAATATCACAGGCAAAACTCTTCAAGAACCATACTGCCGATGATATGAAGAAGTCATGGTGCCACAGGGCTGGTGAGAAAGGGTTTCACATATTTTACATTCTCTTTGTAGAAAAACTAACCCCCCATTCTGTAAAACCATAAATTTCAGTTTTTCTCTTTAGAATTCTGCAGTTAGAACAAGGAAGTCTCCTCTCACATCCAGGTTAGTAAACTTACGGTTAATTCTGAATTTTTTAGATGACCAGATGTGGGAAAATCATTCTCGAACTAAGTAAATTAATGCAGTCCAAAGACAGATCTCTAATTCTTTTTGACATCCACACTGTTTTGTGTGAATTAGGACTTCAAGTAATTACCTAGCTAGTCACTGATCTAAGCATCACACACACAAAAAACTGGAATGTTAAATCCTTTGTTTTCTCCTCAAGTTGCTTTCAACTACAGTCTCAAACGATACAAGCCTTCTTTTGTCATGTGTTGCTCATAAAAATTACTTGTTAAAAAATCTGATTTAGAGACTTAGAAAATGGTACAAAATGGAAAGCAGAACATTCAGAGTCAGTCTGGCCAAGCCCACTAAATGGCAGTTTGACAGATCTCCCCATGGGGTTCCCTGAAACAATTCTGCGAAAAAGTATCCCATGACAGCAGAGCACAGAGAAATGCAGCTGGACTATTTTGTCTTGCTGGTTTTGGGTAGGAATGGGTAGTATCAGCAGAAGTTATGTTTATGACCAGCTGAAAGCCAGTCAGCTATACTTGAAAACTCTTCTGAAGTTGTTTCCAATCACTTAGACTGCAAGCAAAAATCACCTGTTCACAAACCAGCTTTCCCACAAGATAGTAATAAGGTGGGATTACAAGGTATTCAGTTAAAAACACTCCCTGAGACTTTTCTGCTCCAACAAAGTTTCCTGCTATGACTCAGAGCACCACAGTAGAAGCTATTAGTCACATCACGCTCCTGTGAGGAGATAACAGCTGAGATAAGCCCCAGATACACATGCATATCTGTAAAGGTCCCAGCAGCACTGACTTGTTCCACTATGCTCTGACAGACTCACCTTTCCTTGAATATAGCAGAACATAGTGAGGCCATTCAGAAGAAGGTATTCATTTCTACATCTGAGCAGAGCTGACCTGTTACTGAGGAAAAATTCACTGTAGGATGTGGATTCTTAGTTCAAATCAGGTACAGTTGTCACCTTAATGAGGTGACAGTAGAACAACTCCTATAAGCCAGGTAAAGTATGTATGAAAAAAACCAAAACAAAACAACAAATCAAACAAAAACAAACTGCCAACATAAGAACTACAGTAAATGAATGAGAGTGCCTCAAGCACAGACCTGCACTCACTCCTGAACTCTGGGAACCTGAAATTCTGAGCAGGAGATGTTATACATAATGAAAGGTGGAAAGATTATAGTATTGCCTTGCAACCTGAAATGCACGTGTTTGAAGCTGGTATTCAAATCATAAAGTCCATGGAAGATGAGACTGCAGCTTACCATATGGCACCGAAATTTATAATAGATAAGCAGTTGCTTCTTTTTAAAATATGGATTTGCGACTGTATCTACTTACATTAGATATTTTCCTTGCAAGAAGCAACTCAGGGAGATATTCAGAACTATGCTGTGACCCATTGCTGTTCCAGACATAGAGACCTACTTCAGGGAAGAAAGCTATTCAGTGGGCATTGAAGAGGAACTGGTAGTGGCTTTTTTATGAAGTGAGGGATTCTTTGATGGGTGTTACACCTGGTGAGCCATAATCCAGTTTTATTAACTTCAGAGGGGCATCCGCCTGCTCATCTTCAAGTCAATATAACATATTCTATCCCTCAGTAATTGAGGTATGTGCAGCAAGTACTGCACATTTTTTGTTTCCTAAGCACTGTATGCCTGAGAGTCTAATTTAAGTGGAATTTTCTTGTGAGAGATGAAGTTCCCCCTTTAACCTGTTACTATATTTTGGCAACATTTTAGCAACGTTAAAATGTCCCTGATGATATTTAGGACTCTTTCCAAATTGGGCTGTTATTTATGTCGTTCAGCAAATTTCTTTTTCAGCTTATCACCCCTGGTGAGATACTACTGTGCACTAATAGAATTTGATTCATTTTTCACTCAGGTGTATGTAGAGGTAAGTAACTTATGTCTCTTGTCTTCAGAGAAAAAGGAGAGAATACTCTGGGATTTCACACGTGATGTCCTCCTTTCTCTTACAGTCAAATTCAGAATAAAGAAAACAAAGCTTATTACAAGCAAGACTGCTCTGCAGCCAGTGGTAAAATTGATAGAACCATTTTAAGTAATTCAGGCATATGTCTCAAATGATTAAATGAAAGAAGGCAAGTTAGTAACCACAAGAGCCATTGTATCTACAGAACCAATTTTTGGTCTAAACAGCTAAAACACTGCACATTTTAAAATCAAATTAAACACTGTATGACACGTCAGTTGGGAGTATATTGGGAAGAAGAAAACCACACACTTTAACGTACTGGACCAATGATTTTCCTTTGCTTTTTAGATTTGCAGCCCTTATTTTGTCTCTGAATGTTACAAGATAACAGACTGATTAGCTGGGCATCCATTAACTCCTTTAGAAGTTATAGGATTTATAATAGCAGCAAAGCTGCCAGTTTTCTTCTTTGTCTCTTGGGTAATGAAAGAATAACTGTCTTCCAGATGTGCTGGCAGCATGCACTATATTCAGTCTGTCTGTCTTTAATCCTTTTCCTCAATTCAGTAATTTTTATGCTAAAGGGAAGCACTATATTGTTCAGAAATGATAAAAATACAATCCAAAATTGGACTGTTTACTAGAAAGTAATTTATGTATACAGTTTTCTATGATGCAGAAAAGTTGAGATGTTGTTGTCTTCATCCTATGTATTGAACTGATGCAAGAAGAATAATACTCTCGAAGCCAGCACAGTAAACCAGACCAAAAGTGTTCTGAGACATTTCCAACTTGGCTAGAATAACTTAATTTTCATCCAACAACCCAGAGCCACCTTATTTCAGCCCACTGGTTGTAATGTCTTCTGAGGTACCAATTACATCACCAAAATTTAGAGAGAGGGTGATAGGATCTACTTACTGACAAATCCCTTGCTCTCTTTATTTTTAAACACTTTTCCAGCCCTTGTCTATTGCCATACAAGGCATGAACAATTTTGCTGAGCATACATATTCCCAGATTTAGCAGCAAACAACTAAAGGATCAATAAAACAAAGTCTCACCACCCTCTTATGAAAAAGCTGTTTGAAGACCTTTGCTGTCTCTCTGCACATAAGCAATTTCACAATGTCACAAACTATTCTCTCTAACTCTAGGTAGCTATTTAGCTGTCACACATATCTACGTAAATCAGGTTCAGTTAAATCTGGTAATGATGCACGGTTCCTTAATACATACTTTCCAAATGACCTAAAGGTTTTCTGTGCTGTCCTACTCCAAATTGCTGGTCTCAGCTCTGTGTTACAGCAATTTCAAATTTCTGTCCATTTTTAAATTCTCATGCTATCAAATATGTGAAAAACATGTTTCCTGATAAAAATTGTGGTTTACTCTCAAAATCCCTAAAATACTACCTGAGTTCATAAGAAAATTTACTGCTAAGTTGTTCAGTCTTCACTGTGGTTTAACAAGCCAGGTCAGTGAACAGATTCCCATTCAGATTCATGCTAGAATGAACATATAGGCTATTATATATATGCTATTCACATTGGAACTTTCACACTAGTTTTATAAGACTACGTTGCAAACCTTTGCTAAGTGCCAGCAAATTATACTTGCTTTCTTCAACTCTTTCAAAGCAAGTTTGTACACTTGATTTTTTTTGTATACATGTCCCTGTATTGGGTTTGCATGGCAAGGTTTTGGTAATGGGGGGGCTACAAGGGTGGCTTATGTGAGAAGCTGCTAGAACCTTCCCCCATGTCTGATAGAGTCAATGCCAGCTGGCTCTGAAATGGACTCACTGCTGGCCAAGGTTGAGCCCATCAACAACGGTGTCAGTGCCTCTGTGATAACACATTTAAGAAGGGGGAAAAAACTTCTGTGGAAGCAGCAGCCTGAGAGAGGAGTAGAGCAGATCTCCACCTGCAGCCTTTGGAGGACCCCACACTGGAGCAGCTGGATATGTCCAAAGGAGGCTGTGACCCCATGAGAAGACCACCTTGGAGCAGGCTCCTGGCAGGCCCTGTGACCCATGGAGAAAGGAACCCAGGCTGGAGCAGGTTTGCTGGCAGGACTTGTGATCCCACAGGGGACCCATGCTGGAGCAGTCTGTTCCTGAAGGACTCCACGCCATGAAAGGGAGCCACACTGAGGCAGTTTGTGAAGAACAGTAGCCTGTGGGAAAGACTCATGTTGAAGAAGTCCATGGAGCACTGTCTCCCATGGAAGGGACCCCACACTGGAGTAGGGGAAGAGTGTGTGGAGTCCTCCCCATGAGGAAGAAGGAGCGGCAGAGATAACCTGCGATGAACTGACCACAACCCCCATTCCCTGTCCCCCTGAACCACTGGGTGGAAGGAGGTAGAGAAAATCAAGAATAAAGTTAAACCCAGAAGAAGGGACAGGTAGGCGGAAGGTGTTTTTAAGATTGTGTTGGTTTTTTTTTCTCATTATCCTACTCTGATTTGATTGGTAATAACTAATTTTTCCCCAAATCAAGTCTGTTTTGCCCATGATGCTAATTGGTGAATGATCTCTCCCTGTCCTTATCCTGACCCATGAGACTTTTGTTGTATTTTCACTCCCTTGTCCTGAAGAGGAGGGGGAGAGAGAGAACAGCTTTGGTGGGCACTTGGTGCTCAGTCAGGGTCAACCCACCACAGTGCCTATTATGGTTCATCATATTTGTTCAAACTGCCTCTTTGGTTTATCAAAATCATATCAAATTTACTGATTTTCATTGTGCTTGCAGTAGGTCACACCATATTGCAAGCCTGATGTGAGTGTTTTCTACTTCTTCATTTAGGCCACTGGTGAAACCATTTGGGAGTCTGGATCCACAACCATCCCAAGGAAATTTCTTTTGATACATCCTTGTTTTTTCACAGTGATCTAGTGTTCCCTGAACACTGTTTTAATAGTGTATCAATAGTTCCCTGAACTATTATTCAACTGATTTTGCATCCCTTTGTAGAAGCTTTCCTCACAAGATGGTAGCAAAACCATTATGGAAGTCCAGACAAAATATCAGGTAGGTCTTGTATAATAGCAGTGTCTACCAGCATAAGAACTGTATCATTCTAGGACTATAACAAAGCAGTTTTGATAAAGGACTAGAGATAACTTGATAACTAATAGATAAATGTAACAAGCAGTTATGAAAGTATTGACTGTTGATCCATCTATGAGAAATCTCTTAATTGACCTATTATACCTGTAGACTGAATTACCCTAGATAAGCCTAGAATAATAAGGAAGTATATATAATGGCATCGTGCTAACAAATGTCATGTTATCAGGAAGCCACATCTCATAGGCTTCTGCAGAAAAAAAAAAAACAGACAATACAAAAGTAGTAAAACAAGACAGGAGAAACATCAGAAGAATAAAGACAATGCCTAATGATATCAATGCAAATTATGAAAGGCTACTTAACTGAGAAGTGCAATCGAAGGTTATTTTAGGTATAACTTGAACATATATAGAACTGTACTGCAACCGACTGCAGCTGCCCATGATTAACAGTGTAGGCAGAAGTGTCTTTAAATTGCATATAACTGCAAAAAAGACCCCAAAAAACAACAGCTAGCTGGAAAGGCACCTTACTTCAAGAATCGGTTATAGAGAACTGTTCACTCTAATATCCTGTACTAATAAACAGGTATAAGTAAGTTTTACCTACAATCATCATATATACCTTTATATATCTGCTTGTTGGGGTCTGATACCCCAAACTCATTAGTAACTTGGATGCAACACACTTACCTGTTCCCAAACATATTTTATCAAAATCCATTCTAAAAAAAAAATAATACTTCATAAATTTTTATAATGGTAATGGGAGGGAATGCTACTTCTCAAAATATGCTAATGATTTGCAGTATCATGCAACTACAGCAGCAAACACTGCTCAATTTCTCTCAAAAAATATAACTTATTTATATAGTACAATTAATTTACTGCAGCTTTCTTCCATGTCAGCAGTTTTCTTGCTACATTTTTGGCAATTCCAATTTCATTTTGAAACATGTTATATTTTACTCATACTTTATAAATCCTGACAGAGTAGCTAGTGAGAACAGTACATCAAGTTAACCTAAAGCCCGATGGCAAGACTACTTTTGTTTTGAAAAGATAAAAACAGACCCAATATAACAATGGTTGTCTCAATCTCATCCCTTCATAGTCAAAGCATAGTATGTTACAATGAAGAAGAAGAAATTATGTTCAGACAATATCAGCTATTAGCTAATTGGACCTAAATGAAGTGGTATATATTTCCTTTCCAAAGTATTACACCCATCGTTGCCAGAAATGAAAGCTTTATTTGAGAAAAAAAAAAATGAGAAAGCACTTCAGGATTTGCCCACAGTTTTTTCTCTTGTTAAACAAGCTGGGTAAACAATGTTGCTTCTTTCAGTCAGAGCAAATGTAACAGCAGCTTTTCTCTTTAAAGAAAATTGTAACTGCAGGCCCAGCCCTCTCAAAAATCAAATGGAATTATTATTTATAGCTGCCTTTTAACAACGCAAATTTAATTTCAATCACATACAATCACTTCTGAATTTCTTGATAAGTCTTGCTTAAACTAAACAATTTATGTTTATATCTCAAGGCAAAAGCAAGCACTCAAGAAATTATAATAAACTAAGTATAAATACATAAGCTACATATTGGGCTAAATTACTTTCCTTCAGCAGTAGAGAAAACAGCTTTGTGATATATTGTTAACAGATGGACCCTAAAAAGTTGGATTGCTGTGCTTTATTTGGCCAATGTTTCTTATGGCCTCATGCTCGAGACAGACTCAACTATTTGCTGAAAATGTATATCCACTCAGCAGACAGTAGGCGGTCAAGTGTCAGTCTCTACTCTCTTGACGACATGGAGCAAATCTATCTTAAGCCTGGAGCAAAAGCTTGAAAATAATAATGAAGCATTAAAGTTTATGAATTCAAACATTATCTACCACAGACTGATATTTCTTACTTTCATCTTGACATCCTGCCTTCCTGGATGGAATGCATATCACACATCCTTCCTTTTCCTCCAACACAACAGCCAAATTTTATTCTGAATCCATATCAGTTTAGCCATAATGCTGATGAAATAATCAAGTAATCAAAGCTCCCAATCTCTTAAACTGTAAACACAAGGAATTAGAGATTAATCTTCTGCTGCAAACTTCTAAATCACTTTGAGTGTAAAGCTAAATTATTTTAACAAGGAGTTTTATTATTTTCCAGTGGATCCCATTTCCCTATCATCATTTAATTTCACAGGAGTCAACAGGAAAAATCCACCTACATAAGGTTTTCCTTTTAGAAGATATTTTGCCAACATACTTTTGAATTGCCTGACTCCTTTTCAAAAGTATATCAAAGAAACAATGACCAGCATGCACAATTAATAAAGACATCTCTCTGCTCCATAATATATTAATTAGATTTTCTCCTTATAATACTAATCCCAATTAAAACTTGATTTTTATCTGAAATTACATTAATCTGGTTTACTTGTGAGAAGAAATCTTTGAAGAAATATCCATAGGAAGGAACTGAAGAAGGTGTTAAGCCCTCAAGCCAATGATTAAAAAAAAAAAAAAAGTAAAAAAAAATTAAAGAACCAATATAGAAACTTCAAAGCTTCCTCATTTTAAAAAAATCAACTTTCAAAACTAAATATAGGGACATATATATATGCCCTCATTTGCTGGATATCTGCTTTACAACGTTCTAGACTTGCTCTCTTTAAACTGCTGGATTACTCTCTTAGGGAAAACAGTTCAGTTGTTGTTAAAGAACAGAGTTTCTAAAAACTGAGCTGTTCCTAAAGAACAGGGTTGCTAAGGCAGAAGTGGTCTTCAGCATTTTGTAGCTATTCAAAGCTTTAAAAACAAGGCTTGGGGCATTAAATCACTATTCAGAAGGCACAGTGAACATTATCCAGCAGACATATTCACAACATCTTATTTACTAGAGAGAAATGTTGTTTCATTTAGAACCACATGCATTCCTTTCAAGACAATGCTTTCAGAGATGTTAGCTGTATCTTGCCACTTCTTGCAAAATACAAAATAGAAAAAAACCCAGCAAAATAGTAAAAACAACAACAAAATAGTAAAAAGGATGTTATGTTTTGCTTTAAAGTTGAGTAGTTTTTCCGCACTGGAGAAGGGTTATATTCAATTAATTCTGCTTTTTGTACAACTTGGAGACTTAAACATAAGAGAAATAATGATTTCCCTGGTCTAAATCTGTGTAGAAGTTATATTGACTCACATATTCTCTTTACTGCTTGTAGAGTCTGTGTGGAACATCCAGTATCTATTCAATCAACAGAAGAGCAATTTGTTACCTTTGTTATCAGAAATTCTATATGTAGTAAAAACTATTCTATTTAGTAGCTGTATATTTATAAGCAGTTTGTCCACTAAGGCAAATTAAGGACCTAGCTTACTCATGCTAGGGGAATCAAATTATTATATTTTCAACTTTGATATATCAAATAGCTTGGACACAATCTATATTGCCTTAATACTTTCTGAGATTTAGTATATGCAGAAATAGAGATACAGACAGTGGTAGAGAAATGAGTCCCCATTATTCCTCCACAATTAACTGCTTTTATTGGAATTTCATGTAGTGTTACCAGTCCACTGTCATCCTTCATTTCCTAAGGAAAAAACTTCATCCTCTTGAATTTTCAGATGTTCAAAAATAGTGTTTTGCAACAATCCAAGAATATCATAGGTGGTTTTACAAAGACTATAAACGACCTGGTTACAGGTAAAGTGTAACATTGGATATCCCTTTTTTTTTTTTTTCTTCTATAGGAAGATCTTTTCCTTTCCTTACCTTTTTTTCCTTCACTGTCATATTCCTCTTAAGACAAGTTTCAGGGTACATCAATGCCCATAAAGACTTCATAGCTCAACTCCTCTTAAAATCAGTCTAGAACAGACATCAGGGGCAGAGATTTTGGATGTACACAGATTCATTGACCCTTTCTCTAACAGACAAAAGTGCACGGATAAATTTGTTCTCTTGATGTAATAATATAGGAAAACTTCAGAGAGAAGTCAATGCAAATATCTCCTTTTGAGTCTATAGAACATGATTATTACATTTTTGTAATTTCAAATACTCTTCGTTGGACACTGAATGTCATCACAATTCCAAAGGATCATTGCAGGAACAATCAGCATTTTGCCCACCTTTTGGAACAGTGAATTTTAAAAAAAGATGTTCAGAACTCATTCTACTCACCTTCACACATTCACAGCATCACAATTTGTGATAGCCTAGAAATTATAAAATTTAAACCTGAGATGTTATTTAAAGCATTTTATAGTGGAAGAAGCTTTACAGCCTTTATACCAGCATAGAGGTTAATTTTGTCACCACCTTTTTAAAAATGAAAAGCCATGTATCCTAGTCTTATTCAATATACACAATTGAAATCAATGAGAGTTCTGTATAAAGAGCAAGGGTAGAGCATGATGTAAAATGTCAAGAGCATCTATTTATAGGTACTGAAATCGTAAAAAAAAAAAAGAGGTTTGAAAGGAACTGATTCTTTTGAAGTAAAAAATAGTATCTTATTCTATAAAATAACCATGCAAAAGCCAAAACTATATTCAAAGTCTTAGGCACTGTCCTTCAAATTCACTTTTTTGAATAGTTAGAATTTGAAAAGTATCTCATTTAATTTGACCATCCATAGAGCACAAACTGAGGGAATTCCATAAATTGATGCTATATTTTCCCTGTAGGAAGGTGTAGATATTTGTTTTAAACTGAAGCTGAATAACACATATTGTTATTTATACTTTTGTAGCAATATCTGAGGTAAAACATTCTTCTAATACCTTTCTTAATGATTAATTAATAAGAAGGTATGTTTCTTCTGGGTAGCAAAATATCCTGTCCATCCACATGAGACTCATCTTCTCCCTTGACTTTGGGATACTGACTTACCTAAAATTACAACTTTCTAATTAAACTATAACCAAGTTTTCTATAATGTCACTTCATTAGCATCGGTTATGTGAATTAATCCGTGCTACATTAGAATTACTTTAAAAGTAGAGAAGACCAGGCTGTTACTGAAAGTTGATTTTGGTATAGTGAACTGGAAAATTTTTATCATAAATGATTATTTAGAAAGGTAAGTTTAAAGTGATCACAAGGCACTGGAATTGTAGAAATATGGTAGTCCACCTTTTCTGTTGAAGTCAGAAAAGATGAACAGCAGACACCAGGTAAATTTAATATGCTTATAACAGAGGAAACTGTATCCCCAAAGGTCACTCTGCTGTTTTTTGCTATCTTTTCATTGTCTCTAAAAATCTGCTATATTTTATACATTTTGGCCAGCTGAGTCCTACGAACCACAGATTAACTCTTTCTTTGCCTGGGCCTGTCATGAGTAAATACAAACATGCACACACCACCTAAACAAAATACACTATGCTGCACAAATCCTTCTTTCTCTTATCAGAAAACACTCCACTCTTGTTCCATGACTTAGGCACTCTTATCTTGAGCTGGCAATGTGAGGTTGTAACCAAGAAGGCCAATTGTATCTTGGGCTGCATCAAAAGCAGTGTGGCCAGCAGGCTGAGGGAGATGGTTCTGCCCCTCTGCTCTACTCTGCTCTGGAGAGAAACCACCTGTCCAGCTCTGGAGCCCTCAGCACAGGAAAGACATGGACCTGTTGGACATGATCCAGAGAAGGGCCACCAAGATGATCAAAGGGCTGGAACAGCTCTGCTGTGACGACAAGCTGTAATAGTTGGGATTGTTCAGCCTGGAGAAAAGAAGGCTCCAGGGAGACCTTATTGCATCCTTACAGTACTTAAAAGGGGCCTGTAAGAAAGATAGAGGCAGTTTTTTTAGCAGGACTTGTTACAACAGGACAAGGGGTAATGGTTTTAAACTAAAGGAAGGGAGATACAGGCTAGACATGAGGAAGAAATTTTTTACAATGAGGGTGGTAAAATACTGGCACAGGTTGCCCAGAGAGGTGGTAGGTGCCCCATTGCTAGAAACATTCAAGGCCAGGCTGGATGGGGCTCTAAGCAACCTGATCTAGTTGAAGATTGCAGGGAGGTTGGATTAGATCACCTTTGCAGGTGCCTTCCAACCCAAACTATTCTGAGGTTCTATGACTTTCTTTTAGAAAAAAAAAAAAAAGAGAGGATACTATGATGGCAATTTGGCTTTCATGATGAACACCATCTGAGCCTTTTTTTCCTGATTTGTAAGAGGAGATTACTCTTCTGAAAAACACATTTATTGACTTTTTCAGGAACTATTTTTTTCTTTCCTTCTTTAAGATCTTCAACATACCCAGCAGATATGGATAAAAACCCTGCATTCTGGACAAGCCACCTCTGGCTAACTGCTGACTATAGTTAAGCTTTCCTTTGTCAGAAGTTTCAAAACCTAGCTAAAAGCCAATTTCAGGCCAATCAACTTTGATGGGGCATAATGTGGATTCAAGGCACTCTATAGAAGTGAATGACTTTTAATGGTCCTTTGCTGTCATTGGTTGGTGTGAATCCATTAATTTTAATTGTCCTATACTGCTCTGTGGCACTCTTATTCCAGCTGGTGACAGCAGTAGAACAATTTACTGAATGTATCTGAATGCTTTCTGAACAAAAAGCCCAAAATGTGCTGCTGGAATCATCACATAGGCTAAAAAATCTTCATCTTCAGAGTCCTAAAACAACCATTCTTATCCTCATTCTACTCCAAATTTAGATGCGGGTGTGGAGTGTGCTGTAACATCTGGGAAAGCACACACTTGCATGATGTGTCTGTAACACACACCAATATAAAGTGTAACTAATCACAGTCTATAATTTGTCACTCTTTCTCTCTCCAACCCCACCTACTGTCCTCCCTTGCCCTAGCCAACCCATTTACCCCAAATCTATGGTTGTATACCAAGGATGCAAGGCCTAGCTGTGATATGACACAGCTGGCTAACTTTGCTTCCAATTACGGACAGAAGTAGGATTATTAATCATTAGCAGCTCAAGGGCTCAAGAATGTAAATGCCAACATAGAAAGGTAAAAAACCCTAATGAAAAAAAAAGAAGAGAGAGACTGGTTGGTGTGGGTGGGAACTGCTGGGTCATTGGTGTCATCCACATCAGTGCTGGTGGTGGAGAATAGATATGTAGCAGCTGTGAAGACTCCTTCCAGAGAGTAGCAGGTGCTAACCATTCCTCTCCTAACTGTTGCCTGCCTGGCCAGCAAAGATTCTTTGCTGCCTCATAGGAGTGGTGAGCACATTAACGTACCTATCGGTTGTATATCAGGCAAGAAATTATTGCCTTACAGTTTCAAGTTATGTATATCATGTTTGTAGAACCAATTTGCACCTTGCTAAAGCAGCCCAAATGAATTGACCTACAACAACCTCCACTACTGCTAAAAATATTGGCTGAATGAATAACACTTGACTGATACCAGCTTGAGATAAGGTTCATATGCTTGAAATGGGCAAAGGAAATATGTTGAGGAGTTTTATCTATAACATAATGTCCTTTGTGTCTGTAAACTGGTTGACTCAGAATACAATGCAGGACTGCTCCTGAATTTAGGATGTTGAACTACGGTAGTTTATATTTTATGTAAAGAATGTGTTCTACTCTCTATATCTGGCTCAGTGCATTTCATCCTAGCAGGTTAGAGACTGTCCACAAACAATATATGCTTTCCTGCTTCCTGGCTTCGACAATGCCACACACCTGGGTATGAAGCCACCGATCCTCAGGAATATACAACACATACACAATACAGCAAGGAGCATACTCAGAAATACAAGAAACTGAAAATATGCCAGATCCCTACACTGACTGCTTAAACAACATGAAGTCTCTATTTGCATCTACTGCAGATGTTTAGGCCTAGGACACCAAGGGAATATATGGAACAGTGGGACAAACAGTGGGACAAAGTACCAAGGTCAACATTTCCATTTCTCAGATATAATGGATGTTTTATGTAGGTATATAAATTGCTTAAAGATTAAGTTCATGAGAAACAGTCTGATACATGTCTGGAGTGAACTTTGGGGTACAAGAAAGAATGGACTTGTCACTAATTTCTATTTCAAACATTGTCTGCATTTTTTCACTCATGCTTCTACTGGAAGCTAAAAACAACATGAAAAAAATATATTAAAAAGTCTAACATATTTTCCTTGGGTTGTTGTCAGATCATTTAATGAATCATGGGAGGATGCACAGCCTTGAAGAAATGGTCATAAGAACCTACACAGCACACTTTGGTGCTCATGGTGAAGGTTTCTCCTAGCTCTTTCACGTTTATGAGCTCACTTTATGAGCTTCGTGTTTATGAGCCACACAGCGGAGCCCCTAACTGCACTACACTTGTACATGGTTATCATAATAAGGAATGTTCATGTACAACTGAAAAATGTCACATTTTAAAGACTGGCCCAAAGTCACAAGAGTTTTAAAGAAAATACTTTTAAAAAAAAAAAAAAAAATGAAGACAATCTCAATTTCCTACTAAACAGTGAAATATCCTTTCTTATTTATACACAAGTTTGAGCTTGTGCATTTTAGCTACACCTTTTGTTAATACACTGGAGAGTAAACCATAAACCTAAATAAGGTAAACTGTCAGTAAGCCACTTTTTTTTTTTAATCCAATGTTATTGATAAAAATGAACTTAATCTCTTGGGAAGCTTGTTTTATGACAATGAGCTTCTGACACACTCTTTCTAACTTATCATCTTTAGTTCTTCCATATGCAAACCTGTAACACATGCTATAACACACTCATGAAGAAAATCTGTTGTGGTCAGTCAGAGGGAAAACAAAACCATAAAATATGCAACAAAAAATCATCATAATGCAAATAAGATAGATCATATTTTTGCATTTGTTGCATTTCCTGGGAGCTTACCCAGGTCTGCTTTTTACTTAATTATCACAAAAGGTAATAAAGTTAGAGGCATGCCAATGGGGAACAAGTAATTACTGAGAGTTGTTAACTTCTTAATACAATCCACTGTCTTTTCAATCACTCAGCAAGTACATTAATTAGCTGTTAAAGGTTAGAACAATTTTCCCCACACCTAACTATAGGACATAATTTCTTTCAATATATATAAAAAAAGAATTTCAATTACTGTGTGAACACTTGATTGGAATATAACCTGAAACGATGAATTATCAGGTGCATGATAAACATAGTTTTTTACCTTAAAGACATGAAATCTATCACCTTGTCAGTATTTATGAATTCTCTTAAGTAAAGTTACACTTTATAACATGAACTTTTCATTAGAAATATCGAAGTGCATCCAAGCCATAACAGAAGAGTCTTATTCATTGCCTTGTATGAAAAGCAACCTATTCTGATAGCTACCAGCATCCTGGAATTAACAGGTAAGATAGTACTCAAGATGATTTTCTTCGAATTAACATGATTGTGTATATAAATTGTCTTAAAATAAATAAGAATAAGCTGCCTCTCATTTATAGCAGGGTAAAACCATACATGTATTGATTCAGCTATAGCTTGTAGATATAGCTATACATGAAGTTACATAAGTCTCAAGGATTAGTTGCACAAGATAAATTTCTGCCTTAGTTTTCTCATCTTCCCATTGTCACTTTTTCCCACCTGAATGTCATATTTAACACCTACTTCTCTTTCCTTCTCCTAAACTCCTACACACTCATACACAAATAAGCTTTCATTCCTATCAACTATCTAGTCCATATGTTCAAAATGCTTTCAAGAACAGATAGTGGTTTTGAACAAAATTAGTTACTTGCAAAACCACACTTTCTTTCCTGTGCTACTCAAACAATTACATTTTTCAGTTTCTGAATTAGTGAACTTTATATTATGTATTAATTGCTACATGATAAGAATGTATAAAGTGCAACACAATGTAAATTTCTAATACAGCAACAGTATAATTTGATATATATGCATATACGACTGGTCAAAAAACTAATAACTGAAATAAATCTAAGTTTCATTGTGAAATGAGACATTAGGTTCTGATTCAAAATTTTTCAGAATTTTTACTCATGTTTTATATTGCAAGTTAATAGGTTCCTGATCTTCTGTGCACTGGTGAAACCACGTATACAAGTAAACTATGTTTTCACTGAGCTGCACCTCATCTGGAGGACAAATGAATTCACTTTCTTATTAAAGCACAGATACATGTAGACTATCATCTGAACACACAGCTTCTTATTGAAAAGTACAGATCATTTTATTAAGTCTTGAGTGAACTTTTTTTAACTCTCCCATTAAATCAGTTTTAAATATAAATTCCAAGATTTGTTTAAAAACATGTCTACAGTTAGCTTTTATAGAATCAGTTTTAGAGAACAGATGGAGATTTGAACATCTTAAAAATTAGTATTTATGTAAAACTTTAGGTAGAAAAAAAAATAGGCTGCATTAGGAGAAAATATCCAACAGTAACGTATAAAAAAATCCAACAGCATGCCTGCAATTTTTCAGGCTACATTTTAAAGTTTAGCAAAGTATCTATAACTGAAGATCATAGAATCATAGAATAGTTTGGGTTGGAAGGGACCTTAAAGATCATCTGGTTCCAAGCCCCTTACCGTGGGCAGGGACACCTTTCACTAGACCAGCTTGCTCAAAGCCCCATCCAGCCTGGCTTTGAACATTGCTAGGGATGGGACCTGAATATCACCATATTTTAGTGAAGCTAATCTCTGCAAACATGCTGGAAGATCTGCAGCATGCCTCACCAGTTCCTCAGGATTTAGTTTACCCTCCTTCCCATCCAGTTTTCTACTCATATTGAAAATGCACAATGTGCGTCCTCAGTAATTAAATGATGTCATACATTAATATTTATTGGCAGTTTTCTTTTTTCTTGTGCCTAATTTTGGAATTTAGGTGTTAGATTTTTTTTTGTTATTATTCTTGAACTTTATTATTAAAAAATAAATTTGTAATGGCTTACAAAAACCATTACGTATCAAGAATAAAATGGGTCTTTTCAAACCCGAATTTCTTCCCCCATTGGTGAACAATGTAATTAAGTCACATTCACGATATGATTTCTTTTTTCCTTTCCTTCATCTTTCTATTATTATCTATCTTCATAAGTTAAGGAGTGAACAGTTCTAATACAATGAAAATTGAAGCATTTCCAAAGAGATTAAACATGAACTAGAAAAAAAGGAACATATAAAGCCAGTTACTTTCAGCCTTCCTCAATGCAGACTTGAAAAAAGACTCCACTAATGCATTGCTGAAGGTCAGCGAGGTCCAATGGCTGACAGTACTAAGAAACAAATGAAACAGTTCCTTGTATGCTGCCATGAAGAAACGATAGCAGATAAATCAAATGAAAATAGAAAACAGTGCAGAATGAGAAAAGATGTCTTACAGAAATAAAGTAGGGTTACAACTTTTTCATATACGTTGAACCACCATGACTTCTCTGTTCATACCTAAGACATCATCGAAATATATTACTACCTACTCCTATAACTTCTCTTCATGTCAGATATGCCTCTAAAATTGGTGCAAGTTAGTTTTCTTCATAGCTATGTTTTGTTTTTCTGGCAGAACATGATGATAACGCAGCAATGTTATGGCTGTTGCTAAACAGTGCTAGCACAGCATCAAGGCTTTCTCTCTTTTTCCCACTTTGAGCCTGTTCTTAGCATAGGATAACAAGAAGTTGGGAGACAAAACAGCGGGCACAGTTAACCCAAATTAGGCAAAGGGATATTCCATATCATGTAACACAATGTTCAGCAGCAAGTACTGGCATAGAGGAAGAAGGTGAGGGGTTGCCTCCCAATGTGGCTGATGCTCAGTGAATGGCTTGGCATCAGTCTGACTGTTGGAGATGACAAGTGATTTCTTTTGCATTGTTTGTGGTTTTTGTTTTTATTTGCTTTGTTTGTTTGTTTGGGGGGATTTTCTTTGGTTTATTTTCATTTTTGTTTTGAGTTAGTTTGTTTGTGGGGTGTTTTTATTTGGTTGTTTTGTTTTGTGGGGTTTTTTTGTTTGGTCTGGTTTTCCCTCTTTCATTCATCTATTAAATTGTCTTTACCCTAACCCAGGAATTTTCTCACTTTTGTTTTTCTTATTCTCTCCCCCACCCTGCTGAGTGGGGGGAATGAGTGTAAGGTTGCTTAGTTACTTAGCTGCTAGTTGGGGCCATCCCATCACAGGAGGCTATGTAAAAGTAGCTTTAAACTTAAATAGTATTTATATCTTTAATATAAAATTTCAGAACTCTTTTAAGAGAACTTCATGCTACTCTAGAGAGGCCATGGTGAACAAGTTTTACTATATTACAATGCTCTTACCATACTCGATTTGTGAAGCAGAGCTGAAAATCATACACAGTTGTGCAATACAAACTTCTATGTGACCAAAGAGCTTATCAGCCCTCCTTCGCCTCAATTGTATAATACATTCTATGGACAAGATAATACTCACATATTTAAAATATCAGTGAATGACACTAGTTACTCAATAAGCATCACAAAAATGAAGTTTACAGTAGCCAGATGAGTATCAGCTGGGTTTTTATGTTTGTTTGTTTGTTGTTTTGTTTTCCTACCCTACCATTCCATCTGACATTGCAGATATTCTAGTACATAAATTCAAAGAACATAGACAAAATCTGAATGTCAAAAAAGTCCTGGTTTTGTTAAAAACAAGACCTGTTTCTCTTTTAGTGAACTTTCCATTCAGCTAAGTTCTTCTAAGTAACTGCACTTCTCTGAATTTGGCTTCTTGTTTTTTCAGACAGTAGCAATAGAATGCAAGGTCTCTGATAAAATTACGCACATCCTATAAGTGAGAGGGGCATACTTGCAAGGAGAGGCAAACAGAACAGGTGATTAAAATTGATCAACTGAGTATTCCATCCCATCCACGTCATACACCCTATAAAAGTGGGAGATCACGAAGGTCTCTCTTCTCTTCAACTATGGCCAGCACCTGAAGAGGACCCTGCCTGTCGTCCCTGTGATCCGAGGCCTGGTTCCAGACCCTGCATCCTTGAATCCAGTTCCAGTTTGCTGCGGAGTCCAGCCCAGGACTTCCGCGTGCCTGCCCTGCAGCTGTGCCTGGAAATTAAAGATTGGTTTTGTATACTTTGTATTATTTTCTCTATTTTATTAGTAGCATTAGTAAAGCAGTTTTAACTTTTTTCCAACTTGCAAGTCTGTCTCTATTTTCCTCCCATTTCCTTTCCTTAGTGGGGGAACTGAGGAGGGAGTTAACAGAGAGCATCTGCCACAGTTTATTGTCACCCTGCATTAAACGGTGACAATAATGGTGACAGGGCACAGGTGTCGTGCCCCACATATTTGGTATGCCTGTGTTATTTGGAAACAGGCAAAGCATGGGAGGTCTGCACGGGTGAAACTAGTACACCAGGTTACACTTTACCCTGATGAACAAAATGTTCCTGAAGAGAAATAAAATTAAAAATGACATAGAATGAAGGAAACACATTAATAAGAATAACAACAGAAATTGGCTAAGGAAAATTCAAATGAAAGAGGAAAACACATTCATAATCTCCAACCTCCCCCCAAAAAAAGCCCAACCAAACAAAAAAAAACACACACAAAAAAAACCCCACAAAATTTTTAAAAAAGCACCAGAAAGTCCCAAAACCACACAAAACCAACCAACCAAACAAAACCAGTCACAGAATCACAGAATGTTAGGGATTGGAAGGGACCTCGAAAGATCATCTAGTCCAATCCCCCTGCTGGAGCAGGAACACCTAGATGAGGTTACACGGGAATGTGTCCACGAGGATCTTGAATGTCTCCAGAGTAGGAGACTCCACAACATCCCTGGTCAGCCTGTTCCAGTGTTCTGTTACCCTCACTGAGAAGAAGTTTCTTCTCAAATTTAAGTGGAACCTCTTGTGTTCCAGTTTGTACCCATTACCCCTTGTCCTACCACTGGTTGTCACCGAGAAGAGCCTGGCTCCATCCTCGCGACACTCATCCTTTATATATTTGTAAACATTAATAAGGTCACTCCTCAATCTACTCTTCTCCACGCTAAAGAGACCCTGCTTCCTCAGCCTTTCTTCATAAGGGAGATGCTCCACTCCCTTAATAATTTTCTTTGCCCTGCGCTGGACTCTCTCCAGCAGTTCCCTGTCCTTCTTGAACTGAGAGGCCCAGAACTGGACACAATATTCCAGATGTGGTCTCATCAGGACAGAGTAGAGGGGAAGGAGAACCTCTCTCAGCCTACTAACCACCCCCCTTCTAATACACTCCAGGATGCCATTGGCCTTCCTGACCACAAGGGCACAGTGCTGGCTCATGGTCATCCTGCTGTCCACCAGGACCCCCAGCTCCCTTTCCACTACGCTGCTCTCTAACAGGTCATTCCCCAACTTATATGGGAACCTGGGGTTGTTCCTACCCAGATGCAATACTCTACACTTTCCCTTGTTATATTTCATTAAATTTTTCCCTGCCCAACTCTCCAGCCTCTCCAGGTCTCGCTGGATGGCAGCACAGCTTCCAGTGTCAGCCATTCCTCCCAGCTTAGTGTCATCAGCAAACTTGCTGATAGTCACTCTATTCCCTCATCCAAATCATTGATGAATATATTGAACAGTACTGGCCCCAGTTCTGACCCCTGAGGCACTCCACTAGATACAGGCCTCCAACTGGACTCTGCTCCATTGACCACGACTCTCTGGCTTCTTCCCTTCAGCCAGTTTGCAGTCCACCTCACTATCTGATCGTCCAGACTGCACTCCCTCCGTTCAGCTGTAAGGATGCTGTGGGAGACTGGCAAGATATAATTCAGTCAGGCAAGATATAATTCTAACTCTAGAAAAACAATAAATATAAATACTTAAAGCAAAACAAAACTCTCAGTAATTGACCTATATCCAGGGCACCTGTCCCCTGTATGTCAATAACAATTGTTCATCTATCAGTAATAATCTCTCTACACTTTCATTTCTATTTATATTTAAACTGAAAAACAAAAAAGGCAAAGACAAAAGTCACTTAGGGGCTGGGAGGGGGGTTGTGCAGCGGGGGTGGCAGGCATTGTAGATAAGAATTTTCCAAAAGGAGCTTGAACTATTTGTCTGAAAATCTAGTTCAGCTTAACAGATAGAGTACTGTAGACCACTGCTTTTATTCATTAATGTTTCACCAACCAAATCTGTCAAACTATACAATTTCTTTTATCAGTAAAATAACTTGTGAGGAAAAGCAACTGTTTCACTTTCCAAATGAAACTCCAGCTCTAAAAGAATATCTAGGGAGAATACCTTCAAAACTGCAGTCCCTGCAATTACCCACATTCTTTCCCAGAGGACAGTAATAATTGTCAGCCATCAAGTAAAGCTGTAACTTAGATTGTGCCTTTTTACCCTTATTTCTATGAAGCAATGTTACTATATCTACTCCTGAAACACTTTGACTATCAGTTTCATTATCCATCTTTTAGACATTTGATCCAACAACAAAATAACAGTCCTAGCTAAATTACCTGTTTCTCTACAAAGTTATTGGATAGTTATGATCTGTATAAGCACAAACCTAAAACAAGTTATTATATAAGAAGCTACCTGACCATATATACAAAAAAAAAAAAAAGAAACAGAGGAGCGGAATTTTTCTTTAAAGCCAGTCATTCTATGTGTTGGGTAACCTTCAGGGGAGGTTATTTGCACTTAGATTTGAAACACACTCATTCATTTCCTGAAGTCTACCTTGGGACAGGATCTATAAGTGCCCTGGCTATGTTACAAAAAGAAATGGGCAACTCCTGCTTCAATCTAATAAAAGTGATCTGAGCATGTCTAATAAATCAAGCTTTTCCAGGGATAAAATGGGAAGTTATTTTAATTTGTGAAACCTTGGGACTAAAGTCCTACTGCAAAGCACAGACCAAGAGAATTCACACAACCAGCATCTGTGAAAAGGGGTAGTAAGAATCAGAGTCTTGGATGAGGAACTTAAGTCCTATGCAGACTCTGCTTTGAACACCTGTTTATATGGCTTCCAGACTAACCTAATTATCAGTGATATTATCTGATAACCAATGCTAGGTTATCTGACTAATGGCTGATGACCATAAACACAGGGGAGCAGTGATAGGTGTAGGAACCCCAGTAACCTAATAAATTAAAATGAAGCACACTGAACTGGCTACTCTAAAGGTCATCAAAGGAAAATGATGAGATGGTTGCTGCTGGTAAGGGCACCAATCAAGGTGAGCAAACAGCAAGACTCTCTCCCTGGGAAGCCATGCACATTAAATGGGGTGATTGGGATACAGGGCCTATTACGGGGCAAGAGAATTAGGAGATAAAGCAGAGAGAATATTTGGTATTGCGTAAAACTTACTGTGAGATGTTCAGGGAAAGGACCAAAGACATGGAAAAGGAGGGGTCAAGCTGGATCTGTGAGGGATAAATATGGGAAAATAAAGAGAAAAGGGGACAAAAGAGGCTAGTCTCATGCAAACAGGTTGCTGGTCAGCATGCTTGCCTGGCTGAGCCCTGCACAGCACCGTGGCCCACTCCGTCTCTTTAGCAAAGTCTGTCTTCTGCGTGGGTGCACCCTCAGCTCTGAGTGTGCATGTGTGAACTTGGAGCTGGACTACCCTGCAAGCACAGTATGAGGTCTGAATGCAAGCAACTGGAGAGGGATCTCAAATGTCAGGAGCTCATAGTACAAGTGCTGAAAATGGGGGAAACAGTGGGCTCTAGGGGTCAGCTACTGCACAGGCTGAGAGTACACAGATACGCAGATATTGGTAACATGCGTGTGTGCGTGCTGCTGGAACAGGAGAAATGAAGCTCTCCACAACTGGTTTCCCCAACAAAATAAATGAAAATAGGATTGGGATAGAAGATCATCTATGCATAAAAATAAAAAGGAATGCTAAGTGCAACCAAAAGAGGGTGTCTGAATCATTTGTTGAGCAACACATCAGTATGTGTGTTCATGATAGTGAAGTTATTCAGATGTTATACTGTAGTGCTATTCACTTAGGCTAGAGAAAAATTACAAGCAATGACAGTTATCTCAATGTCTTGCTAAATTAAATTTGGATAAATATGTATCTAATTGCATTACTAGGTAATCAAATTCCTCCCTGTATGAAAAATACCCTGCTATATTCAATTACAGAAGTTAGTCTTCTTTGCCTACATCTCTAGTGTCTTCAGCAGTCATTAATCATCCTGCTGCAAACTGGCTGATGGTTCTGATCTGGAACTGCCCCTTTTATCAATGATTTTGATAGAAAGTGTGTATTCTACAAGTATTATGACTTGCAAGGGAAAATTTCAGTTTTGTTAAAACTTAGTAATTTTCTTTTAGAAAACTGTTTCCAATTACATAGAAAAAATCCATACAAGTCAAACTGTACTGAAGCCAAAGATAATGTGTTTTCAATCCTTTTCAGTCCACAGCTAGGCTGGTGAGGAGATACAGATCCCACAGCTTTCAAATTCGACAAAGTGAGCAATACTTTCAGACATCTCAAAATCTGTTCAGCAGCAAACTAGAAATCCTGGGAAGCCTAGGTCTACAATCTGTCCAAGATTCTCCATAGATGCAATGTCTAGAAGTGGGGATTTAAGACTGTTTAGAAGTTTGCAGGAGGAAGAGGGAAGGTGTCGAAAGCCTAGCTAAAAGGTTGAAATGAAACATTTTTTCTCTAAATAAAATTTTTTCATTTCTATTCTGCAGAATATGTCATCTGGTCACTCCACTAAAGAGGTTTTTCACCATTAGTTTTTGTTTCAGAATACCAAACAGAATTTTCTATTTGAAATCTGGGGAAATACATCTGTTTCTGGAAGAGACAATCCTTTCTTATGTATCCCTAAACATAAAATCAGATTGCAGATCTCCTGAAAGATTTTCCACAGCTCTTTAAAAATTACAGTTTAAAAATATGTTATGTATATTTGTACATACACACACACATACATACATACTATATGTAAATATTTTTGACCAATGTCTAGTGACCGGTCCATTTAAATTATTTTATTCCACTGCTTTGGCTACCTAATAGAGGGTTGGTTTTTTTTCCCCTTCTCCCCTCCTTCATCTGATGGAAATATGAGTTCTTGTAATAAAAAGCTTAATTCTGAGCATTTATGTCTGGTTATGGGAACAGCTGCAATTGCACAGATTGAAGAAAGATCTATTTTTTCCCAGTGACTAAAGCAGAAAAGTACTGTGTACCTTCATCTGTCACTGACATGCGATGTGACCTTTTTATATATAGTTTCTTCATCTGTAAAACAAAAATTATATTAACCTACTATACATCAGAACATTAACTTAATTAACGTTTTGGGAAAATAAAGCTTTGAAATAGCTAGACGAAAAGCACTTACAAGATAAATAGTACTGCTACAAATCAAAACACATTTGAATTGAATTTATTAAACCAGCTGTTTCTAACACCAGGATTCATGTAGAAAAGAAAGATCAAATTCCTGTTGATCATTCCAGTCCCTTACAAAAACATCTGAGGAAGGTTACTTGCACTTTTGGCACTCATACTTCCAAAATTACATTCTGAATAAACTAGTAGATTTGTAGTAGCTGTATGGTTAGATAAGTTTATAAATAAGGGGAAGCAAAGAGACCAGATCCTCATTCAGAAGTAGTCTTTACATTTATGAATTTCTAATAACTACCACAGCAACATGTTGCAGTATCATAAACATGGACATCATGGAATTACTATATCTTAGGTCTGAATAAAAGAAGTAGATAAGAAGTGGAAATGCTAATAAAAAGTAACATAAACATGAACCAAACCTGCTAAAATAGAGAAATCTAATTTAAAACATCTGTAACCATCTTTGGACAAGTTCTTAAAGATTACTTCCACTTGGAGGACTGCCACTCCATTCTTACCAGTGCATGTTTTCACATTCATTTAACCTACATTGCATAAATACTAAAGAATGATCCCTAAGTCTGTGATAGGTATTATTTCAGTCATTAGTACCCATTATTATCGGCATTTATTTCCAACGTGAATCAAAATCATTCATATTTATTTTAACATTTAAGCTAAGCTAAAAATTGAAACTTATTATGAAAAATTTTGATAAAAATGAGGAAAACTACCTTGGGCTTTGGCATAACTTTTCCAACTTTCCAACTTGCAATCTCTTAAACACAAAAGTAAACAACAAGAAAAAAGTTAAGAAAAATTCAGTATGCATTTCCTATTAAAAGAGTTAATGCAGTAATGGCAGTAATAAAAATAAATAGTGACAATCTCAAAAACTGAAAATCTAACAGCTACCATGTTGTGCTCCACTGAGAACTCAACCAAGTATGACATGGTTTGACTCAACTTTCCTGAGACATTTCCTTTCTCAGGCATACAAAATCAAGCTGAGATGTTACTGGATGGCTCTTCATAAGAAATGAAGCTGAATTAGTTTAATCAAATGAATTAAAATAATAGAAATAGCTCTTGTTTCTTTCACTATAACCATCATATTCCCCTTGCCACTGTTACCTTTTATTTCCATTTCTTAAATCTCACCATAGGTTGTATCTTGAATTTTAAAGGGTAGCCTTTCACTGTATGTTTGCAGATATGAAGAACAACAGTATCTCGGTCTTATATTTCATACAATATAACAATAATAAAGTACCTTATTATATCCCTGGCTTGGAAAGTAGTTCAGCTACAAAGTTTTTCAGAACAAGTATGCCAAGAATACACGTTTGAATACTTATACATACTATTAGTTGACTACATGTCTAATGACAGTAAAAGAAAAATTAGCAAACCATGGTGAAGAAGGTACATTAGTACTTCACAGAGCACTGTGATACAACAAAATATTGATACTGATTTGGTGTGTTTATTTCTGGATCTAGTGAACAGAATCCACTGGATTCAGTTATTTGGGCCATGTCATGATGAGAAGGTGACACTGATCTCTAGAGATTGAATTTAAGACTTGGTTTCTGGAGATATTTAATTCAATGTATAACTTGAAAGTATTTGGATAACTGTGCAGAGTGCACAACACTCCCCTGAAAGTTCTGTCCATTCTGTACAGTATTGTTTGAAGTCTTCCTATAGAAAATGTTTCTATATAATTTAGACTTAATACTCTTATGTATAACTTTCAATATATTAACATCTCCGCCATCAGTAGAGTTTCACCTCTACTGACTTGTAAGTTTTACTTTTCTTCTTAGAAATAAACAGAGATCAAAGACAATCCTAGCCCAAAATTTAAAATTAATATTTTCACCAAAAAAAAAGAAATAAAAAAACCCACGTAGGTAGGATTTGTTTTTTATTTTACAACTCAATTTCTAAGTTATTTCTCAGTCTTGTAATAATATGACTGATCTGTGCATTTCCCAGTGCAATATTTTAAAATTATTTTCCTCTGCATTTAATTTGAATGATATCTACTACATTAATTACTATCTAAATTCAAAGGGAGTAAGGTGGAGGGGAAGAGGAGAGAAATGTAAAAATACAAGGCAGCAGCTTTTTGGAGACTTCTAACAATGTTTAAAATTGACAATTCAAAAGGTAAAAAAGCTAATAAATAAAAATTTTCTTGCACTACTACACAATATATTAATTAATATGGGTATGCAATAACTAAACCACATTTCTGGAGATACCCCAAGGCAGGCAAAAAGTAATATCTAATATTCTTTGATCCATTTTGTGAAAGTTTAAGTATACTTTTTGAGCAGAATCTCAACTTGTGCTCTGATCCATAAGTAAAATCCAGAAGCCAAAATGCAGGACTCGTTCAATTCCTTAACCAACTTTCTCTAGGAAGGATCAAATGTTAATTATGTCCTTTGGCGTAATGGGTGGACAGCCCTTATCATCTGTTACTGGTACCCATCTTCCCATAAACTGAATTCCTGATTAAGAGCACCTAATCTTAAAAGCATGAGAAATGTAAAAATAAATAATGAAATGAGCTGAACTGAAAAAATTCCATTAAAAACTAAGCCTCTGTTCACAGTTTTGTGAGCATGTATGTGCTTTGCTGTACTTGCAGTTATATAGGGTGTTTCAAAAAGATGGACCCAGTTTGAAATCACTTTGTCTCTGCAGTTTGGTCCATCTTTTTGAAACAATCTCTGTTTAGACCGGTCACTTCAGCACAATGTCATTTCAAACATTCCCTGCTCCCTTCCTTACTCCTCCCTTCCCTCCCTCTCTTCCGGAGGTAAGCATTAATTAAAAGTTCTGAAGTAACAAATAAACAGGCAATCAACACCAAGATAACTTCACTTTCTCAGACAGTGCCACCCTGTTGAATTGCTAGTTACACACAACTCTGAATGAGCAAGAAAAAGAATGAGTTCTCAACTCATCATACAGTTTCACTGATAATGATACATTTATTTTCTGTAAGTCATTTCTTAAAACATTGCTTCTTCAAGAACTGGAAGCAATTGCACTTTTCTGCCCAACCAGTGAAGTCCTTCCAATTCAACAACAGGGTGAACTGAAATCTCACTCTTCAAACTGTCTCTGGCTTTGACTGGATTTGGAAGTACCCAGTGCAGCATGGAAAGTGTTTCTTCTCAAAACTTCCCTCAAAATGGGATTATTTTGTTTGTTAGATACATTCTTACAACAGTCGTATGTTCAAATATACAAATGATAACCACATATTTTCAAAAAGTTTCTATACAGGATAATGAGGGTAATGAGGATGAACTTTGTAAAGATTTATTATAAAACTATGAATCACTTCTTGGCACAGGCAGTTCTTCAGCTTTATTACTTTGACCAATGCTGAGAATTTACATTTTATCACAGTTATGCACCTGTTGCCTGATCTCAGTTTAAGGCTTAAAATGTATGCCCCTGTTTAGAAAAAAATCTCAAAGAAGCTATTGGTCTTATATTCAGAAGCATCAAATTGCTACCATTATTTACTTGCAACTGTGTACAAAGCAACCAAGAAAGTGAAGTATGAATCACTATAATCACATAAAGAGGGTAATACTTGCAGCAGTAATAAGACATATGATAAGGAACAATAGGAATTGTGATTTTAGTTGGGAAAAAAAAAATCTAAGAAAATAGTCTCTCGGAATTAAATTATAGTCCATTACATAGTACAGAGCTTTTCAAAATTGCAAAACTGCCGTCTTTATTTTATTATGCACCTGAACTAGCAGCTCTCATAAACTTTCCAAATTCAATTGCTCCTACTCCAGCCCAATTTTCCCATCCAATTTGTATTAATCCAATCACAGCATTGAATGGTTCCCTTGCGAGAATGCTGGCCCTTAAAAGAAAAGGCTAGATGTAGTTAAGGTACTTAACAACAACATTATACATTTCTTAAAGAAATCAAATTAATAAACTTGAAAACTTCACCTTATGAGGTCAGATTTTAGTGAATATTTCTATATTTGAGTGTTTAAAATTGGTAGACTTACTATTAATACAGCAGTAACAGTAAACAGAAACTCAAATCGGTATTCTTATTCAAAACTCCTATAGATTTTTAGTAACCCATGAGCCTAGACAAATCATAAACAGCAATGTAACACCAGCTACACCACTGAGAGAGGAATACACAAGAACATACATGAGGATAAGAAATGCTTCAGTCAAAAGAAAATTCACAAGGAGACTACGCAGAGACACCATGAGAGATACTGCGGTTGTCTGACGCATGCTGCACCTCATTACCCCACAAAAAAAGAATATCTTCAGGACTCTAAGTCTGCCATATTTTGCCAATAATGATTCAACCACTATTGTTGTTGGGTTTTCCCCCTTTGTTTACTAATACAGTGCCCTTGTAGAGCATGTGGGAGATGGCACTCGCATTTGCATGAAGCACAACTGTCCATTTTTGAAGTAGGCAGCAGTCAAATGCAGAAAAAGAAAGTGTGACACGGGAGCCAGTCTCACCAAAGGTTCCCTTGCAAACCCAAGAGTTTAGGGCACCTCTGAATGCAAAGCAGCTGCATGATCCCCTGGACTCAGAGACTTTGTTCTCCAGGCTGGGGTGGATCAGGTCAAGAATGCTGAATGAATTTCCAGGAACAGCTAGTAACATGTTCAGCTTAAATTTTTTACCTTTTCATACTATGCTGCTCTCTCAAAAGTCACAGAGAACATTGAGAGCAGTAAGTAAAATACAAAAAAGCAAAAGACATTGTTGACATAAGAAATTTGACACTATCTTGATTGTACCAGCTATGTATCTGACGCAGAGTAAGAAGCTTCCATAGCTCGATTCCAAGAGAAAAACTGGAGGAAGAAGAGATACTAAATCTTCACAGATTAAATTTTTTCACTTCCTGACTTTGCATTCTCAATTGGAATGATCTTCATTACAAATTCAATTTAATTGAATTCAATGTAACTGTTCAAGAAAAATTAGTCTGATTATTTGCTGCCTTCTTTGTATAATATAAATGCCTATGCTGCTTCCTGGAACCAGTTAATACTTGTAATGAGAGCATCCCTCTGTTAGTACTGGATCTAATACTTTAAATCCTTTCACACAGCTGTGTTGTCATTCTCAGGTGTGTTCTGGTAGAGACTATATTACATAAGCAAGGCAGTATCACTGGAGTGAGTCAGTCCCTAAATTCTTTACACCATTACCACACAAAAATGGAATTAGAAAGAACCTAAAACCTCAACAGAAGTTTAGCTTTTTTAAAAGTATTTTTCAACTCCATTTAATAAATCTTCTGGATTCTTGGAAAAAATGTAAGAACAGATCAACTGGGACAAGATCAAATAATTCATGAAGTGATAATATGGAAAATATAGTCAGTATACGTGTGCCAAAAAGCCATGCACAATGGTTTGAAAAAGAAGTTACAATATGTTTTCTGTCTCCTAAGTGAGTAATTAATATTTCACTATGTCATTTCTGCTGCTTTCTCCTATTGAAGTAAATATATTTTGGTGATTAACAAGCAAACAGTGATATGCCTAGGGTCAGGCATCACTACCTGAGTGGTGAAATGACAAAATTCTTTTGTTACTATTATTGTTCTGATTAATTTTATTTTTAGTTTAAAATCATGCAGACAGAAGAGCAAGTTCAATAGTTTTAAGTACAAAATTTCCACAAGAAGTATATATCTTAACCCACTATTGAATTTACCCTAAAAAGTCCTTTAATCCTTTTATGCCAAAAATGCTTTTAGTCCCCTGAAAGCCTATATATAATGGGGCCTATGGACTAAATACAAGATGAACACTGACATCAGTTAAAAAAAAAAAAGTCTCAAAAGGAGAAGGAAAAAAAAATAAAAGGCTAATTATCTTTAAGTGATTCAAAGGACTTGTCAAACTTTCTCCTTGGTGGAACCATTAGAATTCCGGATGATGTAGGGAATGAATGATGTTTAATTAATACTATCACAAAAGACAAGCAGAAGAGAAGTAAATAAACACTCATCCACGTATCAAATTCTTATCTGAGAGCAGCACAAAGTTGTTAAAAGTAGAACCTTTGAATAACCCTTTTTCTTTTCTTTTTCTGTGATGTTTACTTTCTGTCTCACAGTCTAACAAAATTTTATCTAAGATATGATGGCTACTCAATATTATCTTCTGCATCCCTGATTTCTGCCTGGGACTATCTATGCAATACATGCAGAGCAGCATCTCAGAACTGTGACCCACATCTCTGTGGGATCTGGGATGAGTTGTGTTTTAGAGGCAACTATCTAAATTGCCTCAAGTTCCTGACTTAGGCAATTTACTTACTGCAATGAAATGCTGGGCACTCAGTGAGAAAAACATAGGATTGAGTATTCAGATCTGTTCAGCCTACTTCTGGACAAACATACGTCATTCTATGTCTCTAGAAACAATAAATGGAAATAGCAATCTCATACTTTGCAAAAAAGACTGTTATGATAACAAATAGACAATAGAAAAGGGACTGCCTTAAAAAACAAAAATGCTTTAGCATGTTAGCATGATCCCAAATATTTATAGTGGTCATAGGCACGAATGATATACCATCTAGGATAAAACACCGATTAATGATCAAATTCTCATTTTCCTTCCTTTGGAACCTTTCAATAGTGACAACTCCCAAGCATGTCTAATTTAAGTGGGAGCTGAAAACAGGTGTGGTGTTAATTACTAGAACTTGATACTTTCATTGCCAACAGATGTAGGCTTTTATGTGGATACCTAAAAGACAGCAGCCTGTTGTTTTAAGTCATCACTTAATTATGGTCCAGGCCAACTGTTATTAAATCCAGTTCTTACTATAGGCCATTTTAAAGATGTTCCTTTAAAAACAAAACAAAAACAAACAAAAACCAAAACATAACCTCTCTAAAATGGAGTGGGAAGAGAGGGAAAGAATAAATTTTGAGGACTATTATATTGAATTAATTATTTATATTGAATATTAGTAAGATACTAGTATAAATTTTTCATTTTTAAAATCCATTTTTCGGCTGCCATTCTCCAAATAAGTGGTTAATGTCATTAACTACATTACTAAGAAAATCTAAGAGTTTGTTTTGTCGTTTTTGTTTGTTTGTTTTAAATATAAGAAGGCAAGGGTTGAAATAAAGTGAAAAGATATTTTCGTGCTCATGAAGTTTAGGTACCTGTGCAAACGTCTAGGTGTCTGCCTATGCAAGTTACCGTATACTATTCATGCGTGAACAAGCACATTTTGTGTGGCAAGAGCTCTTCAAAATCAGCTTCTAAGGAGCTAGCTGGAAAGAAATAAATGAACAACCAAATGAGAAACAGGCAATACTGTCAGCCCTCTAGGTTCAGAGAACTTGAAACACATGATGATTCTTAATGTCTTGGTTTCCTTGGCAAAAAAATGAAAGAATTGTTCAGGTCCCCAAGAGATTCATGATTCTCAATGTTTAAAAGCTTTTTAATCTGGATTTGTTGAATTATACGCAGATTTGAGGACTTCATAATCTTCAAGCAGGAGGATTAATCACTTAATACCTAGCAGAAAATGTTCCACAAATATACCGAAACATAGGCATGACAGTTCATGGAGTGTTTTAATAAAAAACAAGACTGAACATAACTGTGAGGAGGAAAGGCTTTCCATCATTTAATTTACTGAATAAACACTTCAAAAATGTATTTGGAAAAAGTAAAGAGTAATAAAATGGGCACTAATTTAATCAAAACGTTCTTGAAAAGTAAGTTCTCTTAAAGCTGTTAAGTGTCCTTCAAAATCACATATCCAAAGGCTCCTGCAAAATGTCAGCAGCAAAAAACTGTTCTTTATGATAATACAGCATCCAAACCCAAACTACCGTATCATCTCTGTGTAGATTTTTTACATATGTCACCATGCCATTTGCTGTGCTACTCCATGAAATAAACGGTGCAGTTATGAATATGAGAACAGCCTTAATGAATATCAACAGCAGCATACACCGAGATTTAGGACTGGGCTGTGCCATTATGCAGTAACTTACAGAAGTGGATTCACAGCTACCAACTACTTAGGGCAGCTGTAGGATCTACTCCACATAGGTATCAGAATGAGGCTTCTATAAAGCAAACTGATTTAAAGCAAGCTATATTCCCTGTCTCGGATCTTGCCTGATACATTATGTTAAGAGAGGAAGGAAGGGTTATACATTTAGCAAAAGTGCTTAACAAGTGCTTTTCAATATAAAGTTGTAACACAAGAAAAGGCCCATCAAGGCAGCTGGAAAAGAAAACAAACAAGCAAACAAACAAACAAAAAAACACAAACCAAACCAAAACAAAAACCACACAAACCAAAAACCCCCACCAAAACACAAATTGAGTATGCAACCTTCACTCCAGGCGTAAGCAATCTCCCTGACCCCCCTAAGGGACAAGAATTCCAATTCCATCTCCCTTCCAAATTAGAAAGTGGTTTTACCAGTCAACCCGCCATTTTCCTAATGATGACAGCTTGCTTTTTCTCTGCCCAGTTTTGCAGTCCTGAGTTAAGTGAAGATCAGAAATGAATGATCCTTGTACTTATTAGTGCAAAGGACAAATAAGGAATGCTGGAATTCATCTCTGACACAGTCATGCTAAAAGAAAAGCAATACTGGTATTTTTCTCAAGAACATGATGATAGCTAAAGGTCACATGAATATTAGTCCATCATACAGGAAATATCATTTAAGTCCTCCACCAACTGAAAGAAGACATTAGCCTTATTACTATGAATCATAATGAAAGGGCCAACTGTGCTTCAGAAAAATTTATCTTATTCTCACCTGTCTGATTCTCAATAAGTCTATTGGTTTTGTGCCCCCCACAGGCATTCACACACATAAACATCACTTTGCACACTGTCATTATGACACATCTTTTTCCCAGTGACTTGTTCAAGAGAAATACTTTTGAAGGAAAAGAAATGGAAGAGCAAAAAGGAATGAGAAATATTACAGTATCTGATCTTTAAATACTTCTGTGTAAGCACTTTGTATTGACTATTAAGAATGTGAAATAATTATCAACACTGAGCTGGCACAGCATTTATAATTTCTTTTGCAAATAAAATTTTGCTTTGAAATGAAGAAGAATCTTAAATTCTGACAGTAGTATGTTGGTAAACACTAGTGACTACACCAGGGAGTTTAACTGGACTTTTTTTTTTTTTAATGGTTCCATACCATTTCTGTTTTAACAATTCATTTTGCTATTTACAGAGACATGCTATTCCACTTACTTTCTTGATTTTTTTTTTTAATTTAAAACTAATGTTGTGAGGTCTTCAAGAAATATCATTAAATGTTTTAAAGTCAGCAGAATCTGATATATTTTTTATGTGCAGTGAACCTTGTAGTAGTATGTTTCAATTCTTGTCATGATATCTTAACATTTCATAAATGTTTTTCCTTAATTTATTAATTTCAGGTAGTTATTAAAAAGAAGTCCAAGTAAAAAGAGTGTTTGTTGAATAATGTGGTTCCCTGGCACATATAAGTGGACTTATACAATCAAATTCTGCAGAATTATTCAAACGTTTGCCTGTGTTTTTTATCTTTCCAATTCTGACAGATTTTCCTTTTAAGATCTATCCATTCATGTTCTTACTTTTGTAGACATCCATTTGATGAACATAAAAATTAAGCATGCACTTTGAAAAAAAAATAAATCTAATTTTCATTTTAATTCAGAACAATGGGAATTTTCCTGTGCTAAGACCGTGTTTAATTACTATTTATACTCAAAACAAGAGTCTTGTTTTTTTTCACAACAATATTTTATGTGAAAACATTAATATTAATTAGATGACTGTTATATCATGGCAGAAGTCATTTGGTATAAGTGCTAAATAAAAGTTAGGAAGCTTGCTAGAAATGTTTGTTAGGTTGGGTCGGTTGCTTGGTTGTTTTTTTGTGTGTGCTGTTGTTTTCTTTTCATTTTTGTTTGTTTGTTCGTTTTACTCTGTAATGAATCATTTGCAAGATTTTGTAGCTTTTAAAGCATACAGCATAAGATGGGTCCTTACAGTTAAAAGCAGGGGAAAAAAAAAGCTCACTGAAGATCTTCCACTAATACAAAGACCACAAACAAGGTAATTATATTTGCCATCTTCTTCAAAATGGTGGAGTTGTCTGAAGTGTATGGCTAGATATCAGACAGATGCTTTTATTCCTAGCTTTAACTTTTACCACAGTATCAGAATATCACAGTATGTTTGGGATAGGAAAGGACCTCAAAAGATCATCTAGTCCAATCCCCCTGCTGGAGCACAAACGCCTAGGTGAGGTCGCACAGGAACATGTCCAGGCGGGTTTTGAACGTCTCCAGTGAAGGAGACTCCACAACCTCCCTGGGCAGCCTGTTCCAGTGTTCTGAGAAGAAGTTTCTTCTCAAATTTAAGTGGAACCTCTTGTGTTCCAGCTTGATCCCATTACCCCTTGTCTTATCATTGTTTGCCACCAAGAAGAGCCTGGCTCCATCCTCGCGACACTCACCCTTTATGTATTTGTAAACATTAATAAGGTCACTCCTCACTCTCCTCTTCTCCAAACTAAAGAGACCCAGCTCCCTCAGCCTTTCTTCATAAGGGAGGTGCTCCACTCCCTTAATCATCTTCGTTGCCCTACGCTGGACCCTTTCCAGCAGTTCCCTGTCCTTCTTGAACTGAGGGGCCCAGAACTGGACACAATATTCTAGATGGGGCATCACCAGGGCAGAGTAGAGGGGAAGGAGGGCCTCTCTTGATCTACTAACCACCCCCCTTGTAATACACCCCAGGATGCCATTGGCCTTCCTGGCCACAAGGGCACAGTGCTGGCTCATGGTCATCCTGTTGTCCACCAGGACCCCCAGGTCCCTTTCCCCTACACTGCTCTCTAATTTATAATTTTACTTTACTCCTTTGCAATTAATTGTAAAGAGAAAAATCAACATTAGATATTTCTGTAAAAATAATTTACTTTTTATCTCATTATATCCCAGAAATCTCATTTTTGTTTTGCCACACCACCCTCCCTGCCCCCTCCCCCCTCCCCCCCCCGCCCCCCAGCTGTATTTATGCTACCTTGAACGATATACCGAACAATTTAAAAAAATAGGACTCTGGTTAAATATCCCACAATGTGTTGCTACACTAAGAGATAAAAAGCGATGTTACAACCTGCCTGTAAAGAATTCAGCAGAAACTGAATCACAGGCTTTACATTCCCAGGCACGATGTCTGAAAAATGTTTTCCTGATTGTACAGATAACTTTTCATAACAAAATTAATACCAGCGTTCTCTGCCCTTCAGTAAACCACATTTTCCCAATTTACATTCAGTGTCTTGCAGTTTATTCACTCCAGCTCCTAAACACTATGAAGAAAAATCTTTAACTTAAGCATATTTCAACTACTTACTTTGTGTACTATTATGAACTTGCATTTGAAAGTTTTCATCAATATTATTATTAAATATCTTGTTGCTATTAGAGATTATATTTTTGCATTCTTTTTGTCTTTCCCAAACATGTGACTTCTGCTACTGTTCCTCAGTTACACTTCAACTGTGAAGCAAATGATACAGGAAAGCTTGTTTTATCGAACAACATATCTATTGCCTAGAACAAGTAAAAATTGCAAACGATGAGCAATTACTAAACTCCAGGAGTTTAAAACCAGAATTCTACTTTGGGCTTCTACCTAAAATAATCAGTAATATTAAATTATGCATTAATCAGAGTCATAATTATATAGACAGCTAAATTTGTACATACTACAGAAAAATCTAATTTAAGACTTAAGTTTTGTAAAGCGAAGAACATTTTTGTAAAATGAAAATGCATAAATACTGAGTATTAGTAGTGCACCTGAAACTGTATTGCCATAACCATTACTAGTATAAACGATTAAATAGGGCTAAAATATTTCAACTAACTGCAACATAAGTGGCATAATCCCCTAAGAAGATTTTTCTCCCCAGGACGATAAATTCTAATTGCATTTTTTGTCAGTACAAAGAGTTATGGAAAACGATTTGTAGTTACAAAAGCTCTATAGACTAGTAGAAGACACACATTCCCAAATGTGACTGGTGGATAAGATGCTTTGGTCCATCCATGAATAAAGGAATATCATTTTACAATTAAATAACATCCAACATTTTACATTACTAACTAGCATATATATCTGTTCATTAAAAGGTATTGAGATCACCCTATTAGTATGCTCGTTGACTGAATTTTATGTGCTTAAGTTTAGGCATGCAAATTTATAACTCTACCTAAAGATCTGGTGAGGATTGAAGTGAACCAAGCACCCAGAACTCTTGAGTTTTGACAGAAAGATTCATACTGTTACTACTGCTACTGACTAGTCCTAGACTTGTTGAAGAGAAAAGCTGTGTTCTGTCTTGTTTAGCTAACATTGTCTGTATTTTACTGATCAAAAATAATATAGGAAGATGAACTCTGGTGATTTTAGTCATTGTAAGCAAGGCATAAAATGCACAACATGGACTTTAAAGTAATTTCTGGAGTAATTAATAAGGAAAAGTGAGATGAATTAATATGTATTTATGGTGAAGAAAGTGGGAAATCAATTAAAGAATTATTGACAAGTCAGGATAAAAGGAAGAAAATGCTGAGGAAGTAAGTCATACTTGCCATGGAAGTTCAATATTAAATAGCACTATAGTACTATATTTAATTGATTCTCTAGTGTAAAGTGCCAGTTTGATTCCTATTCTCGTGTCAGCACTCTTACTCTTCTCAGGGCACCCTACCCATAAAAAAAAAAACAAAACAAAACAAAAAAACAAAAAAAGGAGTCAGTCTCATGTGAATGCATCACCAAATTATAATTACTTCCCTTTTTGTAAAAAAAATTACATGTTCAGCTATTAATATGGTTGCTATCAATGTTAGGCCTACCATCCCACCTTGAAAGCACACCTTGATGACTTTAATCCAGAATTATTTAATTTCCAGCTAAGGATGAGCTGGAAACATAATGGAACCTTTCTAAAGCCAGGTTGATTAAAGCAGCCCTATGAATGCAAACCAAGCTAAAAATAGGCATTAAATCATTTTAATCTTGTTTTTAATTATAAAGAAAACATCACAAAATGAAACCAATTTATATTATACAAATTGGTTTCTCTGCTCTAAAAGATCAAAAGAAATGGCAGGGCATTTTTTTAATGGGTGTGAGGGAGGAAAATTGTAACACTTGAAGACTTGTTTCATACAGCTGTGCATTTTACAGAAAGACGGGTGTTAAAAGATTCTGTGCAAACACAGCCTACGGATTTTAACATCTGGGTTAGATCCTCTTGGAAAACTGGAAGGACACCCAATTTAACCCAAAAGAACATTAAGTCTTAATAGCATTGCATCCCTAGGCTCATCCACCCTTGTCAAAAACAGTATAGAAGACTGTTGATTATTTGAAAAAGAAGACATATTGTGAATGCTTAGAAATCATGCCTGTCAGGTAAACATATCTTTACATTCAGCATCCAGTGGCACCCTCAACACAGACCTTCCTGCCCAGTTCACAGCAAGGTGCCATGAGGGTAATGGGCATCACCCCTGTGCAGTCTCACAGAAATGAAAAAAAATGCACACAACAGCTTTATGACAGTGATGGCATATTAATAAACACACAGACAAAAAATGCTTTCCAAGAACTGGTCTTTTCTCCCCTGGACTACTGAAACACCACACAAGGGGACAGGAGCACATATCACATCTGACTGCCATTCTCCTTGGATGACTCGCTTAGTGCTCAGACAAAGCTTTCAACATACAGACATGCATATAGGTTATTTACTGCATGACTTGTCACTGAGCCACACCAAACACATATAACACACGTAACCATGATGTAAACCATCTTCTAGCATAACGATTTGTGCAAGTGGTCTTTGGATGTCTCTACTGTGAGACCTTCAAACGCTCACCAGGACTTTAAAAGAAGGGATGGCCAACCACCCTCAAACCTGGAAGACTTTCAGTTATCCCATGCAAATTCTTCTTGCAGCCCTGTGGCTACCAAATCCATTGTACAGGAAGAACAATCTCTGTTCATTCCTGTATGGTTTCTGCAGGACCATTAGTCATGGTCTGGAATAATTCTACATGGAGAGTCAACTTCATGTAATATAATACGTAAAATGAAAGATAGAATCATAGAATCATAGCATCATTTTGGTTGGAAGAGATCCTCAAGATCATCAAGTACAACCATTAGCCTAACTCTGGCACAAAATCATGTTCCTAAGAACCTTGTCTACACATCTTTTAAACACCTCCAGGGATGGTGACTCAACCACTTCCCTGGGCAGCCTGTTCCAGTGATAAATTTCTCCTCTCAGCGCTTTGCTACCCATTTTCTCAGACACATATGCACTGAAGTCATCCCACGTTTCCTTTCATTTCAGCGTTAGACCAATGTGTTGATATGAAAAGGATAGCAAAATAGCATATGAAACTAGAATTCAACATAAATTTAACCTGCATAATTCATGAGTTTCAAGGAAAATACACAAAAAATACCCCTTGCGTATAGTACACAGAGAATTCAGGAGGACTTTGAATCTTCCAAGAATTAAAAGCATTGATAATGTAAGAGTGTGGCATGCCATTACTGCAAAGAGGTTGTTCAAAGACCTTTCAGATATAAAATGGTGAAGCTGTTTTATCTAAAACCCAGGAAATGCTTGAGGACTCAATAATCCTCAAGTAAAAGCAAGAAAATATTGAATCCAAGAGTATAAGTGCATTGCACAAATTAACATACTTTAGTCAGTCTAAACCCACATAATTTGATTTCTCATGGTGTTATTCAGTAAGTTCTTAGGCTCAGTTCTCTGTGAGAAGATAACTACACGTTTCCACTTCTAATAGGAAGATTAAAGACTGAATGGCACAAGGAAGGAAAATCCTACATGACTAAAGTACTTCAGGCATCCAACCCTCACTGTATGAACATGACCATTGTACTGCAATGACCAGTCATTTTGGTCATTCTGATATCAGTCTAGATGATACTTATGTAGGAAGAAAATGGCCAAAATCCCTCAGACTGGGATCTGACCCAAAGCCATCAGTACATTCTGTCACTCCAGAGGTGTTTTCTCTACAGAAGCCTTGAGAAGAAAAGCAGAAATATGCATGGAGGAAGCTTCTGTCATAGTATGTACTATAATACTTTCAAATCAGTATGACACCTTGTTATTGCAGTTACTGAAAATTCAGAAATGCTTTAGATAGGTGAAGTCCTCATGATGTGGCCCTCTGTGTGGCATCCTAAGCAGAGCTGCAGAGACACGTCTTAGAGAATTTTTCACATCACTTAAATTGCATTCAACAATTTGTCTAAAGTCATTTGGTGAAAAGAAATATATTCCTTTACTCTCTTCCTTCTCCTCTCTCATCTCTCGCATGATCTAGATACACAGCTATTAAAGTAATGTGACAGTTTAGGTAAAAATATTTTACCTGAATAATCAGGCATGACTCTTTCTAGTGAGACCTCATTATTCACACAGTCACTTTTTCTTTTGTTTACCTTTGCAAAAAGAAATTATTTTTGTTTAACTCAGTTACAGCATCGAGTTGTCTTCGATGTCAAATATTGTCCTTTAAGTACTATGATTATTTAATCTTCAGTTAAAAAATAAACCATATCAAACAATTGAAAGAAGTATTCATTTAAAAAAATCAGTATTTCATTCAGGTATGAAAAGCCACAGGCTTTATGGTAAAATGACAAAAGTGCTTTTACGTTCTCAAGTGTAAATGTACACTTAATTAGGTAACAACCTTTCCAACAACTGTTATCAGTAACTAGAAATATTCAACTAATTCATTTTAAATTAAGATATCATGAAATCTGCCTAACAAATTACTTTGAGAGAGAGGATTACAAAGATAAACAGACTTACAGAGTGTTTGAACTTGTGTGCAAAAGACTGTGTGTTTTGAGTAAGTCTGCATTTATAAACCTTCTCAAAACTTACACAGGCTGGGCTTTTAATGTATTCAATCAACATCCTGCTTGCTTTCTCATCAGTGTGTCATTGCATAAACACATAGTCAAAAAAAATCAAGAAATACATAGTGAATTTTGCTGAGCAACCACATTACCTTCAAGACAGGACACAAAGTGAGGCACTCAATGAATAGTCACTGATTTTGAATTCCAGAAGTAAGAATTTTACTCTTATCACATGTTTCTGAACGTATAAATACTTTGGCATTCTTTTGCTCTGCATGCGTTGCCTTCTCACTCTGAATGTAGTTTAGCATCAGTCCCACTTGCTGGAAGCTCCTTATTTAGTTTTAATCTAATACTGATTATTATCACTAAAAAAGCAGGCAGAAAATTGGGAGTGAAATAAGAACATAGAGCTTGAAAAATATTAGCCTCATCAGTGATAGAGACCAAGTCACAAAGCAGCAAATCATACCCATGCGACTTCCTGGGTATCAGCAAGGCTCTTATGGGTTTGAATGGAGAAACTAGTTACCAGAAAACTGGCCAAAGAGAGGAAACACATTTGAAATCTAAGGCTGCTAAAAAAGCAGTGCGTTAAAGTTTCCCAAGAACTGATAAGCTCTGGAGAGCTATAATCTGTCAGAAGGACAAGACCATGGGCACACGCAGACATCAACAACAGGTTGTACAACTCTGATCCCATCCAAGAAGGTTGTGGCTGGTACATGCAGAAAAAGATTACAGCATCATTTGCAGACCTGAGGAGGAAAAGGGTCCCTTGAAATTCATCCTCAACACCGACCTAGAAGCTCCTGGCACACCAGCACAGCCCTCTGCCTCTGGGTAGACAGACACATTGGTTTCCCACCACTCCTCCTGCAAAGTACTTATAAGCATGCACATGAGTAAACTGTGTGAGCAAATAAGTAAATGTGTTGCATGAATTGTTATTTGCTATTAATAATAATGGTTTGTTTTACTTAATAAAAATAGCTTAACAAATGAAAGGTATCCTAAGCAATTTTGGTTGTGATCTGTGTATCCCCTCAACTTGTTCTCCTGCAGAAAACTGAGTTTACAACACTGACAAAGAGCTAGTATGGTAGCTGTTAGTGGAGATGAAACCAAAAGAAGCATGATCTTAATCGCCTACAGTTTTCCAGGTCTCCAGTAGAGAATATATTAGCCAAGAGCAAAGCTTGAACAGTGTCCTGGCATTCATTGAGCTCCAAGGAAAATGGCCTTGCTGCCAAATGTAATTTTCCAGCTGCCAGTAAGGCTTGGTATGTCCAGAGTCCTGCGACCTTGGATAGAAATTAAGTCCTTGCAGACACACAAGTAGATTTCCACCAGAGAAAGGGTAAAGAACAGAGGTAAAACAAAAGGGTATTATGTTGACAGAAGCTGCTTTTGTGGGGTAAACAAAAGCAGAAAACTAATTTTTCAGAGTTTTGATTACTTGTATTGAAATAAGCTGCTGACTCAACAGCACTGGCAGCAGATGCGTAAGACAGAAAAAGGTTCAGAGAGTTTGAGAGAGTAAAACAAAAAATGTAGCTGTTTGTTTTCTGTGATTCATCACAGATGGCTGTTGAATTGCCTTAGTGTACGTAGTAAAGGGCCAACCAAAACCTGAAACTAAAACATGAACCTAACTTCCTTAGTCTTTCCCTTTTACATCTATCATGGCCAGATATGATTAGCATCACTGAACTGGATGATCCCAGGCTTGCTTTATCTTCTTTGAAAACAAGAACTGACATCATGCATTTAGTGATGTTTTCAAATGTGACCAGTTAAGTGCCAGAAATTTCACAGTTCATTTTTTTCTAGTCACAGCAATAATACATTATTAACCACTGCAGCTGCAAGAAAGTAAATTTAAAAGGCAGATCTAGCCAAAGATTTAAAATTTAAACCATTGTACTGCAACATATGTGTGCAGCTCCTCTATTATCACATTTGTATGCGACATTATATTCACGTGCAATTAAACAGCCTCACAATAAAAAAATCAGATAGGATCTTTAGTTCTTAGTAATACTCCTGGCTACACAGGACTAGTGAGCAGTGTGAGCTGAAACTCCTATTACAACAAGCGTAGCAATGCTAGAAACTATGAACTAATATTTTAGCTACAGAAGTTATATAATTTCCCATGTAGAAAATGTTTGCTATATATTAAATTGACTGTTTCTAAAAGTTCCTTCATTTGCTCATCCTGTTTACTTCTGTTTCACCATTTTACTTCTGTTTCACCATTGTCCAGCCCTGTCTCAAATCTCTCACCAGAGCAGTGACAATGTATTGTGAAACAGAGTGAATCAAGTTAATAGTCATGGTCACTGTTTTTATTGTGCATCAAAGAGTTTGTTTGTTGGTATGTTTCTAATTTCTGCTTCCTGGATTGCATGCCTTCATCCACTGAAAATCTGGGGGAATTATCTTGGGGTAGTAAGAGTTCTGTTTCCTTAACTCACATCAGTTTTCTTCCCGAAAACTGCATATTATAGAAACGAATATAAGTTATCACTGTCTCTGTTTGCCTTTAACAAATGTTAGCAACAAAAAATGGAGAATACAATGGACGAGCACTCAAAGGAAAATTTTTAAAAGGAATTAAGGAATCAGCTGGAACACGGGCATGAAAAATACTTTATTTCCCTTAAATCTTATTTATTATTATATTCAGATTTTACATTTAACTTATTTCTTTTTTGAAGCAGGAAATTTTTCTTTGTGGTCCAAGGTATTTTGCTGTAAGCACATTCAAAATAAATGAGAATGAGCTGAACCAGGGCATGACTTAGGCAATGAAACAAGTGAAACACTTAGGCACAATTAGTACCTGAATATCTACATCAGATCTATGCCCTTTCTTCCTAATTTATACAGAAAAAGAATAGAGAAATAATAAGCTATGAAGTGCCTCCTCCATCTGCAAACATCTCAACAACCTACTCAAATAATCCAAATGCCCTCAATCAAATGCAGCCACCATGACTGGAGCATATTAGTGGCTTGGTAGAGCCATCTACTGATTGAAGAGAAGAAAGGAATAATATTAAATTATTTCTTTCACCATTGATTTCAGATTAGACAAAAGCAAATATATGGGGAGCATAACATTACTGAAAAAGATATTTTTCAGTTTGGAAGTTGTTAACTCCTAGTAAACGAAATACAAGTTCTGGACAGCTGAAGCATAACAACAGACTGAATTGTAGACCAATACCTTTGTTCTTCAGAATAATTTATTTAGACACAGTAGATCTTGCAGCCAAAATACTTCTGTCATATTCTTCAGATTCACAAAGGTTATAACATCACAAGGTTTCAGGCAAAACAAGAGATATTCTGGTCTAGTGCTTTTAGTACTTTCTGATCGGTCCTTCAGGCTTTAATAAGTTTTCTGTCTCTTGTAAAATTAAATGTTTGGATTTTGACACTGTAGTGATCTTTTACAAAGACAAAATAATGGAATAATTAGCAACTAATAACATGCATTATTCCACAATTTTTAATGCATGTTAAAATTGTAATGACATATTTCATAAGTTTGATTTGCTAGTAACACAAAATATTGGAAGTATCATATTTTTTTTTTTTTATGGACTACTATTGTAGGCTAATATTCACTATGGGAAGATTAAAAAAAAAATAACATTTTGTCCTTCTAAAACCTTATTCTCCACATTTTAACTCTGTATCACTACTTAAAATTAAGGGGAGGAAGGTCTCAAAAGAAGAATTGGAATTGGAGATGAAACATAAACTTACATGACCATTAAAAGTAAAATACTATTCATTAGTCACTATATATGTGATTTACTTCATGAAGTTCATGCAATGACATGTGCTTTTAAAATTACTAGTAGAATATTAAACAGCTATAGCATAACATTGTGAACATGCACATCCAGATTAAATTGTAAGGCGATGCAGGAGTTAGTATTTCTATACAAGCGTTACCTAGGTCAAGCACATAGTAGTTTGTTTTCCAGCTTTTCTTATTAAAAACTCATATCTGTCTCATATTTTTTTGCTTCACACTTGAGTGAAGTGAAAGGAAAAGGCAGAGGAAAGAGTTGGTAATTTTGCTGTCACTATTTGCCTGAAGAGGCTCTTTGATGTTAACAGAGCAGATAGATACATTTTGGTAACTGTTTCTTGGCAACGAGAAGGAAAGTAAGTAGCATTTTTTTTCTTTATTTTTTTTAACCCCATAATGAAGCGTATAGCTTGAGAGTTAAAGAGACAACGGATTTGTGGTACTGCAAATTATTTTGCACTTTCCATAATTCATCTGGGAAATATCTTGCTCTTCAAACTTTCGTAAAATCAACAGGATTTAGGTAGATTTTGCTGCATCTGTGGGAAACAGAACAATAGTAGATAATAGATTCTGAATCACATTGCCTAAGGAGAAAAGTGCTACCCATTCTGTGGACAACCACACACTTGCCAAATAGTTTGGCAAGAATAAGGTCATTTTTGAGAGCTGGACTTGCAAACCTCCAAGATTTGTAAAAGTACCAAGTGATTCAGCCACTCTCAACTTAGACTTGGGGTGTACCTCTCGTGTATGTAGTTTAGTTTTATTTAACAATGACCTTGCTGATGAAAGCCTCAGCCTTTCAAGGCTAAAACTGCCCAACATTATGGACTACTACAGAAAATGCAGAGCACACTGAAGAAGGTCAAAACTACTCACTTGTCTGTATTTAAAACTTTCCTCTTACATATCTAAAACACTGTGAAACACAACTTTTAATATTTTACACTGTCATGGACCCATATGGAGTTACAGCTTACTTAAATGAATATTGTTTCAAACAAAAGTGGTCTAAGAGGTAGAGAAAATTTATAATCAAAGCAGACTATTAATTAAAAATAATAGGTATTTCGATTCCAATTCAACTATGTTTGACATAATTTCCATTTAATCTGCAGAGAAAGTTAATATAATACTAGTTAGTATTATTTTTCTTAGTACACTCAATGAACATGCCCTATTTCTTATCTTTTGAGCATCAATAAATACTGGATGAAAGCACTGGTCTACTGTACTTCAATTATCTGGTTTTCTATACACATTAGGTTATGTAGATTAATATACATTTCATTAACTGTGTGAGATGACATACTTGGCTTACAGAATATACTCAAGACACAATATGTTCAGTAACAAAAGGAAACAAATCTTAATCATCTGCAAGCATAAAATCTCTTTGAATACAGTCATGCATTTTTCAAACATGAAAACAAAAACTCATGTGGACTTCACAGTAGCATCTACTTTTCACTCAGCTAATATCTCACATTTTTATCTGCTCTAAGCTCTAGGTTCAGTGTATGAAAAACATGCTAAGACACAGAAAACTGACACTTCCAGCACAATATGTTAAGTACAAAACACACTTCCAGTTATTTTTCCTTTTAGCTTTCGTGACATAAAAAGCCATATAATAACTTTACATGGAATTTGTATTACTACTATATCAACTCAAATACAAATACAGATTTTAACTTATAGTTCAGAAATGAAACAGCAAGTTAGTAGCTTAACAAGTTATTCTATTACACTGTAATGATATTGTATCAAAAATCAACATGAGTATCTCAGTTCAAGAACTATACTTTTTAACATTTAAATGTAATGGTCCTGCATTAATTTGGTAGTGAAGCTTTTGCCATATTCAGAAACTTGAATAAAATGACAGTTTACTGCATAAATGTTGATATTAAACCTAAGTTTTAACATTAGGAAGATACTACCACTATGTTTACTAACATAGATAATCTTAGGCGTGTGGGCACCACTGGCATTTCTTCTTTTGTATACTCAACTCAATTCTAGATCTCCTGATTAAATGCAAATATAATAGTTGCATCTAAGCATCCCCAGGAAGAAAATAGTATTTAAGAGTCACATAAATCAGTGAGGTGAACATCCATAATGCACAACTGAAAAATGCTTTTCCTGCTCTTCTGTTTGAAGAAAGACATTTCATTAGCCTGAAAGGGGAAATTTAATGATGGCACGTGTTGAAATACCTCATCGTCACTTGGTGCTACAGAAAAGCCTGCTGTTTGTCCTCATGCTCTTCATGCAAGTGTGACTGTTTCTGTCTAGTTAACAAATTTTAGCTTGCATTAAACCTTATCAGTAAACACGGTAGTACTGCAAAATCAGCAATTAAAGCCTCAATAGCTTCCACCAATTAAAGCTGTTGTGTGCCAAGAGCTGCAGCAAAGACAGATTGTGCATCAGGTTTATTAACTCATTGTTTTTGCAGTGGAACAGCTAAGTGCCTCTTCTCTGGCCACATTAAAGTAGATATAGTTGTTTTAAAGTGACATATGCCTCTGCCTTAAAAAAAACCAACCAACTAACCAAACAAAAACACACACCACCAGAAAGCTGTGAATTTTTTCATTTGGGAGCTTTCACTTCTATATCAAAGCAACTACTGTGTCTGTAAGTGGAGTACAACCTACATGTTGCCTGTTGCTACGCAAACAGCATCTCTTTTATCGGTTTCAGTTTTGAACCATCAAAGCCAAATTGTTTTTCCACCTCTGCTCCCTCATCCCTTATCAGTGGCTCCCCTGATCCCAACACAATTGTATGCTACGAGTGCTCAGATGGGGACTTTATTCACATTGGTGACTGTTTCTTCCTCAGTTTAGGGAAGAAGGGAACTATTACAATCAAGCTTTAGAAATCCATTTGCATAGACACGATAGGCAGAAATGGATGATAAATTAGAGTGAAAAACATAACAGAAGACTTTGAAGGATAGTTTTAACATTTCATATGTTAGTGTGCAAGCTCTTTCAAGAAGGGATCACAACATTTTTAAGCATTTCTATTCTCCCCAGCAGAGTTTGACAATGATTAACTTGCACTGCAGCACTAGAAAGCATGAGCAAATATAAGCTGTGGTCTTCCAAAGTGCTGCATATCTTCAGCACCTTTTTTATTTAAATGCAGACAAAGAGGCTGGCCTACAAGAAAACATATTATGAAAGTCAGATTATCTTCAGCAAGAGAATATACATCTAAGTGTTAGAAAATGTCATTCCCTGAATCTGTCAGGATAATCAGGATGCAACAATAACATCAATTCACTCAACAGACTGCATTTAATATGATCATTAATATTTCAAACTGATTTTGAAAGATAAGAAAAAAGGACAAACCAAGATGCGTATGTAACAAAATTTATATTTTATTAACCTTAATTGCTGTAACTAGGGCACAGGGATTAAAGGCCTCTGCCTAAGGCATCTGGTCCTGAAGACAAAATATTCTACAAGTATTTCAATTTTTGGTTTCAAAAATTAAGTTTTTTAACCCTCCTGATTCTGAAGAAAAGATGAAACATGAAATCTGAACAAAACCCATTTACACAGGATGCATTCCTAAAATTACTTATCCACCTAGAAAAATATTTTTTAAAATGAGGAACTGCTCTGTTCAGCTTAGTTTTAAATAGTATTTTCTGGCATTGATTGAACTTTACTTTATGAAACTGCTGCAAGAAAGGATTGAATAAAACTTGATGAAAATATTCACTGCTATGGTGAGACCCATGGCTGGCATGTAACACATGCAAACACATACATTTTTAGAGATATTTGCACAATCAAGGGCAGATTTGGCCCTCATTAGCAGAGGTCTTTCCTCTGTATTTGCCTATAAACTCACTGCAAGCCTACATTAATGAACAAACACTGCTGATGATTAAAAACTAAGAATCTCTCAGTAATTATGCATTGCTTGTTGAGCTCCTTCTGTTTTAACTATTTCAACCCATCCTAAGAGCTATGCAGGCAATTATGCTTCATTATCCAGCTCTCTCACGTTGACTGCAAAGGATGGCAAGTAGCTTTCCCCACTTCAAATTCACTGGTTTAACTCAGTTCATCTATTGTACCTTCGCCTCAGCCGTGGGCATCAACAAGAGCGCAGCTGTGGCACTACTGTGGGTTAGCTCAGGTCAACGAAAATCAATATAATTTACAACTTTTTACATTTTCCTAGACTGAAAAGCCTGACATAACCAAAGAAGACTGTATTCTTCATGTGCTTTTCTACAAACGAGTAGATATTTGGCTCATTAGCTCACCCCTTTTTCATTAGTACAAGTAAATCATTAGGTATATTAGGAGGTGAATCTGTTTGTTTAAATGAGAACAGGCATTTACTCTTTACTCTTTCTAGTAACTTCCAGATTACAGAAGGGAAAAGTGTTAATTTTACTATCAGAAGATCAACTATTTATCTACAAGCTGGTCCAGAAAATCATAGAATCATAGAGTCATTTCAGTTGGAAGAGACCCTCAGGATCATGTTTCAGGTGAGACAGAAGTAGGGAGAAAAAGAAAAAATAGGAAAAAGATTCTGAAGAACCAGACAAGAGGGATCACCACACTACAGTTTTAAACTAATTTTTGTTCAGATTGCAGTGGAGAGATTCATCTAGATAATTTATTTTTAGGAGAAAGGACTATATGCTACTGAATAACATTATACAAAAACACAGCAGAAACAACTGATTTGTTTGTTCAGAGAAGAAAAAAAATAAAGATATCACAGGTAAAAATTATTTTCTGACATCAAGAGTTCTGGAAAATACACCTACAACATAATTTTTAAATGTATTTAACCTCTGAGTTCTCGTAGGACGTCAGCTGCATTATGGTATGAACCTGTCAAAATAGCGTGTCAAAATTGTGTCAAAAATATTTTAAAGTCTATAAAATATACACATTTACTTTTCTATTTTCTCCTTCAGTTCAAGAAATCCCAAAGCAATACACCTAAACACTGTAGGTATATTATCGTATAAAAGCTGTAGAGTAACATTTATCCTCAAATAAGTACAGTATGAGGCCCACCAGTATAAATTTTTCTCTCATTGCCCATAAATGTCATGTAGTTCTATTCCATGGCTTCTCCACAGATTCCTCCTTATGTCTTATTACGTGACTTCAGTTTTCAAAGCATCTCAGACACCTGACTTGGATGGTTTAACCAATGCTCTCTACCAGCTGCAGCTGTTATCACCAGCTACAGCTCCCTTACATGATTTATAAGTATTGTCTTCATCCAAAATTATTCCGAAGTGTTTGAAAACAGTCATCTCTAATTATCCTCTAGAGGCATTCAGACCTAATCCTTCAAAATAACCTGAATCTTCTGAAATGGTAGTGAGCAGGCAATATCCTGTTAGGCCTTGGAGTCTTAGGCAAGCCCTGTATTGTGCAATGCTTTATATTCTAGCAACAGAGCCTGCACATACATATCTACCTTACCTTTAAAAAAACTAGAGTCTTGTGCTTTACTAAGACCATAAAAATAATTCCATTCCTGGTTCTGTTTGTTTGGCTTCAATGGTTGTTGTTGTTTCAGGTTTCGTTTGTTTGTTTTGTTGGTGGTGCTTTTGTTTTTGTTTAGTTTTGTTTGAGGTTTTTTATGACATCAGAATAGAGCATTCCACTTCCTTTCTTTTGCTTCTTATTCATTTCACTATATATTTAATATTTATGTTTCTATATTTAACATATCTCATGCCATTATCAGGAATAACTGTTCTCAGAGATTCTGTTCCAGTAACTGAAGTTAGATCTCAGAATTTTTTACTCTGCTTTTTGGTAAATCTCACTTTCACTAACTCACACCAGCTAAAATTTACAAGCAAATGTATATTTACCACTGAGAAAATTCTTGCCTGTTGCACAGCTTTAGCTGCAAAAGTGTTTGATCTTGTTTCATGCCAGGAGCAATTAAAAACGTACCTACACAGAACAGAGGGATCTAATGAAAGGAACAATTACGTTGACCAGAAATAGCTGATCTAGTTCACCTACATGTTTGTATTAACAACAAAAGGTAGGATATTTGCCTATTTTTAGCATTTCCCTTTCTCTTATCCTTTAGGATGGGTCTGCATTAGAATTTTTTTTTTTTTTTTTTTTTTAAAGGTTAAAACTCAGGATTATTCAATGATTGGAAAAACTGGGTTTTATTAAATGTGTTACTAAATGTGTTGACACTGCATAAACTCAAGACTATATTCAAGCAATACACACCATATTAACAAAGGCTACCCAATTAGTATCGTTTCAAACTTTTGCTTTGAGCTATGACCTAGTGAAAAGAATACAGATCTTCAAGTGATTTCAAAACGCTGCAGAAAAAGACTTTTTTTTTTTTTTTTTTTTTTTTTTTTTTTTATTAAAGGCAAACTGACAAGACTGTCTGTTAACCGTGCTTCTTTTGTGAATATTCATGCTAGCATTACTATTCTGGACAAACTGTAATTTTATTAACTTTTTTTTTTTTTTTACCTCACACATTTCAATAAATGCTACTGTAGTTGGTTTTTATTTTCAAGAGACAATGTATTTTGTCACCTCTAGACTCGGCAAATGGTGTCAACTGACACATCCTCCAACCCGCACCGAGTCCCACAGACCTGCCCCATGGGACCATGCAAATATGTGCTCCCCGTGCTAAGTTCTGAGATATTTATGGGTAAAATGCACAACTTAAGGGTAGGTATTAGTATTACCATGCAGAAAGATTCGCATAAGCCTAGAGGTTAAGGGGTTTTCAAATTATTTTGTGGAAAAATATGCCTTTTATAAAACTTGAAGATGAGAAAGTTCCAGTGTCTTCTTTGAATCTGACCAGCGACATGCTGCACTAGTGAAGGAAGAATGTGTTGTAGAAACATTATGAACACCCCCTTTAAATTAGGGCGTTGCATGTGTTGCATGTGTGACATGCATTTGACAAATATAGCTAACTTCTGCATGTCTACAGTCAGAAATTTAGATCCATAATTGCACACCAGTAATCCTAGCAGTTATATAAAACTTAAAATAACTCCGATACCAAACAAATTCTGACTGTAAAAAGAGACATTTCATGGCAGAATTCAATGAAATGTATTTTCCAGCCAAAAGTTATAGTCTTCATACAAGATTAAAAGAGACAGGGACACCAACTTAGCAGAAAGGTTGGACATCCAGAAGCCCCTTCCAACCTCAATCATTCTGTGGTTCTGCGACTCAAACTATTAAAATAAATTCTGAATTATTCCAATATTTTCTATACAGTGGCAGGAACTAATAACAGTTTTCACCATGACCAGTGCTAGCCAACCTACGTATCTAAAATGAGAATTTATCAGGAGCATATAGTTAAAGCAGACAAAAGAAAGAAGAGGTGAATGAAAAGAGATTATACTCATTTTACGGACAGAAAACTTAAGCTCAGAAAGCCTGTTTCCCATCCACGCTAACAGCATCCTTCACTATGTTAGCACTATAAGGGACCTTAATGCAGCTTTAAGTTTAATTTATGTAGTATATAGTGGGCTTAGTATAATTGAGAATAAGGCTGGAATGAATCAAATTGTTCAAGATTACAAATTACATCCTTAAAAAAGACCAAAATTCAACTCTTCTCATATACAGTCAAACTTGTAAGCACAAATGAAAATATACCACAGAGTAAAATATACTTTATTTTACTACCCTTCTTGTTACAACAATGGGAAACAAACCTTCTAGCTTTTTTGTTAGGATGCTGTTGTTCTTTTATATACACATATATATACACATATAAGCACGTTAATGTTTTTCTCTGGAAAAGCAAAAGCAGCATTACATTTTTCCTAACTCACACAAGAATTTTCTTTGTGTATTTGTATGTCTGCAAGTCTCAGTCTTTTTGGGATTACCGGTAACAATATACACAGATGGAGTTCAAAGAACTGTAACTATAAGAATAATAATAGCAAGCATCAAATATGTCTTTGATATCAGAAGTCAATAAATTTATTCTCAGATATGAAACTTAAGCCATCCCAGGTGAAGAGTCTCACTCCCTCTCAGACAGCAGGCAAACACCATGCAACTTGAAAGCAAAAATCACTAATATATGAGTAGACAAATGTAGAATTCGGCCTTGCATAATCAGTGGAGAAAATGACATTCATTAAGAATGATACCATAGTAGAAGCTGAGGATCTTTAGTGCCTCCTACATAAGCCAGAGAGCTCTGAATGTGTTCAGCAAGTGAAAGGACCATGCATTGAACAGCTATAACTTGCTTTTGTTGTGCCAAAAAATTCCTGTTCTTTTTTTAGTATTGTATGGAAACTATACATCCTGCTGAAGAATTCACAGAAACAGTTTTAAAGTACAGTTTCAAGAAGAAGAATAGCTGCCATTCAGAGAAGGTATTGTGCTCCAACTGCATCAACAAAAATTATTTTCATCAGCAAAACAACTTCATTTGAAAGTACCTTAGTATTATAGGAATCTAGCAATTAATAATTTAGTATATAACTTCAGTTGAAATGGAAGTTTTCTTCACTCTTAGTTAAGCCTCGCATATTTTATTTTTTCACATTCACGCATCACATTTGAACCAGACAATACATCTACTGCATCAGGTAAATACTTAGTAAAGACTGCATTCTCTCAAGTAGTCAGATAAATAAGACCAAAAAAGTAAAAGCAATTATAATAAATATAAAAAAAATTCTCATAATAATGTCTAAAGGACAACCACCAATGTGGTCTCCTCTTTCTAGATGCTCTACAGAACAGTAATGACTACTCCTTCAGAAAACTCTTTTTTGTTATTATTTTGTATGACTGCATAAATTCTTTTCTCTTTGTGGGAAAAACAAATGTTTGCATAAGAAAAGATAATATGCCAATTCACTCCAAGGGCAGAGGATGACGGAGCAACAGTGTCTAAAAAGATATTCCAGGGACAAAGAACAGAGAGTTTTAGAATTATCATGAGCTTCCTGATCAAATTGGCCTTGATTTGGTTCTGCAGCAGTGAAAAACTTCTGATATTAAATTTTGCTATTAATTCTTTTTGCAATGAAACAGGTAAGGAAAACACACTGAAGAGCTTTTCCTCTGGCAGGCAGATCGTGTGTAACCTTTTTCCCCCCGATTTAGGCAATGCCATGTGTTTCTAATTCCCTAGTGACATACTAATGAATACAACCTTTCCAAAATTCACTCCAGATAAGCTGGAGATGTTGAGGGCCAGTTTGGCAGCTGAACAACAGAGAGAAATAAGATCAGCCTTTTAAAAGATTTACACACTTTCATTAATTATCTTCCTAATTTGTGTGCATCTGAAGTGAACAGTAATCCCTTTGAGGCTCCATTTGCATGGTCTCGCAACCTCTCAGTATGATAGCGATGACACATTTCACACATTACAATTGTTAGAAAGCTGCAAAATTATTTTGTGGTGGAGTTCACAGAAAGAAAGTATAGTTCATCAGTACCTTACAGATTGCATTATTTTTTTCCTTAGTTTCCAAGTAGAATTCAACATTATCACAGATATTAATATTCTTCATTAACATCACAGTTTCAGTCCCAGATTTCTAGTCAGAAAGAGCACTCCTGGAGTTATATCTAATACTCCAACCAGCTGAAAATCTCATTATTCGGAAATCTCTTGACTTGTACCAGATTTGCAGTTCTTATGGTTTTCCAGCTGCACTAAACTATCATGTAAATTTCCTTCTCAGACATGATGCATGGCTATGTATAATGAATAGTGAAAAAATACTAATATAAAGCATTTATGTGACACAAGTGCTAAGATACAGTCATGGCGAACCATACCCTCCCTCAATTCTCCTTTATAAGTTTGCAATTTTGGCCTACTATATGAAAACTTCCTCCACAAGATTAAATTATTTCCTTCTTTATCTTTGTTGACCTTATTAAAGAAATTTCACAGTATTTAAGAGTTGAACTATGTATTTTATTTGGGGGGGGGGAAAAAGTTTTCAACAAAATTATGATTAATTAATAATACATCAATATATTTTTGATTCTTAGAGCTGCATTGCAAGTTGAAGAGATTAAAAGATAAAATGCAGCACTTTTACAATTATTATTTTAAATATAATAGATCTAAATTGCTACAGTAAAAAGTATCCACATTTTGGTTCACTAACACATTATTAATTTAAAGAACAGTGAAGCATATGAATCAGCACCCATACATATGAAAGTATTTTTCACCTTCAAAGAGAATATTTTACATTTTTTGCTATGACTGCATACAAGTATATCAACTATATCATGACATTTTTGAAAAGCTGTTCAACTAGCAGATCTTTTACACAAGACAAAAGACAAACTTTCCAGGGTAATATAGACCCAAACCCTTTTATTTGTCTAAAAAGGAAAAAAAAAATTAAAAAAGGTGAGCACTTCATTGTGTGCTTTTTTTAGAAATTTCTCATTAGCACCTATCTGAATTGTTTTCACTCTAGATAGTCATGTATATAAATGAATAACTAACAACTGATTCACATATGCTGTTGCCTGAATATGTTGTTGCCAGGCAACCACTATAAAGCATTTTGCACTGCTTGCAAAAATCTGAATGAATGATTCAGGGTAAGATTATTTCTAAAAATCTAGGAAGAAAATGCACTACTGGAATGACATGAATAATTCCTTGTGTATTTCAAGGATTCATAGAGAATGTTCCTTTCATAATTACTGATTTGAGAAAGGACAATTCCTTTCAGTAGGATTTGAAGGGCATTTTCCAACAAGGAAATTCATACAGCTTCTCTTCCCGCAAGGACTCCGAACCAAAGCCACTGAAGTCAATGGGTTCCTTTAAACTGACTTCAGAGTCTTTTCGTCAGGTCTTTAATGTCCATCGTAGGACAAAAATGGCGGAATCCTAAATGAAAAACCAAAAGGCCATCACCTCACAGGAGACACAAACAAACTCTCAATAAAATGTTACCATCTCACGACATGCAAGTGAAAAGGTCAAGTCTACAAACACCTCTTTGTGTAATCCTTATACAGCTAAAGTACAATCTCAGGCTACTGATACTAACACATGAATAAAAATAGAAGCATCTCTAATCCATTGATAACATGGATGTGATATGCTATCTGCAAAAAGAGAAACTATTTGTCCCTTTAAAAAAGTGTCATCCATTACAAAATTAATAGACCTTTGGCTATCAGACCTCTTGAGATATAAGAGGTGGAAAAGCACATCAAGAAAAGCAATTGGGACACACAGAAACTTCAAAGTGCTTAACATGAGTCTGACTCACAAGTTTCTTTAAACACAAACATTAGCATAAAAAGTTGTTGGACTTTTTGTCTTTGTTTACAATGGCTGCAATATATTTCTTTCTATTTCCTGTAAAATACCCTTAGACAATAAGCACTGGTCAAAAGCTCAAAATGATTGTTCTTTCCATAATGACCAAATTGGAAATCCATATATTTTCCACTTAATTCTGCAAATCCATTCCTGTAACTGTAGCAAGAAAAAGTACTGAAAGCAGTAACTATTTTAAATGATACTTTCAGTATTAAGTAGTAAATGTGACTAGATTCTTTAATGGATTTAGTGACATCCTTTTAATTCCATATCTCAGGTTGTCTAGAACTAGTGTGAAAAAGAAACTCTTTTACATGAAAGGACCAGCATCTAAATCCCACCAGTCTGGAGCTTTATTAAAATTAAAAGAAATTAATTATAAATAGGAATTAAGTTTTTAAAGTTTAATTTGAATAATTTTCATGCTCTGAGATGTAATTCATAGTTGAGGTAATCCATCTGGACACAGTTATAAATGGTAATCTCAATACTTTCAAACTGGCTGAGCAGATTTCCCATTGAGAATAACATCAGGTAATCTATGGAAAGTATATCCATTTCCAGGCTGCACTATTTGCTTGAGCTTTTTCATTTGTTTCTTTGTTTGTTTCTTAGAATATGCTATGGCAACTCATAGAAACAGAATCTTTTCTCTGCCCTCTGCATTCTTCACAAACCACTTGCAAATCCACTGCCACCTCAAACTTAGGACATTTTGCAGATCCCTTCGCTTTCTTCACCCTAAATATATACACAATATCAATTTGTCTGTTAGGATTTTGTAAGACACGTACTGCACTTCTTCAAGAGGAATCAAACGGCAATCAGAGGTTCATATTCATAGCATTTTTAGGGCTTATGGAAGACAGGGTTAACAGCAAAAGAAACCCTCTTCATTTCCAGAAAAGGTACCTGTAATGATCTAAAAGTATGGTTAAAATTAGGAGGGTTTATATGGTATTTTCTTTCATTTGGTGACTAAGAGCAACCTGTTATTTATCACTCAATCAAGACTGACTGACAGGTACAATTTTCTCTTTGGATAGCAGTATTATAGTGTAAGCTGAACCACTCAGGAAATAATTTTACTCAGTATGTGGAAAGACATTAAAAAAAAAAAAAAATCAGTATTTATTCACCAACTGAGTAAAAATTTCCATTAGATAACATTCTTTTGTTCTATGGCCAAGGCATGTCGTCCCCCCCACACCCTCCACCCCCCCCCAAAAAAAAAACAAAACAAAAAACCACAAAGATTATTACTTCGAAGTTTGATATGGGTCAACACAAGACTGTCAAAGTGACACAATGCCCTTTCTAATGTGACATCAAATTGTTTCTCTTCTAAGAAACAGCACTTCAACTAGGCATGAAATTCCCACAGTTCAGTTTATTAGGAGACAACAAAGGGATTCAATCTGCTACAAGAAAGTTTCAGCCTATGAGCACAGCCAGCACAGTATAAAATTGTGTCATATGAATTTTAATGCGACACAAGTATGAAAGATTCCAAAAGAACAAAGGCAGCACAGTCCTGTTCCATGCTACACAAATGAACTATTCTGATCTGAACAGCACACCACATTACAATCAAATTTATTTCAAAGGAGGGTCACACAGGTCAAATGTAATGGCTGCAAGAATGAGGTGTTTCCTTTATGTAGTATTAGAAAAAAGCAAAATATCAAACAGTGCAGGAATGCCAGAGCACTGAAAAGAAAGGCATTTTTAAGCTGCAGGGAGATTATAAAAAGATGTTTTAATTACAGTTATCCTGACTGACTACAGTTTCTAAGTTTCAAAGATACTTGCGATAGCTCAATGAGGATATCATGTATACATGTCAGATTGCCTAAGACATAAGCTTTACAACATATTTAAAATTTCAAGGCACCTTAGAAATGTTTTATATACAGATACAAAAGTAACAAAAGTAAGGAAACAGGCTATGTGGTCTGACTGGCTGGATGTCTCTTCATAACCTGACACCTCCCTGGCAGAAACAGTGATCTACCCACTGGAGGCAGAGGGTAGATTCCAACAACAAAGAGGCTGGTTAAGCTTCTCATTTTGGCAAGCTGACTATCCAGCCCTACATTGAAAGAAGTTACTTTAGCAACATAAAAAACTCAGGACCATGGGATCTACTTGAAAATACCGGATTGTCAGAAAATATATAGAAATGCATTAAGATGTAAATTCAACAGTAGATGAGCACTTGGTAATCATATTGAAAAAAAAAAAAAAGGGCAAAAAGTCTTGATGATCAGATATCACTAAACAAAAAGAGCAAATTCTCACAGTACCTCTTGACATGTATTCCCATCAAAATTTAGGCTTTGTATGACTTCAGATGACCTTTCTGACCATAATCACTTAATGATGGCAAAAGAGTTCCAAGTCCTGATGTCTTGGTTCAGAATGGACATTGGTCTGTCCTCCATGACGGGAGACAGCACTCACAGACATTATGAATCTAATTTGCATGTAAGTGGGGAGTAGGTAGACAGGGTACAAAGTACTTTAAGCTAGGTATAACTATAGTAAGTCAGAGGTAAACGTGATACCTTGTAAAAAACACATTCATAAAGGGTTTCTATTTTACAAATTACAAAAACAGTAAAAGGGGGAAATGAGAAGACTTATGACTTGAGTTTTTGAAAACTACATTCTTGGAAAACTCAATTCTGCCAAAAAGCTCACACCAAGTCAAAGGTTGCTGGTTTGGTTTTGCTTTTTTCATTTTTTCACCTCTGTGGTATTGTGTCACTCAGTTTTACCTGAGACTTCACAGCTTGCATTATATTGAAGCATCTTCTACTTGATGCCTAGCCAGGGCTCCCTCAGTCACGAAATAAGACAGAATAAAAGCTGCACTGGATGAATTTCCATAATGAGTTGGATACCAGCCTAAAGGTTAGAATTAGTTTTATTGCCCAAGTCTAGCACTAAAATTGGTATTAGTCACTTCAGCTCTCCAAGTTCTAATCAATCTACTTTTCAGGACGCACCAAAATATTCAAAGAACATAAACTATTATGACCAAAAAAACCCCAAAACAAAAACAATAACTTCCAGTGTATAAGAATGAAACATAATCAGCAAGAGATACAATTCTGTTTATGTATTTCAAAATGATCTTAACCTTAGTTTCCAGAACCCATAGCTCTCTTCCTTCCTTTCAGCATTTTTTTGAGACAATGTTAACAGACATTTCTGTCCCCGAAAACTGATGTGTTCACCTATATTATGACAGCTGTAGTGTAATTCATCAAGCTTCGGACTTATAGACAGAATAAGAGAAAAAAATACAAACCTTTAATGTTCTAACTGGTGAAAAAAAATGGCATTAATTTAGAAATTCAGTCACCATAATCCAATTAGCTATGGATATAAACACATACATTCATACCTTTCAACCATCATATTTCATTTGAATTTTGATGCCATTTTCTATAAAGTATAATAAATTTTACATTGTACTTAATAGATTTATTCAGATGTGCATCCCCATATGTCATATTTAAGCTTATACTACCACCTGCCTGAGGCTGTGTAGTCTGAATTGTCACCACCACACACCTCTTCAGTAGGAGAAAATCCTTCATAGACAATGTTTGAACTGTTTTGCTTCTGCTTAGTGTAAAAGTGTGATAATCATTCTGACCATGAATAATATCCACTCCAAAAAAATGCAGTTATACATCCCCCCAAAAAAAATCAGATTAATGTCTTCAAAACAAGATATTCAAGCTTCTTCAGATATGCTTCAATGAAATATCACTGTCTTCATAATTGCATTTTCACAAGGCAGCGAGTTACCATCCAAGATTGCTACAAAATGAACTCTACGTTTGTTGCACATATGCTATGCACATAGGTATATAAAGTATTCACATATATAAAGACTTGCATATACATAATTCCACACCTAAAGAACTCTGAGATACCTTCAAATACAGATTTGCAAGTCAAATAGCTTAACTCTGCCTCCAACTACCAACATCAGGATGACGTGATACCATCATCTCACTGGTTAGCGTTGGGCCCATCTAATAACACTGATGAGCTGGGAAAAAATTGATGAGCAAAGGTTAAACAGAAGACAGCAGGAACAAACCAAGGCTTAGAAATTGCTTCTTCAGATTCACTAATGCTTGACTGATGCACAGAGTGACTCTGGGGTTGCAAAATCATGGATTTACACCATCTCTCAAACATTTGGAGTTGACGCTATTAAAGGATTCAGACCAAACTCTTGGTGCTCTCTTGGAATTAACATCCCTGCCAAGGCAACAAAGTTCTCCAAAGGTCAATTTATGATTAGTCTTCCACCATCCTGCACACTGTGTTTGCAAGCAAAGCACAGCATCTGGGGGGAAGGGAGAAGCAGGGAGGAGGAGGAGATAAGTATTAGCACTGTGACAAGCTCACAAAGCATGACTTGGAGGAGGGCAGATTTCACACGACTTCTGCACTTTTAGGTTTCAGGGGGAGAATAGGGGAGGCTGCCCACCTTCCTGGATGGAAGAGCAGGTAGATACTCTCCACTTCTCTGCACGCCCAGATAAACAAATAAACAAACAATAAAATTAAATTAAATTAAAAACAAACAAACAAACCCCCAAACAAACAAAAAAAAAAAAAAGGAAGAAAAACCCCAACCAAACAAACAAACAAAAAAAAACAAGGTAAACTCAGGGAGAACCCCAGCCCTCCTCCCATCCAGGTTTAGTCTCCAGCGTTATTGACAACATCAGTAACTGTACAAACCAGCAGAGGCCTTGGGGCTTCCATCTCCCCTGAGCCTTCTCGTTCTCACACACACAAAGGGAAGGAGACAGCCAAAACCGATGAGTTCTGGGAGCTTCTGAAGTTTAGGAAACCCTAAGCCCTGCATGCACCCTGCTCTAACTTCAGTGTCTTTTCAAGGTTTGCTGTATCCCATCAGGGAAAGTGCCCATGGCCAACCTGACAACATGGTGTTATCTTCAGCCTCGCAGTGCATTCCAAGCCACCCTCAGCTAAGAGGCCCCTTCTAGTTTTGATCACAGTCAGCCTCTGCATCTGCTTTTCAGTCCATGAGGCTGTCACCGTCTTTCCTCCCTGCCTGCCTCAGGGCCCGCTGCAGGCTCCCCTTCTCCAGCCCTCAATGCCCTCGGGCACCAGCCCCCTCGCTTTTCTGTTACTAGCGGGCTGCTCTGGTATTAGCCTCCAATATTTTCAGACGTTGCGCTGAGCGAAGACATCGCTTTCCCAAAACGGGAGAGGGAGGGAGGGAGAATCTGTGCACAAAGTTTTTACAGATCCTGCCTGCGCCTTTTTGCCTCCACCCAAGACCCTGCCGGAGGCATAAGGGCGAAAGACAGGCGGGTGGGGGGATGCCTAAGGGAGATGTCTGCCAAAGCCTGGGCTGTGAGACTCGGGGAAGACGGAGGGACGGGGCAAAGCTTTTCGCGGTCAGTGACCCTGGAAGGCGCTTGCTGAGAAAGAAGGGAGGAGTGGCCCCTTCCCGGAGAGGGGAGAAGCCGGCTTTCTCCGAGGTGCAATGGCAGCGCATCCCCACCGACCCCTACGGAGAAGGGAGCAAAGTCCGAGCAGCGGCAGCAGCAGGTCGCCGCGCCCAGGACACCGCCGCCCCCCAGGCCGGCGAAGCGACCGCCAGCGCCTCGCTCCCACCCCGGGTAGGGCCGGCGAAGGGAGAGCTCACTCACCCCCAGCTTCCTGCTGCGAATTTTCACGTAGCCCTGCTTGACTATATCGTTAAAGTTGGAGGCCATGGCCAGCGATGTCTGCTTCCTCCCCTCCGCTCCCGGAGTCCTTCTCCTCCGCCGCCGCCTCCTCTTCCCCCGGGCCCTCCCGGGTGCCGCCGGTCGCCGGTTCCCGAAGCGCCTCTGGCATCCAGGCAGCGGCAGGCGCCGCGCTCCGCTTCGCCCAGCTCCGCGCCGCGCTCCGTTCCCCGCCGCCCCAGGGGGTGGGTGGCGGCCGCCCCGCTCCGCTCTTCCGCCGGCCCCTCGCTTCCCCTGCGCCGCCGCCCTGGCCGCCGGCCTCGCTTCGCTTCGCACCGCTCCGCCCGGCGGCAGCTCCGCGGCTGCCCGCGCCCACGGCCAGGGAGGCGGGCGGGGCGGCGGGCGGAGCAGAGCCGGGACACCGCCCCTGGCGCCGCGGCCGCGGATCCCGCCTCCAGCGCCGGTCCTGCCCTCCGCCAGAGCCGGGTCGCACAGGCTGGTGTCCCCGCGGGGGCGGCAAGGGTCTCCTCAACCCCGTGTGGGGCTGAGGGGGTGAGCTCTACCACCCGCCCGCGGGCATGACACAGAGCTGAGGCCAGATGCTGTCCTCGGCCTTGGCGATTTTACACACTTTTCTCCAGGCTGTCACACCGCTGCGGCCGCGGCATCACCCGCTCGGGTGGCGGATCCCTTCGGAAACACGTCCCAAGAGAACATCTTGCTGCGGGTGTATTCAGGAAGCCGCGTAGACGTTCACCACCAAACACTGAAACACTGTCAATACAACTTACTCAATGAAACAAACATGTAAACTACAAAAGTGAAAAAAAAAAAAAAAAAGTGCATATGAACTAGACAAACGAGGTGTCACACATAGGCATTCTGTGCCCTCCGCAGTAATGACCGTGTCTTTAATGAATTATACTGCTCCTTGAGGTGGATCTAGCAAAAAGAACAACTTCTGAAAAAAATACCATGCTGTTTAGAAGAGATTAGGAAGAAAAATCCTGAGTTGCTTGTGTTTACTTCAGCTATAGGCAAAACAGGGATGTATAAAAATAAACCTAAAATTCCTGTGAAAGAAAAACTGCAAATGAATACGATTGACAAGAGACTGCATTACTATTGTGCTATAAAAATGTACTTCATAAATGCTTTCAGTGAAAAAAAAGTTTGATTTTTGTGATTGCTTAAAAAGAACTTCATAAGCTTTCTTCCTAGATAGCCACTTTGTATTGCAGCATTGCCCTGAAGGTTTACAAATCAGGAATTTGCAGCACATAGTGTGCTACAGACTGGGGCAATGAAACATATTTTTATGGTTGAAAGTTGTCAGATTTATTTCATATTTTCAAAACCGATAGACAACGTTTTCAGCAAATGAATTCTGAAGTTTGTTGTAACTTAGTTGTTTTTGCATATCCAACCTTCTGCAAATTAGACTTTCTCCATAAAACTCTTCTGAACTTACATCTAGAGATTAATCTTGCAACAAACAGGAAAGATACAATCTAGAAAATTGATGACACTGCTTGGGTGATAGAATTATAAGGAAAAACTTTGTGACTTCACTATATATAACTAGATAGGGGAAATGGGAGATAAAGGAGAAAACTTGATGTTACTGATTTCCAGATAATTTTTAACTGTGCTGAAAGTATTTTTGCTTGCCCACCATAAAAAATTATAGAACACCATTAAAAACCAAACAAAACAGAGTCTCAATATTAGTCTAAAGACCCTTGCATCTTCATTGACTGCTGTCGGCTTTGTATCCAAGCCTAGCAAGTATGAAAATTATGATACTATGCCAAGAAAATTATATTTCCCAAGAATAACCCTTTTTATTTTATTTATTCTGATTTTTTTTCCATATTTGAATAGTAAATGGTGAAACAGATGAAAGTTTACCTGTGCTTTTATTTTCTAGCAACTTGATTCAAAGTTATGTGAAGTTTGGAACCTCTACTAGCAGTAAGATTCTGTGTTTTGTTTCCACCCCATCCCACCCCTCCTCCAAGCAAAAACTTCTATACAATTATGCAATTGTTCATAAAAGATATGACCATAAAAAGGAATATAGAAAAATGCTTAGCCTATACACAATTGCAGCTTCCTAGGTATTTCTAGCAAAATGTCAAAATGATATTATAAGTTTGAATGTCTCCTTTGGGCAGAATATGACTTCTTTCTTAATTTGTATTTTAATGATGTGTCAAATCAGAATATTCTGTGATTTTAGAGAGAAAACTGGGATATGTCTACAAGATAATTATTTCAAGGTACTTTACAACATATTAAACATAAGCTTTGTTCAAAATGAGACTAGTGATTGTTTAAAGTACAGAAAGCTCTTGAAGGATCAAAAAGGAGAGGAACATTTCCTTTCAATTGCCAACCAGAAAAGTACATAATCCTGTTCAATTAACTGACAAAAAGACATTTCCCTTAAAGGTTAACCCTGAAATATTTGTAAGTTTGTAGATCTGGTTTCACATGCAGTCTCTGCCCTCTTTTCACCATCTCTCAGATACAAAAAAATTGACTTGTAGGATCTGAGAATAATTGTATGTCATCAAGTTGAAACAGAAATAATTGTACATATTTATTTATACATACATTTAAGATTGTGCTGTATTTCATATGAGATGGACAACGCTTTCAGAACATATATCACTTTTGGTCATCTTTAAATTTTTCAGTCTCTGCAGTAAGAAGTAAGGATGCAGCAGAACTTGTGTCACTTCCCTAACATGCATGTGTTGTTGTCATAACTCTACTGTTTGGAAAATTTCTTGACGGTGATATTGAAGAAGGTGACATACATCCAAATCTAATGAGACATTTATTCTTTAGTATATTGTATTATATTATATTATCATATAACATACAAGGAAAATGATTTTGACATTATAGATAATCATATCTCTATTAATAATTTTCAACATATTTTCCATAATTATTTATTATTGTTCTTATATTTTCTTTAAAATCCATGAATGAGTGACATCATTATGATTTATTTTATAAAATAAAAATGCAAGTACAAAGCATTTTAATTCTACATTCTACAGAGAATAAACTAGCCAGGCTGATGTTATAAGATGATCAGTCTGGTATTTATTTTCATCTGCTTTGGATAGCACCAGTCAGAATGATCAAATATTCATTAAAATATGGGTCCCATGAGCAGCTTGTGGCACAAATACATAGCACGGCCACTCTGAATCACAGGAAGACAGCCAAACTGCCTTGTTACTTCCCCACAAAAATCGTATTGTGTTCATAACACATTCATGCATTGTATTAGCTGTGAAAGTAACAACTTATGAAGGAAGATTTCCCCAAATGCTTTACCCTGTTTTTCTTCAGATATCTCAGGAAGGCAAATGTTCCTAAAAACTCAAGAGGTACAAACTCAATGGAGCCAAAAGGGGGAGGCAAGAAAGACATAGTATGATTCTTTCTGAAGAACACATTGCTGTGAAATAACGCCTTATGTATTTTGTAAAAGATTATTCCTGATACGCTTGTTGGTGTGAAATCATCATTTGGAAAGGGAAATGATTCAGCAGGTAATCAAGTCACAAATTATTTCAAGCAGAGAAGTTAATTTCTAATCTACCCAACATAAATTCAATCAAATCTAATACTATTTTGGACAGACAATATGTATTACCATTAACGTCTGTCAGAAAGTAATTCACTTAAATGAAATGATCTTCACTTGTGCAAAATGAGCAAATTTTGGCAGTATGTATTTTAAATCTGACTTTATATCTCCCCCATGAATTCAAGAATGATTCTGCAGCAACAATTAACACTGGTGTTCAAAGTTCCCAGGCAGGATGGACTTTCCCCACATTTGCCAAAGAGGAGCACAGAGAGGTCCCTCTCTCCATTTTTAGCAAAGAAGGCTGTTCCTCCTTCTTCCCTCACCAAATACTGGCTGATTCTAAAGGAGAGCTTCTCATTAAAAGTTTATCAGGGAATTGTCAGTTAGTATTTAATCATGACATCTGATAAGAAACTGTGTTCTTACCTAAAGCTGTTTCCAATCTAAAATAAACAGTAATTTTTATTATGATAATAGAAATTTGCATAAGTAATGCCAAGAAAGAAACATTAGCTAATGTATTATTAATGCATTGGAAGCCTACCTTCAGCTAGGCTTCAGACAGTTATTTTGCTCCAACCCATAAATCACATGCTAACCAGAGTCCTTTGTGAACTAGCATGAAAAATAAATCACTTAGATAGACAATATTAAAAAACTATTGTTTTCCTTGGGTGTTGTAAAAAGCAAAGCCATTAGTTTCTGCATGAAACTGAATGCATATTTATTACCAGCTTATTATACAGACCCACACTGCATATTCTTTATACATCAAATATCAGGTAGACAGATAAGCTAACATCTTATCCTGTTGTTTCTGACCTGTGTCAGGAAGGTAAATAACAAAAAACAAAACCAAAAAGTGACATTCCCTAGCTTATAGGGTGATACATTACAGCTGATAGGTTACTCTGCTTCTGGACATCAGAAAAAGGAACTGTCACCCCTGATTTTCTGTCAGAGATCTACTGAGAGTAAAATCCCTGCTTCTCTGACACTTTGCCTTTTGACACAAAATACAACTTATGCTTTTTGTTATTTGCCCCAAACCAAGAAATACTGTGGGCATGGTTGGGGCTTCAGTAACTATGCTGGCAAACTAACTTGTCCTAACACATGTGTTCTCTCAGAGGTAACTGCATCAGCCTGAGGCATTACTTTGCCCAGACATCTGCTGCAGTCTGGCTTTGGAGAACAACACCCTGTAGCTGGGATACTGGAAGTGTGACTTTATGATAAAGGGCTTTGGCTGATATATTTAACTAGGATGTGCAATACCTAAAGTAAGATACTTTGGTTCTGCTTATGTGGGGAAATAATGTTTTGAATTGAGACAACTGAATCTTAGACAACCCATTAAGCTTGATCTCCTTGCAAAAAGTATAGGTATAAACTAAATAATTTTCTAACTGGCTTTTACCAATTTCTAAATATGAAACATGGTGGCTATCACTTAATTTTTCTATTTAAAATATTATGTTTGCCACTTTACATGCAATATTCCAACAAGCTTAGAAAACAGCTGCAGGAAAACTTCTAGAGAATGAATCCCATTTTCTATAGAAAGTATTATTTTCCGTTAATATTGTCTTTCAAAATTCAAAGTTTGAAACTTAGCAAAGTAGATTTAAGATTGTAGACAAACTTGAATTCTCACTTGTCAAAGTTTTCTACCATGGGAAGTCTTGTATTAGAAAATATTTAATGAACTTAACATTCTTCTTCATATTTGCTGTAACTTTCTAGCCTATAAATTGTCAGAGTTATCCTCTGGTAAAGAAAAGCACTACAGTGGAGCAAAGGCTACCCATTTCATTCTAAGCATATACTATTCCTAAAATTCCCTCCACTCCCACAAGGAAAGTATGATATTTGATTGGCCTGTTTTTTCCTCAATTCTATCCTCTCAGGTAATCTTTAAATTTGGTCTTGTGGTAGAGTCTCAAAAAAAAAAAAATCCTGCCAGATTAAAATACGTGATATTGAGAAAGAGAATTAACATAGGAAAGAGGACTATTCATTTTGTATGTCTTATAAATAACAAGGTTTTATGCATATATCTCCAGAAATACACAAAGAAAAAAAAACCTAAACCAAATAATACAATAATGAAGATGTAGGATAGAAATGTTAACTGAAGAAGGTGGAGGAAAGGGACTGGCTGCAACACCCTGAAGTGTCTCAGTGCCAAATTTCACAAGCTAGGAAGCAAAGTCTTCCAAAACCTAAGTGAAAGCTAGGACAATCCACCTAAGCATGTTTTGTTTTTTGTGTTAGAGTTGTCTTATCCTTTCCTCTTCTTACACATTTCCCTCTGGAGAGGAGACAGCAAAAGCCCAAGAAAAAAGGAGGGAGAGAGACCTATCTTAAATTTAAAGGATAATGCAGGCTCACCTAAGAGAAAGAAGAGTGGAACCTGGCTGAAAAGCCAATGAACAAAGTGTGACTATAATGTTAAATATTACCTTAATCACACATTTTATTGTTTTATTTTTTTCCCTGTATTTTTGTGGTATCATGGCAACTCAACGCTTTAAGGAAATTATTATCTTTTAGCCTTAAATTTTATCTGTTGTGAAAGCTGACTCTGAGTGATCATATGCAAACTAATGTATTTCATTACTACAGCTGTGGCAAACCTATCTTTAAGATACAGGATCTCCAGTGTTTTAATATCCAGCTTCCGCCTATATTGATCAAAAATAATTAGCCAGAAGCATGTACCTCCACTTCTATTGTCCAGACTAGATGGTAAATGCCTGTGTGGAGATCTGAGGGAAAGAAATAGCAAGGGTTATGTAGGAAAGCTTTGGATATGCAGTAACATACTGGGAAACATGTCAAGTCTGGACCATCCTTGAGAACATGCTCAGGAACTTCATGAAGCTTGACACAGCCTAGTGGACAACCCAGTTTAGTGGGAATAAAAAAAATGAGAGGTGGGTAGTAGCCTAGAAATTCTGTGAAAACTTATGTCAGATAAAGGACGAAGACTGTGACTAATCATATCAGTCAGGGAAGGCAAGTAAAGTTAACCTATCATGTATTCAACATTGCTATTACCTTTTGGCCAGTCCCCACACTCTGGACTATATACAGTACAGCATGAGCTTCTTATGTCCAGATGTTGAAGGAGACAGTATGTGAGTTGTGGTTACTGAGCCTAGGACATCTAACAGAGGAGAAAAATCTCAAATTCCTAGCAGTCTATAGTTCATTGGTTTTGCTCACCAAGCAGCTTGTTTAAAATCCAGCTGCACTGACAGTGCATCAGCCCCTCACACTGTCAGCAGTCCCTGAAGCCTGAGGAAGGCATCTGGATGCATAAATTTTCTGTGCACTCACAACCAAAATTTATGCCTTCCCTATTTCAAATAGTGGCCTTTGTGGATATCAGATATTTTAGAAGATAGTATAACTAATGCTAGTGGAGGAGGTAGCTGTCACAAACCTGCTATGTCAACATCATACCTCACATTGCTTGCTTTACTACAAAATGTACTGAAGCCTTAGAGAACTGGACGTAGCACCTCCTTCAGCAGAACGTGAAAAAGCATGGTTTTATAAACCTCTGTTCATCTGAAAACATCCTGGGAATGATCTATCCCAAACAAGTGCATATTCCTCTGTTTTGTGGGTGTATCTGGTCTGATGGTCGCAAAGAGATGTCAAATTCGCAGAGATATTCTGTGACTGCTGTCAATACCTGTAACTTTCGCAGAACTAAAATGGAGCTTGCAGAGTCCCGAACAAAAGTTTGAGCTCATAGGGAAGTCTAGTACCTTTTGGTTAGGGTCCAAGAGCTGGGGATTATTCTGTTTTTGTAAGGCCTAACATGATCGTGCCTTTGAATCCAATGAGAAATTCAGCACCAATCCATCAAAGCCTGCAGGAACCATGGTTGTGATTTGCATTTTCCCAGTGTTGACGTCGACTTTTTCTACTGCACATGACATGCGATTCCAGCCTGGGTCTTTCATGTGGGCAGATGCGGAGTGGCAGGAGGAAAAACTTATTTCAGTCCTCACAGCCAAGTGCTTTTCAATGGAAGTGGAGCATCATGTCGTGTCACTGCTTTTAATGTGCTACCAAGACATCATTCCTCACCCTCCATTGCTTGCAATACCCAGTAGAGTAGGCGGTAGGTATCACTTCAGGGAATGTACAGTGTAAAACATAAATGTTCCATTACTTATCACCAAACACATATGTGTATGATTTTACAACTTACGTTTTGCAGAATGGTTCAATGTTAACATCACTGTCTTTCTGTAAATATTTAGAAGTAATAAAGGTATTATGTATATATCTAATTGCCAGTCCTTAATCTTTTAAGGTCAATACAATACTTAGTACTATTTTTTGTAGTTAACTCATTTTTTTCTGTATATAACTGTTAAAGCTGCAGCCTAAGAATATAAAAAAGATAGATTTTTTTAAAAATTAATATATGAACATTTTTCTAGGTCAAATAGTTTTTTAAAAAGACTTTTCAGATGAGATATTTTTTCTCTGAAAAAATTACTCTGTTGTCACATTAAAAACATTTGTGACATATTAGGCTGAATGAGGAAAGTCTTCTCTAATATTCATTCATTTGCCTCTAAATGTACATGTATGCATGTGTTCATGCACAAATAAATGTGGAGTCCAAAGTGTAACTTATAATAGAACTGTTATCTGTTTTCATGTCCTAACAATGCAATAAAGCTCTTGTGTATGTCTATAAAATGACGTTAAACATTTTATGAATGTTTAAAAGTCATCCAGGAATCCATCAGCGTCTGACTTACTTGACTACATTTTTTTATATAGCTTCGATTTAGCTATACAGATCTGGGTACCTAATTCATTCTTTTGTTCCAGAGACAGTAATTTGAAAGGAGTACTTTCCATGAACCTAACAGTTTGAAGTATTAAATGTCTTTTCAGACAACTGTAGCAATTTGATAGAAATTTCCAAGTTGATAATTTGTGACTGTCAGATATGCTATTGTTTGCCTATTATTTTTTATTAGAAGATGATGTTAGTATTTGCTCCTTCTGACTGTATTTTTTTTGTTAACCACAGACAGTCCAGGTTTTACATTTTAAATACGACTGATTATTTTAACCAGGATCAAACATCATTATTCATTTCAAGGATGAAATAATTACAACTGTTAGGTGATATCCAGCAGGTATAATATTTATCAAAAACTCAGATTTTTTCTTTCTCCTCTCAATCTGTAATCCATGCTCAAAGACAAGCAGATATATTTTAGTTATTCATTTTTTTTGGAAGGTATATTTGGATGAGAAACATTTATTATTTTTTAAAAAATGCTTTCTTATAATCCTCACCTTGTTAATTTTAAAAATCATTCATTAGTTTACTATAAATAAAATGCTGTCTTTATTCTCTAAGAAAGCCATGACTGTCTGAAATGACAGCCAGCATGGTGATGAAGGCTAAGCATCTGCCAAGGTTAAGAAGAGGAACTTAATGTATTTGAATTACATCCCTCATGATCTCAAGAAATATATATTAATAGCAGGTATGAGATTGTAGGTGATGTTTTCAGAGCCTGGTGGACAGTAAAGCAACCCTAAGTGTGGGTGACATAATAAACTTAAGAGTAAGATTACATTATATTGAAGAGATCCCAATTAACTCTTCACAGTTCTACTGATTCAATTTCTAACTGAAAATCACATTAAGATCATTAAGGAATGACACAGGTCTACCTACACAGAAATCAAGAGGTAAATTTAATATCCTTTGTCATTAGAATCAAAACAGTTGGTTTTTACCTTCTACACTTTAACATATCTCAGGAAAAGTAGGGTCGCTTGACCACAAAAATACAAATTTGATGAAAGCTTTGAAGAGGAACCTTCAAATTCCTTCAGTGTATCTGTTATATATTTTCTCTTTAACGTTCATTTGCTAAGGGTATTATATAGTACATTAGACTGTCAGTTTTACTTGCTACACACACACACAAATAGTATGCTAAATGCAGATCAGCTTTGATTGTAAGGTACATCTTTACTGTTATTATGGCTAAGTCTTGCATTTTATTTCCAATTAAAACATTTCTAACAAACAATAAAAAAAATTGTAACTTTGTGAAAATTCTATAGGCTTTTTTCATTTTTAATTTAACAAACAAAGTCACCTCTATTCACTGCTAGTAGTCTAGTCTAGTACTTGTTGAAGCAATAAAATAGCTTTTATAGATCAATATACCTGCAACAAGAACCCTTCTAATAAGAAAACATCATAGACATCTGAAATTATATTTTCCCCCACTTTGCAAAATGCAAGTTTCTAACTTAGGCCCATGGTAGATAATTGCTAATTGAAGGTTTGACACACTCTCTTCATCCTAATAACATTCTCATACCATCCCATAGTCCAAATCAGTGAAGAAAAATGGAAAAGAAGTCTTCTTTTCAATCATACCTTGTTTAAAGGAAGCTCAAGAATGTGTTTTCATTTACTGCTTGCTAGTAGGAGTGCATTTTTTAATAATTAAGAAAGGTGGAAAAAGTGTCTTGGATGAGGCCAATAGAAGCAGGCACACAGGAAGAAGAAGGAATCTTCATGACTCTATAGGGAGCTGGGTTACTGCAGAAATGAGAACTACACAGTCTGTTCATCAGCATTCCTCTACTGCTATGAAAACAAAACCAATGCAATTAAGTTTTGGTAAAGAAAGCACATGTAAGCACGTGTCACAGGGATGGAAGCTGAAAACCATACAAATATTGAACTCACTTATGTATCATCAAAAACACGTGTGGTTCTGTATGAAGTTAAAAAATAATGGCCACTGCTTCAAAATCTCACTGGAGAGACATTAGTTCCTCTTAGAGGAGTCAATGACTTTATGATTTAATTGCTGGCATTTTCCATTCTAGACCCTCTAAATCAGGCAATGTCTAACAAACATTCAGCATCTACTGTAGCATTGGATCAAATCTCTAAAAAAGGCAACAGAGGATCTCTTCTGAAAACTGCTGAAGATCATTTAAGATCACTGACGTGACACTAGTCAGGTACTCAGAAAACTTAAGTGGTGAGCCAAAGAGCAACAACAAAATAAATTTTTGTTTGGATAGATTAACGTAATGGTGTCAGAGGAAGGAGTCTATTCAGGCTTTTCTCTTTTCTATACAAGGCATAAACAATTTAGGATTTTCTAAAGTTCTGAATGAGCAGGTCCAACATATAAGTCAACATTTTATTAGTTTTTCTCTGGCCTTGTATGAAGTTTGGATAATTCACATATTGTGTAGGCTGGTTTTCTTCTTTTTGTTTCAGTAGGTTTCCTGGTTTCTTCAACTTTCTCTTTCTATTTACCAGCTATATAATGCCTTTATAATTACTCTGCATTTAAGTATAGCTTTATACACATGCTTTTATTTATATATATTATCTTCCCAACAATCATGTCTTACTAGAACACAGCCATACAGCAGTAAGTGAAAATCTCTCTCTTTTTCCACACTGGTTACAAAGAATTGTAGGGCACTACTATATCTCCTTCTATCAAAGCTGTGCAGCTGGAGGCCTATTCTGCTCTCACCAGTGTGTGTGCATTCATTTGGGTTTTGAGTGGGTTTAACAAATAACTTACAAAATGATAATTCCATTTACGTGCTGTGTATCTATGTAGGAAGCTAGTGAAGATTTTTACCTTAGAAAACTTCCCTTTAGCTTATGGGAGATTTCTCTTTAGTAATTTTGCATAAGAAATAAACTTATCTTACAAAGACACACTCAGAAAAAGGGACCAAACAGGACTTCTTTTAATCTGTTGGTAATGGAGATCCTTTTCTATCAGCATTTCAAAGTGTTGTTTTTTTTTTTTTTATTATTTGTTTACGTTTAATGGTGAATGGCACATTCTTTCTTGTGTCAAGACTTGAGTTCAGAAAACCCTTCCCTGAATATTGTAATATTAATTTATTACAGCTTATATATTCAAAAAGTCTAACGCTTTCCAGTTCGAAGAAGTTTTCCAAAACTTTCACATTTCTGCTATTTGACACATACTGTGGAGCCTGAAAGGAAAAAATCTGTGAAGATTACAAGACTGAGTTTCCTGTTTTCATGGAATCACATTCACATTTGACTGAAGATACAAAAAACTGAAATGTCTCTTCTGTTAACTTTTGTTTCTCAGGGAAAAAATCTTGGCTGTACACCAAAATCACCCTAGCACATTCCCAGGCCAGGTTTACAGTATTGCTAAGCAATTTATTAAGCAGCCATATCAACCTGCCTGGAAGTACCGTGTTACTGTAAGAGCAGGAGCAGGAAGGGAATTGAAAGGTGGATTTAGAAATGTCGGAATTCAGATTGATTGCACAGTCCTCAAACCACCTCTTTTCCCGAGTGCGTGGTAGTACAGCCCTTAGTTACCTGGCATAATATAGTTTTTGATAAGAAATCCCTAATTGTCCTTGGACTACATGAAATGACAGAGCTAAGACTAGACGGGGAGTCACACCTTCTGTTAACTTTCAAACGTTTTGCTGTGTAACCTGAATAATATGGGGCTGATAAAGAGTGAACGAATACAAGTATTAGCTTATGTTCATGTTTTGAGTCAATCTCTGAAAATTAACTCAGAACCAATGCATTAGGTATTGATACAAAATAATTTAAAAACTATTATTTTAAAAATTTTGTATTTTCCCCACTTCTGTTTTTAGTTTTACTGCTCTCTAGACTTTCTCAGTCATATTTTCCAAAAACTTCTGTTACCCTTTTTTTTTCCCCTCTGCAATGACAGAAAAAAAGCCCACTATTATTCTTCCAAAAATCTATAGGTAAAGAAAATCAACAGGTTATTAAAGCATGCACAAGGAATCGAGAAATTTCTTAGGAGTCTTAGGAAATGCCAAAAACTGGGATTTGGGGAAAAGGCTGATTCTGTAATAGCTCCTGTTCACTCTCTTCTGCAGCCATTCTAGATTCCCTTTGCCTTGACCTCTGCCTACTTTCCAGGAGAACAAAGTATAAACATCAGTTACTCTACTGCACAATTCAACTGAACATTGTTTTGGTATCTTTTTAGTGTATGCTGCACTTAGTAGTATGAAATAAGTGAAGTCAAATCCAAATTTAAATATATTATTTGTCATTTTAAACACAGAAGGCTGCCTGAAGTAACATGAAAGAAAAAAGAAACGTTTTCTTCATATGACTTCTTTTGCAATCTTATATATTTTGACTGCAGAAGCCCTGCACAAAGGGAATACCACAGTATAGGTTAATGTAAGCTACACAATAACACAATACATCAGAAAAATAGACATGGATTTTCATGTTAGAGGCTTGATACTTTTAATTTCTCAATGTGAACAGACAGTATAATGTGAAAAAAATAATAATTTTTTTAAGTACAAATTTTGTAGACATCTGTGTTCTCTGTTCACGATGTTTATCTGATTTTAAGATTTTTATCTAGATGCTATATCCATGTATTATGTCAAATTCAGTCTTACTCATTAGTAGAGATAGTAAAGCAAAAAAAAAAGTTATTAGAAATTTTGATAAAAATAGGTACATTTTCTGACGGTTTATTTTGATGATAGAAATTGCATTTCAGTGTAAAAGAGTATCTTACTCTTTCTAACCTTTTCATAACTAAAAAAATGATAACAAAAGAGTTATGACCATCTCTGCCCCAAACCACAAAATTTTGTAAAGAAACCATCATTTAAAATTTTGCTGGTGTTTTGTTTGTTTGTTTGTTTGGGGTTTTGTTTTGTTTTGTTTTGTTTTGGTCTTGGTTGGTTCCATTAATAACATGCTGGGAAACAAACAAACAAACAAACACCAAACACCACAACCAAACAAAAACTAAACCAAAAACACCAAAACAAACACTCGTTTCATTTCAGTTTTTCAGGTTACATCCAGATGGGCTGTGATGTGCTCTTTACACTAAGCAAGATTGCAATGAGACCCTTATATTTAAATTTAGTGGACCATAATCGACAAACCCAACAATTAAATTCAGGCTCTCCAGACCCAAGAGCACATTTGTAGCAATATGTCAGACAAAACCAGAAGTGGTTTGTGTTGCTGTTGTTGTTTGGTTGTTTTTTTTGTGTGTGTTTGGTGTGAGAAAAAGAGGTCAATATGCAAAATAGAAGTGTATGAGTTTATTCATTCAGTTACTCCAGCAATTTCAAGAAAGGTTCATTATGATTTTCGTCTGGCACAGCTTAAGTTCATAGCAGACTGCTGGGTACTGCAAGAATAAGTATTTATAATGCAAAAATAAGACTGGTTATTTTCTTAATCAGAACAGCTGGACTGTCAGTTTTTTATTTAAATCACTGTATGTAGAAAATATAACTGTACTGGTGTCTTTGAGATTTTTAGAGACTCTTTTAACATACCAAAGCAAGCTGTATAAATGATGCAGTATATTAATTCACTGATTTGGAGGTGGGAGGGTTCTTGCAGTGTCTTAAAACTAAAAGAATGAAAGCAGACCTGTAAAGCTCCCTGTTAGTACCACTAAGGCCTAAGTTGTGGTGGAACATGCTGTTTAATTACAAGCACAGAAAAGCTAAGAGCAAGTAGATAAATGAAAATGGCATATGCAAGCAGTGATAGAGGCGTATCTTACAGTATTAGAAAGAATTTGGTATATAATATTAGGAGAACTTGAATGAGTGCCATCTTAATGTGCTCTCAGAGAGCCTCATATTCCTCATTTGTCATAAACATGACAACTAAAATTGAGTGGGAAGCCTTTGTGCAACAGATGCATTGAACTGCTGCAGTGCATGAGATGTACTCTCTGTCAGGTGTGACCATGTTCAATCTCACCAGGCATTCACTCAAGTAGTGCTAAGGTAGTCAGAGATTCTCAACAGACCAACATGGAACAAGGACTACTAAACAGAAAATTTAGTAATATTGTTCTTATTTTGCCCAGACTTCAGCAAAAGCATGCAATAGATACGCCATTAACTATTAAGTTAGATGGATATTTGAAGCAATACATTTCTATGTACAGTGGTTTGGTTTTGTTTCTAACACTGACCATGATACCAGAGGTGTCTATGACAAGAAATATGGGCCTTTGTCCATGAGTTGATGACAAAGACAAAAGAAGAAAAAGAAATTGCTTGGAGAAGAAAGAGGTTTACTGGGAATACTGACTAAAGCTGCTTTCTGAAAGCCAAGTGAATTTCTGAGAGAAGTTGATAAGCCTTGAAAAGTAATTCTTTCTTACTCATTGGACCATCTCCTGTAATATCGTTCATGTAATTCGTCTACAGAAAACTGTCTGGGAGAATGGGCTTTAATGTCTGCCTATGGGAAAAGAGCTGTTGCTGCTTTTGAGAAAGCAAATGTGTCTGGCAGGGCAACCAAGACAGAGAAGATAACTGCTTGAAAAAGAACATAAGCTACTGTTTTTTAGTTTTTGTGGGGTTTTTTTGCCTTTGGGAAAAAAAATAAGTCTGAAAATGGCTTTCGCTTATTAAACTATTTATTCTTTTTAGTTCTATTTTCACCAACATGACTTTGGAATAGGCTGATGAATCACAAGTACGATTCTCTCTTTATGTATTGTCTATTCCAAGCACATCCTACAAACAAGCTGAGTCTTGTAGACAAGTGCCTCCAAAAGACACTTTCTAGAAGAACCTTTAAGAGATTTATAGATGAGTAAACAAGAGAGTTATAAAAATAACTTATTTTTCAGTTCAGAGGCCAATTACAACCACAAAAAAAGGGGGAAAGAAGAAATCTGCTTTGAGGTGAAATTAATTAAGAAGCTGCAATCAAAGGAATGAAATTGCCCAGTTGCATGGCTAGAGTGATGAAACTTTGTGTGCTGGTTTGACTAGCATATCACTCATACATTATAGGACCAAGAATGAGACAAATGTAGATCATATCTTTTTTAATTAGAGGTAGGATGGGCTTTTCGTTTTCCATATAGTTGACCTGTCGATTGACTGCATTGTATTGTGAAGAAGTCTATTCCTTCTAAACAGTTTAGAGTGTTTAGACAGTTCTATCCAAACAAAGGAAATTTCAAACCCTGTTGCTTCCACATAACTCTTTAAAATATAAGATATACATGTTTTTTCACAGGCTTTCCAAAATATAACTGCTTCATCTGAAAAAAAGTTGTAAGAAACCTCGTTCTATATTGTCTTATCAATTCAGGATTTAGAACATTCTTATGATAAAGGACACAATTAAACATTTGTTCCTTTCAAGTAGGAAGACCTACACATCTACTTGTACTTATTCTACAAAGCAAGTAGGTTACTATGGTAAAAGAACAGGATAAGAATCACATTATTTGTCGAAAGCAAGCAGTTTTGGGAATGACCTCTGAAAAGCAGTTACTGTTTTGTCTTGGAAAGAAAGATAAGCTTTTCTGCTCACATGGCATCTCTAAACTTCTTCCATATATGCGTCTGTTTTTGAAAGCCCAGAGTTACTTGCCAGTTTCTACCCTAATCAAAAGATAAACTGAGGGCAGCTAGAACTACGTATTTAGGTAATTAATTAATGTCTCCTGGTTAAGAATGTCTAATATCTCCCATCTTCTGCGCTCAGTCAAGGAAAAGCAACTGCTGTTCTGGACTGCTGAGGATCCTGTCATGCTGTGGCAGGGCAATCCACCCTAAAACATCAACATGCTCATGAAGAGTGGCAGTAGCTTGACCAAGGTTTGTTTGTTTTTTATTTTTGTTTGCTTGTTTGTTTATTTTTTTCCTTTGTGTTTCCTTTAAAATGCTCAACTCTGAGAAGAAAGCAATAGTAATTTTATCTCCAGATTTCAAAAGATCTCTGCAGGCAGGCAGATTGCCTGTTTCTATGTCAACAAGACACCTGACTAATGAAATGGCTAACTGATTGCATTTATACACTCATGTGTATTGTCCATACACATGGGCATGAAAGAAAGGTAGATATGCTATATACTGATCCCCCACAACAGTCCAAAATAAAATATATAATGAATTCTACCTTAACATTAAGAAGCAGTACAGAAACAGACAAGCAAACAAACAAACAAATGAAAGCTCACAAAAAAAACACAAAACACAAAACCAAACAAACAATTATAAGGGAAACATCTTAAATTTACCACATTTTGCAGGCACTGAACCTGATTTGTTTTGTTCTGTTCTGTCTTGTAATGCAAAGATGAAACTGCATTTTCCTTTCTCAGCAGAGAGATTTATGTAGCATTTTCTTTTAGAATTCAGAAATATATTACCCTGATGCTAAAAAGTCACAATGGCATAGTCTCTGAATCATCCCATTCACATGCCTGCCTGCTCTATTTATTAAAACTCAATGCATGTTCAACTTTTATCAGCTCACAAAGGTGATGTAAAATGAGAACAGTACACTGAACTACCACTGTAACACTGAAGGTATTCAAAAGAAAAAAAAAACAAGAGTGTCTTCCCTTTCGTACAGGCAAAACTCGAACAGTATCTGCCTCCTCCAGAACTGAGAGCAAAGGAACACCATGTATTTCAAGGGTGCTTTCTACAGCACCATTCTTGCCACCATACTCCATTAAGTACATTTGTAACTCATTCACTGGAGGAAGGCAAGTCTCTAAGGTTATTTACAATCTCCTTGTTGAAAAATTAGGTGATTAATATTTATATTTTGGTATCATACTCACCTGCAAGATCCATTCCATTCCAAGATTATTGTGCAGCCTCTTTACTCAAATTCTCAACATTCTATTAGAAAATAAAATCAACCATTCCTAGTTAAGAAATACAGAAAGTATGGTGTGAACAAATAAGATCCAGTTCCGTTATCTTCCTTCTTCTTGATCATATGAGATCTTTCTTACAAATGAAAGGATTTTCAAAACTGTGTAGTACCTGACTTTATTTTGAACATCATTCATAACCTACCAACATACCAACAGCTCTGAATAATTAACTACTCTAATAGTCCCCTAGGAACATCGTGCTTTTAGCTTTCTAGCCTCCTACAGCATTCAGACTGGTCAGTCTCTTTGGTCTACATCCACCTCTTCACTCTTCATGCTTAGGGAGCCACCTCACCCACCTCATTCCCCACTGCTCAGACACCTCACACAAGGCCCCTTCTTCCCCACATAGAAAGCTCAGTCAGACCTACAGCAGATTCAGAAAGCCAATATAGCTGATCTTCTCTGCTAGTCTCTGAATAAGCAGAACTCAGTTCAGATTGCTCTTCATAAATAGTTTCATAAACACACTAAAAACGTAAGATATATTTCTCTAAACAGCCTGCACACTTAATCTGTTGCTACTCTCCTATTATTGAGTCCTTTAGTAAAACCTTGGAATGTATAAAAAAAATTCAAAAAGCAGTTGAGATAAGTTATTATACACTGATCCCTGATCACTACTAAAGGAAAGGCTGGCTATTGTGGAACCATAGAATCATAGAACAGTTTGAGTTGGAAAGGAGATTTAAAGGTCACCTAGTCCAACCCCCCTGCAATGAGCAGGGACATTTTCAACCGGCACTGGTTACTCAAAGTCCCATTCAGCCTGGCCTTGAATATTTCCATGGATGGGACATAATGTCCTTCAGTGAAATGATCTCTCAAAAGGCCCATAACCTCAATGGAGAGGCTGAGAAAAGTTAGTTATGGTAGTGCAAAATCAAGTCAAGCCCTTAAAATTCCATCATTCTCTGATGGAAGAATCTACTAAAAGCAGAGTTAGGAAGTCAGCTACATTGGCCCCCTAAGTATTCTGTGAAGAGTATTCTGCATTTAAAAATTACCTTTTCTTTTCATTGCACAGCACTTAAATGTATGTGTCTTTCAAGGATGAGGATGACAATGTTCTCAGAGTACTTCCTCATTGATACAAGTCTCTAAACAGTAGCAGCCTACAGAAACTTTTTGTGTGTGTGCAAATGCAATAGCACTGATTAGTACTGTTTCCAAGGTCATGAAATTGTTATTAATCCCTTTCTGAGGAGCACATGTACTCCATTATCTATCTAACTGCAGCATTAAGGCACAATGAGATACCCTTTATGAAACTGCTAAAACATGCCTCTAGAGCATTGGTAGGTTCAAGGCTTGGTCCCAAGAAGTGTATTAAGCTCTAAGTAAATCTTCCCTTGAAGTCACATACTGTTATAAATAGATCTTTTATTTGCTGTCATTTAAATTTTTGAGAGAATATTTCCTTTTTCAAAATACGTATTATAGCTTTTAAATAATATAGATGCAATTATGGATAAAGCAAATGACTAGTGAAGACATAAATGCCAAATACTTTTGCCACAAATCTTTATTGTTTCTTAATATATTTTACTATTTTTAATTCCAACTATTAGTCCTGTACTTTTCCACCTGCTGAGAGGCTCTGTGCATTTTTTAAGTTTAGTAGCTAGGCAATTTTTTCTATGAAATTTTGTTAAAATAAAAACAGCTTCTGGAATTTGCAGTGAATGCTTTGTCATTGACCTTGAGAGTACTTTGGCAAGCAAGGGATTTCTATGCTTTGCCAAGAAGTAATGGTGATAGCAGAAATTTTGACACAGTTGAAACTATAATAGTCTACTGTGTTGTTGGTAGCTTCAGCTATCAGAACCCCCAGTAGCAATATTGTGTTTCAGTTGTCAACTGGCAAGCATATATTGGAAGAATAGGGATTTTAGAGAAACAGCATCACTAGCAGCAGTATGGATTTGTCAAAACCAAATATTTAGAAATGCTTGTTCTTTTCTTACAGCTTTGTGGACAAACAGTGAAGGATGCTTGAAAATACTTTTTTTTTTTCTAAATTAAGAGAACTTAATATAATCAAGCTTCTTTCAGTACAACAAAATCTTCTAGTCATTTATTTCAGGAATGTTTTGTAATTAATACTGAATTATAAATTAATGATTTTGTTTTCCATCAGTGGCATTTTTTTCTCCTTATAGGTATATATTAATCTTATAGAAGAAAAATACAGATTTTTAGAGCATTAGACTGGAAGAAAGCTGCTTTTCAGAGTTCTCTGAAGTAATTTAAGTAGGGTTAGTTATCTTTTTCAGCCTGGAATCCTTTACTACAAACAAAATTAAAAGTCTTGCAGCCAAACATTGTGAGTGACAGGTATTATTTATATTGAAGTAAACCGAACTTGTCTATCACTTCTGTGCTTCTCCATACAAGAATTAAGGCAGTATACTCGAAACCCTCAATCACATATTATGTTTGCAAACAGCATAGGTAAAGATTTTGATGCTGTTAGCCCTTTTCCTTGTGCAGATCCGGTCTGCTGAGGACTGATAACCCATCCATGAGCAGTGCACCAGCAGATCTCGCTGTCAGCAGAGCTGAGGGAACCTGATGCTTTCAAAGGCCTGGTGCTGTGATGAGCACTTTGGTAGGTAAGTGCTGTGACCTTGGCTGCAGGGCTGGTGAATTCATCCTGTGTAGAAGACCTGAATCCCTCCTTGCTGTCAGGCTCTGCTTTTTTCCCTTTGTGAAACAAAGGAAGAGGAGACAGCAGATAGCGAACGTCCAGGCTTTTTGCCTGACACAAGCAGTGTTCCTACAGCTCAGATGTGGCCATTACTTTTTATGTGTTGACACCGTATCTTCTGTTTAAAGAAAGTTTTCAACCAGTAATCAGAGGTTCAAAGAAATGGCCAGTCATGCTTACATATACAGCACAGGGTTATTCTCACCTGCACTAAATGAAAAGGAAAGAGTCCAGATGGTACAATACAAAATTTCTGTACTGCAGTCGTTAACTGTTATGCTTTGGGAGCAAAATGTTGCTAATTCAGCCTGCTCTGATTTCAGGTGATCGAAATAGAAATAAAACAAACTGTATCACATTAACATGAGAAGCCTTCTATATACAGAGGCAGCTATGGCTGACAACTATGTCAAGGAAGGGGAAGGGAAGGGGAAGGGGAAGGGGAAGGGGAAGGGGAAGGGGAAGGGGAAGGGAAAGGGGAAAGAAAGGGGAAGGGGAAGGGAAGGGAAGGGAAGGGAAGGGAAGGGAAGGGAAGGGAAGGGAAGGGAAGGGAAGGGAAGGGAAGGGAAGGGAAGGGAAGGGAAGGGAAGGGAAGGGAAGGGAAGGGAAAAGGTCAATGCGCCCACCATTTAGTAAAAATATAAAAAAGGCTACCTAGTCATAATGGAGTAAAAGACAGGATGACTTTATATTATGACAACATTTAAGGGTCAGCTTTTTCGTATGTGAAATGGAAATAATCTTAGTTGCAAGATTAGCAAAGTTTAATTGTGTTTGAAATGTATGGATCATTATACATGCACTGGTGAGTACCATGTACATACAGCCCATTGCTCTAATGTAAGTCCTAGGTTGTACACTTATTATATTTATTTGTGGCTACTTAATGGGAAAATGACAGAAAGGATTGAGATAAATCATCATGCACACAGTAGGTCCTAGGAGAGCAGACATAATTTTGTCGTACAATACACATAATGGATCATCGTGTCCCCACCCCAGCACAACTCATAGATGTTATTAACTTCCTGATGATGAGAAAATGCTTGGCATTACAGAAACATGTATTTTGTCTAAGTTTTTATGTAGCCAAACCAATCTGGACTACGTTGTTTCCAAATTTTCTGATCTTAGAGACGAATAATCAGAATTTAGAGGAAAGACCAGCACAGAACAAGCACACACAGAAAGTTAATTTAGATGAAAAAATACTTTTAAAATGTAAGGAGTTATAATGAAGTCTCTGACTTTTTCCCATAATATTATATTTTCCTGCAAATAAATGAAATATCTTTGAGACCTATACTATTCTGCCCAATCCAATTTAAAATGATTGGTTGTTTGGTTGATCAGATACACAGAGGAGTATGGAGACAAACCTGTTGCATAGGACTAAATTCCTTGGGAAACAAGGATAGCCAGTTCTAACAAGTTTTCTATGAGGAAGCTCCATACCTTTCTAAGCAACCCATTCTCATACTCCATTATTACTGTTTCTCACTGCCAGCTGGAGCCTCCCTTGCTGGAATTTACACTTCTTATTTCTAGTGCTAGCATTACTGAGAGCAGACTATCTCCTTCTTTTCAGCAATGTTTTGTGCATAGGAGATAGTTGTATCTCCACTAGATTATTTTTCATACTAAACATCTCTAGTTCATTCAAAACCCCACTTTATAGAGCATGCTCAGGTGTCTATAACACATGACCATTACTTCCTCTAGTCGCTTCCTCTTGGACATAATTTTCCTTGAACAAGAGTCCTCATGTTTGCATACAGGTAAATCTCCACTGTTTTCTTCAGAGATAAAGAATCTTTTTTGTTTCTCCATGGCCATATTATTCTTTATGCTTTCAAGGAAGACAGATACTTACCTTTTCACATCAACATGACATTACCAATTCATAGAGGTTTGTGGTCCTTGTAGCCAGATTTTTCATCAGTTATCCCCATGTTACCTTTATGCAGCTGCTTAGTTTTCATCATAAAGCACTATGCTTGTCCCTACTCATGACTGTCTTTTATTTTCAGACAATGTAGATATAATTTCTATCTGTCAAGACCACTTTGAATTTCTATTAAGTCTTTTCATTTTTCTTGTAGTCCCTCTCATCTTGGTGATGACTTTGAATTCAATAAATAAAATTCACATCATTAATGTAAATAATGAATTCTAGTAGCTGTGACCCAAACCTATTCTATTACTCTCTGTACACCCAGTCTATATGCATCAGTATTTCTCTCATTGCTGTTTTTGGAAGAGGTTTATTTCAGGATTTTTTTTTTTTCTATTTTAAGAGAACACATATTTTAGTTTAACAGATGGAACAAGAACTTTCCCTAAAGCTTTTTTAGTTTCAAGTAGAAAAATTATTCAGAAATATTAACAAAAAATTTTGTCTTGCCTTTCCCCACCTCCTTCAATACTTCTGTGTTGTGAGTGCAGCACCATTATTAAATTCTGGACATTTTTGGCACTACTTTTACCATTACTTGTGTGTGCATGCACTAGTGTTACGTAAGACAAAAGATTTTGCATAATCTGAATTACATGTTCTTGAATTGTGCAATGTCACATCTACTTTGTCTACAACTACCCTTTCACACTGAAGCAGGTAATAATGCCACATGGGAGTCATAAGAGAACTTTCCTTATACTACTGAATTATTCTGGAGTTATAAATTTTTATAAGTTCTGTTTCAATAACTGCTGAAGCTTCTTAAAGAGAAAGAATTGGGAAATGTATTCTTACGTCATAGAGCTATGATGTCTCTTACTAAAACCTAAGGTACTTGTGATAGGACATTAACTTGCCACTGACATTGGAACTTACAGGCGAATTGACAAAAGGAACAGATTTCCCAGATGATACATTACATATTTTACTGTTTTCAAGACCCCTGTTGTATTAAGATATGAATGAATAGGGCTTCTCCATGATTGCTTATCTACTGTAATGTGCTAAAAATGACATTAGCACTAAAGTTTCAGCTCATTCAAACTGACGCAGTTTTATATAAAAAAAATTGCCTGATAAATTGCAGTCAATGATATATTTGTAATCTTATTAAGAAACAAACATTTAGATAGCTATTATCTTAAAAGGTTTATTTTACTTTATAATATGGATAAACATATAATTACTGTGTGATTTCAGCAGTAGGCAATCAAATGCTATCTTCAGATTAATGGATAATTATATACTTAAGGTGGTTAAATACTTTAAAACTCAAATGCCCAGGTAATTGCACCCTTTAATACTATGAAAACACTGTAATTATCTTTCATGATAGACATGGAGCCACAGATTAACTATTGAGAGAAGTGTCTGACATGGCTAAAGGAATATTAGCACCTGCTGGTACAGTAGATGTGTTTCCCGTCATTAGATGACAGCAGCTGCTTGTCTTTACAAAGCAGTTGCTCAATTTGACATTGTTATTGTATCCATTCTTTCTATCAACCACAAACGTGTAAGTGAATACACACACGCACATTTGCATATACACATATAAGCATAAGAGTAAGCATACACATATACATATTAATATACAAGAGTTCATCTATTTCCTGCCAAATGCTGTGAAAATTCATCTCCTAAAGACAGTTTGCAATAGGTTGCTTTTAGTGCCAGATGAGCAGGTACCAAATATTGCTATTGAAGATTTAAAAGTTATAGTTGTTTGATTTTGGCTGTGCTGAACAGTTTTATTGACAGTTTTCTGACAGATTAAGATACCATCTTAGATGTATTTGATATTCTTCTCAGTTTGACTTGAAGATATAATCCTCTTATTTTGGCTTAGGCTTTCATTTTTCTTTGAAGAGCATTTGTTTGCTTGGTTGGTTGGGGATTTTTGTCTTGCAAGCACATTTCTCTGTAGTTGTGTCTTTTATGTTTTTGTCAGTCCCCTCTCATTTTATTTGAAATAGTTGACTATTTCTTTTTTTCCCAAGACGTTGAAAATCAGAACATGTTCCAATCCTTTTTCATTACATATGTTGTGGGACACATGATGGATGGCTTTTATCTATTTCTTCATCTGTTTTCTTTCTATTGGTGTGCTTCACAAAGAAATAATAGTTATATTAATTTCAGAATAAGAATCTGAGAATCAATATCTGGCTGAACATCAGCACACAGGTCTACTAGATGTCTGGATAAGTCAGACATACGCTTTTTCAAAGCCTCTGTCAGTTTAAGTGAGATTTCATTATTAATTTTGTTTAGAAGAGCCATAGTTAACAAAAAATGCTGTATGTGTCGAAAGCCACATACTGAGGGTTTATGCTTGATCCATTTCACTAAGATTTTTCTTTATAGGCATAGTGTGTTTTATTGCACTCCTCAAAATTTTTACTGGAAATATTTTTTCCTATTGATTCATGCAATTATTCAGTAGAAATGTGACATTAATTGAATTTAAAGACAATCAGATGAGTTTTACTTTCCATGAAAAGCAAATTTCCCCATTGATTTAGTCTTATTTCCTCCACATGAGCTGAGAAATTGAAGTTTTAGGTGTCTCTGTTCTTAAAGTCTCTGGGTGCCCTCAGCATTTTTTTATTCAGGGAGATAGTTTTCACAGTGGTTTCTTCCCTTGATAATTTTTACCTGCATTATTTACTCAGCTCATTTTAAGCAAGAAATTCCTCAATGGCCAAAGCTTTCCACTAATTTTAAAATTTCCCTGCCTGCCTTTCCCTGATCTATGACAGTGAAATTGCTCATAGTTCTTTGATCTGATGTGTACATGTAACTGAATTTCAGGATCTATCAGATGCTTTGCAGCTTTTCTGGGTCAGAAAAAATATTTTATGTCCATCTATGTGACTTTGCAGTCTGTTTAAAAGCCACTCCTCAGTCATTAGACAAGACTCAAAATCTCATTTTAATTTCTTCCTCAGTTCTTTTCGTAATTTCTCTGAGATGGTTTCAGACACACTTTTAGGTTTCTCTCTTCTGCGGAGATTTTATCAATCTTTGGACAGTTTTAGTTTTGTGAAATTTTATGCCTTTTATACACGAAGTAAAAGCTTCACAGTACCTTTCACATGAACACTCTCCCTCCAACTAGCTGGAAGCATGCCCAAACTTACAGACTGCTCTTCTATAAACAAGGAAGAAACAGGTATCAGAGGCTTTGTATTACTTCTTGATTTTAAATTATCTGCACAAATCACTCAGCAGAGCAGGTCACATGTATCCAATGTGTCTTCAAGAATATAAGCAGATGTAGACGTAAAGAAAAATATTGCATGTTTTCTCCCACTGTAACATGATAATTTATTGGTAATTAAGCATAAGACTTATTGATACTAGGACTTCTGCTGTATCTTTACCTTGACATATTTAGGGAGTATGTTTGTATGATGAAACTATTCACCTACCAGAGAATAAATTGCCCTGGATACTCCTGAATTTTATGTACTGTCTCTTTCAGAGGAAGTTTAATAACACGAAATCTTAAGAAGCAGAGAATGTAATTAAAAATATATTTATGTTGTGTTTCGAATATTTGAATATCATCATTAATATTTCAGCTTTAAAGAAGAGTTCCATTTTTACATGCTGATATTATTTCAGTCATTAAATTTGCATAACAGTTGCAGACTTGACTTTGACTTCTACAATAATACTAACTTCACTGTTAACTCACTTAAGATATTTCATAAAAATAATATTTGACAATTTCATGTATTTATTAATTGCACCGGTGTATGTACACTAACAAATATGACATATAAGTTTAGCTTCTAAGACTCAGTTCTTAATGCATTCCAACTTCAGTAGCAGCCTTCAGAAATCTTTAAATCGCACTTAGCTATGTGAGAGAGATATATATAAATTTATATATACATCACACACAGTGGTGACTTATATGCCTAGGTCTTCAGCTAAAATTTATTACTCCTTATAGGAGCCTTTGAATCTTTAATGAGCTTCTTAGGGAGACTAGCTTTGCATCTTTTTTCTGGTTTATTTTTATTCATTGAAAATCTTCATTAATGAAAAAAATTATGAAAAATGTGAATAATGTCTAGGATTGGTAATGATGATTATGAGCTTCTCCATATTCTACAGATAGCAAAAGTATGAACTAATGCATTCATGTATTATTGGTTCACAGAAATGAAGAACATAGGCCTTTACTTATAGCCTTACAGTTCTCCTTAGTTTGGAGGCTATTTGCTGTGAAGTGATCTTTCTGAAGGGATTAATTGGTAATTTTTAATAGCTGCCTTCTTATCATGATCCTTGTTTTGCATTTATGGTATCTTTATTCCTCTCCACTGTGGTCACTGTTGTGAAGTTATTACTTAAATGATTATTTGTTCATTAATTAAGAACATGAAGAACCTACTGTTCTTAAATAATCTTTTTTAGGGGCTACCAGATTTTCTTTGAACAAGACAATGTTCTCTGGCTCACTGTGTACTATGACTGGCTTGGTAAATGAGGGTACAGCAGTGGATATTGTCTAACTTGACATCAGTAAAGCTTTTGACACTGTCACCCATCAGATCCTCATAGAAAAGCTGATGAAGTGTGGGCAGGATAAGCAGCCCATTTCAGTGAGGTGGACTGAAAACTGGCTGAATGAATGGGCTGAGAGAGTGGCAATCAGTGGCATGAAGTTTAGTTGGAGGTCAGTGATGTACCCCAGGTGTCAATACTGGGTCCAATCCTGTTCAACATCTTCACTGATGATCTGGATGATGGGGCAGAGCACACCATCAGCAAATTTGCTGATGACATAAAACTGGAAGGAGTAGCTGATACGCTAGAGGGACTTCAACAACCTGGAAAAATAGGCCGACAGGAACCTCATGCAGTTTAACAATCGGAAGTGTGAAATCTTGCACCATGGGTTTCCTGGTTTTTGTTCCTGGGCTCATGTTTAACATGGGCACCATGTTAAACATGAGCCAGCAATGTATGCTTGCTGCAAAAGAAGGCTAATGCTGTCTGGACTGCATTAAGAGGATTGTTGAGAGCAGGTTAAGGGAAGTGATCCTTCTTCTATACTCAGCACTGGTTAAAACATGCATAGAGTACGGTTTATAAGGTATATATATAGCTGGGAGGGTATAAAGAAAGTGGAGCCAGGTTCTTTTAAGTGGTGCCTAGTGACAGGACCAGAGGCAATGGGCATGCACTGAAACAGAGAAAGTTCTATCTAATCATAAGGAAACACATTTTTACTTTGGAGATGACCAAGAACTGGCACAGTTTGCCCAGGAAAGCCATGGAATCTCCGCCCTTGGAGATACTAAAAAGATGTCTATTGTCTTGGGTAACCAGTTGCAGGTCACCCTAACTGAAGAGGAGATTTGGACCAAATGACCTCCAGACATTCCTTCCAACATCAACCACTCTGTGATTCTATGGTTCTCCTATACCTACCCTTTTTGGTACTATGCTCTAGCACTAGTCTTGCTCCTGTTTTAAAATCTGAGTCAAAATTAGCTTTCATGTATGGAGATCAGTGTCACAGCTACTGGTAAAGAATATAAAGTATGTCTTTTACGCTCCTTTCGTTTTTCTACTGAGATAACAATGAGAAATGATGTGAAAAACATCCTTCAAATTTCATAGTGTGGTCATCCTTGTGGCTGAGCTTCCCCTCAGACTGTGAAAGTTTTAAATTGAACTTACAGTTCAATTTTGAACTATATTGAACTTATAGTTCAATTTAACCTGCTCTCAACACTCCTCTTAATGCAGCCCAGGAACTAAAATATTTTGTTAGACTAAATCATTATTTCTAAACAAGCTCCAGTTTGAGAAGAAGGAAGATGGAGAAATAGAATTGATTTCCAGCGTGCAAGTTTCTCTAAACAAGTTGCATCCTTTAAGTTAATCTTGAAATACATTAGAGTTCACTAAATAGTGAAAGTCAATGAGACAGGAAAACATTTTGTCCCATAGAAAGGGCTTGCTAGACTAATTTAGGAGTGGCCATTTGAGCTCATAGTTAGAAAACAAATATTATTCTATAAAATAAAGGAAGGTTTGACCATCTCTGATGAATTAATCTGAATAAAAATTTGTATTTCTGCTCTGAAAAAAATTCAAATTCTTCAATGTTTATTTTTTCCTGATTCAGAATTGAAATATGTCATTGCCCACAGAATTCCAAAAATATAATTGTCAAATATTGAAATGCCCATTTTCGTATAAGCATACAAAGCAAAATGCACAGGTTTGTTTTAATTTCTAAAAGGAACTTTTTTTCACCTTTAATTAACCTGTTGAACTTTTTCTGCCAATGAAAAGATCAATTCAGAGATTCCAGCTGCATTTTTCCTGTCCTCAGGAGATGAGGCTAAGGCTACCTCATGGAAATGTCATGATTAACATTTAGATCAACCAAGGGGGAGACTGCTGCATCACAGAAAAAAACATTTCAAATGCAAATATTGGCTTATAGAGGAGGCTGGAAACTTGAGACAGAAGCTGAGGTGCTGCAGCATTCAGGGTTTCACTGACAGGTTTCCATTTGATCTACTCTAACTGATTCAAATTAAAAAATAAAATGTCTTAAGCACAGTTGACTTGATAAAATATTATAGAAGGTGAGAGCTTGAAGGGGGCAGAAAAAATATTAAAAAAGGCAATCGAGCATTTGCCATTTATTTCTAAGAGAACTGGGATTTTTGGAGAAAGTTAAAACATAGGATAAAAAGATCACTTCTGTCTTCTGATTTTCAATTGAATTTGCTTTTTCACTTACTTCCAATGACTCTTCAACATGAACTTTCATACTGCTTCAAGCCAATTAAGTGCATCTTATTGCAAGTGAAGTCAACATTTCAGTGCAACATTACAGACTGATTACCCTGCTAAAGAAAACTGACATTCTCTGCATAACTGGAAGCAGCTCAGGTCTCATATATTTCCAGTTTTCTTAATATTGCCTAAAGAAATCAATGGTACAACTAGGAGCAGGGAACCCCCCCACACACACCCCAGCTGTTAAAAGAAAGAAGACTGATACATCAATTGCAATAGTGTATAGAAAGTACAGGCTGACATAGACTGAATCCAGATTCAATTTTTATAGTGCATGTTGCATATCCCATGGTTTGCTCTATTATCCATAACAACCATTTTTGGGGATAGTTGTAGCCCATGTCTAAAACAGGCTCCAGTTAATGTTTTCTTCTCAGCCCCCAAGTTTCCCATGCCTTGTTCTTGTCTGGATACAGAAAGTGCTGTGGTTTGCACATTTGACCAGCCTGAGAACTCAAATGAACGTTGAGGTGTGGGAAAGAAAACCCAGATGAAACCCCAAATAGTGACACTTGTAGATGTGGTCATTTGAAGTATAGGGTGCTTTTGTTCTACTTCTTATTGATACACTATTCTAACTTTTATATAAATATAATTAATAATTCCACTGAAATCTACTTTTGTATGATTAGTTGTATACAATTAAACAGGTGAACAGATCTTTGCAGAAGCAAGGCTGAAGAAGGAGTACTGAAGTAAATGTGGTTTGAATTTAGTAGCTACAGTAACCCAAGGACTTCTAAACACAGGACAACATTCCTGCCCTTCTAAGGTATTTACAAATTTAAGCCCTCCCCCCATCCCCCCCCCTTTTTTTTTTAATAATCTCAGAATAATATTTCTTTGGCTAAATTTTTCACATGGACTCTTTATAGAGTGTGAATTTTCTTTAGAAAAGGAACATTTTTTAAAGTATTAGCTTTATTATTCTCAGGTATGTTAACAAGAATACAATGAGGGACAGCAAGAATACTAATGAATTATAGAAGAACCACTGATTGTATTAACAGAGAAAAGGACAATATGATATTTTTATAACATGAATTTTGTTATTTAGTGATTAGGGTAAATGTTTTCTGTGCTTTTACTAAAACAACTACAGTATTAACCAAGTACTTAGACTACAATGCATCATGCTTGATTGAGGTTAATTATCACTGGTGTCATAAATCTAACATAACACAACTTGAATTCTAATTTTGTTTTAGTTACAGAAGACCAGTTTAATTAAGTTATAAATTATGCTTAACTCAGTGATATTTTCACAACACAGTCTTTCAGTTCAGAGAATGACATACAGGGGAAAAAATGTCATTACTGAACATAGTTTGCAATAATGCTAATCTATCCATAATCTGATTTTCTGTTTGTGTTTGATCATGAATTTGTTACAGTATAATGAACCATGAAACACAGTCTCTATAGATTTCCTGTCAAGATAAGTGCTACCTACCCAAAACAGATAAAATATTTTTTAATTGAAACCTTTAATCTTAATGTTAGTAAGTCAGTGATATAGATTCCTTTGACATCACTGCTTAAAACTTGCTATACTAGAGAGAGGAATTCCAAATATTGTAGACAAAATAGCTGGTGAAGTCTGTAAACGCTCATGTTTACAATGATAACCCCATCTTGTTTAAGAAGAAAAAAATAATCTAGGCTACTGCTCCTTGTAGGATAAAGAAACAACGTGCTATGTGGCAACTGTTGGTAAATACTTGATCTTTATGCTATTCTACCAGAAACCATCATATTACTCTCAAAATTACCTTTTCACTACAACTTTCTGCGGAAGAGGAACAAAGTGTCTAAAGATTCATGTGAGCTGGGGTAGTGAAACTGAGTCTCTCCAGACTTTTCCCTGCTGTTCCCTACCATTGAGTCCAAACACCAAATTTGAAAAAGACTTTGAAGTGTGTTCCCAAAACATGTGTTTTCTATGAGCCCTTGACTAAACAAACTTATCTAGCTACACCCACCCGATGAAGTAAAAACCAGGAAGGTTTAATCAAGCTAATGTTCATGAACTACACACACTGCTGGTTTTAACCTGGCTTTGCGCAAACCATCCGTAACCTGTGTACAAATCTCTGGAGACTGTGATGCTGCTGCTGTTGCCTATGTGGGCATTAAATACAGCATGTAGAAAACCTTGACTCATGCGTAGCTTTCAGTTTAAATGTATGCTTACTGATGCCAAGGAAAGACTTCCCTCTTCAGAAACTGAAGCATCTAAAGATATGCACCATGTCTAAGAATTCCAGCTGAGATTCTCCTTGCTGGTTTATTCCATCCTTATGTTGATAACTGTTAACTGCTTCATACTCTGCAGTTAAGGAATCAACCTGGTGATTCCCAACAATTCTGTGAGTAGGAGCTGACTGATGTATGGTCTTAACATTTTCTGTGAAGTTCTCTCACATCTTAAAAAAAAAATCTTTGGGGGTAACTTTTCCAGTTTTGGGAACATAATTAATTAATAACAGAGGTCAGGTTTTAAATCTTTACTTAGCGTTTATGAACAAAATGAACCAAGTCTAATATTGTCATTCTGAGGAGGAAAACATTGCATTAATTTTATTATTTTGCTATTTAATTATTAATTATTTTCAGTTCCTGAATTATTTTATCTAATATTTGAAAGATGAATTTAATATTTTAATGTACCTTTGTCATAATGCATTTCTTATATCAAAAAGAATTTTATAATGCACAAACAATGATCTTGCACACTGTAAGGCAACATAAATCTTGTCAACATTTACATGACTCCTGTTTTTGGAGAAAAAATGCAGAATTATAAACAAATTTTTTAAAGTTAAATTAATCTCACATTTATGTAAAATGAAGTTAATAATTTTAAATTATTGTCTAGATAGAAGATGAAAATGTTCTCATCTAATTATAATGAATACACACTGTAGGCTGGGAAATAACATCCTAGTATTACACTATTCTGACATGTGATATTAGATCCCAAGATAATCTGGGAACAACAAAATAAAATTTTTTTGTGTGTTTGTTTTGCTTTGATTTTACTTATCAATATTCAATGAGCCTGCAGATTTTTCTTTGAGATTTAGCTCTTAAGGAACTTCAAACTTCCTGTTTTCTACCTTACTGAACAGCCCTGTCATATAGAGAGCTTTGAAGATGTTGAGAATCATGGAAGGCATAAATATTATTTCAGTCCAAAGTCAGGTCTTATAGGAAAAAATGTATTTCCTAATGACGAAACAGGGATCAAACATTATGTTGACCAGGTGGCTGGCTTTTTTCTAACCCTAGCAACCAAACCTTGCAATGAGCTTAGTTCGCCTCTGGATGGCATGATGCTGTCACACAAAAAATAACAAAAATCTTTTCCCAATCAGTTAAAAAATGGTTTAAAGAAAACGTGCTGAGAATGAATTCTAAGTTGGGTTGTCATGTTATATCTTTCATGATAGACTAGAATATTACAGTTATATTCTGTATATGTTAAATCATTCGATGATTAGAAACCATATAATAGTTTGGGTTGGAAGGGATATTCAAAGGTCACCTAGTCCAAGCCCCCAGCCACGAGCAGATATAAATGAAGATATATGAGATTACAGCCCAGCAGAGATGGGGGCTGGTCTCAGCCATGAGGTTCTCCCAGTTCAGATATTTTTACATAATACTTCCTACATTGCATGCATATTTATATCCTCATTCCTTACTTTCTTGCATGAATAGAGCCTGTTTCGAAGAACATCATGCACACTTCATGCTGCGAGTTAGAGACAGTAGAAATTAAACAGTTTGGATCCCAACCCAAAGCAACAACAACAAAAAAGCTTTAACCACACCATTATGTTATGTCTTTTCTGTTTTTTTTTTTTTTCTCTTTTTATAGATCAGAAATAGAAAACAGTCAGTAGTGCTCATGGGCTCATATTCAATCACTTCAAATATTTCTCTTCTGTGTACTGTGGGCCAGCATTATAGTATGCTGAACTTTCAAGCTAGTCATACATAATGTTGCTGTGTACCCAAACCTAAGCAAACTAATGCATGAGTGCTAATACTTAGCTCTATAAATATGATTCATTAACAAAATGACTGGGAAATATTTTCCTTTAAGAAAGGAAACTTCCCCATGAGAAGTTGTAATCAATACTAGACCCTTAAATATTTATATTTTTCCTTTTTATATTTAATATTTAAAGTATTTATTTCATCCTAACTTTGATTTTAGGTGATTTAATGTCATATATTGCTTCAAGTAAATATAGTTTGTTCCTCTTCATGGAAATATGCATTTGCAAATGCAACAGCAGGTGAATTAGCTAAATTTTTGTATCATACTAAGATTACAGCATGTTGTTATTAGTAATTAAATGTAGTTGCTTTGAAAGACAGAAGACCTTTCTCTCACATCTGGAACTAGATAAATGTTTTACTGCTTTTGCTTTTGAGGTGTACAACTATTTTGGCTTCTAAAGATAAATAAGCTTGAGATAGAGAAAAGCCATGGGCCATTTTGAAAATGAGTCAGATGCTTTAATTTTATGCAAACACATAATTAAAATGTCAGGAACTGGCAGGATTTTAGTAGTTCTACAATTTGTAGGCTCTGATATAAATCTGGATAGCTATTGCTCTGCCACTTAGCTCTGCCTTGTGAATCTTACTGTAAATCTTTCAAAGCTGTATTCTATTTGTGAGGCAGAAACTTGCAGAGAGGTGGTGTAACTACAGAGCAGACACATGACTTGAGTTCTTATGGGCTATACCAGAAAACAATACTAGAAACATGAAACTTTTATTCTAAGAGCCATATAAGTAGTTAATGATTTGTTAATATTTCAGTAGCAGGCAGAGTGCTAGTAGATGATACAAAGTCACTAGGCAAATGCATGTAATGCCTGTTCTTCATGTGGGACTTCTGAAACTTGGTATAGGGTAAAATTAGAAAAGTCAACAAAATTGACAGAGTGAGATTTCTTCCTAAGTTGACCAAACTATGAAAACAGGGAGGAAACTTCAGTTATTATTCCTCTTATCAGGTGACTAGCTAGTGGACTCTGGTATCTGCCTGTATTTATGTCACTCTTCCCATTTGCCCTGTTCACCTCTTTCCTTGCTTCTCTACAGAACCTGCTCCCCTCCCTGTATCTGCTGTGAATGCAAGGGAGCTACAGTATTGCAGACAGTAAGAAGCATTTCTTTTCTACCAAAATTATAATTCTTCAAATAGTCAGAAATCCTCCCACAAGAACTGTACCACTCTCACTGTTGTGTGCTCTAGTTATCCAAAGGCTTTTACATGTATCTCCAAGAGCAAGGTGAGTTGTTTTTTAGCAGGATGCCTATTTCAATCACTTACACGTGTCATTGCCAGTCAGCAATCACATCATATTGCTAATTCACCTCCCTTGTCTACAATTTCTAGTGGATCAATTAATGTCCCAAATTACAATTTTCTAGTTTTGGTTGATTATGTTTCAGCTTCATAAATTGTTCTTTAGAATATTACTCTTGTATACCTCATTGATTGTGTATGTTTTCTTACAAACTAAGGTAAAAGTAAGTAAACCTAGATAAAGGGTTCCTTCTTCCAGTGAAAGTTATGAAAACAATACTATTATATGATCAGTGTCTTCATGTAGACCACACCTTAATAAATTAAATAGGTAATGCAAAAATATAGGTATTGAACAGTTAGATACTGAAAAATCAATTATTTTTTTTTATCTTCAAAGAGTGTATCTTCTTTTGCAAGTTAAATGTTAAAGTAATCAGAACAACTACAGTGATGCTGCATTTTTACATATATCTATAATTTGCATATGCCTTTATAATAATTTTACTGATGGCCCCCTATTAATATTTTTTTGTGTTGCTCTTTAGAAAAGTCTGCCAGACTTTTGGCATAATTTACAAACAAGTTGAAATCATACCATGTGGTAATCTGGAAACAATCTGGACTGTCTGTTTGTACTTCTGCTCAGCAAAAATTACTTATTGCATTTTTGACCACAGTCATTCTGTAGTCAATCCTGTAGCACTGACTGTAGTCAAGTAATCAGTTCCAGGATGTGACTCAGAAAGGGTAAAATCCAAAGTGTGGCTTTGTGTTCACACTGTTCAGTTCTGGTGATCTTGAGAATTGTTTTATTATACCCATAAAGGTTGCCCAAACAATTTTACCCATGTGACTCTTGAGCACAATGCTGTTACCTTGTGTTCTAATTATTATCCTTATTTTTCACGTATTGTTCATCTTGGAATTTTTAAATAAATGTCTAAGGTGACCTGTCACTTCTGTGTTCAAGAACCTGCTGGCAGAACTTTGCCTTTATTATCCTATAAAAGAGTTTCTTTTCTTCAGTGTCTGTGCAAAGTCACACATGGGCCCTGCCAGTGTGTGGTATATAAGTTGCTATACATCTTTTTAAAGCATTCTGGTTGTCTCAGAAGGTAACCTTTCTAGAAGTACCTTATAATAGTAATGACAAGATATATTCAAAATTCCAGTGAGTATTAACATTTACTTAAATGGATTTTGAGTAATTTTATAGTTAAAAATGTAAACAGTAGAAGGTCTCTTCATATGTTGAAGGTGATATGGATCATATTTATATTGCAATACTTACATTTCTATAAAAATAATATCAGAAGGTGAAAAAATAATGTCCTTTATCAAAACATTAATAAAAATTTTTACCACATTCAGCTGCAAGGTTGGGAAATTAATTATAAGGCCTGGGAAACTCTAATAAATTAAAAGAAACACTGACTTCTAACTTATTTGTGCAGGTCAAAGTTTCCCATTAAAAAGAAGAGGAACCACAAAGAAACAGGCTTTGATGCTGTGCAAAAGCTTTTGCTGATAGAGACAATTTTTCACTTAAATTTGTTGCAGTGAGATCAATGTTTGATCTGTGTCACGTGTCGATAACCTTTGTCTGTGTTATCACTGATAAGCCATTCAGCATTCACTTATTCTAAATACTCATCAGATGTGCTATTGAGGCCATTATCCTGAAATATATTTAGCTGTATTTGAGATCTTTTTTCCTTCCCAAATACAGCCTGTCTCACCACTTTTTTTTTGCAGCTGCAGAAGAATTGCCTGAATGAGTTTCTCATCACAATAACTATGAAGATCAAAAATGTCCAGATGGTTCTTTCAGGCTCCTTAGGCAAATAAGAGATGCCATACTAGGCATACCCAGTCAATAAAGTCCTTTTTATGGATAGACACAAGACAACTCTGCCCTTATTCTGAGCTGGCTAGGAGCCACTTAATTTGGTTAATGTAATGGGGTAAAGAAGCTCCAGCTAGAAGGCTTTCAGCCAGCTTGTGGCTTAGGCCCTACATGTGAACATGGCACTAAAGAATTGGCATTAGTATGTCCATCCTTGAAATAAATGCTTCCAAAGCACCACTTAATTCCTTTAAATCTAAGGATCTTCACTAAGTGGGCTTGCTAGAGCCAGAGAGGAAGCTGACTGACCACTTCAGGAAAATACAGTCACAGTTTGTATTATCTTCTTGGAGAGGCTCAAAATTCTGCTGGATGAGGTCCTGAACCACCTGATCTAACTTTTTAGTTAGTTACAACATTAAAATTGGTCCTGCTGTGGGCCAGAGGACCTTCAGAGTTCTCTTTCAACTGAAATTATTCTACAATTTCGTGATTAAATGATTGTAACTTAGCAAGCTCATCCATTCTGTGCTTCTGTATGATTTTGTGAAGATTTCCCTAAGTATCTTTGGAGGAATCATATATGAAAGAAGCTCTGATAATAATATTTTACCTCTGAAATACGCTATAGAAATTAGACTTCTATTAGCTATAGAAATCTGTCAATTATTTTCTTCATTCAGGTATCTTCTGTTCATTATACCATATGAGAAGAGGGAGGTGAAATTACAGGAAAGTTCTTTACTGAAAGTAAGATGTAAATAGGCCATGTAATCTTAGGCAGCTGTAAATGTAAGTTAAACTTTTTATAATAATATGAAAACTTCATTAAATAGATTTTTGTAAAGTCATCCTTCTAGTCTTTCTTGCTGCAGTCTGACCGTGTTCTCCTCAGTAATGTTCTGTAATTGATCTTAAAAATTCCACTTTCTTCAAATGTCTAAGTTACTGTTTCTAACTTCAGAAACACAAAGCATAGTCTAGGTTTAGACTTGCCTTTCCATTATCTACCAATAATAGGTAATAAAAACCACAGGCAGAACAAGGAGATGTGTTTACCAAATTGTACTCTTGAAAGTACCACTAAGAAAATGTTTTGAAAAGAGTCAGCTTCACCTGATCAATCTCATCCCAGGTGAGAGAATAAAATTTGTCAAAATTCGAGGCTGGGCAGTGTCTGTATTGTGGTGACTTTATCTTCTGTCGTTCATATATGTAGCCATTTCCCACACCTGTTCAGAGTAAAACCTTTTTCCGAGATGAAGTCCTCATCGCTGCACTAGGTACTACGAAAGTAATGATAACTCATGATGTCGCATCCTTCCTTCATGCTGTGGGTTACACAACAGAAGATCAGGGATCCCCTGAGATGGAGACAGCAGCAGTCTGTGTCTTATGGTAGGCCCAGACTGCTGTTCAGTTGATGTTTATTGACAGCCCTTCAAGGATACATAGGGTTATCTGAAATGCAGCACAACATATTTCTGTCAAGCTGATGTAGGTCCATGCAGTCACTATGTCTCCTGTTTTCCACATATGAGCAAAGTCCACATGTGAACTCAGACTTATAACCTCCTGTGCTACAGGTGACTTTTAAAAGCTCAGCTGACCTGGGTAATATTTGTGGAAAAACATTAGGCAGGCAGAAGGAAGTATTTTGTAGGAAACTCATGCATTGCCAAAAGAAGAGAAACTAGCTAGCAGCAAAACAGGCAGTCTGTCAAAATATGCTGGGACATAGACATTTTTAGAATAAGGAGTCAAAGTTTATGACTCAGAGAGGCAGTTATCTGTTAAATTCTGCCAGCGAAGCCTTGCTTTCATTGTTAGGAAAGAAAAATATTCCTACATTGGATGACAATATGACAAGGCTTTCCAGGGAGAACATGGAGCAGTACAATCTCATAGCCTGGGGCCTAGTTTCTCTCTCCTATAAAGTCAGGGAGTCCATCTTTTCCAGAGCATTGCAATTATATTTACCCTATAAACACAGACCGAAGCCTCTGTAACAGAGATAAGTTTATAAGACCTTTAAACTGGGAGCTTAGAGCATCTTAGGCTCTTTAAGTAGCTTTCTTATTTCGAACTAATGCAAACTAGATTGACAGCAGGATAGCCAGTCCTAAAGACTCACACATCTTCAAAACATTGAAACTGTCTAAAAATGCTGAAGTGTTTTAAAATGCATATAGTCTTTTAAGTCTCTATAGAAAGCTAAGTTTCTTAAGTCACCTAAATTTCTTAACCTGAGTCCTGGACTCACTGGTGAATGCAAAAAGGCCTGTGGCAAGTGTATCGACTTTTATTTTTTGATCAAGGATATAAAAGAAAGCTTAATGCAATAGTGTATTTCTAAAAGAAAGAAAAACATAGTATCTTGAGAACTCTTGTTATCCCACCTACTTTGTGAAGAAAATCCCCTCTACAGTCCAAGTTACCAGCTAATAACACAGAGATAGTAATGGACAGAAACTTTCATTTCAAAATGTCAGTGAGCACTAAAATAATGTACCTGTAGGTTCAAACAGCTGGAACCTGACTCATCTACAAAGTGTGTTCATAATATGGATGCACCCAAATTCATGACAGAAGTCCATTGAGCTCAGCCTGACATGGCAGGTGACCCATAACAGTCAAGAGGTCTGGGGGACTTTTCCTGGGAAGGTAAACTAGTTGAAGCAAAAAATAAAGTTTTCTGGCTTGCATTTTGGAGATTGTGGGGGTGGTGGTGTTTGCCTTTTTACCTGTTTAAAAATAGACCTTGAAGTATGTTTAATCTTTAACAGAAAATACTGGTAGGGAGCTGATGGAGTTTTACTCAAGATGGACCATAACTGTTTTAAAGGAGTTCTGTGAGCTAACCACTTGTAACTTGCATGAATACAAGGGAAATCCGTCATACACATAATGTACAGTCATAGAAAAGCATCAGCTCATCATTTGATTTCACTTCTGTATTTTTGCTGTTCTTCATCTGTACTCTCCAGATGTTAAGAAAGGTTATCTTTACATGGAAAAGAACTAAATAATTTATGATGGGCTTTGGAATGTATAATTCACACGTAATATTTGGCTCACATTAAGTGAATTGGTAAATTACAAGCAGAAATGTTAATATAAAATTCAGATTGCTTGTATATTAATCAATGAAGTTTTTGAAGATGTTTCAGATGTTATTTGAGGACGTTTCGTGAGTGTCAAGCTGGATTCATATAAACTAACCATGGGTGTCTGAATTGCTTATCACTGTATGATCTTCTTGGAGATAAATTCTTGTTAGCCAGAAAAGCTATGCTAACACTCTCCTGTTGTACAATAGATCTTATCATATTAAGAAAACACAAAAATTTGTGCCTGTCTTGTTGTAAGAAATATTATTTTTTTTTCTCTCAGCATTGTACAAATTCTCATACATTTTCTTACTCTGGAGGCAACCTTCATTCTGTTGACTACTTTGAACTGTGTTTGGGAACAAAGAACTCTGTGTAAAGGTAAATATTATGAGAGTTTACTCCAGTTAACCAAGACCCACTGGAAAGACATTGCTGCTATATTTAGTCATTGCTGGAAATGGATTTTTCTTAAGGATCGTGAATGGTAAAGTCTGGTCCTTACTCCTTTAAACATCAGCTTTTGAGTTTGTGAAGAACAATTTCTCAGAAAATGTCAGTTTATCAAAATAAAATTCTGTGATAAAAGAACACTGCAGTCAATAAGTTCATTCAGCTAACATTTTTTTTAAAAAAAAAGCTCAAAAGTTTTATTTTTATATCTTCAGATATATCCAATTCTGGTTTTTGAGTTGAAAAAACTGATTTATCACCTGAAACTTACTTACCCACGCAAATTCATTAATTTAAAATAGTCTTTAAGTATTGATATGTAAAAAATTATATTATTTCCACTGCTTCAATAAATACCTCACATAATTTATTGCTGTGTCAATAATTTCCAAATTTTAAGAGAATAAAATTTATCTGCTTCATCATTTCTCTCAAATTGTTAGCTTTAATTCCTTAGATTGAAGTAAATGTCTTTAATATTAGGCAATATTAACAATTTCTCAGCTTCTGTAGTTTATATAAAGAATAGTTTTATACTAAGACTGCATTAATCCACTACTTAAAAAATGTCACTGAGATGAATTTTTCCCATTAAAATGCTTCAGGCATGCCTGAAAAGAAATAATTGGCAACATTAACTGCTTTCATCAAGGACAAAAATAATCTTTAATTCAAGGAAGTGAAGGCATGATCCATTTCTTCTAAAATTTGAAAGGATCACAGACATTAAAAATAAGGAAATTTGTTTTACTATTCTTGTTTAATTGGCTGATGAAATCAAAAAGCTCTGAAATAAAATATTTCTGTTTTTTTTTTGCCCCTCTTCCCTTTGTGCATTGTAACACAATCAATGAGCAAATGTGAATCAACTTTCTGCTTCAGGTTCTAGTCAAATATAATATCAATGATTATTTAGGGCTTTGTTCTTGCAGAGTGCTCAGTTTCCTCCTAAATCCCAGCAGTCACTGATAACATTTATGTACTGTATGTAACGTATACAAACACTAAATCTATAGCTCAGTTGGAATGAGGGTGAGGAACATGAAAGTTCTTTTCTGGCTATAAGAATGATTCATGGAATGGGATAGATATGCTCATTTTGACTTCTGGTTTTAGGACCTAGACTGAGAGACACCCCTAATTTTACCAAGTGCTCAGCTATTGTACGTAGAATCAATAATTCCCCTAGTCCTCAGTGAGCATTTTTTGTTTCCCAAACCACTTTTTGTCAAAATACATAATTTATAATATCAGTAAAGTGTTTCTTCTTATTTCTTGATGTTATTTGTTGAGACAGTGGCCTCTTGCTTTTGTCTCAGTGTCTCCCTTTATTGTTAGGTGTTATGACTAATAGCAGTGTACCTTAGTACATCACAGTATTTTGACATGAGCTGCATAGCTGCTGCTAGAATACAGACAAATTATTTTTTGATCTTTTGATTTGTTTTGATTTTTTAAAATTATGATGTACTACTTTTTTCTTCAGTGGTTTCCAGTGTCATTACTGCAACTGAAGAGCTGACTTATATTGTCAGTGAGCAATTAACTCCATGATTGCCTAATATAGATAGAGAACAAGAATATTCTAATACTCTACACCACAAGCTGCTTTCTAATGAGGTACTAATCTTTTCCTAAAAATGGCTTGCTCTACAGGCTAAGTGGTCTTTATTTCTTGTTTGCAAAAGTTATAAATAGCAGGTGAATTAGCTTCATTGGATCCATAATTGCTTAAAAGCAATTCACACTGTAGTGTTACTGTGAATGCAAGAGGAGAGTAATGAAAAATTTATAAACATGGCATGAATTTGGCCTTAAACCATGGAGGCCACATGCTTCTTTGTAGTCTTCTAATTAAACCTAAATAACCCTTCCAAAAATCGCAAGTGAACAGAAGAAAATGAGCTGGCAAAATCTGGAAAAACAGGCTTCTGAACTCCAGGGACCTGGCCATCCTTGATCATGGCATCGCACTAATCATACCGTAAAACTGTCTCACTAAAGAAACTAGTAAAAAACAGGGTTTAAGGTTTTAAAAGCAAGCATCCTTTATTGGCCCGTGCTGCCAGCCCCTTGGCAATTGTTCCGCCTGGTGGAGGGGGCATGAAGAAGCTATGGACAAAGGCTATATCCACACAGATCATACATATTCATTACATTTCTTGGAAATCTTTTGCATATGCATTACTATTCTTCGAACCACTTAGCATATGTAAATGTCCCTTGTGCATGCACAGTTCAATAAGTTGGTGGTCTTTTGATGGTCCTGGGATGAAATAAAAAGTCTTTCTCAGGCTGTCTGCAGCTTGACCCCAAGTACTGGGCAGACACAGTTGGTTTGTTATTTGGCTCATAACCACAGAGAAGGTATTAACCGGTCTCAAGCTGATTGCTGTGCTGGTCTTGCTACCTTATCTTCTAGGAGCAAATAGATTATCTCCTAAGCTTCCCCTGCTTAAGAAATATCATTCTTGTTACTTAATGCCTAATAAGTGTCTAACACCTAACATCTGTGAACCTTATTCTTATTGATTTAGCAAGTGTCTAATGTGTACGACCCTTATTTTTATTAACTAACTTTATTATTAATTACTGATTTTAGGTATCACTAATACTGGTTCCATAGCAGCTTGACAAGTGAAGACATGAGTGAGAGAGGAGAAAACAAATGATGGTACATGGACTGAGCAGCAGTAAATGTAATGTTTCCATGCAGCACATTTTCTCTGTTCTGTTGTAGGCAGATACACTGAGTTTACAGAGATCCTGCTTTGGTCAGTCCTTTTCATTTTCTTCCTCTTAAGAACTAGGTTATAAATTATTTTAATTTGTAACCTCATTTTTGTAAGTCATCTGTAACAACAATAACATCAAATCAAATGAAATAAGGAAAACATCTGTGCCTGAATTAATGAGTCTTAAGTTCAGGAATAAGGCAGACTTTATTTGCCTTTGAGGGTCAAGTAAAGGTCATCTAGAGTTGCTCAGAATCCAACTACCATTGCAGTATTCAGCCCACCATCCAGTCAGCTTGGACCTAAATCTCCAGAACTGGGAACAAGGTTTGGAGAACACCTTCTAAGGCAAGATGAGCTTCCTGCTCAGCCTCACCAAGACAGAGCCAAACCGAATGCAGGAGAGACTAATACAAGTGATATCTTTGGGCAGAAGGATTATTAATTAAAGTTGGCATGAAGTTAGACAGTATAGGTCCAGGAGGCAACAGGTGGACAGCTGAGAGTGCTGGTAAGGTGAAGGAAAACTGGAGTAATTAGGTAAAGACAAGAGGTGCATCCTTGAATGGTTATAGGATTTGTTGTAGTGAGGAAGAAGGGAAAGACAGCAATGAAGGAAGTGAGGGAGAGGGGAAGGACAGGAGAGAAGGGGGGAATAAATTTGTTGGAGAAAAATTCACCCAAAGTGTACAGCTTTGAAGTATCTGTGGGTATAACCTAGCAGTAGATGGAAACACGGTCTTGCTAGAGAAACCCAGAGGTGAGAAAAGGTTAGAGCTGGTCTCAACCTCCCCACCATGGAGGAGGCCACTGCAGCTCAAAAATAGCAGGTAATAACAGATAAAGAGCTTGAGTAGACCACATAGGCAGTCCTTAGCAACCACGCTGTTAGTAAGTCTGCTTTGTGAAGAGGTCTTAAAATATCAGCCAGGTGAGAATAAGCACAACATCATGTCATAAAAGGGTCACAAAAGAAAAAAAATGGTACTTTTGTTCACTTGAACGTTGTCTGTTGTCTTCTGGGCAGTAGAAGGTTTGAACAAGATTGATACTATGTGTGCGTGTGTGTGCACACACACATGATAAATATGTTGACAGAATAAAAAAATAGATCTATGTCACAAGATATGAAAGTTAATATTTTTTTGTATATGCTCATCCACTGATATTAATCTTTCATAGGCCAAATTTCATAGTGAAAAAAGTGTGTAGGCAGTGACGGTGGAAAGCATCAAAAGAATATCATGCCTGGTCTTCAGAATGTTTTGCCACAGACATGGCTAAGCCGCAAAAAAGAAGGGATCATAGAGGTAAATGGTATACACTAGCAAATTAAGGACTGACACATTTGCTATTGATGTGATTTGTAGTCTTCAGTGAAAAAAATATACTATTTTGCCTAATTGTTTCAAATGAAAAATTTAACATTTACATACATTCATTACTGATCAGTTTAAAAGTATAATTAATTTCTGTGTGACAATTTGAATGTAATGCATTTATTATTTTAAGAATGACATTTTATGTTAAATGTTTCTCTAAGTCAGTCTCTTTTCCTCTTTTTTTCAGATGTAATTGTGGAAAGTTTGAAGCATCTCAGTAACTGTGCAGAAGAAATTCAGTATTTGGACTCATTAGTTAAGTTGAAATAACATGTAGTTCTCTATCCAGAATCCTGGGGCATAGTCAGATAGACTCAGCAAGATGACATAAACTCCAGTCTTTTTTTCCTGATGCATGAGTATTCTGTTTGATGCTGCCAAATAAACAGAATGAGCAAAGTGGCTCATTAGAAGTTTCATCACTACTTAGAACTGAAATAGAATGAATTTCATTCAGCGCAAATGCAATTGGTTTTACTGCACTTTGCAGCATCAAAGAAGTGGAGAGAGGAATAAAAGATTCCTATTAAGACCAAACAGACAACCTGAAGCTCTGTTAAGAGATTAATCTCCTTGAAACTCAGAAAAATTGCTTCTGTAACTCTGCAACATGGTGCTTTACATATACTGCTGTATGGCTCAGTACTGTAAGCACAGGAAACACTGAAGTAATGTGTTGCTTTACGGTGGAAAGGATTTGTGCTTCTTCATGTAACATTTGTTTTCTGTCTTTGAGTTAGTGGATCAATAGAAGAAATTCAGTTTTAAAATGTGGAAGCTTTAATGGTTTATCGAAATCCCACACTTAGGACCTGATTCAAAGACTGTTGAAATCAATTCAAAGGTTGACTGTCATCGACATTGGTAGGCTTCACATCATGCCTCCCAGCTCATCTTTGCACTTTTAGTCAGCTCCAAAAGGTTCCTCAGGGAAGAGTATATCTCCTCATATTTGCAGACACCTAATGAAACTGACGTTATATATTTTTTCCAGAAGCTTCTTTGCAAATAAACTTTTAGGTATTAAATCCTATAGATGTACACTCTTTCGTGGTAGTATTACATTCACAAATTATAACATTTTGCAGTTCACACAGGTAAATGGATCCTCTTTAGAGGCTGAGATAAATTTGAATATGTCTTTGGTACCACTTACTGGTAAAAAATATTTAAATAGTGTTCTATCACTATTGTACATTGTTGGACAATCTTCTGTTAATATGACTACTATTATAAATATGGTGGTATTTTGTATGTATTCCCATTACCAGCACAAGAACTCTATAAACAATCAGTCATTTTCATAAGCAGAGGATAGGCAGTCCAAGAGTGGAGTGATGAATTTACTACAAAGTTCAACGACAAAGTTCGACCTTGACCGTCTGAGAATTTTATGGAAGAACTGGTGGCTTACAGCTCCATGCTATTTCAGGCTTTAACTATTCCTCTTAGCCCAGAAAAAGGTAGTTTTATGGTGGTGTTTTTTAGAGTTAACCCACATTATCTTTGTGAGAAACTATAGCATGAAAAGCTTTTGACAGTGTATGATTAATGTAATGGGCTGGAGAAACAAATCAAAATGTGATTTTGCCACTGGTTGTTGTGCCACATTTTAAACGAACAATGCCAAGATTAATACACTATTATTTACTTGCTGGATGAAGGTTGTGGAAGGCCACTGTGTCATCACTATTAAATTTATCAACCAGAATTCTGTAGGTAGACATTAAGTCTGTTTTAAAATCAGCATGAAAAATCCATGATCTAATTGGTTTAACTGCAGACACTCCATGTAGCCTCAACTTGGAAAGAGAGGTCAAAATTCAAAGAACAGATGGCAACTGGCTAAAGTAATTAAGTGTTGAAAAATCAATCCTTCTTTGCACACGTTGCACAGAATGTTTAATCGGAAGTTTGATCAGCGATAGCAGGAACTCAGCATTTTTCCCCTTTTCTGACACTAGGAATTTATTTTCTGCTAGCAATAAGATATTTATAGCATTAAATAAAGCATTGAAGATTTTTTTTTAAATAATCCAAATAGGATGAGAACCTTGATATGAGAAAAGGAACAATTTTAATTTAGAACGTTGTTTTCATTATGTAAAACATCCCTGTAGGGAATAGCAGAGATGGAAAGCAAATTATTTTTGTATCATTTGTCCTCAACACATTGCTGTTTAGTTCAAATACAATAGATTATGGTTCTAGTTATAACCATATGGTCTGCAAAATAAACTGTCAAATTATTGAGAGACAAGCAAAGTCAGGGTAATTTAAATCAAAACATCTGTCACCACAATATATCTTAGAATACTGGGAAAAAGAATAATTTTAACCTATTTCTGTGGGCAAAATAGTCTCAACCTGGATAAAATTACTTAATTTACTGACAATTAAAACAATCCTTTTATTAATGATTCAGATAGTGAGAAAAACATAGTAATTTAAACAAATACTTAGAAAGCCACCTTCATTCCCATTTCCTCAGGTTCATCTCCCATTGTTTTTCCTGCATGTTATACCTGATGCTTGCAGGACCTTCAGTGAGGTCCTCAGACCCTTGGGGGTGTTTCTGCCCCAGTTTGGGTTGTCCACAGCCACGGTCCCTCAGTAATCTCTGCTCTGGCAGGGAGAAAGTCCTTCACAGAGGTCATTTCCAGACATCTCCCCAGAAGTGGCCCCTTCTTGTCCCCTCCATCTCTCCTCACCTGTCTCTCCACATGTCCCTTCCCCATGATGGCTGTGGCGCTTCATTAAATACATCAGGACTGGTGCACCAGGGATCCCTGACAGATTGCAGCGCTGTTCCCACTGGTGTCAGAGCTGTCCGTGACCAACACAGGTCAGCTCACACCCTCACCCTGCACAGAGCATCCTGTAGCCAGGTGTGCCACGTGCACCTGGTGCACCCATGCAGCTCTTCTATTATTCTTACTAGCTTTTAGGGAAAAAGAACAGACAACAAAGCCAAGTTGCAAATATGTCATGTTGGAAAGGTATCTTACTACACAATTTTGAGCAGAAGCAGAAAATTTGCTCCTTATAGTTTAGGTGCCCCCATTGCACACTCTTCTGGTCTATCACTATCCTGTGATTAATGCAGCTTAACAGTGCAAGACAAAAATTAATGGCTACTGAAAATGCAGACATGCAACTTTGACTCCATAGAATCAAATGAACAAATCAGTTCAGACTGCACAAACTTGCATTAAGAGTTTGGAGATATATTTTGACCAGAGGTACATGTATGGCTTTTCTACTGGGACAAATGTGTATTTGCCATATACATTTCAGGACAATGTATAGTCACAATGAAACAATCTGACTGACTCATGGACAATCCAGCAACAGGAATACTTCAAAGTTAGATTGGCTTTGGAAAGATGTTACAAAGAATATCAGACACTCTGTTGACTAAACACTGTAAACCTGTTTTTAGAATTGAAGAAATACAGTAGACATATTTTTCATGCTTGATGTTTAGTTCTCAGAGAGATATAAACTTGTGCTCAGTAATTATTTCTATATTTGATACATTTGTTTCAGATTTGATACTGACTTGCAAAACTAATTTAATTTTTTTTTTTAACTCTGAACTTCAACATAAAATTTGATTAAATAATTACAAATTAAAAAAAAACTCTGTGGATTTCCTTTAGAGCTGTTGCTCCCTACTGAGGAGACATGCATGAAGCAAGTTCTCCCCCCTTTACTTTCTTCTACTCCTGAAAAGAAAGAACTTTAGAAGAGGACAGGGGAGGAAAGGGTGTGCATGCAGGTATCCATACATGGATTCATTGTTGTTCACATTTAATTGAGAGTGATTCTTGATTACCTTATGTCTAATGGGTGCATACCTTGCCTTCTATACACTAGTAAATATAAATATTTGATCCCATGAATTACTATGCATCAAATACAGGTTTGTTATAGTTCTCTCTATAGATTACTTTCTGTTTGTAGGAAGCTCAAGGACATCTGAGCTGATACTTTGAGTTTACTGTGGTTGTGCATATTAATACTTTAGACTTAGTTAAAAAGACATAAACCACCACAGTCTTGTGAAAACTTTACTGAAACCTTGGAGAACTCTACAAAACTGACATCTCAAAGTACAGGGAGAAAATATGTCAGCTCATTTCATATTAAGAAACTTACCAATGACCTCTGATAATGCCTAAACTGTAAACTGCAGTCTTTGACAGACAATTCTTATGGTTCATTCACAGTTTTTGCTCTTCTTGACATAATCTTACTCACCTCTTTTGGATGAGAAATAAGAAGTGTTTACTCTTAGAATCTGACTGAAGCTTAGTAATTTAAAAATAACAAAATATTCCTTAGTTTTTATTAAATTAGGAAAAAACCCCACAACCTTAACAGTAGCATTTTGTCTTTTCAGTCCATCAGTCATTCTCTGGCACACTCTACATGAACATACTTTACACATTTTTGTTATTTGGTTGTTTCTGTCCCTTCCAAAGCCATGTTTTTTCTTGACAGTAAAAGTATTCCATTAGAATCATAAAAATCTGTCTTGGCAGCCAGAATATGAGAATCATTCTTTGAATAAAGTAAACATGAAAATCAGTCCTCAAATAAGGTTCACTCCTCAGGTACTTAAAAGATTATGTTACTAGGTAAAACCAGAGTGCAATTAAAAATAAGAAACTTTAATATTTTCTTCAGTTCATCACATCGGTTTAATCATTTTTTGGTTATATTTAGTATTATCTTAGTCCTTTTAAGAGAATCTTGTCATGGAACACTTGCAGGACCCACCCACAGCTCTGCAAAACGAAATTAACCAGGAGAGAAAATGTAAAAATATGTGAATATGGAACTGAGGAAAAACTTAGCAGCTGCTGTCATCTAATTCATGTGTTCCAGAATCTGCTGTCAACTATCCAAGTGGCATGGTAAATACAAAATCATAAAATGGGTTGGAAAGATTGAATTATTTAGTTCATCAGTAAAATTCTGAATATTGGCTCTTATCTTCAGTTGTTTCACTGATTACCAACCCTTCCTCAAAGCCATCTGTCCCATAAGGTTGGAGCAACAGGTGGCAAATTTCTTCTGTGGGATACTGATTTTTGATGTAAGTAAATTTCATTTGTTTCTGAGACAGGTGACTTTTCAAATTGTATAAATCAGCATAGTTTCACTAAAACTAATGAAATAATGTTAATTTGAACCATTTGCCTCTCCTCAACCTTTCTTATTATTTGTTGCATGTGTAAGATATAAATTTTATTCACCAGAGTCATGTATGTTGGAATCAAAACATATGGAAGTAAACAGAAAGACTGTCAATGACATCCACAGGCTTTGAAATAAATCCAAGGTTAATGAGTCAAAAATTTCATAAATACACTATTCCATAGGAACACATGTACTGGTGTTTTGGTTTTGCTTGGTCCTATATTAATAAAATACTTCTGAAGAAGCATTCTAGATGAAATTTTTGAAATCCTGAAAAAAAGTGGTTACCAAATTGTCCTGCACTGTCTAGGCAGACAAAAAGCATGGAGAAAAGGCGTGATTAAAACGACATTAGGAAGCAGAGGAAGAAATGAAAGAATGAAGAAAAATACCTATAATGAATAACAGAAGTACAATGTGACAAAATAGGAAAAGAGGAAAAAGTGGCAGGAAAAGTCATTACCTATATGAAAATTGTAATTTTAGACTACAGGATGGGAATACTTCTTTAGTAGATGAGACCACTACTGAAGGAATGACTCAGAATTATGATGCAGTGTTCAGACTACAAAAGGAGTTTGCAGAGAACAGTTCCTTCACACAAAGCAGAAGTTTTCTAATATCTACTTTTATCCTGAAATATCTGGGGATGATGTTGAAGCATGGGAGATACTGATCTGGGATCCTGATGACAATAGCAGAATGGAGCATCAGACAAAGCAGACATTAGTTTTGGTACAACCTTAGGCAGTATATTTTACTTAGATTTCTATGCTTCTATGCAATTCTTTGAGCTTTTTGTCCCCTTGATGGCTATTAACATTTCCATAAAACACCCATTTTATGTATCGAAAATGTTCAATCTGAATTTTGATCAGCCTTGTATATGAATGGATTTCTGTTTACTGTTCATACTGTGTGATACAGGATTAGACCTAACAGGAGAATGCAATGCCGTATTTTCTAGGGGGTTTATGACAGATCTTTTGAAGAAAGGTACTTATTTTTTCCACAATGTATAAACACTTCAGATTTCTGTATAGATATCACATACTATTTCTACAAGATTATACTCTTCTTGAACTTTTTAGTGAACTGGAGACAGTCTAACCTTCAATGATTTATGAACTGATGGGACTGTTGCCTTAAATATTCTGTTGTTTGTACCTATAAACACATAAAATACTGCTTTGTCTTGGACCTTTTAGTTACTTGTGAATGCTGCTCTGAAATGGCCCTTATAGCACATTATATCATGAGAAGGTCACACTGTAACTCAGCTCCTGTGATTTGCTCTCTACTTCTCAAGAGCTCTAAATTGTCTCCAGATCACAGGAAAGGAAATCCTGCAACAGAAAATCATTTTGGGCTCAGATGCATTGCAACCAGATCCCGAGCAGGAGCTTCCTGCACACTGTTCCCATTACTCTTCCTTCAAAGCATCGGGACTGATTTTTCAAACTGATGACTGCGTGATACCTCTTACATAAGCCATAGTTTGAGTCAGGAAAGTTTAAGGACAAAACTCTGTATTCAAGGTTGTCTAGGAAAGGAAATTCAGCACACAGTAGCCAACCCTGGACCTGTACCACTGCAGGTAGACTGATCAGCATGTGGTCTGGGAGCAAAGTAAGAGCAGATGCAATTCATGGCGCATTTATGGGCTATGAAGAAGTCCAGATATTTAATAATAGAAAGTGTATTAAATACTTTTCAAAAGTTATTTTGCAAGAGGAAGACTTGCTTAAGATGCTTATGAAAGAGTATTTTTTTTTTCTTTTTACCTTGTGTGAGTTTCTTTTTGTACACAAATGCTACGTTACATAAATGTTAAGAAGACAAATGGCAGAGATCCAGAGAAACAGATCTTTGCATAGTGCAATTGTTTTCCTACTGCTAAGGTAGAAAATCAATAGTGCACCAAATTTGCTTTGTTCTTGAATCACTAAGGGCTTTGGTTCCAGATGGGTACATAAAAGAATTAGTTACCCCACTTGCATGTATATATTAGAAAGAAAAAAACAAAAAAACAGATAAACAAGTCAGTGCTTTAAAGTATGTTTATTTTAAAATATTTTATTTATTTTATACATAACACAGATCAAAGCTAATCTAACCCAGGAAACTTTAATTTTCTATCAGGAATCTCTGTCTATTCAGTAGTGGCATATAATTTGGTATATTTGTTTTGAAGCACGATTTTTTCTGTTACTGTTATACAGCCTAAAATTTAATGTATTTATAGTAGGGACATAGAGAAAGCTATCCTTAACTTTTGCCAGTGTTTCTATAAATATTGTCTCCAATAAATATGCCAGTAGACAGACAGACAGAGAATGTATTAAAAAGGCTAGACTGCTGGAAAGCTGAAACCTGATTTCAAATTCATTAGTCTGTATCAAAATTGTTAAAAATGTCTAAAAATTTTTATTACTTAAGTCACTTCATCACCGATCTGAAACACCTTACTGCATTTGGATCATCAGAATTCATACAGCTGATCTTTAATGAACAAGCTGGTATACTGTCTTAAACTGGCAACTCTACTGAGGTGACCAACATTTCCAATCACTGTCAGAAGCTTTGACTCTGATACAAATGTTTCAGAATAGGAAAAATGGTCTAAATGTCTGTTTGTGAATATTTTGCACTTAAAAATGCTTTCTGGTAGAAAATAAAATTTTCTATGAAAATCAGCAATCTAATAAACAGGAGTTCAATAGTGAATAGCAAAATATGTTAGGAAGGGAAATTATAGTTATAATCTTTACAGCAAATAAAGTTTTCTGGGATTTTTATTATTAATTTTATCTGTGATCTGACCTAGTTTTCATTTATGTCAATGATAATAATTAGTCTAATTCAAAACGGGTTGTTCTTTGAGCAGGCAGTATTTGGACCTCTACCTAATCAACTGGCAAGCAGATGTTTATTTGTGGAAAAAGAATTAATCTAGATCATTTTACAAACACAGAGGCATTTCAATTAATTCTCCTAGGTGAAACCAGTGTCTTAGCAACAGTTTTGGAAAGAGAATCTGTTTTGCTATGATAACTCTTTTCTTCTAACGCAAGTGGTGAATTCACAGCACACAGAGTCCAACTATTCTATGGTGTATACATAGTATTGTAACACAGGAAGCATAATTCCCTATCTGTCTGAAGAAGGTGAATGCTATAAAATATGGTATTTCCTATTAGAGCAGCAATAAATATAGAAATGCACACCATGGCTTAGCAAATCAAACCCTCTGCACTGGCAGGTAAACCTATAGGCAAGTTCCCTTGGACCTCACAGGACCTTATTCTACATTCCTTGAGCCAAAGCCCACTCTAATATCTTCAAACATATGTAAGATTTGTAGCAAAAGACCAAAACCCACAATTATAACAGACATCAAGGGGGTACCGAAGGAATCGTCAGTGTCCTAGGTCCCTTCCCACAGGTGATGCAGTGAGCAGACCACATGTAAAAGAGAAGGAAGCATTACATGAAAGGCCTTCTTTTCTCCACTTGTATCTGAATTCTAAGACAAACAAGGCAAACCAGAATGGTAGGTGGTGTTGCCTTTACCACCAAACACAGCATTTCTTATAGCCATTTGGCAAAAAAAGCGTTCAGAAAGTATACAGAGAAATACTAGTTACTTTTGAAACAAAAGGTTTGAGTCTCTACAGTCCTCCCATTTGCAAGCCTGAGGACTGTGCCCATTCTTCTCTTGATTGTCATTGACTCATTTTGCATTCTTCATACTCTGCAATGCCTTTAGACAGACAATGAATGGCACGTAGTTGTGAATGAGTGCTACTTTGATGAAAGAGGGAGGTGGGGCATACCAGATATCTTGATGCAGAAAATTGTCCCATATGATTAAAACAATTTCAAGCTACAGTTAGAAATCAAACTTTGCAGAACATAACACAGTTTTTGGGGTGGGCAAGAAAGAGATAGAGGTCTGACTTCCCCACAGTTTCACTATTTATCTGCAGTTTGAGAGCAAGGCTATCTGCCTCTGACCTGGAGCAGGTGGATTTCCATGTCAAGACTTAAAAAGGATGTTATCTGTGTCAGTGTCTTTGCATTTCTCCACTTTTTTTTTCTTTTTTTTTTTTTTTTTCTGTTTTGGTTTCAGTTTTTGGAAGCATTTTTCCAATTAAAAATTATTGCTATTGTAACATAGCTGCCATTCTTGCCAGTGCTTCTGGTAGTGCTTCTCAGCACTCTTACATGCGGGCTCTAGGAATATTTCTTGAAGCAAATTTGGTGGAGGAATGTGGCTCCTATCTAAGGAGAGTGCAGACCTTTTTGCATCACAGCAGTAGCAAGGACAACAACCTGGGAACTACTTCTGCATCTTTTCCCACTGAAATATAAATGTCATTCTCTTACAGAGATTTGGTCTGTACTGTTGTTCTGAGCTAATGAAATCAGATGCACACCCTGAGATCATACGTCTTTATTCATACACTAGTGGCAAAAATAGAAATACAGTTACAATTGAACTACCACTAACATAATCTGCCCAACAAATGATCTTCCTACTTGCACTCTCTATTGCATGTTTCTCATTACATGTGATTTGTTATACAGCAAAGATGAGTACAGTTTAGGTTTCCATTCAGGCTCCACACTACTACTTCCAAGGAGAGAAAAGGTTATTGTCCAATTGGTAATGAGGAGAGACCTCACATTTTATTGTGTGTGTTTTGGTCATCATTTGCTTCTCTCAAAGCTCTGGTACAACATCCTCAAAATATATTTACACAGAAATCCCTATTATTACACATAATACTTTAGCATGTCTTAAAGTCTAGCATTTGCAAAAGAATAATTGGAAAAAACAGCCTTAGTTAGAAAAAATGATGACACATGCAGAAAGGCAGACAAATGCCATGGGAAGGTGAGGATCAGGGAACACTGAAGTTTAGGTGAAGGAAGAAAAGGACCTAGGAAGAGGACAGTAAGAGTCTTCCTTAGAGATCAGAGCAGTAGGAGGGAGGAATGTTTAGGGGAGGGAAATGCCCCTGATTCCAACATACATATCTTCCCACAGATTTTGAATCCCACTTCTTCCTGAAACTCTAAATGCTCATTGAGGTACCCCAGATTCCTCAGACACACCTCAGACAGTTCTTTTCTCTTACACCTCATCCTTCTGCTTTGCCATTGCTGACAAATCCATCCTACTTTAATATTAATTTTAATAACATGGAAAGAATTGGATGAAGGAACATAAATTACAGACAGAATTATCTAATAATGATCCAGAGAATAAAGCTATGGGGAATGCCATGTTAAATCTGATTTTAACATTTGGCTAAATGGCTTTCTTAATAAAGATTGCAGGTTTTCATGAACACCTCACCTTTTCTCATTTTCCAGAAAGAAATGCATGAAATACCGTGGAAGTGACCAGTCTAGGGAGCAAGAGAACTTGATTAATAAGCAAGCAATGCAGTGATTAAAAGTATTGGGAAAAGGGAATTGGAGACGTTTAGAGACAAATCAGGATGCTGGACCTGGACTTACAGACAAAAAAGTGAAAAATAGGTATGTATTAGTGCTTATTGAGCTCACATGTCATTAAAGATAAGAAAAGGAATGTATTTATTTTTTTTAACTGATAAAAGCTGAGAATTGGCTGAAGATCACCTGGTACATGTATGTAGAACAGTGTTGGGCATGTGCATGTTACGAAATCATAAGATGGGGACTGGGCAACTCAAAACGCACACATAAGAATCGACATGTGTATGAGTACACCTTCAGCGATTGTGGCTGAAACATGGGCACAGCTAATAAAATTGTAAGACAAATACTTTACCCTTATAAAAATGAAATGATAGGAAAATATTTTTGTCTGATACTGAGAAATAGAAAAATGTTTTTACTATAGATATGGGAACTCCATTACTTTGTGGATAGTGAAAAAAATATCCTGTAATTAAAAATACATTTTAAATTAAATTTTTAATTGAACAACAGAGACTTCATGCATATATCATGTATCCAACTTAAAGAAGGCAGCTGATTTAGCCATCAATTATTCAGCACAAATAGCAAAATTATTTGTGAAATGGAAATTATATAATGTTATGAAATATCATAAAATTGAAGGAATTCAAACCACAGGACAACGACAGACCAAATTATAATGCAGAGGGAAAAGTCTAAGAAGCTGGAGTACTTATTTCCCTATGTTGAAAATATGTCAGGAAGATCTACTAAAAGACTCAGTACATACAGTGATGGAGGATGCAGAAATTTCCAGTGAAAAGGAAGATATTTGTAGTATGTTTGTGATGACTCTCAAGGTATATGTCCTAGGAAAGTAAGCTGGCATTCATTCAATTGTCATAATTGTAACTGGATGTGTTCAGGCTGTCAGTAAGAAAGATGTGAACAAGAGAAGTGATCACTTATTTTGTATAGCAATTCAAACACAGCAGTACCACTCACTGCTAAGTAATAAGACAATATTTAATTGCCATACAAAACCACAATATTCTCAGTGCGAGGGAAAAAGAAAAACAATAGTAATTAAAGTTTGCAATGTGGTGCCTCAGAAGACAATTCAGGTGTGAATAATAAAATGCCAGCAACTTTTAATAGGGACAAATCTTATAGTGAAGAAGGAATTAATTTCTGCACTCTCTAGGATGCCTAATCACCTAATCTCCATTAGGATCACAAGGGACATCTACTCAGACATGCAGATATAAGCCATTGGAAGGAAGAGGGAGCTGCTGTGTGCACCCAAGTGACTGCAATACTTTTCCAAGAGTCCAACAGAACTGTGACGTTAGATACAGATGAGGAAAGCCATGATTTCTTGCAGGCCCATCAGGTAGGTAGCTGTCAGTCAAACAACTCTATATAGAAGAAAGTCAAATTTATGGAAAAGAAGCTACAGTATAGTTACAAGCAAAGAACCAAAAAGAATAAGCTTCAGTTGTCATATTTTGAATATTTTTTCCTTGAAATATCAAAAATAAATTACATTGGAGGTTACATTCTTTTACAAGAAATTACATGATCTGCAAGTAAAAGTCAAGATTCTATTTAATGATTTTTCAGACAGAATGTGATGAATGTGTTCACCATATCTGAAGAAGCATGCTGGACAATCAGATGTGCAGGGACTGTTCAGAAATTTTTGTCTTCAATGAAAAGTCTTCAATGACAGGAGACTGTAATATCACAAGATTTTAGCTGATCTTGGAAAAAAACTTTTCCCTTCAGCTTTAAGAACTACCAGAGCTGTGGCAGTGGTTCAAGACCAGTGTATTGAAGATTAATTAGGAAGTAGATAACACACAGACTTAAACTTTGGCTCCTGGATATTGGGACATATTTGTACAAAACAAACAAACAAACAAAAAAAAACCAAAAAAACAAGCAACCAACCAACCAAAAAAACAAAAAAACAAAAGAACAAGTTTTTTGTAACAAAGCAGGTAGCAACCAGTCAGAAACATGGAAGCTGGCATATATGTTGCAGTAGTGAATATTTTGCAGAAAAACATAAAATAGGCTACTGTCCACACAGACAGAAAAATATTTGAAATTTTAAAATTTCATAACATCTAATAATACAGGTTCAGTTTCCCTAGTGTGAAATTCTGTCTTACTAACAACTAGTAGATTAAGAATAAAACACTAACAACTAATTCAAGCTATTTGTATATTGACTGTAAATTGATAGGAGAAAGGACAGATCTTCTTGAAATGCATGATTCTTGTAATTTTTGAACATCTAATGCTGCTCTGAGACCAAGATAAGAAAACAGAAGTTGCTTTTGAAGAGCTTCATGTCCACTTTATACTGGTGTTGAAAGGAGAGCAATCAGATCAGCCCTGAAATCCACAAAAAGGGCTGGTGTGAATAACACCAGCTATGTTTTTTCCAGGAAAAGGAACAACTATGAGAGAAACACTACAAACTTTTCCATCTCTGCCATTCTAGGGGAACATGACCCAAGGAACCTGCAAGGCTTTGTTACTTACCTAAGATAAGCACAGAGTGAAAATTTGTGCTTTACAAGTATCCAGGTATCTTTCTACAAGTAATTACCTTAGAAAAGGAGTATGTGGTTCATATTTTAAGCATTTTTCCATCATCTTTCTTCATTCTTTACAAAGAATCAGTTGAAAGGCATGCATGACTTAGAATTTCATTGCAAATATTTAATGTTGGTATCTTTTGCAGATACAGATTTTCTATAGAAACACCTCAATATTTTTTTAGTATACATACGTGTGTGTTTCTATAACTGGAGTGATGATACAAACTGTTAGAGAAATACAGGCTCAGAAATCATGCTTGAGGAATGGGTAGTTTCAGAGCAATAGATAACACTACATGAGACCTCAGAAATCATTGTTCAGTGAGCCAGGATAAATGTATAATTTGCTGTGGGTTCTAACTGCTGTTTTAACTATGAAAAGGTCTCATTTCTGTTAGTGAAGGAGAAAGTGCAGGCAAGGTACAGGTATTTCTGGACTAGACTCTCTTTCTAATGAGAAACTAAAACTTTCATGACTCCTTGACTAATAAGCAGCCCTGGCTGTATATTAATAACCTTTATTTCTCAGAAGAAAATCTAATTCTTCATGGAAGACTGGCCATTTTGAAAATGCACATGACAGATTTTCTATCTATACTCCAGCTGACTTTCATTGTAATGGGTAAAATAAATGACATTGAAATTTATAACTTGCTGCTTAGCAAGGAAAACAACCAGATCACATCTTCACATTGCACATGGAACAGCCTAATTTCAAATTCATTAAGTTAATTTGCAAAAATTACAAATTTGAATGTTTGTAAAAATGGTGGCAAGATTTCCACAAAAAGTGTTCATTGTTATTCAAAATAATTGAACAGTTTACTATTTCACTTACTTTGCAGCACAGAAACCAATTTCAGAAGAATGTTTTCACAGTAATTGTGAGTTGTGATAGGGAAAATAATTGCCATAGAAAGGAGTTACTTTAGAATTAAACCCTGAAAATAAGCAATTTGATCTGCTGAGTAACTTCATGTGGTCAGAGAATTGACTGCAATATTTTCAGTGAAGAAAATGCTCCAATCTTGCTGATACTATTATTGTACATTGGGTTTTCTGAATCGTAACCTCAGACTCCAAAGTGATGGATGCCACCTCCATTGTTCTATAATGCCCCATGTCATGCTGCTTATACACCCATAACAGGGTTCTGTTAGTACAGACTTCAAAAGTACTTCTTTTTTTCAGAGCTGGAATTAAAGTGATAAAGTAACTTTTTGGGAGCAAGAACTAATTTGAGATATACAGATATACTGAGTACTTTTAGGACTAAAATCTCATGAGCCACCAAAAAGGAACAGAATTACATGGATAATATCTGTGCAGAAAGAGTTTCCAAAACCATTATACTTATTAATTGCTGTGAATTCCAAGGACTTCTCTTTTTTCGTATGCATAAATCGTCAATTTACTTGCAATGATGGTATGTTTTATGTTTGGTGTTTTCCCAACCTCATTCATTATGTCATTTACTTAAAGGTGTCTTAGATGTGACAGCAACTGAATGTGAATGTAACCTGTTAACAACATTCATTCATGTCCCTTCCTTTCAAGAAGACTGAGCCATAATTTGACATCATGAGCAAGGTATTCTCACAGCCTGTATAAATGCTGTTTTTTAAAACATGTGCTTTTAAACTGGATCTGCTTATCTTCTTGTAGTCTGGTGGAGTTACTAGTTTTAGATTCTTTCCTAAAGATAACACTCTCACTTTGGTAATATAGGTTTGAAAAGGAGGACCTTTTAATTTTGAAAAGTTCTGTATCATCTTCTCTAATCTATGCAATATATCTGACCAGTGATTTTTTTCCCATTCCTATCATAACTGCCTAAACAGCTACATGTTTTTTTTCAAGTGTGTAGTGCATCTAACAGGAATAATTTTTTAGCCTTGTTTTATTTCCAACTTCATACATTTACACTTTCAGTTTCACTTCTTTGCTCTTCAGGTCAGAGTATGCTTTTGACTAAATCCTTTTTTTATGATTTCTTCTCTATATCTGAGGCTTTCTGTTGAACTGGAATAGCAGGCACAAGCTAAAGAAAATCCCAAACCAAGCATTTCTTCTATGCCTTTTTTTTTTTTTTTTAATCCTCATTTTTTTTTCTCTTTTATTAATTTCTCTTTGATTATTGGATACATACTTTATTGGCATCTTCTCTCTTTTTCTCCTCTCTCTAGCATGTTCCTCATCCCTTTTTTTTTTTTTTAACCTAATATAAAGGCTTCATTTAGGATCTTTACAGCTTGTTCATAGACTGCTTTTCTGCCATGACATCTCCAACATTCTTGCATCTCCAGTCTCTCTTAGAAGCCTCAAACCAGTCTCTAAAGCTCTTTTCTTTTTCCCGTCGATCCTTTTTAATTCTTTCCTATTAATTTACTAAATCATTTTACTTTCTATTTTAGCTTTACATTTTTAGTTTCTAATTTAATTATCTATAACCTTTGCTATTCATTGACATTCAGTTTTGTGCTGTCTCTAGAACACTTGTTTTGGTGGAGTTTTTGCTTGTTTTATTTTCAAGGCTCGCTCAAGAATTCTTAGAAAGGAAAGGGAAATTTAACGGTAAGGATGAAACAAGTTTGTGTCTAAGTAGCAAAATTAAGACTTTCATTGACACCTCCTTTAAGGAACAGAGAAAATCAAGGTTAACAAAGGTCCTCAAGGTGAGTAACAAGTGGCCCTAACACCTCTGCTCTATCTCAACACCATCACATACCCATCTGTGTCCTTTTGCCAGTCATTAGTACATACCCTGTGGGCTTGTCAAGACAACATATTTCTCTTCTCTGGGAGAATGAAGGGAGAGTATAGCTGACTTGCATCACCCGCTTCATTGCTGGAATGGTATATCACCTCTCTGTTTCTCAGCCTGAAGCAGGCTACTGACCTCTGCCTGAGACCTGCCCAGTCTCACCTATCTGAGCTGTCTGGGAAGGGCAGCAGCAGGAGGGTCAGTCCTACCACCAGTGCTGAGTTGGTGTAAGCTGGGTTCAGATTCACAACTTTGGTTCCTTCTTGATCTGATACCTTTGAACTTTTCAGTCATTTACTTCCTAGGTATCCAAACTATCTTTGTTAAGCTGGCTTTCTCCCACCAATTCCAGTGAAGCTGTCACTTCACATAATCCTGTCATTACTATACCAGAATTGACGTCTGCACATACAAACATCCTAAAGTTTTTCCGCAGTCTCTATTCCTATTATTCCACAATCATAAGGTTTTTATGTTGTGCTTCAATATGTTTCTCTAAGTATCCTTTGCCAACTTTTTTCTTCTGTGTGACCGTTTTTTTTTTCTCCTTGCCAAGAAACCTCTCAGCAGCATTTGTTTTTCCCAAACCTACTAAAGTAGCAGAATTTCTATAATTTTAAGGCAATATTCTTCTATGCGATAAAACTGGACAGAGGGCTTGCTCTGTATTTCTGTAGTGCAGTTTACATTTATGGCTGTTTCCCTGATTTTTAAGGAAGAACCTGGTCTTAAAATGTAACCTTCTTTTAAGAAGCCTTCCTTAATGTAGCCCTCTTATCTTATTTATGTTTTTTTACTGAGAACACTGTTAAATGAGATACCATTCACACATAAAATAATGGTAATAAAATATTATTCTAATAGAAAAGTCAATAGAACTTCAGTATTTAAAAGGGCCTTATAAGAAAGATGTGGAAAGACTTTGTAGCAGGACTCATTACAACAGGACAAGGGGTAATGGTTTTAAACTAAAAGAGAGGAGATTCAGACTAGGCATGAGGAAGAAATTTTTTCCCATGAAGGTGCTGAAACACTGGCACAGGTTGCCCAGAGAGGTGGTAGATGCCTTATTCCTGGAAACATTTGAGGCCAGGCTGGACGGGGCTCTGAGCAACTGGATCTAATTTAAGATGTCCCTGCTCATTGCATGGGTGTTGGACTACATGACATTTAAAGGTCCCTTCCAATCCAAACTATGATTCTATGATTCTATGATTCTAGTATTCAAGTTTGTACTTAAAGGTATTGGCTGTCCATAGAATAACAGTTTTCAGTGCTTCACAGACACTTTAAGAAAATTTGGTGAATTAGAGCATTTACAATAAAATCTTGTAATGGTTCCTACTTCAGTGGAGCTGCCTTGTTCCATGTAAGCACAGACCTCTGTCCGTGCAGAAGTGATTTTTAGAGAAGGACCTGAATATCCAAAACAGAAATGAAGAAACAGAGTTGAGAAAGACCTTAAAGAATATAACAAAATAATGAAAGAGCAATATTAGAAAGGACTGAATTCCATATACAGCTCATATCCCCTCTTCTTAATTTTATTTTTATGTTTTTCCCCACCCAGACTTCTCTAAAGTCCCATAAGCCCTGGAGTGCCATCTTCCACTCCCAGAAAATGACACCATCTTCTGATTCCAGCATTGCTTTTTGCCCTACTCTTACTTTGTTCATTCATTCTGTGTCGTTCTGAAAGTTAGTTCCAGCAAAGCTAAGGGATGCAGTTCTTTCTTTCTTTCAGCTAATCAATTGCAGGAAACACTTACAGAGCTGAGTTAACTCCAATCCAGAAAGAAATGGAGAAAGGAGTATTCCGGAAGGATTATCTGATTTTTTATATTTTTATATATATATATATATATATATATATATATGTATCTGGAGTACTGGCAACAAATAATATTGAAAATAGTATAGCCAGGGATTTCTGTCAATACCATATTATTTTAGTAAGATCAAAACCTATGAAGTAACCAGTCAAATCTAGCCTTCCTATTTATTTTCTCCTCTCTCCACTTCATTTTTACTAAGTTCAGTCACATCTCTTTTGTATTTGGGAAAACGTTTAACCCAGAGGACTTATCTACTCTACACAAACAGCACTTTCTTTTTTTTTTTTTTTTTTTCCATGAAATTGATTTTATAATTAGGAGAATTACAATAATTGAGCATGTCTCTGTGTGCTTTCACGATAGTTCTCTGTATCAACTCTAGAACCAAAATTAAAATCTAGTTTATATACTATTAATCTTTCTAATTAGACATTCATTAATATTCCAAAGTCATTATCCAACACTTTAACCATTTTGACATCAATTAGATTTATAATCACATAAAGCCTATGGCATCCTGTACCTTTCATAGTCAATCTTCATCTCAGATTGTGTGAGCAAATGGGAAACAAGACACTATACAGTCTGTAATACCACTGATATAAGAAGGAGCATACTGCGTTCTAAAGCACGGAAATTATGTTTTAATTAAGATAAAACATTAATAGCTTCCTCTTTTTGGATTTGATAGTGTTAATACATAAATTTCATTGCTGTCCTTGACAAATGAAATATGATAATAGATTTTCTTGTAGACCAATTAGCATTTAACAACAATTAAATGAAAAAGATATGTAATGATCCTGATGGAATGAAAATCATTGTCACAGGCAATTCATGGGAGGAAATTATATATGCCAGTCTGAACATGTTGAGGAGAATTCTCATCTCCCCTCCCACTTGCCCAAACTTATTTTAATGTCAGTCAAATGCTTATTTTGTTAGTGATTGGCATAATTTCACAAATTCCATATCATTCAAAAAGATTTCAGGCACAGCGGAGAGGCAATCATTTTTTGCCAAAGTGCAGTTGTTTTCCATAGAATAGGCAGATAATTAGGCAGGGTAAGAAATTCCTTTTTTTTTTTTTTTTCTTTCTTTCTTTGTTTTTGATTTTTTTTTTCTCCTGAGATAATGAATCATGTAATATTTTTATTTATCACCTGTCCCCTACTTAGTGATGACAAAACACAAAGCACCCACCTAAAACTGGAATAGTTCTACTGTAGTGTTATTGTGCTCATTATGTATAGAAACATTTTTCTTGTTAATATACATGTAATAAAAATGTTTCATAGAAATGGAGGTCATTTGTAAGACAAGAGATTTGCTGTGTCTGCTAATTACTCTAGGCAGGTCATGTATGTGTCTATTTGGCAGGAGTAAAAGTTAGGTCATTGTGAAGAGCTCAGGAAGTTCAAGCCCTGTTTTATTTGCATTTAATGTCTGCTAAACATTTATAGGATTGAATTGATAAACATTCACTTCCTTCTTGTTCACACCACAGCTCATAATGACATTTACAGTAGCTAAAAGGTCACTTGATTTCTCTTCATGTTTTGGAGAGAAAAAGGTAGAATTATTAGGTAAAGTACTTCCAGAGATGAGAAAGTAAGAACTGTCTAGAGCATAAATAACAAATAAACTCTGCCAGTGACCTTTTGGGGATATCCTCCATGAATCATTCTAAAAATATTTTAATTATATTTTTAACAATCCTGTGGTCTTGGATCCTGGATGAAATGCTGATGAAAATGATGAGTATTTTATGTGTGCATAAACTGAGAGACTATTAAATTAACTAATTGGCCACTGGGTACCAAAATCCAAATTTTACTCCTTTATTCCAGAAGTTTTCATTGCCTTCAATGTTTTTTCCGTTTATGTTGCCCTTACTTTATTATTAATTCAATAAAAATTTGTAGGACTAGCTCTCAAGAATGTTATTAGGAATTGCAAGAATGATTCACATGCAACAGGATGAATTCATAACCTTGAAAGTCATTATCCCCAAAACAAACAAGCTGAAAACGTCTGTTAATAACAAATGTAATAATGACACACTGTGGCTCTGGAAGATATGACTAAAATTTTATGACTACTACGGAGCAAAGTTTAAAGTACTACTTTGTGTTGTTCATAGCCATATATTTAACTATCTTAAGCTGTATATTCAACAGAATATAGTCCTATTTCGCTAAGCTAAATGTTTAAGTCAGGCAAACATTCAAGTATAATTCAGGTCAAATTGTTACTGGCATGATGAAATTATAACACAATAAATTGCTGATAATTTTGTCTCGTTGTACCCTGTACGATCTTTCTGTAACACATGTGACACAAATGTACTGGATATAAGGCATCACTAGACTGCCAGGCCAAATGCTACATTTAGATTTTATTATTATACAAATCAAGGAAAAAGGTTCTTATAAAAAATCCAAACAACTGCATTATCTATTTTAACAACATTGTCATATTGTAAAGATTAAATTCTATTAATGTTTGGTTAGGAACTATTACGCATTTGTTGATAGAGGCATATTTCCTCAAGTACAGCAATTAAAAAATGCATTAATATGCCCAGAAATAGCCTTTATATATATATATATACATATATATATATATACATTTTTTTTTTTTTTTTTTTTAAACAGAAGTCTCAAAGTAAAGCTAAGTTCCAATATTTTCTAGTTGCTGGAGAAATTCTTGTTTTCTATTGCAGATAAGCAAAGATGACATTTGAAGGATAGAGTATGTTGAGATGGAAACAAATTAAGTGCAAGGAATGCTATTTTGCTAAAGGATACTGCTTTTAGTGAGAAAAAATGAAAGTTCAAATCTTTTATGAGCAGATAACAGCACAGTCGGAGATTCAACGATGGTAGAGATCATTCTGGTCACTGCAGTAGTATAAACTGTGGTGACATAAAAAGACTGAGGCATAAAACGTTCATCAGACTAGTAAGTCCATCAGGCTGCAGTAATTTCCGTGTTTTCTTTCTCCAGTATTTATTGCACCTTGACAATCATCTGAAATCTCCTGGGGATATAAGACACTGACCAAAACATTTATTAGATCATTTATTTTTACATATATGTATGTATGTGTGTACATATGTATATTCTTTCCACATTAAAAAAGGACATGTGAAAGCATAAAGGTCAAACTTAATTGCTCTGGTAATTAATGACTTCCTAAAAGCTGGGCTGTAAAATGGGCATTATCACAACTGTTTCATTAACTGCTGGATTTATAATATTCAAGCTGGAATGAAAAACGCAGAAACAAAGCCTGAATCTTTTGACTTAAGAAGAAAGTGCAAGTCCTTCTCAGAAGGGCTGAGTGAGATGCAGACCTATTAAAGGAAAAGTGAACTAATTATCTGTCCTGCAAAACTGGTTTCTGTACTCTGGAGAATGTTCTGTGTGAACAACTTAGCCTGCACAGAGACTGCTAGTCCACTCTCTGTGGGATCTGGTGTGAAGAGTAAATAATCTGCTGAATGAACAATTTAAACATATACTGTATTTATTTTTTTGGCTTAGTATACAGGAAGTAGCCATTTCTTAACTACTCGACTGCTTGTTCATAACAACAGCATTTGAAATACTTGCCTCTAGTTTGGTTGATTCTCAAAAAACAATTATGGTTGCATCTGTGAAGAAAGAAACGTTTATATCAGAAAATGTTCAAAGAAACATAAATGCATCCAGAATGGAAAAGGAGATGTATGAATTTTTTTACAATAGGATTATATTTATAGCAAGATGCCCTTAATTTAAAATCTGGGGCTTTATCTGTTGTACTAATTTTAATACCTATTATTCAGTCATAATTTGTCTATCCCACTGTTACCAACAGTGCAAATAGAGCTTCAGGCTTTTTAATATAATGTCACATAGATGGAGTGAGCAGCATTTATATCAGCAAGACTATTAACAATGGGACAAATATAGTGTTGAGAAAGAGTACTAATTTTCTTATCACTTTGGCAATGTCAGTGACTAATACTTTGAGACAAATTCAATTATCAGTTCTAAACTGAAATCCACTGAAAGGACATATTGAAAATTAGAGTTGAAAATCTGAAAAAAAAAAATTAAATCCTTCTTTATAACTAAACAGGAAAGTGACTACTCTTTAACAAAATTATTCATAATATTTTTCTCATAATTTATTACTCCAAGAGCAGCAGCTGAGGTTAAATACATTTATATTGTGTACTAGAAGTATAGCATTTTTCCCCCTCTTCTGAAGAAGTCAGTTAATATTTTTTAACCTTAATAGAGTTAGATTTGACATTCTTGTTGTCATTTATTGGCATTGTAGATCAAATCTAAAATGGATTTAACAGAATTTTAATTCTAGCAGGGAAAATGATCATTGCAATGTTGATCAGTCTCACTTATTTATTTGTTAATTCTTGCCTGCACAAAAACCTTTATGAGAAAATAAGGAAAGTTACATCTTTCTAACTTTTAGTGTTTAAAAACACATTAAGTTTTTTTTTTTAATTAATTTTTGAGATTTTACTGAGTTTTACAATTGATACTGTTATAGTTAAAAATGATAGTATTCGTATAACTGGACCAGCTGGTCTGACCTAGATATTTAGAATGTTTGGGAGTGCTTAGAAAATGCAGTTTTGATGGGTATTTCCTAATATGATGGTGACTTGCCAGCTTGATCCTGGAGGAATGCTTACTACCCCATGTGGTGTTTCAGGCACAGTCTTCTAGCAACAACTTGAAAAATAATAACTAGATATAGACTTCTCTTTTACTTTCAGCTCTGCAATATTTTTTATTTACTCTTATCACAGTCTGGTGCAGTGGGCAAATGTTTCTATTCTATTGACAGGAAAGCATGACATTGCTGATTTCCTGTGAGCTGGTGGCTGGAAAACAGCAATCATGTCTTATTTTCAGTGGTCCATCTTTTTGAAATTTTCACCATATCAAGAAGACCTATAAGTAACCTGCAGAAGACGTTTGTCTCTGGGACACCAATTTAAGACCTGTGCTCGTCTAATACAGAGCAAGGCTTTGAACTTTGAACCCAGATTTCAGCCAATTACTCTTAATTACAAAGGCAAAAAAAGAAGCAAGTAGAGGGGAAAGAGATGATAGATTAATTTTGTAAGTTTCTTTCATATCTGAGAAAACAATCCAAAGAAACTACTATCAAAAATAGTGTCTTTTGAAAATCTATGCTACAAAACAGAATACATCAATGGAAACTTATAGTGTTAAAAGAATTTTAACATCTCTGTTTAAATTATTTCAGTGCTTTAGCTATGTGATTTGATGTGGTATTTCATGATAAATTTTATGCAACAAAAGTACCTTTATCTTTTTCACTGCTGCCAAGGTTTAAACGCAAGGTGATGATAAACCATGGCAGAGGCTCTCTGTTAATCCTCCCCCCCCACCCCTCTTCACATAGGATAAGACGTGATAGGAAGGATAAGGAAGAGAGTCTTGCAAGTTAGAAAAAGCTTTTAAAAGGCTTTACTAATGCTACTAATAAATAGAGAAAATAATACAAAATTTACAAAACCAACCTTGAATCTCCCGGGGTAGCAGTTTTGCCCAATGTGAAGTTGGCGTGACTCCAGCGGCTGCAGGGCAGGCACGCGGAAGTCATGGGTGGGACTTCATAGAAAACTGGAACTGAATTCAGGAATACAGGGTCTGGAACAGGCCTCGGATCACAGGCACAGCAGGCAGGGTCCTCTCCAGATGCTGGCCATGGTTGAAGAGAGGGAGACCCTTGTGATCTCCCACTTTTATAGGGTGTATGACATGTATGGGATGCAATACTCGGTCAGTTTTAGTCACCTGTTCTGTCCATGCCTCCTTGCAAAAACGCCCTTCTTCGCTGCGGAGCTGGCATAATTTTATCAGAATTCTTGGTTGTTATAGCAATAAATCTAAATATGAGCTTCTTCTGCATTCCATTGGTCGCTCTTAGCAGTTTCAGAGCACAGTGTCCGAAAAAAAACATGCAGTTACTTAGAAGGTACTTAGAATAAATTAGCTGAAAGGAAAATTCACTAAAAGAGAAATGGTCTTGTTTTTAACAAAACCAGGACAACTGCTGAATATGTATTCAAAGGCATTTATCTAGGAAAAAGAACCAAAAATATTTCAGAAAGCAACTGATTTCTAATTATCCAAAAATTAAAATTAGAGACCTTAAAAAATATCCTTAAATTGTGCATGTGTACAGACACATATATATACACATATATATGCTAAGAATAAAAATTAACTTTGGTGCTATGTAAATTCACTTGTCCTTTACCATAAGATTAGCATACTGTGATAGAACCTTTATATGATCCTTAGTTTAATGTAATGATAACATCCTGCTGCATATCCAAAGTTAAGACTGACAGATCAGTACAAAGGAAATCAGCAGGAAATGTGACAGTTGCAAGAATGAAGATGCTGGAATCAGTAACACTGAGACTCTGGGGGAATAGTGGGATGCTCAATCCCAGAGTGATATCCCCTAGTCCGGACTAAGCTTGGCATACAAGTAAAAACCAAACTTGAAACGTACAATTCTGGGTAACAAGGGGGAAGAAGGACACTAGGCTTATCTGATGAGAGAGAACATGGATATTGCAATGAGGAATCTGCTAATTTCAGTATAAAAATGAAAATAAGTGGACTAAAGGAAATGTAAGACAGCTTCCTGGGGAAAGTAAAGCAGAAAGCTTATTGCTTTATGGTTTTATGCTATGTGCTACTTACTGTGAAAACAATACATCAGTAGTCTATTCAGAACCTCTCTTCTAGTCATTTTAATCACTTTTTTGTTCACAAGGTCCTCTAGGGAAAACAAAAACAGAAACAAAAGCAAAAACAAACCCAGAAAGTTAATATGCACCAGAAAATTTAACATTTGTGAAAAGAGAGTCCAATGCATTTCCTCAATTAATTAGTGGTAAAGCTGTACAGTTCCAGACTTAAGTGAAATGAAAGCAGTCAGATTTATAATATACAGGCTTTATATATATTTGAAAGAGCTTGGCCCCTGTAAAAGACAAAAATGTACAGCTAGCCATCTGCAATTTATTTTTTGTCCATTGTTACCCACTTCTGAACAGAGATTCAGAACAACAGAACAACCTTTTCTTTGCCTGGTGAGCAAAGATATTGTTCAAAATGAAGTTTTGAATATTAGTGTAGGGATCACTGCTATTCCTGTCATTAGGAAAAATTTCTTCACCGAAAGGGTTGTTGCATTGGAACAGGCTGCCCTGGGAAGTGATTGAGTCACCATGCCTGTAAGTATTTAAAAGACACATAAATATGGTGCTTAGGGACATGGTTTAGAGGTGGACTTGACAGTGCTAGGTTAATGGTTGGACTCCATGATCATAAAGGCCTTTTCCAACCTAAACAGTTGTGTGATTCTGTGATTCTATGACATCCAGGAGCGTTGAGCATTGATAAGGATCATGGCTGAAAACATTGTGACACATTCAGAGCAGGAGGCACTGCCATCTTCACATCAACGATGAGCTAACAAGCCGCAGATCAGGCTGGCTGACGGACAGGAGATGGAGGATGTGCTGGAGGGCACATAGCCCCATCTCCTGATATGCCCAGCTAGGCAAACAAAGGGGAAAAGTGGAGACCCCTTTATCATGGCCCAGGGCTTGTCGGATCTTTTGCAATCACCATTTCCTCCTGGATTTCTGCACAACACAAAAGGAGACCCTCAATGTGGCCCAGGACTTGCCCAGACTTGTCCCTATTTCGCAATCACCACTTCTGCCACCCCCCAGAATTTCCTCTACTCTGGGAGCTATAAAAGCCAACCAAAACCAGCATGCTTGGGGGGGCAATACCAGTCTCATTGAGGGAACACCAGTTTCACCAGAGCCTACCAGTCTCACCGAAGGGAATGCCAGCTCAGCCACACCAAGAGAATACCAGCACCCTGAGGACCCTCACTCTGAACCAGACTTCGGAGGATGTTGCGCTCCTGACCCTAGCATCCTCGTCATGTGACATCATCGTACAAGTCCTGTCATCCACACCGTGGGGCCGTAAGAGACTGAATCCCTCACTCTTTTCTTTCTTCCTTTCTCTCTGCTCTTTCCTTCTCTCCTTTTTTCTATACCCTAATTTCTTTGTCTCTCCTTCTATATCTCTTTCTCTCTTCGTTATACCTTAGTTTTCTTCCTTCTCTACCACTTTCTTCCTCTCTTTCCCTTTTGAACATATAAGGATAACACCATCTTTAAGCTCTGCTGTTGATTTCTGGTTAAATTTCATATCCCTCATCCCATCTGTTGGGACAGGACAAGGAGGAGTCGATGAACTTAAAGGTATTTTTCCAATCTAAATGATTCTATGATTCTATTCTATACATATTTCATGCTGTCCTTAGACAGGAACCTAAATTACGCTCTTCAGTAGTTCCATAGTTCAGACAAGAAAACCTTAAGTCTATCAGGAAACAATTTAATGAAGTAAAAGGCAGCAACACCAAGCTTTTTTACTGAAAATTGTTTTCAAATACCCCAAATTTGGAAGACATTACAAATTAAGCAATATAACCTTGTAGCGAACTAAATTTCCAGCCTATTCATCCAAAAACTTATTGGAATTCAGGCTGGCCTCCAATTTGTAGATACCCTCAGAATAGGTATGTAGCCTTGATTATTCTTGAAGATTTGATTTTATTCCACAGCATGGTTTTTCTGGTTCATTATTTGCAAACATTTTTTCATCAGCACCTTATAAATAGAAATGCAAATACTTTGATACAAATTTAGCTATCAAACATTTCTGGATCAACAATTTATCACATCAGAACTGTGAAAATGTCATCTGCAAAAGGAAAGGAGCTGTATAAAAAGGAATAATTCAGAGGGGAAGAAAACTGAATAAAACCAAAACATTAATCTCTTCAAGGAATTGTATAAACCATACAAAACACTGAATAGGAAGGGTAAACTTCAAATTTGTCCTAGAAGTGAAAGCTCAGCAGTTCTTTTAAGAAAGCACATAAGAGAGAGGTAAGTCAAGGGAATTTGTCTATTTGCATTTACATAGGCTCTTCAGAATCTGTTGTGTTTTGTAAAAGGTGGTTGCAGTAGCTGACTGACAAAATAATGAATTCTTTCTAGTTCTGCTGAACAATTTGAGGCTCTTGGGACTTTATGAGAGTGCAACATGTGTTGTAAATGGCTATAGATCTCTTACTTGATTCCTGTTTCAATGTTTTCCTTATTTCAGCTCAAAGTTAAAGTTTGTAAATGAGGAGTTGCAACTAGTTTCTGAGCGCAAACAAGTACAACAGCAAAAGAATTAAAAAAAAGGGGAGAGAGGAGAGACAGGGAAAGGCAATATATTAGTAACAAGTATATAGATTAAGTAGACTATATAGACTATACATATAGGGAGAGGAAAAAGAAGGCAAAGAGGAGAGGAGAATATAGCTGTAGGCAAACTTATATATGTAGCAGTAATTCATGAGGATAAGGGGCACTAGCTTCTGTTCTTTCAAATGAAAAATATTAAGTTCCAAACAAGTGGAAAAAAGCCCGCTAAATCATACTGTGAGCACAGTGCCGGGACCAACGCTGAATGAACTTAAAACGTACCACAGGCTGTAGGCAATACTGGTGCCCACTGTGAATCAAGCCAGTCTGCTCCTGTATAGAGATCAGTATACCAGGAAATTCTGCTTTTGTCCTTGCCATTCAGAAATTTTTCTTCAGGCAATAAGAAAGAAAATACTCTCTGTATTCCAACAATAAGAAGAAAGCCTCAAGGCCAAAATGCCATCTTTAGCCTTTTTAAACTTTCTGTGAGTCCTTTAAAAAAATAATGGGTTTTGTTTGATCTGTAGCCAAGTCATCTGACATGGTGAGTAGCACTGAGACTGGAAGCGTAGGATGTTCAGTCACAGTATCACAGTATCACAGTATCACAGTATCACAGTATCACAGTATCACAGTATCACAGTATGTTTGGGATTGGAAGGGACCTCAAAAGATCATCTAGTCCAATCCCCTTGCTGGAGCAGGAGCACCTAGGTGAGGCCGCACAGGAACATGTCCAGGTGGGTTTTGAAAGTCTCCAGAGAAGGAGACTCCACAACCTCCCTGGGCAGCCTGTTCCAGTGCTCTGTCACCCTCACCGAGAAGAAGTTTCTTCTCAAATTTAAGTGGAACCTCTTGTGTTCCAGATCCCATTACCCCTTGTCCTATCATTGTTTGCCACCAAGAAGAGCCTGGCTCCATCCTCGCGACACTCACCCTTTATGTATTTGTAAACATTAATAAGGTCACCCCCCAGTCTCCTCTTCTCCAAGCTAAAGAGACCCAGCTCCCTCAGCCTTTCTTCATAAGGGAGGTGCTCCACTCCCTTCATCATCTTGGTTGCCCTACGCTGGACCCTCTCCAGCAGTTCCCTGTCCTTCTAGAACTGAGGGGCCCAGAACTGGACACAATATTCCAGATGGGGTCTCACCAGGGCAGAGTAGAGGGGAAGGAGGACCTCTCTCGATCTGCTAACCACCCCCCTTCTCATACACCCCAGGATGCCATTGGCCTTCCTGGCCACAAGGGCACAGTACTGGCTCATGGTCATCCTGTTGTCCACCAGGACCCCCAGGTCCCTTTCCCCTACACTGCTCTCTAATATGTAATTTCCCAACCTATACTGGAACCTGGGGTTGTTCCTGCCCAGATGCAGGACTCTATACTTTCCCTTGTTAAATTTCATCAGGTTATTCCCCGCCCAACTCTCCAGCCTCTCCAGGTCCCGCTGGATGGCAGCACAGCCTTCTGGTGTGCCAGCCACTCCTCCCAGCTTAGTGTCATCAGCAAACTTGCTGATAGTACACTCTATTCCCTCGTCTAAATCGTTAATGAATATATTGAACAAATATTGGCCCTCAGTCGGTGTTGGGCATAGCATCAGGAGTTCAATAGTAGGCAATAAGAGGGCACATGGATGGAATATATTTGTGTTTATATATTTATATACATTTATATATACATACATATACGTATATGCATGTATGCTGCTTGAAAAATAATCAGCCCAGCAACACCTATTGAGATTACTTACTTACTGTAAGAGAAAAAAAGAATGTGATTCTAAAATATGGATGAATACAAAAAATACATGCAACAACTTCTACATGAAGTGGGCTCACCCAGAGGACAAGTGCAAGGAACCTGGTAATAACCAGGAGCTGAAATGAATTTCTTCAGTGTCATGGCACACCAGGTTTTGAAACTGTTTATCTAGAGGCTGGGAGTGCAGAAGTGACTTTATAAACTGTGATGGACAACAGCTCTGTATTTATTCTATGTTTCCGTATTCCTTTAAAAAGGGACAAACTCAGTTTTATGGAGACCTCTAAAAAAGTGGACTTTTGTTGTCGTCTGGAAGGAATTGAATAAAGTCAGAGAGGAAGTCTTTGGGACTGCAGATTTTGAGACAGAGCTAATGCAAGGAGGTGGAAGTTTGCAGCACAAAAAGAAACTGCCGAGAGAACAGATGGCAGCCAGGAAGATCTCAGAACTGACAGCAGGGACTTTGTGCAGACCAGTGGAAGCTGAAGTTTTAGTTGGCTTGGTATTCTTTTTTTCTTTTGAATCTTCTTTTTATTTGTAATTTCTAATATTAATTGTATTTAGTGCTCCATTTTGCTACTTGATCTTCTTGAGGATCTCACTAGAAGGAAGAAGTCAAGACTGATTCACCCCACAATTCCAGCTGACCTCAGTTTAATCAGCTCATTCCTTAAGAATTTTCATGGACTGGTGATTTCCAAGAAAACTTCCTGTCTCTCTTAACCATCTTTCTAAACGTGTACTTGTGTCAAGAACCAGCAGTATCTTTGCCCCTGTCCCTGTTCTTGCCTTACTTAGTATGACAGTATCTATGTAGTATAATATAAAGAAAGCCTCGGAAATATTCAGGACAAATTACTTTGGCTACTTGAAAGCAGGGAAGCAAAAATATTTGCAATAAGACAATGATGTGCCTGTCCATGGTGACATGATTCACTCTGTTTTGGATGAAAGGATATAAGATTCCAGGATGCCAAGTGACTTGCAGAACAGCTAATAAAAATATTAAGAAACTTTCAATTCTTGAGGCACTATTGTCCTTACACTGATCATTGCTCAAGAAATCTAGTAAATAATTTTGCACAGGAACATGATATCTTTTAATCCTAAAGTTTAAAAATCCGAAAAATCAAATGTGGTCATTAGGTGTGAAGAGAGGACATAAACCATATGGTAATACAATATTAAATCTTTTCCAGTCATGGGTGTTTCAATTTTACTTTAAAAATCAACACCCATTGACTGAAGACAAAAAACCCTCACTATTCTTTCCCAGGTTAGAAAATGATTACAGAAGATCAGGTTTAGAAGGATAAAAGGGAACACAGGTCTTTCAGGACAGCCTGTTCTCTGACCCATGGCATAAAATGTCAGTATAATGAAATTATTTTCCCTTGCGAAATATTTTGATACTAGGTATGAAAAAAAAAAACAATTCGAAGTGCACATCGAGGGTTTAATTATTACACAGTTTTTCTTAAGAAGTAATAGCATAACAGTCTTGCTCTAGGGACTAGGATAGAGCTGAAAGCAAGAAAAGAAGAATATTAGAGCTTGTAGTTTTCTAATACTTTATGCAATTTATTTATTTTATGGTTAGGTGTATGGCTTTCTGTCACAGAGAAAAAGCAATCCAGTAGTTATCAGTAGCCTTAGGGCTATCAGAGTGCACACCATCTATTACAGAGCAGTCAAAGTGACAAGAAACTGGTAGTCTGCCAGAGGCGGAAAGGGAAGGGAAGGAAAGGGAAGGGAAGGGAAGGAAAGGGAAGGGAAGGGAAGGAAAGGAAAGGGAAGGGAAGGGAAGGGAAGGGAAGGGAAGGGAAGGGAAGGGAAGGGAAGGGAAGGGAAGGGAAGGGAAGGGAAGGGAAGGGAAGGGAAGGGAAGGGAAGGGAAGGGAAGGGAAGGGAAGGAAAGGAAAGGAAAGGAAAGGAAAGGAAAGGAAAGGAAAGGAAAGGAAAGGAAAGGAAAGGAAAGGAAAGGAAAGGAAAGGAAAGGAAAGGAAAGGAAAGGAAAGGAAAGGAAAGGAAAGGAAAGGAAAGGAAAGGAAAGGAAAGGAAAGGAAAGGAAAGGAAAGGAAAGGAAAGGAAAGGAAAGGAAAGGAAAGAAGGAGACACTGAGAAGACAGTGAATTAAACAACATATGAGGGGAGAAAAAATGGCAGAGGGGTTAATGTAAATTGAGCACAGTGACGGAAATGAAGTCAAGGGGCTAAATAGCGGGTTCACCACCAAAAAGTACAATAGCAAGCTAAACAACAAAATGTAACCTGGTGATTAGAAACCAAGAGATTTTGTGCCACCTAAAAGGTTTGGGAAGGGATCCACCTTTGGATATGGATAGTCAGCTAAAGAAACGTTATTTTAAATAGTCAGTCACCTACATTGGGCAGAGCCAAACACAAAAAGAAAGATAATAAAAAACATGTGAGGCATCAGCAACTCCTAGACAAGTTCTACCACACAGGCATAACTGGTTCTTGCCTAGGGCAGAAAATATTAAGGGCAGCAAATTGTTTAGTGACCCTTTATTGTGCCAGTGGAGGTTCACTTGCATGAACATTTTCCAGATTGCCTGTGGCAGCAAAAACTCTAAGGCAGGTTCTGCTAGTTTCATACAGATAACAACAGTAAAAAGCAGAAATTAGGTTTTCTTAAATGAGGGAAAAAATGCTGAACTGACTCAGAAAAACTAGAAATGAGAATAATGGGAATTATTCCCCGAAGTTCCTTTTGTATTTTACAGCTGTAGTTCCCACTGTATATGTACATGTGTATGTATGTGTGTGCATGACTCTGTTTTTGGTTTGGGCTGTTGGTTATTTTTTTTTTTTCCCAAAAGCTATTCTGATGCCAGATACTCTTGTTTCTGGAAAGGCTCACACTTGTCCAAGTCCTCTGTCCTCTGATAAGTGCAGTTATCCTTGATACTTACAGATCCTTCAGTGACCTTGGAATCAGATCAATCTGGGCTGAATTAAATCATTTATCTTCTTGCATCACACTCTGAAGTGTTTAAAAAAAATCTCAAACTGTTTTTTTTTTTGTTGTTGTTGTTTGTTTGTTTGTTTTCCAATTGCTGCCCCTTTGGAATTTTTATATACAATGGTTATGTCCAGAAAGGTTTTGACTTCTAGGTTTTTCCTATGTTCCATATTCCATATTTTCATAGTTGCCTATGAGAAATTACCCTTCATTTTTTAAAATGAGTTTCTGGTTTTCGATTTCCATGTTTGTTACTGTCGCATTTCATTTTCTTCCAAGTTCAATGTAAGAGCTTTTGCATTATTTTAGGTCATAGACAGAATTTCTGACTTTCTGAAATAGACGAGTTTGTTGATGATCATTACAATAATTTAAAGTTACAATCTCATAAATTATAGAAAAAACTCAATACTAATTTTTTTTTTCTCTTACTCCTACTTGGTCTTTAACAGAAATGAACTAACCAGGAATTCACAAAGGCATCTGTTGTGATCACGTTTGCCAAATGACAGCTACTTAGATCATATTCATCAAACAGTTTTTCCTCACTAAGTCTTTGGGGTTTTTAAGTAATTACAACTTTAGACCACATCCACTTTTCTGTCCAGTACTATGGTTTGTACAATTAAGTAAATATGAAAGATAATCACTTAAAAAGAAATTACAAAATATTATTTTGAGAAAGAAATTGGAAGAAATAGCAGGTCTATCTTTCATTGAAATTGTCAGTTTGATGCACAAAGTGAAAGAAAATGCTTCAGTGCTCCAACGATGACCTGACCTCAAAAATTATTTCTTTGAACTGTGAGCACTGCCTTCCTCTTTTTATTCTACACTGAAGAGAAAAACAAATGAGGTTAATGTTTGAATACTTAACTAATGTATGTTTAATGCTGATAAATTAAATAAACACACAAAATTTAACCTATTTTATGATGCTCTTCACATTTCTGTTCTCTTCAGAAAAAGAGCAGTTCTTTCTTTCTTTACAGAAGGTTGATCTGCTTTAGTGCAGATGTTTTCTAAATAATGAAATAATAGAATTTTCAATACTCAGAGATGCAGGGAGAACCATTAACAAAACCTCTACGCTGGACTTCAGGAGGGCAGATTTTTGCCTATTCAGAAGTCTAGTTCAGAGCATACCCTGGGAAACAATACTTAAAAACAAGGGGGCCCAGGAGGCTTGGACATGCTTCAGGCAGGTGGTTTTGAGTGCACAGGAACAGGCTATACCAGTGTGCCAAAAGGCTAGCCGGCGGGGAAGACAACCGGTTTGGCTAAACAGGGAGATTTTGAATGAAATCAGAAATAAAAAGAGACTTTACCGACTGTGGAAAAAAGGGCTGGCTACTTATGAAGAATTCATGGAAATAGCTAGATCATGCAGAAAAAAAGATCAGGGAAACAAAAGTGCAATTTGAAGTTAACTTGGCCAATTCTGTCAGGGATAATAAAAAGTCCTTCTTCAAATATGTTAATAACAAAAGGAGGGGCAAGGAAAACCTCCATTCTCTGTTGGACTCTGAAGGAAATATAGTTAACAAAGATGAGGAGAAAGCTGAGGTACTTAATACCTACTTTGCCTCAGTTTTTACCAGTAAGACAGGTGGCCCTCAGGACAACTCATCTCTGGAGATGGTTGGCAGAGATAGGAAGCCAAATAGGCCCCTTGTATTCCAGGAGGAAATAGTTGGTGATTTACTGAGCCATCTGGATCCTCACAAGTCTATGGGACCAGATGGGATCCATCCTAGGGTGATGAGGGAGCTAGCAGAAGAACTTGCCAAGCCGCTCTCCATCATCTTCCAACAGTCCTGGCTCACTGGGGAGGTGCCATATGATTGGAAATTGGCCAATGTTACCCCAGTCCACAAAAAGGGCTGCAGAGCTGACCCTGGCAACTACAGGCCTGTCAGCCTGACCTTGGTGCCTGGCAGGGTTATGGAGCAGATCATCCTGAATGGAATCACACAGCACCTTCAGGATGGACAAGGGATCAGACCCAGCCAGCATGGGTTTAGGAGGGGCAGGTCCTGTCTGACCAACCTGATCTCCTTTTATGATCAGGTGACTCACCTGGTGGATGAGGGGAAAGCTGTGGATGTGGTCTATCTGGACTTCAGCAAGGCCTTTGACACTGTCTCCCATAATATACTCTTGCAAAAGCTGGTAGCCCATGGCTTGGACAAGTGTACTCTACGCTGGGTTAAGAACTGGCTGGAGGGCCGGGCCCAGAGAGTACTGGTGAATGGGGCTGCATCCAGCTGGCGGCCAGTCACTAGTGGTGTTCCCCAGGGGTCAGTGTTGGGTCCAGTCCTGTTTAACATCTTTATTGATGATTTAGATGAGGGGATTGAGACCATCATCAGCAAATTTGCTGATGACACCAAGTTGGGAGGGAGTGTTGACCTGCTGGAAGGCAGGAGGGCTCTGCAGGGGGATCTGGATAGACTGGAAAAATGGGCTGATTCCAATGGGATGAAGTTCAATAAGGCCAAATGCCGGGTGCTGCACTTTGGTCACAACAACCCCCTGCAGCGCTACAGGCTGGGCGCAGAGTGGCTGGAGAGCAGTCAGACAGAAAGGGACCTGGGGGTACTAATTGACAGGAAGCTCAACATGAGCCAACAGTGTGCCCAGGTGGCCAAGAAGGCCAGTGGTATCCTATCCTGTATCAAAAACAGCGTGGTCAGCAGGACAAGGGAAGTGATCCTTCCCCTGTACTCTGCATTGGTGAGGCCACACCTGGAGTATTGTGTTCAGTTCTGGGCCCCTCAGTTCAGGAAAGACATTGAAGTGCTGGAGCGGGTCCAGAGAAGAGCAACACGACTGGTGAAGGGACTTGAACATAAGACCTATGAGGAGAGGCTGAGGGAGCTGGGGTTGTTTAGTCTAGAGAAGAGGAGGCTTAGAGGTGACCTCATCACTCTCTATAACTACCTGAAGGGAAGTTATAGCCAGGTGGGGATTGGTCTCTTCTCCCAGGCAGTTAGCAATAGGACAAGGGGGCATGGGCTTAAACTCTACCAGGGGAAATTTAGGCTGGATATTAGAAAGAAATTCTTTACAGAGAGAGTGGTCAGGCATTGGAATGGCCTGCCCAGGGAGGTAGTGGACTCGCTGTCCCTAGAGGTTTTTAAACTGAGATTGGACATGGCACTTAGTGCCATGATCTAGTAAACGGACTAGAGTTGGACCAAGGGTTGAACTCGATGATCTCTGAGTTCTTTTCCAACCCAGTCGATTCTGTGATTCTGTGATTCTGTGATATTATTTTTGTAGGTATCAATAAGCATAAGGTGTTAATGTTTATTGTCATGATAAGAAAAAGAGAACTTTTTTTTCCCCATCCATCACATCTACTGTGACATAGTTGTGTTTCATCATACAAGAAGAAGGGTTTTCTCAGAGTAAGAGAAAGCATCTGGAATTTGTCTTCTGTGCTATAAATATGTATGACTCTTTTACACATTTTTATGAGAGAAGAATTAATTTTAATACATTTTTTCCCTCCTTCTTTGAGATCTTGACCATTGGAAAATACTTGTCAGCGATCAATTAGAGTTTATTTCACTTTGTCCTATTCAAGGAACAGCTTGTAATACTTGTAATCAGAAATTATATCAAAGATCCTATCACAGGTGCTGTTAACAATTTTTATGAGTGTATAACATCCTGGGGACTTGTTGAAATAGTGCTGGGTTTTGAGAAAACAATTCCAATAACATGCACCCGGGCTAGGCCCCCCGCCAAACAAGCTGGAGTGATTCTGCTGACTCAAGGAGGTAGAATATTGTTGGAGATTGTAAGCTGAATTTGCAAAAGTTCTCTGCTTTGGCTGCTTTTATGAAAGCAAGTGAGAATGTCTCTGTTAACATCTGTGTAACTAGGCTAATAGTCCCTTGGTTGAGAAGCATAACACAAAATGTGACGGTTAACAAGCAAAGATACAGGCCAAACCAAGATAATTTATCTGAAAACACAAAGTAATCTTCACAAATATGTAAAGCTTTAAAAATCAGATATAAAATATGCCCTTCCTGGAATTCATGTGCCTTGAAATGATTTCAAGAAAAAAGAGAAAGGAAAAACTAAAATGAAAATCCAAACTGATGTCACAAAAAACACAAATAAAGAACACACCAATCATCATCAACAGTGAGATCTACATACAAATTTTCAGTTATTCATCAAGATAACAGGCAACTAGACATAGGGCAGCATTCTGAGTAGCTGCAGATTGGGAATATAGCTATGGCTTACTTCTAATAACATCTGTCTCCTTGGGAACTTATAAAAAAGTAACAACTTCAAGCAGAATGTCAGTTCTAGTAGAAGGAGGTCTAACTAAACAGAGAGAATAACAGCTTTAAGCCACCACTGCTGCTCTTTGATTATAAAGAAATGTCATATGGAATTTGAAGCAATTTTGAGTAGATCCTCTGTTCTGCAGGTCAAAAGCCATATCTCTACTTAGGTAACAAACCAGAATTGTATTTCTCACAAAGACTGAAAGATGAATGTTATCACTACTCTGTACATCTTATTGAATTAGTTTAATACCACTTTATCAGCAATTGTTCTCGTGTGCAACATTTAAATTCTCATGTGATAATAGATTAATATTTTTGATGGTTTTGATTAAGGGTCTGATTAGGAGTGGCTGAGGGAACTGGGGTTGTTTAGCCTGGAGGAAAGGAGGCTGAGGGAAGACCTTGTTGCTCCCTACACCTGCCTGAAAGGACGTTGTAGCACAGAAGGTGTTGATCTCTTTTCCCAAGTAGCAAGTGATAGGATGAGAGGAAGTGGCCTTAAGTTGTGCCAGGGGAGGTTTAGATTAGATATTAGGAAACATTTCTTCATGGAATCATTAGAACAGGCTGCCCAAGCAAGTGGTGAAGTGTCCATCCCTGGAGGTGTTTAAAAGACGTGTAAGTGGGGCATGATTTAGAGGTGGACTTGACAGTGCTAGGTAAATGGTTGGACTTGATGATCTCAAAGGTCTTTTCCAATCAAAATAATTCTATGATTTCCCTTTCTGCCTTGATAAACTGCAAGCCCAACTCACTGCACTCAAACTCTTCCATGTCCTCGCTTCCTTGGGTGAAAATTCACTTTTAGATTATACAAAATCAAGGTATGAAATCCACAGACAGTCTTAATTGATAATAGTGTAAATGTAAGTTTTTACAGATGCTTTTTGTTTTTCAAGCAGTAACCTGTTCTGATTTGTGTATCTAAAAAGCCCAAAAAGATGAATTAACAAACTTATGTAATATTCATAACTGCTACACACTTCAGAGTGTTTCTGACTTACTCCAGGTTAAACCTTTGGCATGTGAAAACTTAAAGGAACACAAATCTTTGGGTAGCCTCATGAAATTGAAAATATTTGCCATTAGACAAGAGGGCTGAAGAAGAAAACTTCTTCTCTACATAGAACTATTCCATGATGGGTATATACTGTTAATGTACCTGTAAAACCTTCAGCAAAGTAAAAGCACTCCAGAAATCAGTGATGCTTTTGGATTATTTACCTGGTAAAAGCATTATTGTCCCTAAAAATCACTTTTGCTACTATCCTAGCAATACATCTCTTTACATCTTAATTTTGTTTAGCAAACAAAATGGTTCACTGTCATTGTAACCTCATCAACAACAGGAATTTTTTTTTTCATTAAATGTCAAAACAGATTTTCACTTAATACCAGCCTGTTATGCCTTTCACAGTTATTTGTAAAAAACCTGCATTTTTGCTGTCTAATGTAATTACAGCATATTTTCCTTTTCCTTTTGTTTGGTTCAGGTTTTTAATTTTATTAAGTTTTGACCCAGTTGAGCTTGTACCCCCTGACATCTAGATTTGTTTTGGAATAATGGTATACTTGCACACAAACCTGAGTATTAGGTGACTGTCATAAAGACCATACATCTACTACAGACACAGTCTCAACCAGTAATTCTGTGACTGATCACTGCATAGCTTCTTTGAATTTGAAAAAGAACCTAAGCTTTTTATTGAAGATATTGTACAGTTGTGTTCAAAGACCACATCAGAAAATACATATGATATTCCAGGAACTCAGGAAGAAAAAGCTGACAGAAGCTCTGGGCAAAAAACTTGGCTGTGAGGAGCTGACTCACATTAGAAGCAATGCTGCTTTTCTGGTGCTCACTTTTATTCTAGCCTTGTTCAGCTTCAGAAGGTAACAAATCTTTCTGGATTCCTTACATCTGTCACAAGAAAAAGTATTGTGCACCTCTCAGCTCTTCCAGTGAATAATTTATTAAATTTCCCTGTTCAATTTAATTGTCTTTTGCTCTTTACCAAAGTGCTGTGACTACAAATTCAGTCAAACCTTTTCCCATTTGTAACGGTAAACAGAGACACTACTTTTCTTCTTAGTAATAAGACTATAATTTAGTCAAACCTTTTAAAGAAAAGCTTAACTGAGCTCCTGGGGAGGATAAAGATGAATCAGCTCCAAAAAAGCACCTAAATGGATTTTGGGTACTTTCAAAAGGTGGTTTTAAAACCCCCATCCCAGTAGCTAGCACACTTTGGAGACACACAAATCTGTTTGGGGTCATAAGTTTTATCTTATAGTTCTCAGATACTTCATATTTTATCTTTTTGTCACTTGTGAAGAAAGAAATTCTCCTCCAGGTTGAACTATCTCTTGTGTCAGCCTGAGTCATATTTAGAAATTCTTGAATTAGGAGAGCACACGCTTCTCAGAGCATGCCTGTGTAAGCCTAGATGTGTGAACTCTTAATGAAGTATGGGCTAGGATGCTTTGGAAGTGAGAGATACGTATTAGGTCCTTGTCGAGGTCTCTTGAACGAATACTCAGATTCATGGAGGAAAAAGTAAGAGACAGTAACATCACTACCTCTGAAAAGAATTACTTTAGTTTTTGAAATAAAAGTAATTGTCATTTGAGGTTGGAAAGAAATGCCTCTCTGTGTACAGGATGTTGGTAGGTCAGTATTTCTTTCAGGTCAAGAGTAGGTACCAGTCTGATGATAAAACTTGTTCTTTTGTATTCCTTTTTAAAGCACCTATTTTATATATACGTATATATATTTCTATAATATAAATAGATGAGGTAGCAAATTTGGCTTTTGAATTTAAAAACCAGGAAATTATTTAAATCTAACACCTTTCAACAGATTATGTGCTACTCCCATAGGCCATTCTCAGTTGATCTCCAGAGATCCCTAAGTGGTTCTACTACTACATCTGTAAATTTGAAGTTAAGAATATGTTCCTTTATGAGGTGTATTCTTTTTATAATTACATTGTTTTAGTTTCTTTAAACAAAGAATTTTAGAACAAAATCTTACCATGTTTCTACATGTGCTTATATTTAAGTTCCAGGGATCTACTCATACTTCAAAAAATAAACACAAGTCATTCCAAATTTAGGTCTCTGTTGCTTCACATTAATATATATTAATACCATAAAACTATCTTTCCCCATAGGAATTTAGACAATAACTTTCATATCATTCTTGATAGCTTGTGGATAAATTAGGCAATTAATATCAAATATATGTACATTTTATAAAGCAGTTTTCTTGCAAAAACTTAGCACTTTTGTCATTAGTCAAGAGAAAATGGATTCCTGAGGGAAAGAAAAAAACAAAGATAACTGGAGTGAAAGGCTAGGTTTAATGAGTACTTTATTTCAGCTGCTGCAAACTTGCAAGCAGTTACAAATATTTACAACTCTTAATTTTGGGAATGGTGCATAAAACTAAACCTACTGAGAACATTTCTGGGTGTGAGTTCTTGCAGCTTTTCATAGCTTCAAAATAGCTGCTAGAAAGTTGCCCTAAAGACTCATTCTAAGCTTTCTCAGAAGTGTATACAATTATCCTGTACAGAACCTTAATCCATGAGACAGTGGTAGCTCTAATGCTTTTCATCTGGTAGGGATTTCAACAGAAAAAATTTACAGTGGATGTGTGCCTGTGTGTGTGTTTGCATGTATGTAGCACAGAGAAGTCTTAAAGGAAAAATATTGCCCTTAACAGCATATAGGTTATTGATTATAAAGACAATACTAACAAGACTGGAATACTGTAATATGTTGGAAAACAGAAAAATAGATAACTATTATTTTTCTGTTTTCTCCTCTATACCTCATTTTGGCTTAGCCTGAATTGCTAGATGTCCCTTCCTGATATCTTGGCCATAGCCAGAAAATTCCTGAATGAGGTCCACTGTGTGTAGTGGTTTAACCCCAGCTGGAAACTGAGCACCAGACAAACACTTGTTCACTTTGACCCAGTGGGATGGGGGAAAGAATCAGAAGAACAAAAGTGAGGAAACTCATGAAATAAAGACAGTTTAAGAGGTAACATAAAAGCTGCACACGCAAGCAAAGCAAAACAAAGGATTCATTCATTACTTCCCATCAGTTGGCAGGTGTTCAGCCATCTCCAAGAAAGCAGGACTCCAACAGGTGTAACAGTCACTTGAGATGACAAATGCCATCACTCCGAAAGTCCCATTGTTCCTTCTTCTTCCCTCAAAATGTATACCAAGCATGATGTCATATGGTATGTAATATCTCTTTGGCCAGTTTGGGTCACTTGTCCTGTCTGTGCTCCCCGCCCAGATTCTTGAGCAGCTGGCACAACATGAGAAACTGAAAAGTTCTTCACTACTTAGCAGCTATAATACTAAAACATCAGTGTATTATCAACATTATTCTCATTCTAAATCCAAAACACAGCACTGTACCGGGTACTAGGAAGAAAATTATCTCACCTGAAATCAGAACACTGCAAAGACACACAAATGCAAGAACTTTACTATGCATTTACTAAACCTGATTTTCAAGACTAAAAAGCCCAGTTGCTCACATTCATCATCATAAGGAGAGCTGAAGTGTACAGTTTTATAATATGTGCACACCACTCAGCTCATGGACAAAATCACAGAACAGTTGGGATGCTGGGATCTTCTAACTGTCTTCTCCATACTATTTTTTATGTTCATCCTGAGTTGTCTCATGCCTCCCTCTCTGAATTTGGGTATAACCAGAACACTCCCTGAAAACCTTGTGAGTACAACTGTGTAAGATGTTTATGGACTTAATGAGAACATGTGCACTCTCTGTCCTTAGTAGAGGGGAAATAAGGCTTAAAGAGTTACAAAAGTGTGTGGACGGAGGTGAATCTCACTATTCCCAAGGTAAGAGTTACCCCAGTATGAGAAAAGGAGAGGAAACATTAGACACAACAAAGGACATATCGCACAAACAACTTTTGGTAGCCTAATGGACAAATCAACTCTTATTGTAAACCGGTTGTAACCTTCCAGTGGCATGAGTATTTCTCCTCCCCAAGGAGCGTCCCAGCCACCAGTCTGCTGCTGCTCTGATGACAAGGCAAAGGAGAGGATTTGTCTCCTTATGAAGAAAAATTGTGCTTGTTGTTTTACGTGACATAGTTTCTCTCAATTATATTACCTGAAGTGCTCCAGAAGTGGAGGATGTATCATCTAAGGCCAAATATACGTTTTTATTCATAAATCTCTCCCAGAAAAAATAAGCCAAAGTGTTGAAAATGGGCCTACATAATTAAGAGCTGGAGTTTTCTACAGCTGAGCTTCTAAGTCATTTACATATCTTGGACAGTTTTCTATAGACCCTCTGTAAATTGCTGTCATTCTTTCAGATTCAACAGTGGTGATAGTCTATAACACTGGAAAATGTGACCCTATGTTTATAATGCCATAATTTTTATTGTATCTTTAAGTCATTATGTTTCCCTGATAAATTTTATCTTTCTATATTTTAAATGTCAAGTATTTCCATAGGATATAGTTATCAGCAAATGGTAGAATTAGGAGAAGAAGTTTACTTCACAGAATGGATGGATGAATTACAGACTTATGCAACATATTTTACATCTATACAATGGTGCCTTCACTCAGGTTATTGTACAGTCTTTACCTACTATAATTTTTCTCACCTGTCTAATCATTGTGATAAAAGCTTTGAGACCACATGGTCTACAAAACCTTGGTCAATGAAATATGTGGCAATTTCAAAGCTTCAATTCACTCCAGCTCAGTTTCCTCAAAACTCTTTCTTTCTTCCTTCCCTTAAATAATCAGAGCTATGAGATTTGGATAAGTGCAGTAAAATAACTGAGAAAGAGCAACACATTGATTAATGTAAATGTCTCTACTTTGCTTGGCTAATAATGGCTGCCTGCAATTTAGAGTACAAGAATTTGCATACTATGCTGAATTACTAAGATAGAATTGTGCTATCATTATGCAAATATAACTGCAAGAAAATGAGTGACTAAGAAATAAGTATACATAAAATAAGAAATACTAAGAAATAAGTATACATACTGCATACATACTGCAAGGGTGAATCATGTTAAAATGTAACAGCATTCCTGAATTCTGACTGGCTGAAACATTTCCAATTTTGAAGAAATAGTGCTAGGATAGTTAAAATATGCAGAAATATAAAACAGAGAGAGGAGGGGCAGAGCCTGGAAGAGCTTTCAGTGACTTTCTTAGAAGATAATTTTCTGTCAATATTCCTATTGAAAAACGAAGATAACATTTGTTCGCCTTATAAATATGTCTGGGCTCTTAAACCAGTAATGAGCTCTGAGACTCTTAAATTAAAGGAATAAGCTGGAAATTTTAGGTGTCAGCAATGATGATTACTATTAGGAATATGCCAAAAATATAGTTATTTCATTTATGCTTCTATTTAAATTCTTATCCAAGGAAAATTATGTTTTCATGATATTTGGAAATTATATTGAATTTTTAATATCGCTTGAACTTAAGTATATTTAATATGGATACAAATATAATGGAATGAGTCAAAATGTATCATAGAGATTAGGTTTTTCTTATTTTTTACTCATATCCCATTTAGAGTTAATTAAATGACATGTTAAAGTAAACATTCACTATGCATTCATGATATTGTAATTGTAAAGGGGACCCTGTTGATCTCAGATCAAATTGTGTGGTAACTATTGCTAAGATGATGTCAAACCTGTTATACATGATATAATGATGGGATCCAGGAAATGGATAATTGCATTGATTTCTTCTGTATGAGATTTTCCTGACTGTTATGCAAAACTGTCATAGGATAAGTCTGCTGCCTGAGAATACATCAATAACATTGAACATTAATTAGACATTCAGCATGACGTTGCCTGGCATCAAGACTGCAGAACTTCAAGGAAGTTCTGTCTCTGGGAGCTTTTTCCCTGACCTACTTTCTTGTTTCAGCAGCAGAATGAATAATCAAGCTCATAACATCTCCTTGGATGTGTTAGCAAAAAGTAAAAGAAACTGTTTTAGAAAGTAGTAGAGAAACACTATGGTTTCTGCTGTTTACATAATTGTTTATATCCTATATTTTAAATCAGACTTGCTTTGTTTTTCAATTTTCTCTTTTCAAAATTGCAATAATGATTTCACTGCTAGGAGGTACAAAATATTTCAATTAATTTTTCTTTGCTAGGTTTGTTGTCCTACGCTGCACTCCACAAGGTTGTTCTCATACTTAATGTCTGCAGTTTCAGTTTACAAGGTCTTTGTTATAAAAGGATTTCCACTTCTGAAGACAGAGCATTGTCTGAGATCAGGCAAGATGGGTAGGAAAGGGATGGAAATCAGGAGAATCAAAGGTATGTGTACATGGCATAGCAACCATGAAATACCATCCATTGGATCACATTGCTGCTGTCAATTTCATGCCTACAGCAGGTCAAAACTGTCAAGTAAGCATTTTGCTGTCAACATGGCATTTTATTTTCCTGTTGCTTTCCAAGAGAAAACGACAGATCCAAACAAGACATTGCCATAAGCAGCACTCACAACTATTAAATGTTGGTGTGGTATGGTACCAAGAATACTTTTAAAAACAGCAAAAGAACATGGAGATATACTTACCAGTGACTCTTCCTCCAAAAGCTGTTGTACAAAATTCACGTAGTGATGCCAGGGTTTTAAACAGTTTTCTTGTTCAGCTGAGGAATTAAGAGTCAGAAATAATTAGCAAATTTATACTAATAGAGAGGAAAGTATCCATAGAGAATTTCCTTTGAAGTCATTTGAGCTACTCCAAGCTTGATTTTCTTCTCACTGTCCGTGAAATGAAAAGACACAGCCATATGCACAATGGTGAGAGAAATAATCAGCAATTTCAAAAAGGAAATGTGTAAGGACATCAGGTGAAAGTGAGAACAGGACCAGATTGTAAGAAAGAAGCTAGAGGAGACAGATGTTGAACATGGGAGGTTTAATTCCTCATCACATGTCTGTCTGGTCTATGCTGTTGGACAGAGTAAATTATATGAAATAGACATCATATGAAACATGGTACTTCATATGTTAATTTCCTATTCCAGAGCTTTGCGATAGCCAACAATGCAATTATAACATTAAAAGACTTTAAAAAAGAGTCTTATGCTAAAACATCTCTCCACATTTTTCTTACTTAGAGGAATATTACATAAATAATTTACCCACAAACACTGAAAGATATTGCTGTTTTAATCTGCTTTCCATACACTCAGAAACAATGCCAGCTGCAGACATCTTTACAGATGCAATTGTGATATAGTGAAGTAAGCCAGCTTAAATTTTAAATGTTAATTGTTAGACTATATAACAATATAATGGTTCAGTTCTACAAGCTTTTTAAAGTTACTTCTTTTTTTTTTTTTTCATACCTACCTCCAGCTCACTATGAGTATTTTTTAATATCTGCAAGTAAAAATATGATAAATTAATAAATGAAAATCTTTTAAATTATCAAAACCAAAATCTAGGTCTGAAAGACTTATCTTTCATTTTTTTACTTCTTTGCTGACTTGTTTTTGTTGAGTTCAATTTTGAGCCAGTTCCCTCCTGCCTAATTTCTGATTTGGAAAGCACAGAGAAAGACTGTAAGAAGATGGCGTGTTTCAAAAAGACAGTACATTCTTCACATGTATTTGTCATTTCATTCTGTGAAATGGCTTTTAATGCATGTTGAATAATGTTAGTGCAATGAACCATGAATGATTTTCCTGAAACTGAGATAGTTTTTTCTGACAGTATGTCAGATTCATTTTGATACAAAAGAAGGAAAAGAAATTTTATTGTATTTTATTCTCAGATGTTTCATGACAGTATAGAAATATTTGGGAGAGAGTGGTCACAGGCATAATTCCTATTCCTTTTTTGATGAAAAGATGAAGTAATAACCACAGTAATTTAATAAATAATGCTATACAGTACTCTGATCTACATCTACATTAACAGTGACACGTAACATTATTTAGACAAAGAGGCTGAAGATTAGGGAACTGTACACAGTACCTAGGTTTAGCTAGAACAAAAAGGAAAAATAAATAGCAGAGAGAATTTCTTTTAGGACACTGAGCTGGGATAATGGCTCAGGAAATGTGAGAGTAGCCTTTTTCAATGCAGCATTGCTGTAAACAGCTTTGAAGACAGAAACATTGAGTTTCTGACAGTGAGATAACTGGAGAGTTTCTGTGCCATATTTTTTCGAGCTGCAAGTCAGAGAACAGAAGCCTTCAAATAGGTGTTGCTTGAGTGAAAGGGATGTTTTGTGTTAGCATTTTCATGAAATTAAAGTTTGCCACACAAGGCAAAATGTTATCAGTATCTTTCACAACCAGGATCACTCTTTCTTTGCCTACCACTATCCATCATGTCTTCTATCGATCATTCTTTCAGAAAAGAATAGAAACAGCAATGTAACATCCTACCTTACAACATCTAGGAGATAAACTCATGGCCTGATGGAATTAAAGCATAATTTAGGCCTAAATTCTGATGGAGACTCACTAGTTTGGTGGTGCATTCAGTTCATTCCTGTAAAAAAATGGATGCAAATTTTTGCTACTCTGAGTAGGTAGTATGTTTAACACAGAACAGAATTCAGACTATCTAACACTGAACACCCAACAGGCCAGTGGCACCTTACGAGAGGAAGATTCAGAGGACTTTGGTTAGAAAATTCTCCACTTAGGTTTCACATAACCTTAACTCATGGTATACATTCCAAGAAAAGGTAGAAAGTTTATGCAATAGATCAACAGATATTAAGAGGTCACCCTATCTGGATTCAAAAGAATGTGTTTCCATTGTTGCAACATCATTGATAGAGATTAGGTTATGTGATATTTATCAAATAATGCTTCAGTAATTCCACAGACTGAGAAAATTCCCAAAGGCTTAAATCATATTTAAAGTTTGTAGAATGGCTTAGAATGTTCTTGAATTGCTCACAGCTTGGCTTTGTGCCATCTGGCTTCTAATTAGGGAAAGTAATGAAAGGGTGCCTATTTGATACATTTTTCAATGCCTATACAAAAGATAAACATTGAGAATATCAAGAAGAAGTAAATGACCTGTTCACAGAGAACCTGGAAAACAGAGGAAAATTATGATAATACAGAAGTAATTCTGTGATCTAGAGTGATTTCTGTTCAATACAACAGAAGTATTTCTAAAAGACCAATTCCTATAGTGTTTAGTCATTCTTCGGTTACTAGTCATCACATCATGTCCCTAGGAAAACTCAAGAGAATTTTTAAGAAATCAACTAATAACTAAGCTCTTTACTAAAGACAGATAATGCAAGTTTGTTTGGTACCTCCATATTGACATCTAAAGATCTCAGGGAAAAACATTTTTTTCGCAGTATTTTCAGGAGGCAATCCATGATAGTACAACCTTTATTTCTTTGTTCTTTGATGAAAAAGAACAAAAAGATATGATTTTCTAAAAATGGTACTTCTCAATCAAGGAGATGTTTATTGCATGTTAAAAAAAACACCCAAACTCTACACTTTACTGCATATTTAAATTCATTGAAATAGAGGTAGCAGGATATAACCTGTCCCAGTTTGTTTATGCCAACAAAAAAGGTGCAAATCCTAGGAGAATTATCTGCAGATTCTCATTCACTTTTAGGAGACTGTATGAAAGCAATATGTCATAATATGTCATGTTTGAGAAAGGTCAGAGTTATAAATGAAATTGATTTGATCATTTTACTAGTTTCAGGGGACTGGAGGAGTCTTCACAATCAGCACAATTTTAAAAATCTTTTTAAGAAACAGTGAACTGATGCTTACCAGGGGAGGTTAAATCAGGTAGTGAGCTAAGAAATACTACAATTATTGGCCTTACACAGTCTACAAGATGTTTCCTGAATATACAGACTTCACCTGAATAACTGCTAAAAGAAACTCTCATTATTCTGTTTCTCTCAGGGATGATTGTTGTATCAGTGAAAACTTACCATCAGTTTAATAATATTTAATTCATGTAGCAGACAGTGGAATAGAGCAATACTTCCTGCTTCCTGCCCTGAAAATGCCATCCATCTTCATTGGGATATTTGGAAAATAGGTCATTCACAGGCCAGAGAGGGAAGAATTAAGTTCTGACTAAAGAAACAGCTTTCAAGCATCTCATGTGGTTATGTCAGAAATAAGAGAGGAATATCAATATATCCACTATGGTCTTGGGAGTTAAAAGATAATTGTATTACAAAAGCCTAATGTAAATCAGGCTTCATGCACATTACTGTAATGTAGAAATACTAGATCACTGCCGCTGAAAACACATTCAACAAATGAATGTAGCATGTGAAACACAAATCGATTTTCCATCTCCTCTTAAACCCTAGAAGCTCAAGAGTATTTCAGAAATCTATCTGTGTTCAGTCTCTTCTCTCTGGAGAGGGTGATTTCCTATCAGGGGAACACTGAACTCTAATAGAAGGTAAAAAGGATATAATATTGTCTTTCTCTCTGATTTATGGTTTTACCATTAACTAGAATGGGTAACATGTAGAATTACTGGCACTTCCACATTGCTATTTTTGTCATGCTTGCAGTGGAGGCTTGGCCAGGGCAATACCCAGGGTGCCCCCAGGCATTGTCTTGGCCCCAGCTGGGGTGAGAGTGAATGTAGCTTTAAGGGAAGAGAGCATGGGGACCTGGCTGCAAGTGATGCCACCCTGTTTGGGTGTGTGAATGGTCTCTGGCCTGTTACAGTTAGAGTAAAAATACTTTTTGAATATTTGTCAGCCACCAAGAGTGTATAATTGAAAGATGCTGTGCATCACATCATATCTGCATCCACACTCTGGAACTGAAATAAACACTTTGCAGACTGGATAAACCTGAAGAAAACCATGTTCATGCATGTTATGGTATGTATAAGGCTAGAAGTTGTGCTTATGAATTTAGAGGTCTTGTGCTTTGGAAAGGAGGTTTGCAGGCTCTCTCCCTGTAGACAAAGGCAACCTTAGAAATACAGAATCATAGAATGTCCTGAGTTCCAACGCTCCACCACGCACTGGCTCAAGAGCCTTTTCCCAATGTCCAACCTAAACCTCCCCTGGCACATCTTCCTGCCATTCCCTTGGGTTCTGAACCCTGGTCTCAAAATACTGTTGAGCTGTCCCCTTGATATACCTTTGTTCTCAACTAGTATGCCAGATTTTCTGCAGGATATGCTATTAATGATTCCTGAAAGAAAAGGTTATGATTATTAGACGCGATTTACCTAAAATGCAGTTGGAATCACTAGGGCTTGTTAATATCGATAATCTGGCCAGTCTATAAGTCAAGTCACTCATTTTCTTTCAGCATATGTGTCTTCAATGCTTTTTCAGAATTACTCCACCTCAGGCTTTCTGCTGCTAAACAAATATAAAAGAATATATGTTGTTGGGTTTTTTTTTAATTCTGCTTTTGGTGATACTCAGATTTTTTTCCATAATTTCTATTAAAGGAAGATTCTTGCTCAATTTAGCCAGGACATGTCTACCCATTACATCAAATGAGAGAAAACAAATGATCTCATTTTCCTTCACACGCACCTGACATTAAACCAGAAAAACTGGAACTGTAAAGCAGAAATAAAAATGTAATGAGTGACTCTAAAAACACATGAAAATTTTAAGTCTGGAATTCAGTTACCAAAAAAAAAGGATAAAAGAAAAAAAAAGCTCCTTGGAAACAGCGATACAAGCCACAGACATTTCTAATTATCATAAAATAAAAAAATAGTCAGTTTTTCACATCAAAACTGCCAAAATATTTTTAAATGCATATAATTTAAACTTTTAAACCATATACACTCTGCACACTCTTTCATTTTTATAAGCATGAGTAAGATTCTGGATTTCAAAAGCAGACAGTTCTCAGTATTAATACTGTAGTAAACACATTACTGATTAATCAATCAATCAATTAATAAATTATTACTTATGCAAAATATCCTGATTTGGGCCATTGATATCAAGCTAAATAAAAGTTTTGAGAAAGGAGAACCATGACATGAACTTTCCTGATTATGTTTGATATCCATTGATCAGTTATATATTCTGCTCTTTAAGTCTCAAGTGTACATAGAGATCCTGGAGGTCGGTTATACCTTATCCATGGATGCATATGAGAAATTATGCTGAGGCTGAACAGTTCAGGTAATCTGCATCTAAATAAACATAATATTTTTAGGTTATATAAACTAAAGGCTTTTTAGTTTTTATATTACACAGAGATAAGTTAAGAAGAAAAAACACCAAGAAGATGTTAAAAAAAACCCTAGTATGGTAGATTTAGACAACACTGTTTTTTTGTAGAGTGGTTTATACCTTACAGACACATGATGTGATATATAGGAGATTAAGTTATCCTATGCATAATAAAAGTATTATTTTCATAATTAAGATAGTGTGCTGGTTTTATCAAAAACAAGACCAGTTCTCTTTCAGTGATCTTTCTTTCAGCTAAGTTCTTCTAGGTGGCTGTACTTTTCTGAGTGTTAGCCTGCATATTTTTCCTCGGATGCTGTATTTGGTGCTGATAAGAAGACCAACGAAATGCTGAATAAGTTCATGTTCAGATTTATTACTATGGTAGCCAAGAAAAGACTGATAAGTTTTCCCACGTTCCATTGTGAGAGGGGTGTGTTTGGGGAGGGGTGGATGGAACAGGTGACTAGAACTGACCAACTGAAGTATTCCATCCCACAATCATCATACCCCCTATATAAGAGGGTGATCATGAGGGTCAAGCTCTCTTTGACCATGGCCAGCATCTAGAGAGGACCCTGTCTGTCTGCCTGAGATCTATATGCCTCAGGCCCTGTAATTCTGCAAACAGTTTCTGGTTTGCTGTGAAGTCCCGCCCATGACTTTTGGGGGCCTGAGCTGCAGCTGCTGGAGCCGCCAGCTCCGCACACCCAGCTCTGCCACTGCTGGAGTGATGCCAACTCCACATCAAGCACTCAAGATTGGTTTTGTATATTTTGTATATATATTCTCTATTTATTAGTAGCATTAGTAAAAGCCTTTAGAACCTTCCAACTTGAAGTCTTAAGTCTCCCTTCTCTTTTATATTCCCTATCATCTTTGTGATCCAAAGGAAAAGGGGTGGTGGGAGGTAAGAGGGTAACAGCGTGTGTCTGCCATGTTTTATTGCCACCTTGCCTTAAACTTTGACAGATAGAGAAGTAGATGGGATTTTCTAATACTAAGAGAATGTAAAGGCAATTTTTCAGATTTTTTAAATATACATTTATGTATAATTTAATGAATTAAAGTAAAATAACGAAGTATTTCATAGCTGCAGAGAAAGCTGAAAAGGAGTCAGTATATGACAAATCAGAGTATTTCATAATTTGTATAGACTACTTCCCAAACAACTACAGTTCCACCTGATAGGTTTTTTCCAAGTTATGCATTGAGGAATATCAGCAGAAAATAATGTTTTCCCTTTAGTTTTTTCTCCTGTCAATTTGATACTCTTAAGCGCATTAGCTGCCAAAAATAAAAACTTGACTGAATCTCCAACTGGACCTTGATGATATCAGGCTTATATAGGAGGTCATAATTATGCAATGTTTCATGTACAAATCAACAGAAATAACTAATAATCAGTATTGTCTGGGACTCAGACTGAAAAGGTTTTCTAGGTTAGCCTGTAATACATGATCAGCTCTGTAATACCATTATAGTATTTAACAGCATACTATTTTAAGGAAAAAAAAAAGGGGTCCTTTAACAAAAAGGAGCATTTCTGGATTGAAATAGAAAAATAATTTAGAACACACTGTGAGCACTGACATAAGACACTGATGTATTGAGAAAAAATTTTACGGTCACTTACACTCAGAAATTTTCAAGTATTGTAATACCACACTAAGGACTAAATTGGGCCCAAAGAAAGCTGGAAGAAAAAAATTTCTACTGCGATTTTTTTTTTATTGGCCGTTAATCTAGTACAAAAATACTTCTTTTCTCTTTTGTTGAGGTTTGAAGAAAACAGACACGAAAATTTAAGACTGAAGATTGTCATGACCTCTTGAAGTGCCTCTCTGGATAGCTGTTAAAAAAATGTTTTGCTTAACCCCCCATATTTTTTAAAAAGTAGGCAACGTTTTCCTAACTCTGCAGTCCATTGTGTTTTCTTGGTCATATTCCAAACTCTGATAGGTCATAGCTTTTTTTGATATGCCAGCTGGATACAAGTTGTTAAGTTTTACATGAGGTATACTTGGCAATTCTTTATTTACTGTGACGGAAAATATAAAAAAGTAAGTAAGTTTCTTCAATCATCATTTGCACTTTCTGTATGCATATTCATAGAGGTGAAATCTAGCTACATTATTATTTCCATGAGAAATAACTTCATGAACTTAAAGTCAATTCAAAACTTTAACTACACAGTACTGAGTAAAAATCTATTTTATGGCTAGTTTACTAGTATTGATTTGGGCTTGAGATATATTCTCGCTCATTCTATTACACCTCTACTATATGTGATTTATGGTAATGCCTACTTTCCTTTGCTTTCTGCATCCATGATTCCCAATATATCCCCAGAATTCCCACTGGCTTCAAATGTTAAAATAGGCTTTTAATGCTGAGTTGAAACTACTATTTATGTCTTTCTGGAGGAGAATTTACTCCTGCTGTGTCAGTCTGTAAGCAAGACATAAAGTATACCTACTTCAAAAAAAGATGTGAAATACACAGAAAAGGGAGCTTTAAGGTAGAAGTTAAAGCAGGACTGATAGTGCATAGGAATTCTGTCACAAGAAACACCTATGTGGTATGTGGGGACTATACTCCACCTGTACTTACGTGAGACTTACCCATGACTAAGTAACTGGAATGATGAGGCTTCCTTAAAAGGAAGCCTAAATGTTTAACAAAAAACCACTATTCAGAATCCATCACGAGTTCTGTAGGATCATAATATTCATAGTTCTCATAGAAACAAGAAACAAACGAAAAATATCATAGCACATTATAATCTTTCCATCAGCCTATGTCCTATTAATATTCTGCAGATGTCAAATACCTCTCTTTTACTGTCTCACAGGTTTCATAGGTCCTGTCTGTACAAATAAATAAAACAGGGTCAGGTTTCAGATAGTACCACAATTATGGTCTGTAATTGTATCATGGTTATAGCCTGTTATGACTGCATGCTCTGTCATTGGCACTGTTCTTCATACAGCTTTGGCCAATCTCAGGTGGCATTCTGCCCTGTGCTGCCCAAATAGAGTTTGTCACAAATAGCCCATGACAAGGGCCGTGCTGCAAAAGCAATTGTCAGGTTGCCCACTTCTTTTGGGAGAGAAGAGAATACAAGTATGTGAATGTGAGTTGGCTATGTCATTTTGATTTCAGAGACGTGAGTAGTTTTGGCATCCTTAAGTTACCACCAAACTCCTAGCCCTAGGGACCAAATAATGATCTCCATCTTTGCAGTGAAATGGTTTGTTGACTCCTCAAATGCTAATAAAACCTTTCTTTCAAGTTTCTGATTGATTAGTGAGAATATAACCTTTTTTTGTTTTCATGGATGTTTTGCAGCCAGTATAAAAAATTCCAGCCTCAATGCCATGTCCTACTACTTTTAAAATACCTGTTGGTAGCTATATGTCACAGATCCATAAACTGAAAATAGCATGTGATGATAGTTACAACAATGGTATCACTTAAAAATAATCTGAGGAAATCTGAGTTTTTCTGAGGATTTTTATAAAGCTGTGGATCTTGGAAATGATACAGGGATCAGGCTGCACTTCCCTAATATGCAAAGTGAACATATTACTGCAGAAGAAGAAGGAGGAGTAATGGATGAAAAAGGATAATGTTTGAAGAAATACAAGTGTGAAAATTAATTTATATTTTGAACTGAGCAGTGAGACTCATGTCAGAAGGGAAATATATGTATTTGTATTAACAATGCTTTAAAATGTTGTGCAGTAATCTAATTTATGCCATTGTGATAAATTCCTGTTTGCCAATTAAAAAAGGAACACTGTGCCAAAAAGCAGACTAATTCCTCATTTAAAGTCAAGATGGTATGAATAATTACCAGATTTGGACAGAAAAGGGAAATTCTATTTCATTAAAAATTGTAAGTTTAGAAAAATTCTTTTCTGGGGAGTGAGAGAAATAGAAAGTGTCCTGAGAAAAGACCATGCTGAGAATATAGTTCATGGCCTGGTGCTTATGGTGGTCGTCTCCTTTGTGGATGGCTGAGGTCCAGTCCCTATTATGCAGGTAACATGCAGAAGATTTCAATGAATACGCATATGTTGAACAACTCCCAGAGAGCACCCAGTGTTTTAGCTGTTCCCATGCAGACATCAATTCTCCTGCAGCTAAGAAGCAAAATGTCAGTCTGCCATTGGGCAAGACAGAGTTGACAGTACTTCACACCTGTGGAAGGAAGACGCAAGATAAAACAGTTGAGGCAACTCTTTCCTATAGTCAGCCCTATACTGTCGCTGGAGGAACAGAATTCAGGCCTCTGGTGTTTCTAGTCACTTAAAACCATATTTGAATAATATATATTTGAATGCTATGTCAACATTTGTCAAAGGAGAGACTAAATGTTGTGGAGCTAAGTCTGAAGTTGTGGGTTATTTCAAATAATAGAAACATCACAATATATAGGTCATCAACTTCCTTCTCTTTACCAACTGAGAAAGGACTCTGCAACCTCATGAAGTCCGTTCTCCTATTGTGAAAGGAAACAAGCCTCTTTTGTCCCTATGAAATGGAAAGTTTTCTCCAGAGTTCACTCTGCAGTCAGGGTGCAGGTGTGATACAACACACCATTACCGCCACTTCTTGACTCGGTATCAACACCTGCATGTTGAGCTGGTGGTGACAGAGCCAATTGTTGGCTGGGTCTGATGATTAATTCTCATTTGAGATTCAGAGGCATTTCAAACATCTCAGAAAACCTTTTCATGCAATCTATGAATTCAAGTAAAGAATTTATTTCTTATATCCCAAAGGATGCCGAATTCCAGAGACTGTAGTCACAGGCCCTTTCTAGTTAACAGGCCTGTAGTACCACACTTTCTCTTCACTCGGATACAAGTTACTGTTATCCTTATTTCTACAAATTTAGATACAATGTTTCTTAAATAACTTGGAGAAGAGGCATCTTAGAACAGCATGATCAACACTTGTATTACATTACTGCAATGGGAACACAGTGTTACAGCATACAGCCCCGTTGATGGGTAATTCGGTCATCCAATCACTATCATTCCTAATACATCAAGCTAAGCTCACACAGTGATGCCAGAAGGTCTTGTAGTCCACTTTTCCATCCCTGTTCTAAGGCCATGAAATATATGACACATTTCAACTTAAATATTTTTTTTTAAATTTAATGAAATTATTGCATCCCTCACCTTGTAATATATCACAACCTCACAAGAAAGGGTAGGAACTTCATTATAGTTGTAAATTTTTATAGTCAATGCATGGTCATGTGGTATGATGCTACCATTGTTTTGTGGCTGTGGCAGATGCACTGCCCCCTCTGCCCCTCCTTCTCCCCCAAAACACAAGAAAATTCTAGGCCAATGGGCCACTATGGTCACGCACATGCACTCTGGTCACGCACATGCACTCTGGTCAACAGACAGGGCTCTGGACCAACGAAACTCCTTGGTTGAGAGAAGTTTCTGGACATCTACCAGAAATAAACACAGCTCAGATTCAGCTAGACTATAAATGGAACCCACTGGAGATCCTCATTGAGTTGGTCTTCCTCAGAGCACTGGGTCTGAAGTTGAAGATTCTCCTTCTTAGACTGGGATGCCACCTAAACAAATTTCCTCGAGGACTGAAACACTTTGCTTTATTGGTAAGTGATCTTCTGGGTACCCTTGAGAGTCCTCGCTTTTTATGAGTGGGAAGATGCACATTTTGAATCACCATTCTAGAGTTTTGGGATCCTTTGAGTCTGAATCAACTGTGTAGTAAGCGGACTCCTAACACGTATTTGAATCTGTGTTTTACAATGTCAGAGTGCTGAATAATTTTGGATAAACCTTGTTTCTAGTTGTTTCTCTGCTAAACAGTTATGGTTAGAATGAAGTCTGGAGTTTGTTGTCTGCCTACAGTGACTTTTGGGGTGCATCCATGACGGTTGTCTATATAGTTACTTTCTTCCGCATCCATTGTGTTTCTGTGTCCTCCTAGGCCTTGGTTAGTAAAATAAAAGAACACAAGATATTCTAGTTAAACGGAAGGTTCTTCATTTCTATATCCATCTTAGTTTCCCTTGACTATAACTGTTCCAATATGAATTCTATTTTCCTGAATACTGGCAACCAGAATTGTAAGTAGCTTTCCAGTTACTGTGTGCTCCAATGCTTCTCATTACTACTTTCTCTACTAACAGCACAGTGCTTCTGAAACCTGCTGGTGGCTTCCTTGCCTTTCTCATTTTAGACTGCATATGACACAAGATTTAGGGGAAACATAATTAACTTCTAATTATATAAATTTGAATTTTGTGCTGCTGCAGTTATTTCCATTTGTATAACTTAAACTCACTGGGTTATTCAATTCTATTTCATGTCTATATGATATGCCAATTCTGTTCTATTCAGACAATACTGTTTATTTTGTCAACATATTTATAAGCATACCCTAGATTTTGTGCCCAAATCACTTAATGAGCCTTTAAAATAAGATAGACCAAAAGAACGGTACTAGAGGAGAACTATTAATAAGTATTTTTCGGTCTCATTTGACATTATCATAAAACAGTATCAAATAGTAAATAATAATCAAAAAACCACACATTTTTCAAAATCATGCATTTCACTGACAACATTTATGAATTTAATATTTATGCACCTGGTAAACTTTTAGAAATTCTGATTATTAGAATGAATTTAATTAACATTTCAGCCACTTCTACTAACTCAAACGCCAGTAAGATTTTTTTTTCCAGTAAAAATCCTTGTCAGCAAAGATGATTTTGATGGACTTCAGAGGGTGACATACTTTCATTTTCAATACCCTAATCAGATCTGAGAAAATATATCCAACCTATTCCTATATTGCTACTTCTGAAAGTGGAAAACGTAATCAAAACCCCACAATTAAAAACAATCAATCAAACAAACAAACAAAAAGTAAAAAAGGAAAGGGATATGTTTTGAAAAAAATACTAAAAAACTGGATCATTTACCCATGGTAGCTATTATTTTCAAATGCTAAATAGCAAAAATATGAGAAATTATTTAAATTACATCCCTTGGAAGTGGAAAGGATTATCTTTCATGTTAGACTCATGGCAAACAGCCTATCTATGTACAGTATGGAATTGTGAAAATGTGTCCTTATGACCTACTTCCTTTCTAAAGTTCATGCATTCTGACACACAAGGTTTGAAATTGTTGGAAGAAGATTTGATCTAATGAGTCCCAATATACTGTGTAATGTAAGGATGAAAAGGCTATTATGCTTCAGCTTTGATCATTTTACAGGCAATTTTCTTAGGATATTTGCTTATGGTACTGCATATGTATTTATAATTGTCTTGTAGCTCTTATAATTAAATATTATATTTTAGTTATGGCAAATCCTGGTCATAAAGAAAAGTATACATTCAGTGAAATTTGTGTTCTTCCTTTTGTAAACTTCTGGTTTTGCCTGCTTTAAGCATTTTTAGTTTCCCATCTCTTTCTATTACATCTTCGTCATTTGGTCATGTTCTCTAATTTTTTCTCCACTTGAGTCATTTTTCTTCAAGGCTATGTGACTTGATGATGAAAGTATTCTCCTTGAATGATAAGCACTGAGGAAGACACATTAACATGCACTTTGAGTAGTTATCTTCATTTTCATGTATTTTTATATCTTAAAAAATGTTGCTACAGAATGTGTAACCCAATCTATAGAAGTTTAATACTGCTTTTCAACTGATGTCAAACCTAAAGATAAGTATGCAGCAAAGAAATAAGTTATATTTTAGGTTACGTGCTCCTACCTATGTGCTCCACACTTATGCTGTTGTTCTAAAAGGTTTATTCCACATTTGTAATTGACAGCTTTCCATGAGTAAGAACAGAGGTTGGAAGGCGTTTTGTGAATATACCAGGTAGAGATCTTTCTTTAAATTTATTTTCAAAAGCATTCATGTAACCTTATGTAGTTCATCAAGTCTCCTGATATCAGTGTCTTAAATTATGTTAAATGCATTCAGTCTGTAGGATTGCGTGGTACATGCTGGTTGCTCAAAATGGAGGTGAGCTGATCTGTTGCACATTTCAAATATATATGCACCTCTGGCAAGCCCATAATTCTTTTTTTACTTGTTATAAAAAAAGTTATTCTGGTTTGAAGTGTTACACCTCTGTGACCCATGAGTTAACAGGGTCATGCCTTGGCCAGGTGGCTTTGGTATGTGTTGAAAGAAGATTGCATTCCTGTATGACTTTTTTAATGATCTTCTGTATTTGCTTGCAACAATACTTATTTGCTTTTTGAATTTAATATAAATATATCATAAAACTTATTTTCAGTGAAAAGATTAAGTCAATAGTAGTCCTAAATCTAAATGTTTAGGACAGAGAATGCAGAATTTCCAGGTTAAGAAAGCAATACAGTGAACTACAGTCTATGATGTTCCCATTCAGCAAAAAGTATCTGTCTTATCCTTTTCTCCTGGGCTTGAATAAGAAGTGCATCTACTGACAATGAGTTGGGTATTTTCATATTAAAACTCCAAGATTTTCCGGTTTGCTTTTGCTAAAAGAACACAAACTTTCATATGTATGATCAGGCCGATCTGATCTGATACAGACTCCAAATCAATACACTGCATTAGTTTGATATGCTTAAACTAATAGCTTAGGTGGTTACTGCATCAGGGTTTAATTAGAAACTATCCCTGAGAAGAATCTTTCATTTTAAAATATAGGGTCAGTTTTCTTTGAACTAAATCAATGAAATCTACTCATTCAACAGGGCTTCAGCCAATTGTGCTACAAAAATATTTCGCAGGAAAATACTGTCTTTTGTACTGTAATATTTACTTTTTACTGTCTGAAAATTGGGAGTAAAAAATTAGGCTTTCCTTTCCTTGTCTCTCCCCCATGGTTAAATCTTCAGCAGACAAATATATCTTTTCTTGTGGGTGAAATATTTTACTGTGGGAAGTCAGGCCTGAAGAAATGGCAATTAAAGAGGACTTTGAGTTATACTGTGCATTTGGTCTAAAGCAAAATGGAGCCATTTTTTCCCCTTTAGGATCAGTTTCAAGAGAGTGCTACCTATAGCAGTAAAAGTTTTTTTTGACATCCTAGTGATAGCAGTCTTTAGTCAGCCCTTTTCATGTGACCCTGACGCCTTCCATAGTGTTCATGTTTAGAAACCAGAATACATCGAGATATAGGAAAATAAAAATGGCTTAACCAGGTGCTCACTTTCAGAGCCTAATACTCCATTTAAGAGTTTGAATCATGTTTCTTGTATTGAAACATTTAGAATAGAAAGCTGGTATGCTGTTGACTTTAAACACAAGAGAAGCTCTTTCTGCCTGACTCAGATTGGTTTGCAAATAAATACCTAATAATACAATTCAGACACAGAAAACCTTCAAGTTTCTGGAGCAAAACACTAGGAAAACTGAACATAATGTCCCTGTTTCCTACATGGACACAAAAGCAAACTACAGTTCTAAGATCTGGAAGATTAAACTTCATCTTACTGAGGTGGTTCAGAGGACTGAGGCATTAAGTTCATGCTTCCTTGTATACAAGGAAGGTGGGTAAATGGAAAGAAAATTCATTACTGAATTAAATCTTCATTATCACTTTTGGGTGACTATTGTACCCAATAATATTTGCATTTTTTTTTCCCTGAAAAGTCTATGGTGATCTTTGATTAAAAAGGACCATGAAAGTGGAGTCTCCTTATTGACATGTTTTCAGCTCTATGGGCAGCATTTTCAGACCAAGATAAAGAACTATAGAGCAGTCCAATTTAGAGATTCTGCTTATATTTTTCAACCATGTGTATTTTAAAACAAATGTAAAATATTCAAGGCTTTCAATAACCATTCAGCTTACAATATTCTCTTTTTCTCTAAAACTATTAAAAGAGACTTAACCAACATATAGCTAGAAAAAATATTTTCTGTTTTTTCTCTCATGTAGGTTGGAAGGCAGATAGATAGAAACTGTGAGAATTTTATTGGCTTGCATGAGTAAAAATGGAACATTAGATTAATTATCATTGAAGATCATGGCGATTTTCAGCTTTTAGCTTCCATCTATCTGGAACCTGCTGGGTTGTATGGCTAGTCTTCATTCTCATTTAAGAGAGTCTTGTTTATGTTTCAAAAAAACTCCTGCATTTTCTTGTACATTATAACATTTTTTTTTTTCTTTTAACTTAAAGTATTCAAAAGTATGTCTGTGACAAACACTACTGAAGAAAAGCAGCAACAGCAGATTCACAGAGTTAACAAAAAGTAAAGCATTCTTATTAAACTTTGATCACTTCCTGTTTAGCTTGTGTTTCATTTTTTAAAATGAATGTAGAAGTGTATTCTGATAATGGTGAAGAAGCTATCAATTTTAGCCCTAGAAATTTACAGTGAGTTTAAGGATTTCATGTTTTTGCGTCATACTTCTGTAACACTGAGCCTCTTTCATATTCAGTATTTTCTATGTTAGTGCTACTGGTTACCTACTACAAGATACAAAGTCTGAATAATGAGGTTGCCACAGAGACACCCCAAAAGTCAATTTAGGCAGACAACAAGGTCCAAACAGACTTTATTCTAACCAGAGCTGTTTAGCAGAAAACCAGCTACAAACAGGGTTTATCCAAAATTATTCAGTGCTCAGACATCATTGCAAAACACAGGTTCAGACACCAGTTAGGAGTTCAATTACTACACAACCAACTCAAACTCAAGGGGATCAGATCTCAAAACTCTAGAGTGATGATCCAAAATGTGCCTCTTCTCATTCTGTCTCAAAGTAAGGACTCTCAGGGGCACCCAGATGACCATGCACCAGGTCACTAAAGTGTCTCGGTCCTTGAGACAGTTCCTTATATGGCCAGTTCCTTATATGGCCAATCAAAGGAGGAGAGTCTTTGCAGACTCACTGCTCCAAGGTAGACCAACTCAATGGGTGTCTCTGGAGGGCCCCATTTGTATCCTATTTGAATCTGAGCTGTGGTTATTTATGGTAGTAGTCAAAAAAACTTCTCTCAGTCAGGCCATCTTACTGGTCAAAGGACCTGTCTGTTGACCAAGGGGCATGTGCATAGTGATCCATCAGCCTGGAAGTTTATTTTGTTTTTAGGGAGTCGGGGAGGGGCAGTGCATCTGCTACAGAAGTAAAGCAAAGTCAGTATTGTGAACCGCAATGTCGCAAAACCAAAAAGTTGGCACTAAGCCTTTTGATGGAAGAAGGTGGAAGTGGTATCTAATAGTTCTAAAAAAGAAGTTCCAGATGTTACTTGCTGATCATAGTAAATTGCATCCAAGGCTTCTTTGGGCTGGACAAAGTGCATCTTCCTGTAGAATTGATAAAAATACTGTAAGATCTTTGTACACTGAGAATATTTTTGGGAAAAAAAAAGTCTAACATTGAACTAAAAACACATTAAAAATTAAAGGAAAATTAAAAGCTAGAGCTATAAAAATAAAAAGAAAACAGAACTTGGCAACATTATTACCTCCACAGTTATATAGAGCATATTTAGAATTTCATAAGCTAATATTCTTTAGCTGCCTTGTACAGACAGAAAAGGATTCCAAATCTTGATTTATCAGAAATAAACCAGTACATGTTACATAGCTGAGCATAAAGGAGGTAGTATGAGTTAATGAACACTAAAAATACAATTCTGTTAAACACAGAAATGTTTTTTAACTTAACTGTGCAGGAAAACTATTATTTGAAGAATTCTAAAATTTGTTAAAATCAATATATTGAAATTTGCGGAGTCTTCAAAGGCATTTTTTATGAACAAAGCAAAAGCATGAGTAGAATAACTTTGTAGTGAGAAGGAAAAAGCTCAAGTGCTCTATTTACATGGTAATAAACTGAGAAAAAGATGAAAGGCAGAAAGCAATGCAGAGAAGCAAGAGGTAGAGAGTTCCCGGTTAAAATGCTTAGTAAAAATAAAGTTACCTAGCACTGGAAAAGTGAATACGTATAAAAAACCCCAATCAAACAATAACAACAAAAACTTGTTGTTGTTTTGTTTTGGCTCTATTTGATATCCAGATGCTGTGCAGCTTAAACTTTGAGATGCTTATATGGTAATTTTGGATAGATTCCTTTAACTATGCAGAAGCTTATGCTGTTCAATGCAGCATTTAAAAACGATTATGATAACTGATTTTTCAGTTTGGCAGCAAAAATGGTGAAAAAATATTTCAAAGCCAAAGCTGAGCCCAGTGACAAAGCCCTTCAGTGACACTGGTGACTCCTCTGTGATATTTAAGAAAGGATGAGAAAGAAAAGGAGTGAGAAAAATGTAGCAGGTAGACATGCCCTGAAGGAAGTTGCAGGCCACAGAGAGCTCACGCAAGAGCAGACTCCTGGTAGGATCTGTGTCCTGTGGGGAATCCACACTGGAGCAGTCTATTCCTGAAGGAAGGGAAGGACCCTTGTTGGAGCAGTTTATGAAGGACTGCATCCTGTGGGAGGGACCCCATGCTGCAGCAGGGGGACAATATATGGAGGAAGGAGTGGTAGAGAGCAGCTGTAAAGGACTGACCACAACTCCTGTTCCCCACCTCACTGCACCACCTGAAGAGAGGAGGTAAAGTCAGGAGTGAAAGAGTGAAGCTGAGCCAGCAAAGAAGCTGGGGGGATAATGGATTTCTAGTATTGTTTTTTATTTCACACTATCCTATGCAGTTATTAATTGTCAATAAATGAAACTTCCCCCAATCGGATGTGTTTTTCCTGTGACAATTATTGGCAATCAATCTCCCTGTCCTTATTTTGATCCTTGAGTGCTTTAATCTTATTTTCTCCTTCTTTCCTGCAGAGTAGGGGGAGTGAGAATGGTGTAGTGGGTACCTGCACCCAGCCATGGTTAACCCCCTACAAACGCTGAAAAAATAGAATCTGATCAATGGTTATTTATACCTCTTTGCATGTAAGCTTTCATAAGGTATTTAAGTTCCATTAAATGCAGCAAAATGCTTTCAACTTCCCAATACACTCAATATGATTTTTAACAATATGTCTAACAATATGTAAGAGCAAAATAAAGTGCAGAATTAGCATACAGGAAAGAAAGAACAAAAGATGTGATTAATCACATAAATTTGTAGTCTTATGTCAAAAAAACATTTGGGATTAATTATTTGGGGTTAGTTTTAAAGGTGTATGATTTAAAACACACATCCAAGATACATCAAAAGACATTAAATAAACTGTCACTTTGTTTTTTCTTTTAAGGGCAGACACCTCCAACTTTGAGATTCTTCCTTATTCTATTTTATTTTCTTAGAGAATTACCATGGCACTAACTACTCTCCGCAACATATATTTTTTCTTTCTTTTTGAGAGACTCTGTGGTTTCATTGAGCTCTAATCAATACCAACAGGACATGAGGGAACAACTGTAATGGCCTTCTGAAACATATGCTATTTCAAAAATCTCAAAGCTGTGCCTCTTAAAATCTGTTTGTGGATACCAACAAAACAGTGCAATGTGTAATGAGAAGCTATGTAGAATATTGGTTGTGGAATCCATTTGTATTTTTATTGATTACCTGACTGGAAGAAAAGTGCTCATTTGTTAACAGAAATATAGTCTATTGTACATGTACCACAGCATTTTGTTGAGTTAATGAGATTAGCAAATCCACTTTTATCTTCTGATGTGTTCACTGATTGATGGTATGCTCATACTTCTTCATTTTAGATTCTATTAGAAAGAAAAAGAGCAAAGCTTAAAAAAGTAGCATGGCTTTGTTTGTCCTTTTCTTATCTGCATTTTCTTCCTTTCAAATGTTAATAACTTTAAGAATTACTTTATCCAGTCTTAGCATAAGCAGTCATTCATGACCTTTTTCTAATTACAATCATCTCCTGAACTGGCATTGAATGGAAATATATTCTATTCATTATTAAAGCAAGCAATTGAATCACATTTGCAGTCTAACATAGTTGTATTTGTTGAACATTTGAAAATATTCCTTGAAATTGTAGTTTGATTTTGAGATTATTTTTATTTAGATTGTTAAAAAATAGGAATATGTCTTTTTATTTTACTTGAATAAAATTGCTTGCCTTCTTCCTGAAGTCATGTGATAAAAGATCTGCAATGGTAAAAGGCATCCAAGAATCTTCATAGCTCCTGAGAAATAATTACTTACTGCCATACTTTAAAATAAGTATTGGAGGATTTTTTTCCCCTTAAATTTAAGAAAACAGGGTCAGGTTACTCTAAGATAACCTTTCAATTATGGTAACATTCAGGCAGGGAAGTCACAGAAGCAGAAGAACTTGGGGAATAAAATTACAGAGATTTCAGTAGGAAAAAGTCACCAGTTTTAATTAAACTGTGATAGCTCCCACCCTACTGGAGGCAAAGCTCAGGACTGTTCATATGGTCTTCATAGTTACTCTCATCTATTTAGGAAGTGAACAGTGGAATAAGAACATATAGTTTTGTCATGTATCTTAAAAAGTGTTTACAGAAGTGCTGTAGAAGGAAGTTGAGACACCTCTCAGAAAAGTTGAGCTTTATTTAGGAAGGAGGAAGTATAACACAGTGTTAACCACTGTTTCCCTATTGATGACCAGATTACCACCAGATCACATAAATCATATCTTTCTGTTTTTGTACCAATTTGAAATAATATACACATTTATGGTATCTGAACAGGTTCAATGGAACTTTTCAGTTGTGAAAATTATTTGTAGGTCTTCCTGTTACCATGTTCATAATCAGTTTGCAAAACTGTTCCACATAAAACATCCATCCAGTTTATTATCTTAAATAGGAAAACAAGAAAGACTAAATTTTATTAAGTTTTTTAGAGGTAATCCACTTTTCAGACACCGCTAATCTCATTCTTACTAAGACATGAGGAAGAACATCTCAATGATTTGCAACAAGATTTAGGGTTTGGAGTTTTTCTGACTTTCCCATATATATATATCCTTAGTGACCTTGTGTGAGTCACTCTTTTTCTGCACAAATCTGTGTGTATTTTCACTGCCCACGAGTAAAATGTGAAGAGGAATGGATAGGAATACTGGTATATAGCAAATATCACAGATGTATATTCAAGACCATGAGAGATTCTAATGTTATGATGAAAAGGTCATAAATTAACATTTTCTGACATTCTGAATTGCAGTCAGGGCAATCATGTATCATTTTATTTTGGCTTACTTTGAAGTGACTAATTTATGGGTTTACTTCACAGAGAACTCATGGAGTTGTCTGTGTATGTAGTTGCTGAAATAAATATTTTAGGTACTTAATGGAAGTAGCTGAGTTCTCTCTTACTCAGGGAATAGGGAGAAATTATGAAAAATGAAAACATTTTGTGTGATCTATCACAGTCAAACAGAAAACTTTAATAGCACTACTAAGGAGGTACTTGAAAGTAAAATGTGATTGGTAAAGAGATGACAAAGAAGTGTGATAATGGGATAAATGTGAATATTAACTACCCCTTAAAAAATATAATTTCCTCATGAGAAAGAAAAAAGTACTGTGCTGGTATTCTGAAATGTAAATTTAAAAATGAGCATCATCTGATGATATATTTATTGCCACCATGACCTTTGGATCACCCAGGTGTATCACACCTTCAGCGTATTATAATACAGTGAACATGTACTAAAGGTTTGTATGGTAGAGCTAGACAGAGCAGAAGAAAATAGCTTCTAGCTGTTGATTTCCATGAGTATCCATCTTATATTACCAATCTGTTAATGCAGAAATGTTCTCCAGCACCAATTAAACATTATTTGTTTTTCTTACATGTTTGGAGTTACAGATGGGGAAAGACAGAGTTTTAGTTTCACCAGTAACTCATAAAATTATTGGACTGGATTTTTAGCCACAGATATTACTGTGGGCTGAAAACAGACCCTGGAGCTTAAAGAGATTTTGCTCAATTGCTGAAGCCCCAGGAGTTTATCTCTAAAAGACCCATATTTCTAATGGCTTGTCAGAGAAAAAAGGCTTGTCTTTAAAGCTTATCTAGATGACACAAGCTTTTATCAGTAAGCTGTTGTGTGGCATCACTGTATTTTCAAGTGCTTCAGTGTAACCACAGAAGCACATTTGGCTGGTATACCATTTGAAAATCAATAATTATGTGCTTTCCATTTCTGTTGTGCGCATTGACGTTTTCAACACAGCTATGTTGCACACTAGGGTGTCATGAAGATGCTGGCATAGGAAAAGCCGATGGAGTTTCAGAGAAAGTCAGTGTGTCATTTCACAATGCATGGAACAAGGCCAGACTTTATTTGTTTAATATAAAACCTTGAACCAATAAGCTAAGAAAGGGAGGAAGTTTGGAGAAGGGGAGTAACTGTTATGAATGTTATTTTATTGTCAATTCCCATACATGTTAGATGTTTAAACTTCAGTTAGAAATAAATTGTCTCATAGTATCTCTGTACCTTGTTGGCAAATTTGTATATCAACTTCTGGCAACAGTAAAAGGCAGCATCCCTTCATCATGTATTCCATAGCACAGGGATGTCAGACTCGTTTTCACCGGGGGTCACATCAGCCTCACAGTTGCCTTCAAAGGGCCAAATGTAATTTAAGGATTGTATAAATGTAGGAGAAGTGACGTTCAGTAGTTACAGTTTATAGGTATATAAGGTATGAAAAAATAAACAAAACAAACACAACATATCGCTGAGAAATTAGAGAAAAGTCACAGAATCTTTGTGAAATCATCTGCCTGTACTCATTAAAAACGCTACATGACAATAACCAATGCATTATAATTTGCCTCTGACTTGATAGCTCAATGTTGCGGGTGTTTTTATAACTCATGAATTTTCAAAAATTCTTAAAATTTGCTTTTTCAGTTTATCTTAATATATTCATGTTGATTCCTACATGATATTTACAGTTTTTACATGGACAATTAATAAATTCAAATTTAAATAAAAATGTGACAAATACATTAAGATAAATTTAAGATCTATTATTGCTATGTACTTGAATTATGTCATCAGTATAATAAACACAAAAAGCTTAATTCTTTACTCTAAATATGTAAGTGATAATATTTAGGTATTTTAAAGAAAGGATTTTTAAAAATATTTTTTAAATTAAATTAAGGTGTAATACACATGTCACCCTGGTAGAACTAGGGAACCTGACAAACAGAGCTACTTGATCATTTCTGTATTAAAAAAAAACCAAACAAACAAAATAAACCAAACCATTGACTCCTATTTTCAGACTCCATTGTCTTCCCAGGACTGAACATGAACCTCTCTCTTATGCCATGTATATTCTAAAGTATTTTCTGCCAAAGTATTTTCTGCTAAAGTATTTTCTGTCAAAAATATGGGCAATGTTAATAAAAATCCATGTTTTGCTTTAGAAGAGATCAATTAAGACAACTGGAGAGCAAAGACAGACAACTGCTAACAAAAGTTTAAGGTGGTACACACTGACACTAGCATATTTTCCTTGACGCCTATAAAAAAAAAATCTGGAATACATAGAGGAAATGCATACAATGTTCCCATATATGCCTGGCATGCACTTTTTCAGTGAAATTTTCCTGTAAGTCGTTATGAAGAGTCTAAGTTCTTTGTCCCTCCTCTTTAATGTTAGTCTTGTTGCTGCAGAGCTGTTTGATGATCTCCCGCATCTTCAGTTGCTGTCTTGGAGAATCTCCAGCAACATACAAGGAACTTCATCTGGTCCCACATCCTGAGCTGACTTTCTTCCGTCTCTTCACTCTGAAATTATTATTTTTTTTTTTAAAAAAAGTATGACCACAAGGCTAAGCAGAAAAGCCAGTTTAAGTTTTAAACAATTGCAGATCATAATTCGTCTTAGAAAAAAAGATCAGTAGGGTGAAGCAGAATCTAGATAAGACAATCTTTATGAATTGTTAACTTAATAGTACACATTGGATACTTTGTCAACTAGTTCCTTAATAAAAAAGAAAAAAATATAGGATTTCAGAGTGATTGCTTGGAATTGTCTTTCACAGTGAAAAGCAGGCTATGCTTGCTTGCTTCACTTTTGATGACTAGAAGCCATTATTTACTGATTGACAGTTCTGAACTGTGGCACTATTGCTATTCAAGCTACATTTAAACTACTTCAATATAACTCAATTCTTTTTTTTTTTTTTTTCTTTTCTTTAACTTCAAAGGGAAAGTAGGGAATAGTGAAAAAAACCCAAGATATCTCAAACCCCTTACTTGGCAGAATTCTATCCCCTAGTCCAGCATAATGTCTTCATATTACATTAATGGTAATAGGGAGAGATTATTTTAAAAAAATAATAATCATAAAGATTATCATTAAGATATAATAATGTTAAAATATATTCATTTTTATACATCTTGGTTAGATTAATCACATTTTAAGTAGCGATGTGCAGCAGAATAAGAATATCCGCGCAAGTTGGGCACCAGAAACAGGCTATTACACTCTCCAGAATTTAGAGTGCAGTGAACAAACAGTAGCCCTGCACAGAACAAAACAGATTTATCAAGATTTATGAGCTCAAGTACTGTCCAAAGTGTACACTACAAACTGACCCAAGACGACTGCATACAAGAACGAATAAATCCTGGAGAATCTAAACTGTTTCTGTATGTAACTATTTTTTATCTCAAAAAATGGTTAATTTAAAATTTCCTGTGCTCTAAGCTTAGAAGCATACATCTCCAATTCTCTCCATGTCATCTTTGCACTTACTTACACTGAAGTCTTACCACAAATCACAGTGCAATTCCTGTGTTTCTTGTCTTTTTTATGTATCTTGGACAGTTTTTCAGGAAAAGGGAATTCAGAAACCCATTGGTTTAATCTTGACTCTGGGAGCCAAGTCTTTTGAACAATGTCTGAACAACATGCCAAAGAAGCTGAGAGCAATCTGTGGAACATGGTAGTCCTCAGTTACCTCTTTGTAGCTGTACCTCCATTCCTGGCGGTGTGAATGGATCAGTCATGCCATTATACATACACATCTAATCTGTCTATTATTTATAAAACAATTATGTTCTTAGAAAAACCCAGCATCACACGTCAAAATCACTCTGGATTAAGTAAACTGCCAAAGTGTAAAAGTCTTTGAGCTAACACAAAAATGTGAATGCTTATGTCACAGACACCATGATGTTCCTATCTGCTGATGAACGTGACTACTAACCATTCTGGATACAGTCTGACTGTCAAGCCCTGCATCAGTAAAAATCAATAAGCTGGTAAATTTTTTACACTGCTGGATACACAAGACTAGGCTGATCAGAAACTTAGTTGTCATTAGTGAATTTCACTGGAAATATTTTTAAACAGATGGCTGTTACCTTTTTAATTACTTTAATGATTTCCAATAATAAATTTGCCTTAGTAAAAATTCTAGATAAGTTCTATTAACAGTTCCTTGTTCTTAAAAAATACTTGTGTGGATACATTAGTGTAATGTCACTCATAGATCTTTCTTTTTCCATTCTTTTTGCTAATCTAAAAATATATGAATATAAACTAAAAAAAAATACTCTAGCAACTGAAAGAGTTTTAAATTCTATTTAAAGAAAATAAATTACCTGAAAAAATATTAGCCATTACTCATAGATATGAGTTTAAATTACCTCTTTTACCCCTGGGAATACACATAGTACATTTTCAATACAGATTAAGTTACTTGTTTTAATAATAATAATATATGTACCTAATATACTTAATATACTTAATAATATACTTAAACATTTTAGAAATACTTAAGCTGTTGTTTCTAGGTGTCATGTTAGTCCATTGCACATCTATGAAACAGTAACAGAGTTTCATTCTGACTTCTATTTCATAATCAAATTAATGTAGTTACACGAATTATGAGCTACTACTGAAACCAGTACATGAATACGTAGAATAGTAAGCATTGAATGTTTATACAAAAGCATGCACACTTGCTGAAAATCACTATTATATAGACAGTCTCATTGAAAACACTAGTCTCAATCTGTAATGAAACACAAAACTCAAGAGTACCTGCTGACAAGCCAATGTACAACAACTTTCTTTCATTTCCACACTTGTGGAAACAACAGTCTTCAAACACCTCTGGTAAAAGCCCTGAGATCACTGTTTGAGGTAACGGGGTTTTTGCCAAGGAGTAACTAGAGTGTGCTACATGCATATCAAAAGGATTTGGCTCAATTGCTCTTCTCTGTTTGCAAGACAGAACTCCTTTGGATAGTTCTGCACATTTGTGACTGCAGTGTGTGTATTCCATGTGACAATGGTAATGAATAGCCTATTTATTTGAGAACAGTTATGGTATTTGTGCTGTAAAAAAATAGGGAAATTTTTCCCACCAGTAATCTGCACCAGCCAGCTTTGACAACACCTGGCCTCTGGGAAAGGTTGCAGCGACAAATTGCTGTGTTGTGTCCCTCAGCCACATGGTAGAAGGGCACTAGGAGCCAGGTGAAATGCAAACCATGTGTACTTCCAACTGGAGCATGCCCAGGTTCCTTGGGCCATCAGGAAAGGAGTCAATTGCATGAGTGCTGGTCCTGGTGGTGCAAAGCCCTGTCAGCCCTCCAACTGCTGCTGGTGCTTTAGCTGTCAGTTCAGCCAGAACCAAAAGTGAGTCAAAACCCCTCTGTATGTGGAAGGACTACACAACTGCATTCCAAATTGTTGCCAGACAGGGACTAAAACTGCGGAAAGCCTAATAATAAAAGTAACATGTAAATGCTATAGGAAAAAAAATAATCGGTGTACAAAATAAGAAAAATAAAATATATGTATTTCAAACTACAGATAAGTGAGCAAGACATTTTAAAATCCTTTTCCTAGCAGTAGAAAAATGAAAAATGCTATCAAAGTCAGCTAACAAAATCATGAAAATGCACAGGCAGATAAAAAGGCAGCATACCATATGTCCACCAATATCTTGTACAACAGGAGCATTAAGAAATCCATTAAGATAGTGTCCCCATTGTGCCCAGGTATATAATAAACATATGGTACATTTCCTGCTTCACTGTGCATTTTCTTGTTGTTGTTTAGCATCACTAATTTAGAGCTCAATTAATATAGTTTGTGTGTGCATGTCTCTACAGATTTTTAAAAAATACTTCATTACTGCTTAAAGCTTTTTTTTTTTTTTTAAGTGCAAGTGCACAGTAATGTTTTTTTTCCAAACATTAATTAGATGGAAGAGCTAGATAGCATTATTTTAAGATAGCTACATATGATACTTAAATTATGCCCTTATTTTTTAGTCCTCACGAAATTTGTTGTAATGGTGCTACAGAGAGACATTGCAAGGTTGTTGTTGGTTTTAATCGATGAAGGCTTCCCAAAGACAGATGTGGGTATATCTCAAGAGTGTAGATTAGAGGAAAAATAGTAAAAAACTAATGTTATAATGTTAAAGAAAATACAACAAGAAATATAAGGTGGCTATGTACTGATAAATGTCCACCTGCACATGTGGAGAAGAGAGGGAAACTAGGATGTTGGAAAGACTTTTTTCTCCTTCATGGATATTTACTTTCAAAAACCTAAAGAAGATTAAGGAGTCTCAGGATTCCCAAAACCAAGGTGTAAATTGTTTGTGAGACACATTTTCTCTCTCTTTGGTGTTTATAGATTTTACATGTCTCCTAGAAGAGCTGAACTTTCCTACACCAGCTCAATCCTACCAAGTTTCCTGTTTGATTTTGGAACTCCTCTGGAAAAAAAATATGTTCTCTTCCCAAAGGAATATTGTTAGTTGTCTTATCTGTTTGGATTTCTAAAAGATTCATATGCCGTTTCACGAGTTTGATACAGAAAATGAAAATAGAGTGAAAATAATAATAAAAAAGAAACCCAACCAAACCAAACCCAAAAATTGTCAAATGCTTGTATCAGAAATTTTTAGATTGAAAAACTTCTTACACCAAAAATCTAATATCCTGTATATACAATTTTAAAGGTAAAGGGTGAGATTTCACTAAATAAGTAATAAATGTCAGTATCCAGATCCACTAGGATCTGGATAGACATTTACTCTTTTGCTCATGAGAGTGGTGCCATGCAGTTTATTTCTGAGTGTGAATGCAGAAGGAAGTGATCTCATCATGAAATAAAATCAGAATGGAGAAAGGAAATCACGACAAGCTTGTGTCACTGTCTTCACTGGCATGTACTATACCTCAGTTTTGGACATTTATTAACACCTAAAATAATTAATACTCTGAGTGGAATTGCAGGTTCCTGCCCAAGTTATAATAACATAGATGTATGTCAGCTTCTGATTTAATTAGAACACATTTGCCATTTAGTATTAGAGGACATTTACAGACATTGAGTGAACATATGGATATTGAATCAGGTTTCATATCTTTACAATTTAGACACTATGCATCCACTACTTGATTTCAATCTCTAAAAATACTATATGGGCTCTCAAACAGTATGACTTTTTGTTTAAATGTTGTGTTTCTTTTGAAAGCCACAAAACACAAAGTCATATATTTCTGTATTTCATATTTGATTATTTTTATTTCCTTGGAACTGTGTAATACAGTGTATTACAAGAGCCACCACTGAAATTTACTATATAATTACATTTAATATTTTCTCTATAGGTGGTAAGTGACAAAAAATAGAATATTGAGCAAACTTTTGCTAGTGCAAACTGAGAACAACATTTGGAAATTGACTCATTGTAGCAATACAGAACAGAACCTGAAATTAGTATTTCTGGACATTAAATAGTTTGAGCACATTAAGAATGGGAGAGGATGAACATTATGCAGTAAGTGCTTAACAGAGAAGGACTCCTTCAAACACTCATTTATAAATCCATGTCTTGGTAACAGTGAGATTTTCCAAAAGAAGTATCGATCCCATTTATAACACAGCAGCTTCACCGTTCTGACACATACTAAGTATTAAGATGACCTTTCAAAAGGTCTGTTTTTTCCTTAAATTGTTTTTCCTTGATTCTCAGATAATCACATATTTTTGTTCGGTTGACTTTGCATGATAACTTCTTTCTTCAGGTGTAGTAGTTTAGAATATGATCACTCTGCTTTTCTGAAGAAAATACTTTCTTTCAAGTACATGATAAAAGAAAAAAAATCTGTCCAATTTCCCCAACAAAAGGGACACAAGCTTTTAGAGAACTGACAGTAATCTTCTGGCTTTTCCAGCTTTGGTTTTTAGAAAACTCTAAACCTTCTGGAATGAACCAAAATATCTCTGCTTTTACCATGAAAAAATGCAGAAAAGCTAGACCTTTCAGCTACTTGTTTTAAAGTGTGGGGTTTTTTTCTATGTCTATCACTATTTATCAGTCTCATGCAATTGTGCCAATAAGTATGTAATTCCTTGCATATTACAATAAGATAATTGAAAATGTCCTCATATTTGAACACAAAACATACTTCTGCTGTTTTGCTCTTGCTAAGCATAGAGGCTAAATAAAAATTGGTTTAGCCATTATTTTCTGCAAATTGTTGTGTTTGTCATATGTATTGCAAGCACACAAAATTTTAATAAAAAAGTAAAAGTCTAAATAAAAAATTAAAAATTGAAAAGGAGATGTCAGAAATATTGAACGGCGATCAATGGAGTACAATAAATGTTTGTTTGTTTTGTTGTTGTTTCTTTTTTCCTATGGTCAGATTAAAAACAATCAAACAACAACTTGGACTTTTAGGTAAATGACTTAATTATTGTGGAACAAAACAATTTAAAGTCTACTTGGGAAAGTACATACTGTAAGCAGATATTTTAAAACTCATAGTAGACAGGATTTATTTGTATAACGTGATTTAATATTTTTTTATAAAATGTCTTCTGATTTCTGAATAGAGAAATAGTTCTTCTAGCCCTATAGAGAAGAAAATATCAATAATATACATACTCCTTTCTGTATGTATGTGTCATTTGTATGGAAGGTTTTCTGTAGGCATTTTTTTAATAGCTGAAAAAAGGATAAGAACGTACACTTGGCACAAGCTCTTTTCTTGTTCCTTTTTTATATGTTAAGATTCACTTTCTACAGTAACATTTTCACCTACATAATCTTCAGGCCAATAAAAAGCATGATCATTTCCCTTCCCAGTAATTACATGGTTGCCAGCTTCAATTTAGTTCCATTTACCTTTTCAGAATTCTTAACATTTAACAGTTGCTCAGCATGCATCTTCATTACTCTACTCTTACTTCTTTCAGGTATAAAAGGTATTCAACTCTATAGCAGATATTAACTTGCCCTCCTTTCCTCATCCATTTTGCAGTCCTGATCCAAATTTGTCTTGAAACTAAGTGGGTTATCTTCAGGATTGTTATGTACTGTTTATTTCACACAAAACCCACTACATTAATGTTTTAACAGTAGATGAAGTTCTCTTAAAAATAAAGAAAAAAGCTATGCCAAGTCAACAAAATAAACTATTCAGTTCCTGAAAAAAATACTGACTGTACTGGAATATCATTCAGCATTATGCCTTCTAGAGGCACTACCTTTTAAGCTGCTTTATAGTTATTGAATGAAATTTATATGAGAGTTCTGGGAAGCACTAGGGACTTCTGCCGTACACCATGTTCTGCCTTGGACCATTGCCCAGAACACTGTTCATCTTTGACAGTGTTAAAGTACAGTATCTCTTGAACCGGCTGGAGTTGAAACAAACACCGTGCATCACTGTACTCCTATGATCACAAGCTTTGCAGCAGTGAAAGCATTTTAAAACTTGTAAGGCTGAGAGACAGACAGAATGTGAATGTGCACATTACAGTTATTCATTCTGCTCCTTTCCATTCCTCCCAGCTTCAAATTCTGACATGAGAGTAGCTGCTATCTCAAGATACCATACAGCTGGAAAATTATCTAGCTGGGAGTTTGAACCTCAGCTTTCAAATATCACAAAGCACTAATCTCTAGCTCTGCGATTTGTAAGGTTTTGACTGCTCAAGTTATGTGAAAGATGAAATGAAAATCAACAAAAGATGATGGTAATCTGGTGATGTGAATGTTTCATTATCTTAAGACCTACCATGTCTGATAAAAATAGTACAAGTGCTCTCAGGACTAGTAAAAATAAGTATACAAACAGCAGAGCGAAAGCACCGATTCCTAAATGGCAATAAAACAAAAACAAAAGCAGACAAAGAGTAAAGCACTTGAAGAAAAGAAGTAAAACACAATTAGATAAGAGATAAAGCATGGTCTTCCATTTTTTCTTTTTTTTTCTTTTTTTTTTTTTTTTATCTTGTTCCTTTTTTGTAAGTGTTTATTTACCAATTTGTTAGAACAATAAATTGGCATTTGCCAAATACCTTTCACAGTTTTGGTTTCATATTAGAAAAAAATAAAGTGTGTGTTTTCCGAATTTTTTGGTAAGATAATATGTTTGAAGTTTTCCAAATCTCAGTTATATTCATAATATATCTAGTTCTCAATACAGTTCAGGACAAGTTGACCTATTATCTATAAAGTCATTTGAAAAGCCTAATTTTAGTGTCTCTGATTGTGACAGTGCCAGGACATGAGCTGGATGTGTTTCTGCCCTTTTGATCTGGTACTCCTTCAGCATCCAGAACCAAAGTATCAAGAATGGTTGAGGATTCATTCCTGCTTTGTACTTTCAGGATAGTCTTACTGTTGTTGCCCAGCAATTCATATAATTCCTCTTGGAGCCATCCAATACACTCTGTCTGAGTAATCCCTTAAGGCAGTCCCACAGCAATGGAGACTTCAACCATTTTTGTGGCCCTTTGTAGACTCTCTTTAGTATGTCCATGTCTTATGATGAGGGCCCAGAGCTGAACGTAGCATTTCTGATGTGATCTCGCTAGTGATGAGTAGAAGGGAAGGATCACCTTCCTCAACCTCCTGACAATGCTCATGTTGTTGTGAGGGTGCATTGATGACTTATGGTCAGCTTGTTGTCCAACAGGACCCCCATCTCCTTTTCTGCAAAGTTGCCCTAGCGGGAAGGATTGTTCCTACCCAGCTGCAGGATTTGGTGTTTCCATTTGGACTTTATAAGGTTACTTTCTCTGCCCATTTCTGCATCTTACTGAGATGCCTCTGAATGATAGCACATCTATCTGGTCTGTTAATGACTCCTCTCTCTTCTGTATCATCTGCAAATTTTCTAAGGGTGCACTCTGTCCTGTAATACAGATGACTGATTAAGTTAAACAATACTGGCCACAGTATTGACCTCTGGTGTACACCACTAGTGACTGCCCTCGAACTGGACTACCTGTCACTGAACTGGCAATTCAGATAATTTTTGGTTCCAACTCACTGTTCATTTAGTCTGTAGTTCACCAGGTTGTCTATGAGTATGTTATGTGAGACAGCATTGAAAGTATCACTGATGTCAAGATAAACAACATTCATTACCCTCTCATAATGCACAAAGTTAGATATTTTATTTTAGAAGGCTATCAAGTCGATTTTGGATAATTTCCCCTTTATAAATCCATTCTGACTGATTACAGCCACCTTCTTGTCCTCAATATGCTTGGAAATGGCTCCCAAGATTAGCTGTTCAATCACTTTCTTAGGCATTGAGGTGAGGCTGACTGGTCTGTGGTTTCCCATATCCCCTTTCCGGTCTTTTCTGTGCAAAAGGCTGCACAAATTGCCAAATCTTTTTGCTGCCTCTGTTATTCCTGCTCTCTTCAAAGCTTCAGTGCTGTAAATCTCATTAATACTCTTCTCAGCTCCCTCCCAGTGAAAGAGTCCAAGATTTTTTACTCTCTCCTTGAGAAGAAACTTATCCATCCATTTGACCTGTTCAGAAACCGAAGCATATACAGCTGTGGTTTTCTTGCTTATTTATGCTCAAAAGTAAGAATAAATAAATAAATAAATAAATAAATAAATAAATAAAAAGATGGACTACTAACAGCTCAAATTATGTGTAACTGAAGGTTAATTTATCATCCTCTGCAATTTTATGCGTAACTTTCAGTGAAGGAAAAGTTCTTATATCTTGAATGTTCTTTCAATATCAATACAGAAATCTTACACAGAAATATTTTCTCTTTTTTTATTTGACTGGATAGATTAGTTTTATTACTGTTGAGATTCTCTTTCTGGCTGTTGTATTGCAATTCATTGGTATTTCAATTGGTATTTCATATCTCTAAATCTTTTGCTACTTCCCAAGATTGAATCTGTCACACTATTCTTTATAAGCCTGAAAACCTCTGTTTTTCAAGAATATTGTAGAAATAACAATGATAAAGGTCTATCTTTCTGTTTCTATTTATAGCATTGAAAATTAATAGAATTTTGGACCAACACGCCATGAATCTCTTCTGTGAACAGAAACAGAATCCAGCTCTTTGTTATACTGTTAAACCCACACATAACTGATTCAATGTATTCCCTTTATTTCCTGAAAATTATGAATCACAGTAGATGATTTAGAGTGAGCATCGCTCTATTGGGATCAGAAATAATAAAAGTAGGTTGAGAAAATTTCTTGTTAGATGTTATTTTATGAACTTTTACAGGACTTCATAGAAGACAGAGCATCCACACAGTCGTTAGAAAGTAAATGACACCATCACAGAATATATTTATATTATTGCAGTCTTCATATATATTTTGGTATGTGGTTAAGAAAGTTACTGCATATATCTGATTAAAATCCCATGTAAATCTATATACAAATTTGGTGTGAGTTTTAGGTAAGTGGCAAGCTGCCTAGTGAACAATCAGAATATATGATTTTTTCTATTGTTGTGCTAATTTAACAAAAGAAGAATTTTTAGAATATTTTATATCTAAAGGAAAAAAATAATGTAACTGGTAACTTAAAGTGAAAATTTACAGAGAAAGTTTCTAAAAAAAATATTTTGTATCAGTCTTTATGCAGCATATCAGAACTGTTCAAATTGGGGTGTTGCACAAAATCTGGAAAATGCTATTAAAAATGTAATAAGAAAACCTTGTGATACAGAAAAATCCCCAATGTAATGGAATTAAGAAGAGAAACTAATGAAGATTGTGAAAATATGCCCATAAACATGACAGTTTCAGGACAATAAAGTGGTAGTGAGATCGATTCAGTGAGAAGTGACAATCAGACTGTCAATACTCAAAAAAGGAGAAAAAAAGACATACAGGAATAGCTAATTTCTGATTAGTTAGAGACAAGTAGATTCTAAATAATCTGAAGGCAGGATGAAAGTAGAAAATTTCAGAATTATTCCACTAATTGCTTTTTATTTATCCTATCGCTTTTCCAATGAGAATACATTGCTCTCTTCCTTGAAAGAGAAATAGTTGTTAGTTCTTCAGAATTTGAAAAGTGATAATGTCACAATGCTCTGGAACAGTAAAGGAAAAAAAAAAAAAAAGTGAACTATCAAAAAAGAGTTGTTATGCTACCATATTAATCCAATAGAATGACCACATCTGGAATACAATATTTACTGTATCTGAGAGGAAATCACACAAAACAGGAAAAGGTTCACAGACCAGCAAGCATGCAAACAAATTTATGGGATGGCTTCTACAGGAGGGATGATTGAACGAGTTTCAGGAGGCATATAATGGAGTGCACAGGAACAGGTCACAATCTCTAACAATGTAGAAAGTAGAAAACATCAGATGAGACCAGCAAAAGGCAGGTCTAATGCAAGACATAATTACTTTTAACAGAACACTATTAAGTCTTGAGACCTCTTGTAGTCAGCTGTCACTAAATCTTTATAGGGATCCAGAAACCTATTGAACAATTTAATAGAAGAAAAGTCAATATAGGGCTTAAAAGATACCATCTCTCACTGAGGAGTCCTTGACCTTGATTCCTAGGATGTCACACAGTATCACAGTATGTTTGGGATTGGAAGGGACCTCAAAAGATCATCTAGTCCAATCCCCCTGCTGGAGCAGGAACGCCTAGGTGAGGTCGCACAGGAACATGTCCAGGAGGGTTTTGAATGTCTCCAGAGAAGGAGACTCCACAACCTCCCTGGTCAGCCTGTTCCAGTGCTCTGCCACCCTCACTGAGAAGAAATTTTTTCTCAAATTTAAGTGGAACCTCTTGTGTTCTAACTGTCTAACTGTCTGCTTTGCTCTTACAGTCTTAAAGAAATTCACTTTTTCCCACCACCAGAAACAAGTCACTGGTTTAGATGGAAGTTTGCAGGGTGTTTTTCTGTTATATTCATTAAGCACTAATGAACAAAGATAACCTGTACTTTGGGTTGCATCAGAAGAATTATAAACACTGTGCTAGGACTTGGAGGATTTTTTTCTCTCACCAACTACATTTAAAACACATGGCTGTACTGACTAGAGAGAAACTTTCAAGTACCAATGTCTTAAAGTACAGGAAAAAAGACCACAAAGTTCAGCTTTTTGTATTTCAGATTGTGGCTTCTCTCTGTCCAGTAAAACCCAGTGGTATTTTGCATGTATTATGACTTTGAGGAGAAGATTAAGTCACAGTTTCTCATTTGGAAGATACTGGGCTATCTTAAGCACTATTAATTTGGTGAATTTAAGTTATTCAGATAAATAGATTATATTTTATGTCCTTTTTGATTTAAATCTTGCCTCACAAAATGTGAAAATAACGTCTCCGTATTTCTCACTTAAGAATTAAAATCTGTTAGAATAATACTAGACTCCCACAAAGCTACACCTTGTTTAAATATGTAAAATTGAAAGCAGTACAGCTCTCTTGGAACTTTGCTATATAAGCTCCAGTTTCACACAACATGGCTCATTTGGCAAAAATTTTGCAATATTGCTTCTCTACCTCTACACTTTCCCATCATCCCATCAGACAATATTTCATTTTTCATATATTACAGAACCAGTCTTAGCTGCAAACTGCCTCCTTAAAAGGGGTCATGACACTAGAATATGGAAGTAGTTCTTCTGAGTACTTATGAAAATAATTAATCATTCAAATGACAGGTTTCCAGGACTTTCTGCAAAGTGCATTATTATTTATAAATCCCAGCAGCTGGTCATACTTCACTTTCTAATTAGTGTGCCTCAGTCACGCTACTTTCCACATTCTCACATTCTTATTGTGTCCCTTTGTTACAAGTGTATCAATTAATTTCTTCATTGTTCTGAATTCATGTAGTTTGCAACAAATAAACTTTCTGGTATTTCAGTCCTGAGTAGAAGTATTAGTTTTTCATTTAGCTCTCAAACACCAAAGTTTTTGTGCTTCTGAATAATTCCAATTTTTCGATTTAAAACTACAAAGGAATAAAAAATATGCACATCTACATTTGCTAATTGGTTTCTTAAATGAAATAACATGGTGGGATAATACCACACGCTGGTGAATTTTCTCAGACTGTATTTTGTGAGACTTGTTATAGAATTTTAGTTTGTAGTGGTGGTCACTACAGATCTGTGATGATGCTTCAAAAATCTTCCATGCATTTTGTTTGCTGCTGTATCTTTAAAAATGCCTCAATGTGGGCAAGCAGATAAAATAAATTATTATCAGAAGCTTCTTTCAAGAAAAATAAGTAACATACACACACTAATATATTTTTTTTGCAAGTGACAGTAAATGCAAATCACAGCAGTAGGCTTTCAAGTATGGAGCTGACGGATGACAAACATGTTAGGCTAAAAAGTGTATGCAAGGTAAGCTTTAACATTTTGGAAATATTTTTGAAATAAGCTATCTCATAAAAATGCTTCACATTGCTATATGAAAACTAGAAGAAAGTGACTCTTCTGGTCTCCAGAATAAAATATAACTGAAATATGTGCTGAGAAGTGATAAGCACATCTAAAAGATTTAATTAAAGCTCTCAGGAATAAAAAAAAGAGATACTGACACAGAAACTGTCAAGACAAATTATCTGTTGAAGAATCTTTAAAAACTGGAAAGCACACAGCTGACTACAGAAAACGTTTTAAAACTCTTACTGAAGACAATTATCTAATCTGAGCCATGATGCATATTTATAATGTCCAGTAAAAGGTCATCCACTTACTCTGATACATTCAAAAAAGTTGAAATTTTAAATTATTTGTAAAAAGAAGTATCTTTCTTCCATAAGTGATGTGATTTTCTGTAAAATTACATTTCAATATTTTAATATTTAATATTTGCATTTAATATTAATTAGTTGTTTAATTACTAAGCTAATAATTCCATTAATCATTTTATGAATGGTGTTTGTCTTTAGTGACAGAGCAATTTCAAGAAAGATCAATTGCTCATTTTAAGAACTATCATGGTGATATTCCACCTGTTTTGAATCCTATATTTAACAAAAACATCCACTACTTTGGCTTAGTTTTCAGAATAATACCATGGCTATCTCTACTTTACATAATAATAATTGAATGAATTCAGTTTCATTAAAAAAAAAAAAAAAGTTTTATTCTGGTCAAAAAGAAGCTTAAGGGAAAAGAAAACAAAACAAAACAACAAACATGTTGAATCTAATTGTTTGTTGCTTTAAGAATGTTATGGATTTTACCAAATGCTTGCTCCACTAGTAACCTAACCACTTCTAAATAATAAACTGAAACAGAAATGATGCAACTTGTTCATGAAATCATATGTCAGGTTTTTCCTTTTGGATCACTTATAGAATGATGTCAAAATGCCTGTGATTCCTAGGGTGTTTAGTTCAAATACAAAACACAAAAGAAGATAATGTTAAGAAAACATTATTTTCAGACAAGTACATAATAATATATGTACTGTCAATATTGGAGGAAATCAGCATAACATAAAAATTCCACATGTATTGAACTTATCCAAGCCCATAAGAAGTAATGTGGGTGATGCTGTGGGCTGTGGGACTACATTGTCAGTCACAATGAAGAAAAAAATGGACTTTGATTATTTGATTCCTTTTTTTTTAATATATATATATATATATATATATATATATATATAAGGTTACTTCTGGGTTGACATTAAACCACTAGCATGAACATTTTATCAACTTTAAAAGCTTTAAAGAAACAGATGAAAACTTCATATAAGAGGGGCTAAGTGCAGAGAAGCAGGCTATAATTGCAACAGATCATTGATCAAAGAACACTGTTTGTTTTTTCAATTTCATAGAGAGGGAAAATATGATGGTAGAGTGTTCTATGCAACTCAAAGAGCATGGAAAGTGTATTACTGTTAAGTTCCTCTAACCGTTAATAAATAATCCATCCACCATCTTCTTACCTTTTTTTTTCTGAGTAGGTTCTATTAAATATCAGAAAACTAAACATCAGTGCTAAGAAGAATTTTTTAAAAGGTTGTATGCATGCCAATGACACAACAATGTCATATAAAATGCTTGCTCAAAATCAGCCTACATTTTTAAATTTTAGAAAAATAGGTAACAAAAACGTTTTGCAGAGGCGTATTTCTCATTTTCAAAGAGCTATAGGTCAAACTATTCAAAAAGAATGGCAACTAAGCTCAGACACTTTGTAATTAAATAAAAATAATATGAAAATAAGTAAAAAATAAGCAAAATTTATCATTTCTTTTCCTTGGTTGATTTCTTGATTGAATTATGGATCCAAGGAAATGCATTTTTCCATCTGCATCTGACAGGTAATTCCTCATAAATTCCATGAATGAAAACAAGTTATTCAAGGTCTTAATAAATATGTCATGAGATAAATTCATTGCTGATCTCAATTTAGGAAAAATATTCAATTCCGAGAATGAGGGATAAAGAAAATACAATATATTTAATTATGAATTTCAATTTTCTGGAAGACCAATTCTAAGCCTATAAAAAAACAGTATTAGTATTTCCTTATTTTGCAGACACTAATAGTGCTAGGATGCTGTACAGCTTCTCCTTTGCCTAGGATGTTTTATCTGGTAGAATAAATATGCAAGATATTGTCTTTAGAAAACTTTTATATATCACTCAATGTTCTTTTCCCTCATTTTACACAACATAGCATAAACTCCCATATTCATTGGAATAGTATCCTTGTAATTTGTGCTGCCAACTTCGTAGCTCAGAAATGTGAATATTTTAATCTCTAGATTAGAGGGAGAGTTGCTACAGGACTACAAGTTTAGAATCAATCAATTCTCATTAAGTGACTCATTTCCCAAGACCTACTGATTCACAGATCTTTGAATTTCCACTATGATAAATGAAAACTTATATCCATTAAAAAATATATCCTGCCAAGGCACTTAACATTCCTTCTGCAGTGGCAACAGTGTCAAATGCAATTCTTCATGCTGTTTTACTAAGGGGAAAAATAATTTCTTTTAGAATGAACTTTCAAATAAACTTTTCATTTTGAATTAAATACAAGCATAAAACTTTAGCAACTTTGCTGAAGTTACAATTTATTAATTTTTAGCTGTAATTTACCAGTCCTGCAGGAGATAATACTGTAGAGTGCACACCAATCAATTTACATCTTTTGGACTTTGCCAGTTCCAAATCTCAAGTATCTAGCTTTACATCATTGAAACCTTCACCTTTTGTGACTCCCTGAAAAGCAGGATCTGTTTATTATTTTTTTTTTTAAAGCAGAGAAATTTATTTAAATTAGTATTTCAATACTTATTTTGTAGATTCATTGCTTAAGGCTATTGGTAAAATAATCTACCATATAATTTTAACTAAGCTTTTTTCAGTCCCTTGTGTGTGTAAATATCTAAATAAATTTGATCAAATCCTCATTGAAGGCTCTTATCCAGAAAATGTAAAACATAGAAAAGAAAGCAAACCGAGAGAAGCTATTATCTAAATATTGGCTGAACAGCAGTGTTTGATGACTATTAAGGAAGGCAAGTTTTCAGTGAAAGAATGTTAACCTAGATCAAATAAGACTAGTGACCCTACGAGCATTTGAATCAGTCATTTTCCATATAGTCTGAAACCTGGAACCTTATTCCTAGATGCCAAATTTCATTTCAAGAAATTAAAATTTTACATAATCTTTTCAACTAATCTTCTATGGAAGTAACTTGTGTACTTCTAACAAACTATTGAATTTCACTGGATAGTTGATTTGTAAGATCACAGACTGGAGATTAAGAGGTCCCTTATTACAGAAAAATCACTTATTTTAACTCTTTCAATCCTATATGATGAAAAGTTAGTTTTCTTCAGTAAGGACAGAGATATTGATCACATTAATTGGATCAGTCATTCTGAAAAGGTAAGTTCACCTTCTCCTCCTCCCTTGTTCTTGGAAGACATACTGTTGGGTGAGGAGAACTGATACATAGCTGCAGATTTTATTCTTCCCTGAGTACAGGGAAAAAGTGAAAAATGTGGAGGAATCTATTGTGGAATAGTATGACTTATGACTCACCTGTCCTCTTACCTATTGAGATAAAACCTATAGACTTCCATAATTGCAAAGTCAAACTTCTTGAGGCCTAGAAATTACAGAGTTGAGATCCCCACCATCTTGATGCACCCATATTTTACTTACAATAGAGTGTGATGTGCATAGTTGAGGACTGTTTCTCATTTCCCATCTACCCTTTCTTTCTTTTTCTTTCTTTCTTTCTTTCTTTCTTTCTTTCTTTCTTTCTTTCTTTCTCTCTCTCTCTCTCTCTCTCCTCTCTTTCTCTCCTTCTCTCTTTTCTCTCTTTGCTCTCTTTCTTTCTCTCTTTCTCTCTTTTCTCTCTTCCTTTCTTTCTCTCTTTCTCTCCCTTTTCTCTCTCTCTTTCTCTTTCTTTCTTTCTCTCTTTCTTTCTCTCTTTCCCATTTTGCCTCTGTCCCCAGTTCTGCCACTCTGCACCATGTCAGGCCCAGCCCTGCTGCCAGATCTCAGCCATTCTGCTCTTCTGCTCTTCCTCAGGGTGTGGATGTCCGAGGGGGAGCGTTGCAAACACAGGATGGAACTTGCCCCAAAATGCTATGGCTTCCAGATGTCCTCTGTGGCTGGAAGGAGCAGTTGTAGCAAATATTATATTACCTTGCAAGTCAGGATTGACGCACGCCAGGTACACAGAGAAGCTAGGAAGCATTTTGCTGCAAAACTCTAACAAGTCTCTGATGAATGTGGGAAATTGATTTCCACAGACTTCACCAGAATATTTAGGTTTCATGAGGAGGGCAAAGGCCATACACCTGACAGCAGAATAATCAACCTGCCTGTTTTAAAGTCTCTACTCCTAAACACCAGGAGTGAAAAAGTTTAAACTCAAAAATTATTTTAACATAAGCAAATCAGTGCATTTTCCTGGAGGCTGCCAAACTCTGATAGCAGCTTTATATAGCTGTATGTACACAGAGAGGCACATACACACATAGCTTCAGGCCATCCAGAACAATTAAATGCTCTGCCACAGAAGTTTGCCAAACTTATAAGCAGATGACAGACAAAGAGTTTTAATCGTTACTATTATTATCATGCTTAGGTACATTGATCGTTATAAGCATAAGCTGTTTTTTTAAGTAAATCAGCGTAAAAATGTGTTTTCTGTATACAAGCAAACAAGGGAGATTGCAAAAATAGAAGAATCTACCTTATAAGAGTCTGATCCATCAGCATTCTAAATATCGAGATTGGCCTCTCCTGTTATCTACAAGCTGTTCATGCATGTTACCTTGCAGTGCTTTCCAACATTTATGGGTAAAGTTTTACTGAAGTCCACAGGGGAGTTGCTGTAAAATTCTTTTTGTTACCAAGAGGTTTTTTTCTAATCTATTAAACATAAAAATAAAACTGTATTCATTGCACAGCTGTATTTTTTTATTAATTTCAGAGAGCTGCAGGTTTCTTAATAGCCTTCTTGGCTTCCTCTGGCTTAAATTCTAAAGTGGTTACGGGAGCTAAAATCTTATCATCTTTCCTTTGTAACCTGCAGGAGAGGAAGATGTGAAGCTATGACATCTTTTCCAGTGTGCAATAAACCCTGCATTTACATGGTCACTGGTGAAATTAAAATGGGAAGAAATGAGACAATAGCAGTGTTGATTTATGTATTTCAAAAGATGTTAATTAATTTTGACAGGGAAAGCCCAGCCTTTTCCTATTGAGCCAGTTCTAAAAGCAAATATACATTATATTATCTTCACAAATACAATCTTAAAAAACACACATTTATATTCTATATTGTTTTATAACATGCTTTTGGGTGCTGGTCTAATTCATTTGGGGATCTTTTGTTTTGGTTTAGTTTGTTTTCCATCTTTTCAGTCATTGTCTAATATCTGTAAATAAATGGGAAATACGCTACATTAATAGCTCGTGGAAAGGAATTTCAAATGATAAATGAGTCAAGAGTTTGAAGTCCAAAACAGATGAGGCTGAAAAATGTGTTAATGTAAGCTCTGTAGTATTGATTTGTCAACCAGCTGTTGAAATCTTACGTCAAATCAAAACTAGTTCACTAAAAATGGCAACTAGTATTTGAGGAAGAACACTGGGTGGGCACAAATGGTGTGGGAGAAAAAGTGCAAAGTGGTTTGGTTTTCCTTTTATTTGATGATAATTATACTATCGCAGCAATTTAAATGAAAAAAAAAACAAAAAACAAAAAACCGTAAAACAACCTCATGGAGTGGGTATAAGTTGAATTTATTTTCTTAAACCACAGAATATACTATAGCAATAGTACTAAAGGAAAATATATAATGCAGGAGGTACCTGAATCTTTCTTCCAGGAAAATTATTTGGGATTGTCCTCTAATATTTTGAGGTTTGTTATGCAATTGCTAAATTTTTGAAAGGTGTCAATTTGTAGATCTCAGGATAGCGAGAGCAATGTGCAGAAAAGTATTGACAGCTCTCTGTGCTACCTGCATGCACTTTCATATGTTAGTAACAGGCAAACATATGGGTTGCACCATGATGACATCACCTAAGAAACTCATTTCAATGTTGCAAACTAAATTAAGATACATTGGAATAATATCTGGGCAACTCTGTATTTATTAAACCCATTTTAGCCATCTGTTGTTAATAATGGACAAATATGTAATTTTATATTTTTCTAAAGTTTCTAAAATTTTATATTTTTTATAAAATGATGTGTATATATCTATTTAAAACATAAAAGAATTTGACCTCTATATTAAAATGTCTTCTCCTTATTTATTTCATGTTTTTACTACAAATGCAGGTGTGACTGAGATACCTGCAAATATTATTTATTCAAATATAATTTTTTAAAATTTCAAAAACCTTAATTAAATACCAGTAATATTCAATACAGAGTTGGCATATGAGTAATTTAAAAAAATCATGAGACATCTTTAAATATTTCACTTTCTTATTACCTAGTATATTTTGCAGATACATTTTATCATTCAGTATCAGCAATTTTATTGAAATTGTATAAATATTGGCTTTTTAGATAAAGACTTTAACAATATGATTTTAAAAACAGAGGACAACAGCAGTCTGAAATCTACCCATTTGCTTTTAAAATATTTAAATTTATATATATATATATATACATATATATATATACTTTCCTAATACTGGTGCTTGTCTTCTGAGAAGTTTCTCCTTATTCTTGGCGTTAATTTTTTTTGCTTCTCATTCATTTTATCCACTGTTGAATTGACAGGTTAACACTGGAATACACGTGCCATTCCATCATATTTCTCCAGCTATTTCTAGCTGCTTTTTTAATGCAGATACTTCAACAGCTCCAGACTACTGTCACTCATGGTTGCTGTGTTGGAAATGACAACAGCTATCACATAAGCTGAAAAAAACAAAACCAAACCACAACACCCCATACAGCAAAAAAACTCATATTGTGACTTTTGCCTCTGTATAATGATATGGTTGCTTCTCAAACTGCTTCCAAAATTCATCAAGATGACACATCACTGTTTGAGCATACAGGTTAAAGTTGCTTTATAACGTGTCTCAGAAGATGGCTCTATGTCCTTAGTACATTGAAGTAATATTTTGATATTTCATTGTTAAAAAAAAATAAAAATAATAATGGCTGCAGCTGGGATTGATAAATGCTGAGATAGAATACCCAGCATCAAGCAGTCTTCTATGACTTCTATTGGGCATTCCTAATTTTTAGCTGGCATTTCCAGTAACCTTCTCATTCTTTCCATACCACAGCCTGCATTTCCCCCACAAATGTGCTTTTCAGCTTCTCCAGCTGTCAGCCTGCTTCAATAGATGGTAGTTTTTGTTTGTTTGTTTGTTTGTTTTCTTTTTTTTTCCTCTTTGTTAATGTCTATAACAGTATTTAAAGTCTATTTGTTCTAGCTGAGGATTTCCAAATATGGGGAGAAAAGCAGTGTCAGCATGAATAACTCTTTTATGTTCAGTATGATTGACTATATAGGTAGCCAAGCCTCAAAAAGGGATCAAAAGCTCACCATGGAGAACAATTTCTTTATAGTTCCTAATGTGTTAGACAATAATTAATATAGACAAAGGTTTTGGATTATTGAAATGGAGGGATCGTAGTCAATATGGACCTCTAGCAAATTACTGTGCTAAATTATAAAACGTCAGAAGAAGTGGATGAGGTTGGCTTTTCCACTTACAAGATTAAGAAAACTAATTTTCCCTCATATATTTTCTTTTCTTTTGCCTGTGATTGGAGGAAGAAAGGATTATTCTCTCAGTTTGCCTTCAGGCTAGGTCTTTAGAGAGGGTGTGGACACTCTTTTGCTGCCACAGGTGACACCAGTCTGCCTGTAGTTTAAACAAAAGACCAAAAGACCCCATACTACAGATGGGAAAATACTGGATGAGGTAAAGAAAGTTTGTCTGAAATACTAGCTGTATTCACAAGTCTGTTTTAACTTGTTTTCTCCTAATGAATGGAACCCATTTAGTTTTATAAAGAAAAAGTTTTCATGCTATTGCACAGTAAGTGGGACACAGAACTTGAAGTCAGTGGTCACTCTAAGGAAAGACACAGCAAAGAAGAAAGAATAACTAACAAAGTGCATAAGAAACTCTGTGAGGGCACAATGGAGGCTCTCAGAATGCTGTCAAAGATGTTTGAAAATCAAGAAGAAAGTTTGGACAACACAAGGTAGCAGAAGAAAAGGTAAGCTGACATATGGCTTAACTTAGGTTAAGAGTTAACACGGGTTTACTCTGTCATGACATAGTTTAAAAGGGACTAGTTGAGAGAATGTGGAACCAGGGCAAAGTGGACAAAGCTTTTCTGTACCCCCAGTAAGAATGGGAAAAAAAACATCAAATAATACCTGTTGTCAAGGTTTATTCTCACCGCCTAGAAGCAATAATGATGTCAACAAGACAGAATTATAGAATATATCAAGTTGGAAGGGATCCATAAGGAACATCAAATCTAACTCCCTGCTTCTCGCAGGACTACCTGAAGATAAACCATATGACTGAGAGCATTGTCAAGACACTCCTTGAACTCTGACAGGCTTGGTACTGTGACCACTTCCCTAGGGAGCCTGTACCAGTGACTGACAATCTCCTCAGTGAAGAATCTTTTCCTAATGTCCCATCTGAATTTCCCCTGACAAAGCTTCATTCAATTTCCCCACATCCTGTTGCTGGTCACCAGCAACAGGAGATCAGCACTTTCCCTTCTGCTGCCCCCTGTGAGGAAGTTGTAGACTGTGATGAGGTTACCCCTCAGCCTTCTCTTCTCCAAGATGAGCCAAGTGACTTGTTCTGTGTTAGTCTTGCCCTTGAGAAATTCTGTATAATAACAGACAAGATAGACTCTTGTGGAGGAGGCTGTAAAATACATGTGTTGGAAAACTGAGAGATCTGGCATCTAAACATATAGCAGACATGTCAAAGACAGCATTAGTTGAAGGCCATGTGATTCCAGGGTACAGTACAGCCAGTACAGATCCTGGGAAGCCTTGGAAATTACATTTCTAAGTAAAAAAGGCACAATGGGGAAAAAAAAGGCAACAGGGTTTGATGCCAGCTCACAGGCTTCAAGAGATACCTTAGGCATGGAACAAATCAGAGTGCAGACAGTATGGCAACTTGAATATTGTAGGGAGAGCAACAAGGGAAGTAATTATAAATGTTCAGCATATAGACAGCTTGTGGTGCATAGAGTAGGTAACAGGAAACCTTTCATGTCACAGGAAAGGCATGCTTGCTTGCTTGCTGGAAGCTGTATCTGTAAAAGTGGTAATGTGTGTAATGTGACTAACACTAGAGTAGTGAAATGCTTGAATTGTGGAAGCAAGTGGAAGCTACTACTCAACTAACAAAACTGCGGTTCTGCATCCCACAACTCTGCTTTTGTGTCTCTCTACAGAATGTGTATTGCTTATCCAGATTATGAAGGTAAAGTGAAATACAGGTACAAAAAAGAAAGCAGCATGCATTGGTGGAGCATGCAACCAGATAAGCCTTCCAATGGCCTCTGGGGACATTGTACAGAGATGTCTAAGTAATGTGCCAGTTATGCTGTAAATTTTTTGGCCAACAGATATGAATATATCCTAGTGATGGGTATGGTCTGAACAGTATATTTTTTCTCCATTCATATTTATTCGAAGCTTGTAGAACCTTGAGACAGGTAATACAAACTGAATGAGAACAAAAGATAAAGGTCAGGGCCTTTAATGAAGGAAGAAAGCAGTTAAGAGAGGTTGAGGGTCCTTGGTGCCCTATATGGCAGCAGGAGTCTGCATGAGCATATAAAAAGGGGATGAGTGTGGAGAAAGAGTTCCTGGTTATGCTGTTTTGCATAGACTGTTCCATCAATTTGCTTTTGGCCACACAGCAGATGTGCAGTCTGAGCAGAAGGTATTAGAATATATCATGAACACAGCCCAATTGAACGCAATGCTCATCTAACTGCAGTGCCAGCTCTTGAGATTTTAGCTCTGTAAGGTAAGAATAAGGCATATCTCAGGAAAAGCAGTACCGCTGCCAAATGCAGTAACCAGTTTCAGAGTACCACACAGATGGCTCTTTGGAACTGAAAAGACACACTAACATGCTTCCATACCTTTGCTTCTGTCTGGGAGGCCCAGAAACCTGAGACACAACTGAGCAGGATGAGATGCTATGGAGAGCAAAATAGTTCACGCTCTAGAGCAGAGGCGTCAAATTCATTTTCACTGAGGGCCACATCAGCCTCGTTGTTGCCTTCAAAGGGCCAAACGTAATTATAGGACTGTATAAATGTAACTACTCCTAGGGATTGTCTAGACCACAAGTAATCAGGTAAAAAGTTAGCTGTAAAAGAAAGGTGGAATTGTGTTTACAAGAAAGTAAACATTAATTCTAAAGTATAGGGGAAGTGCCACACACGCAAAAAAATAGACAAATATTTGAAAAGACAAACTTCAACTCCATAAGGAATTCAGGTTTGCGAAGAGTGAATGTCAACACTTTATTTTGTATAATACTCAGGAAGTGTCTAATGATGCTTCTTTCTGCCCTCGTGGTCACTAGAAATGTATGGATCAGACTATGATAAAACAATAAAGTCAAAGAATAAGGGCAAGGAAAAGCTTTAATATACTGTGTTAGTCCCTTCTGTACTTTCATCTTTTATCAATCAATTTGTGCAATGAAGCCTCGTCTTGGTGGAAAGGTCCTACAACAAACACAAAGCTCATAAATCTTACAATAACACATTTAATAAAGGAATATGCAAGAAAGGGGTATTCATTAAGCTCTAACATGTTAACAGTGATAGGGTATGATCACATCACAGTGTCACAGTATGTTTGGGATTGAACGGGACCTCAAAAGATCATCTAGTCCAACCCCGCTGCTGGAGCAGGAATGCCTAGGTGAGATCGCACAGGAACATGTCCAGGTGGGTTTTGAATGTCTCCAGAGAAGGAGACTCCACAACCTCCCTGGGCAGCCTGTTCCAGTGCTCTGTCACCCTCACTGAGAAGAAGTTTTTTCTCAAATTTAAGTGGAACCTCTCGTGTTCCAGCTTGATTCCATTACCCCTTGTCCTATCATTGTTTGCCACCAAGAAGAGCCTGGCTCCATCCTCATGGCACTCACCCTTTTTATATTTATAAACATTAATAAGGTCACCCCTCAGTCTCCTCTTCTCCAAACTAAAGAGACCCAGCTCCCTCAGCCTTTCTTCATAAGGGAGGTGCTCCACTCCCTTCATCATCTTTGTTGCCCTACTCTGGACCCTCTCCAGCAGTTCCCTGTCCTTCTAGAACTGAGGGGCCCAGAACTGGACACAATATTCCAGATGTGGTCTCACCGGGGCAGAGTAGAGGGGAAGGAGGACCGCTCTCTATCTACTAACCACCTGCCTTCTAATACACCCCAGGATGCCATTGGCCTTCCTGGCCACAAGGGCACAGTGCTGGCTCATGGTCATCCAGTTGTCCACCAGGACCCCCAGGTCCCTTTCCCCTACACTGCTCTCTAATATGTAATTTCCCAACCTATACTGGAACCTGGGGTTGTTCCTGCCCAGATGCAGGACTCTACACTTTCTCTTGTTAAATTTCATCACATCTATTGAAAAAATATAACAAGTAATAGCATTTTTGTATGGGATAGTTCTTTCTTCATTATTCCCTGCTTATGCTATTCTGCTCACAGTTATGCAATAACCTGCAATCCTAAATATATTAAGACAAGATGTTTTTCTTAGAAAATGTGATATGATGGATTTCAATTTACCAGCTACTTAACCTCCAGTGACTTAGTTGTATGTAGAGTTGTTATGTATTTGTAGAAATAACCAAAATTAATTACATCTTATTAAGAGTAATTAGGAGTTGATTAATTAAAGAAAAACTTATCAATGACCTTCTTTTTAGCAGGTTTCCCACTTCATCTATAGTGTTATTGATATTGAATATGGATACTTAAGGTTTTACTGGTACATTGCCATGGAAGACTTGCAATAGTTCGAGTCAGAATTAGAGGAATACAAGAATGTTCTGATAATTTGAAGAGAAATATTGTTGGAAAATTACTGACAGTGTGATGGCCAAGAATCATTAACAATCTGGTGCTTATTTTTGAACAGGTGTACAATTTAATTATCAAAGCCAATGGGCAATATTGATGCCAATTTCAGAGAAGCAAAACACTGCTGGAGGTTCTGAGCCAACAAGCAAATAAATATCTAATTTCAGTCAGACAATCTAGGATAATCAGGAGTAGTCAACAGTGCTATGGAAAATACTGCAGGCAAGAAATAAAAGTGGTACTTTAATTTTCTGCAGTAAAAATAAGGAGTACTTGCAATACTGATACATTCCTGCCAGAGTATTTTGCCCTTCATTAGCCTCTGAGATAATTCCAGATCTCACGCAGAATTAGAAGGGGCAATATCTAAATACGTAAGATACATGTATGTATTGCATGCTATTATTTTGAATATTTGCTATTTTTTTATTAATTAACTGAAAGACTTCTAAAGGTTTTGACTTAGAATATAAAAGGAAACAAATATATGAATCTAGAAGATTAAATTTCCTTGGGTTAGTTAATATTGAGAAATTCCAAAAGAAATTGCGTTAGTATCCTTGGACATTATTCGTACCAACCAAAAATAAGTATACCCTTCGGTGATAATAAAACATTTTTTACAGCTTTTAATAGGCAATCTAAAAATTTCCAACATTCCTTTCTTTTCAGTCTCATTTCACATATCAACACCAAATCCATTATTTGGTCACAGAGTATTTTTGCTTACATAGCTTTCATATTCATGTTCACAGCATAGAACTAAATTTCCATCTAATAAATCAGAAATAAAAAGTTTTCCTCGAAATTCCACTGGTGTTTTGGAGATTAAATAACATGGTCAGGTCAAAATCACAAGAAAATTAATTTAGATTAAAATAAACCCAATTGGATATATCTTGGGCATTTCTACTTGACATAAAATATAAATCCCACAGCATCTATGGGCAAGAGATATGACTGTTATAAGACATGGTCAAGGTGAAATAAGTTTAAATAACCAATCATTCTAACCAATTTGTGTAGGTCAGTGTTCTGTGGTCTGTGTGAGCTTTAAACAAACAGGGATAACTCAGTTGCATTAGATATTCTGTGATTTACGATCTAATTCTCCTGCCACTGCCACAGTTGAAAAAAAGCAGTATTGAAACTGGTGTTCCATTGTATTAAAACAAACGAACAAACCAAACCAAACCAAAAAAAACACCAAGAGGGAAAGGGACAGAGGAGAGGGGAAGAGGAGTGTGAGTGAGGGGGTGAGAGTGATGGGAGGGAAGAGAACAAGAGGGGAGGAGAGCCTGAGAAACAGGAATGAGCTAATAGCACTTTTCTCTTAGCAACTCTCCATTTTTTTACCATTGTCTTGGTATGGTAGTACTAGGATTAGTCAACTTTCATGACACACTGAAAAACAATTTTCCCCTAAATATTCAGTCAAGGCAGCTCTAGCACTTTGAATTTATACTGCTGGTGGCAAACATACTGCATTATTGCTATACTTTTTTATTTTAATTTACATTTTTTTGAAGTTTATTTAGGTAGATGCTTATTTTTACATGATTACACGCTGATCAGTTAAATAAACTATTTCTGTACACTATACTGTCACCAAAATTTTCCTAGAAACTACATTAGAGAACAACTATCAAGTTAGAGATTATATGATTTTTATAAGTTTGTCAAGAGTTTTAGTATCTTAAACCATTTTGCTAAATATGTGCAAACTTTCCTACATAGTTGAAAGGTGGTTTGTAATCTCTAACTAATAAAATGCACTAGCATGGTCCTTACCTAAGGAAAGGCTCTCATTCAAATCACAGAAAGAAAAAGAACTGTTTTGGAAAAACTTTGTTCTGCCCTTTCTATTATATTTAGCGAAAGATTCAAACAGATAAGTTAACAGGTATGTTACAAACAAAACAAAACCAAAATCCAAATACAGATCAGAAAAATATCTGAAGCGAATTTTGGTATTTTTTATTTCCATAACACTTGAAATGTATAACTGAGGCTTAATAACAGAGTATACTTTTATTCTAGCCAGGAAAGCTAGTTCAGAGGGAATCGCTTAGTAATAAACTGAGAGAAAAAAATATACCAAGATCACAACCGAAGTTACACTTCTGTTCTATCCTGACCACTTGGTTTACATCAAAAAAGGTTAGGGATGGTAGTGTTACTGACTAATATTATTTTTCGTGAATAACTACTCTTTATGGTCATATATAGTGTGCACTGTCGGCAAGTTTGCTGATGACACCGAACTGGGAGGAGTAGCTGACATGTCAGAAGGCTGTGCTGCCATCCAGTGAGACCTGGACAGGCTGGAGAGTTGGGCAGGGAAAAATGTAATGAAATATAACAAGGGCAAGTGTAGAGTCTTGCATTTGGGCAGGAAAAACCCCAGGTTCCAGTATAAGTTGGGGAATGACCTGTTAGAGAGTAGTGTGGGGGAAAGGGACCTGGGGGCCTTGGTGGACAACAGGACAACTGTGAGCCAGCACTGTGCCCTTGTGGCCAGGAAGGCCAATTTCATCCTGGGGTGTATTAGAAGGGGGTGGTTAGTAGGTCAAGAGAGGTTCTCCTTCCCCTCTACTCTGCCCTGGTGAGACTGCATCTGGAATATCGTGTCCTGTTCTGGGGCCCTCAGTTCAAGGAGGACAGGGAACTGCTGGAGAGAGTCCAGTGCAGGGCAACAAAGATGATGAAGGGAGTGGAGCATCTCCCTTATGAAGACAGGCTGAGGGAGCTGGGTCTCTTTAGCTTGGAGAAGAGGAGACTGAGGGGTGACCTCATTAATGTTTATAAATATATAAAGGGTGTCTTGGTGACAACCAATGATAGGACAAGGGGCAATGGGTACAAACTGGAACGTAGGAAGTTCCACTTAAATATGAGAAGAAATTTATTCTCAGTGAGGGTAACAGAACACTGGAACAGGCTGCCAAGTAAGGTTGTGGAGTCTCGTTCTCTGGAGACGTTCAAAACCTGCCTGGACACCTTCCTGCATAGCCTCATCTAGGTGTTCCTGCTCCAGCAGGGGGATTGGACTAGATGATCTTTCGAGGTTCCTTCCGATCCCTAATATTCTGTGATTCTGTGATATATATATACCTCAGTTTTTTGTATGTTCAGCTCACTTCTTATCCACTATTGAATGTTATTTATATAAGGACACAAGAGATATATTAGTTTTAGAAAACACTTGAAGAATATTTAAGGTTTCAGAGAACATTTTGACAGCTATTTCACAATTTAACACAGGTGTCACATAGGTTTTTATATAATTGCAAAATATCAATCCCACTTTTCTCTCACATGCCAGAAAATTAATTGTTCTCTTAAATCAATGGCTGAGCTATTAAGAAATATGCACTTCAAGCAACAACACTGTTGCTGCCTCCTAAACTTAACATACAAATAAGTTAATATGCTACAGTTCTGACACTAATTGCTCTTTATACACAGTTATGCTTTATAAGAAAAACAAACTTTATGGATAAATCAGTCTATTTTAATTACTGTTCACTTGTAGTTTTTATGGAAATACAAAGACTATAGCCACTAAACATTAAGTTGATGAGTTCAACCTAGATTTGGTGCACCAAAATGCCAGACTTCTACTTTTTTCTACCCCTTTCATCCTCAGCCATTTTTTATCTTCCAAAAGATACATATAAGCATATGATAAGGAGAACCTTGAAAGTGTAGAATTCAACTGTGGTGATGGTGGAAGCTCTATCTTGGCCTCTGGGCCAAGATCAGATGGATCTTTTCCAAGAGGGATCTTACAGTAGGCATCTGCTACAAACCTCAAAACCAAGACAACAGGGCCAACAAAGCAATATTTGGGTCACTTAAACAAGCTTTGGCTCAACAGAACCCGGTTCTTATGTGTAATTTCAACTACTCAGACATTTGCTGGAAGAACAATACAACAGTTCATATGCCATCCATCAAGTTCCTGGACTACTTCCTTATACAAACGTTAGATGTGCCAATCAGGAATGAGGCACTGCTGGACTTGTTACTCACAAATAAAAAAAAAAACCACTTTGTAATATTTCTGTTAGTGATAGCCTTGGCTGCAGTGATTTCAGTACTTTGGAGTTTGGGATCCTAGTGAGGAGGTTGAAGGTTAGTACTAAGACAAAGTCTTAGATTTTAGAAGAGCAAACTTCAGCTCACTCAAAGCTCAGTTGGGAGGCGTTCTGTGGGAAACTTCCATGGAGGAGAATGGAGCTAATGAGTGCTGGCAGTTTTTCAAGGACCCTCTCTTGAAAGCACAAAAATAGTTTATCCCCTTTAAGTGTAAGGAAAGTAGATGGATCAAGATACCCCCTTAACTTAAGTGTAAGCTTCTGAGTCTGCTCAAAACCAAAAGAGAAGTGTACCAGAAGTGGAAAATTGGATGAATAACCATTGAGCATTACAAGCACATTTCCAGAGTATGCAGAGAAGCAGTCAGAAAAGCAAAAGTTCAGCTGAGATTAAAAATGGACAGAGATGTCAAAAAACACAAGAAGGGGTTCTTCAGATATGTAAACAACTAGAAGAAATCGAAGGAAAATATTGTCCCACTGCTAAACAGGAAAGATTAATTAGTCCTCAACAATGCCAAAAAGGCAGAGGTCCTCAAAACTGTATTCATCTCTGTCTTTACCAGCATTGTTGGGCCCCAAGCCTTGGGAACAAAAATCTGGCTTGACGCAAACACAGACCCACTGTCAGTTTAGGAAGAGACCCCTACAATTTGATGGTTCCTGGCATTATCTACCTGAGCATGCCAAGAGACATGGCTGACATTGTTGTGAGGCCACTGCCCATAATCTGGGAAGTTGTGGAGATCAGGGGATGTCCCAGAAGACTGGAAGAAGGCTAATCTCACCCCCATCTACAAGAAAGGCTTAAAAGAGGGTCCAGGAAATCATAAGCACATCAGTCTTACTTCAAGTCCTGAGAAAGTTATGGAATAAATCCTCCTAGGAGTTGTCACAAGTCAAATGAAACACGTGATTAGGAAAAGCCAACATGAATTCACCAAGGGCAAATCATGCTTGACAAACCTGATCACCTTCTACAGCAAAGCAACTTGCAGAGTTGATGTGGAGCAAGTGATGGATGTTTGCTACCTGGATTTCTTTAAAGCTTTTGTTATAGTTTCCCATAGCCTCCTCCTAAAGAAACTGATGCATTGTGGTCTAGACAACTGGTCTGTGCAAAAGGTGGTGAACTGGCTGACAGGCCACACTCAGACGGTAGTGACAAATATTTCATTTTCCAGATGTCAATCTGTCATTACTGCAGTCTCCAGAGCTCTATATTGGACAAAATGCTGTTCAGCATCTTTGTAAGTTATCTGGATAATGGGATCAAGTGTACCCTGGTCAAGTTTGCAGATGATACCAAACTGAAAGGGCAAGTGCACACTTTGCAAGGGAGAGCCACACTGCAGGAAGACCTGGGTAGGCTGGAGGAGTAGTCTAACAAGAATCTTATGAAGTCCAACAAGGACAAGTGTAAGGTCTTGCACCTGGGAAAACATAATCCAGGAGTGCAGCACAGGCTGGGATCTAACCCACAGGGAAGCAGTTTTGTGGAAAAGACACGGGGGTCCTAGTGGACAAGCGGCTCAATGTGAGTGAACAGTGTGCTGCTGTGGCAAAGACAGACTATAGGATGCTGAGTTACATCAACAAGGGCGTCACCAGCAGAGACAAAGAAAGCAAACCTGGAATACTGTGTTCAGTTTTGGTCCCCACTAGGCAAATAAGATGTGAACATGCTAGAGGGGGTCAAAGAAAGGCCACAAAGATGATCAAAGGGCCGAGAAGCCTGCTGCATGAGGAAAGGCTGAGAGAAATGGGCTTGTTCAATCTGCAGAAAAGAAGGCTTAGGGAGGACCTTATCACCATGTTCCAGTATATAAAGGGTGGTTACAAAGAAGATGGAGACCCCCTTTTTACAAAGAGTCCCATGGAAAAAGTGAGGCATAATGAGTACAAGTTACTCCTTGTGAGGCTGTGATTGGACACAATTTTTCGTGATAAGAGCAATCAACCATTGGGATAATCTCCCCAACATTGGACACTTTTAAGGTTCAGCTGGGGAGGGTACAGGGACATTTTGTCTAAACCATGATTTCGACAAGAAAGGTTGGACTAGATGATCCTTGATGTCCCTTCCAACCTGGTATTTTATGATTCTATGATAAAAGAGCTTGTTAGTCTTTCCTTAGACAAAGCCAAGTTTGGGGAACTTTACATTTGTTGACTGCTGTAACCCCTATTAATTTATTTGGCAAATCACCACTTGCAAAGGACACAGTAATTTCCAACTCTTTAAATAACTTATTCAGTAATTAATTTAATGAGTTACTTCATTGCACTGTTTGCTTCTTTGAGAAAGTTGTTGTGACTACTTTCCAGGTTTTTTGTTTCCCTATGTTATATTTTGTATGTGTGTATTACAATGCAGTTCATTAAAAATATTTTTTAATCTTGAATATGATCAGCTTTTTCCGAGATTTTCCTTATATTTCCACATAATCTGAAATAAAATATGACTTTCTTCGATAGCCTTAAAAGGGCTTACTCCTAGATTTAGTCTTTATGCCAGGAACCTATCATTATTCATATGAGTTACATTAGTAGTCACATTATATTAACAATTGAAGTAAACAAGTAGAAACCTTTTGGGGAACATAAGACATCACTAGGGCATGGCAACAGTGGAAGTAAGTCAAACAGCCTGCAATATGTTCTCTTATGTTTTTTGTAAGATAATAAAACAAATACAAAACCCCTTTTCCCGTGATGTGATGCAAATACATTTCAAGAACATCAGTAATGAAAAGTGTTGGGGTTTTGTTGTTGTTCTTCTTGGTATTACAAAAAACTAACAACACTTACACAAAACAAAGCCAGCACCCCAGCTATTCCAAAAACATTTAGCTCTGAAGAAGGCAATCTCAACAATAATAACTTAATCAGACAGTCTGGCAGTTTAATACATAAACACAGCTATTACAGTAGAATAAAAAAAAAAACAAACAAACAAATCAACAACCCAAAGCCCAGCCTTCTCACTCAGTAGGCTGAGTGGTGTCACTCCTGACAGTAATTATATGGTTCTCTGCTACATACAGCACATAATTTTGTGTTTAGTTGATATTTGCAAATTACAGAAAAGCCAACCCAGCAGCCATAGTTTTGAGTCATACATTTTAATCATTGTTTACCACAAGCATTTGCAGCTCATATTAATTTTAAAGAAGTGCACAAGCACTACATTCCTAGTCATCACTTTTAATTAAAAAAAGAAAAAAAAAAGAGCAAAACCAACCAACCAACCAAAAAACAAAACCAACCAAACAAAAAAGACTCACTAAAGTAACTTTATTTATGCATCTTTATCTTTATTTCAGTGCTTAGAGTTTGATGATGACCTCCAGCATAGGAAAGAATATCAGTCTGGAGATTATATAGCAGAAAATCACAAGGATACAAGCCAATGTTAACTGGAAACTCAAGAAGCGTAACTGATTTTGCAAGCCAGACAAGTCTGTCTACAAGGCTGCCTACTAGCCACTCTCTGAGAGTCTTTACTAAGCCAACAAAATATCACAGTCCAAGAGACCTAAAAGTTTGACTGCTTACTCTGAAAATTATACCTTTATGAAATATTCCCATGTACTTCTTTTCTCAATGTGTTTAAACTATTGCCTACATATTACAAATGAGAATTTCTCAACACTACTGGGAAAATCAGTTCTATATTCAGATGAGAATTCCAGATCTCTCTTACATAAAAAAAGAACAAAACCCCCTAAACCAGAACCGTAGATTAACTTATTGTTAGTGCTGAAAATGTTTAAGAAAGCTCTTTAGCTTCTGAAACAGAAAGAAAATTATGAGAAAGTTAATGTGTGCTATAGGTACTTACCTCTCAAATTATGTTTTAACCTAAAATTGTATCAAATTTCAGAACATATGACAATGTCACGTAAAGACTTGTTGACCAGTGTATCAACTTATGTTATCATAACAGGACCTGTAGGTGTTTAGCCTGGAGTCACTAAGAACACCTAGTCTGTGAGTGTTCTGAAAACTTCTCATTTTATAAACTGCTGTCATTTGCATCACAAGTCTGGCAGACAATGGAAGCTATGTTATATTTTACCTGCAGTAAGTATGAATGTCTTGAAGCTAAGCAAGCATGCTTTCTTCCATAACTTTGTTTCCTACAGACGATAGGACAGAAAACATTCAACTTGATTTTTCAGTAGAAATTCTGAAACCAAAAATCTTGGCAAGATTTGGTTCCTTCCTATGTATTCATCAAAACTAAAGAGAGAAAAAAAAAATGCTGATACATTTGACCATTCAAATTATTTGAGAGTACTTGACCTGTGTAGTATTTCCGCATGTAATCTATTTCCGTTTGTTTACATCTTGAATGAATCTCTTCAGCATTACATTCCTAATGGCTTAAATGTAGGAGGTTTGAAGATTACGCGCTTCAAGAAAAGAGTGAAAATGAAAAGGAAAACACAACTTAATCATTCACTGAGGAAAGGTTACATTATATGTATCTCTTGTTTTTTTCTCAGTCACCACAATATCTCTAAAAATAGTGTTAGTAGTTAAAAAACTACAGAAAAATTAATGATCAAATACTTTTGACAGAGTATCAGTATAAGAAAACGTCTCTATTTACTTACTCAATTAATTTGCTGCCAAGTAACTCCACTGCAGTAGAGATAATTTAAAAATAAACACATACTGTTTTTTGTGATTCAAAACTATGACCAAAAGCTCTAGAAATTAGTATTTTTTATATCCAAAATACTATTACAGTTAGTATTTGCAAACTAAGAGATCTTCTGTACTTGAATACTCACAATGAATATGATTTGACAGACAAGAAAGGTTACTGCAGAACTGAGGCTGGAAAACACACTGAAGTAGGGGCTCAAATGTTTGCTTTTTAGTTTCATGGCCGGAACAGCAAATTGCTAATCTGAGTAAAGCAAAGCAGGAACCCAACCCATGGTCTCTTGATGGGGATTCACATCACTGAGGTATCACAAGGTGACAGGAACACATAGGAAATTTCAGAGTTTATTACTTTTGCAAGGAACAGGTATTGTATAAGAACACGAGCAACTCTTACTTGAAAATAACTAAGAACAAAATTCCAGTGAAAAGACTTCTTTCCAGATGTGCTTGTAATGATATAACTCTTATTTGGCTAATGATGTGGGTCTGATTGGCAGTAATATAGTATCATATAAAATAGCACAGTATGGCTAATATGATCCTGTCTCAGACTGTTATTAACAGATTGCATTTGATTATCAGTATTACTTATCTGAAATTCTGTATTTAATCATATCTACCTCTAGCCTTAGGAACAGTGCATAACACTATTTGGTTTGCAGTGGTAATTTTCAACCTTCTCTTCCCCTCTAACTTTCTCTAGGACCTAGTCTTGGGTGAAAGTTTTGTGTGAAAGTTTTGTGTGAAAGTTATATTCTTCCTTTCTTCACTTTCTGCATGCTTGAACTTCATTATTTATTCTAATATTTGACATGAATAAATTCTCAGTTACTTTTAGGTATGAACCATAATAATAAAATGCAACATTGTGAAGAAACTGGTTATTATAACTCCCATTATAAATGCAGGATGAAAGATCCTTCATCCTTGCTTCAATTCACATCAGTGTGTAATCCTAATAAGAGGGTAGTAAGAGCAAAGGAAATAAAACAAGAAACAAAAAAAAGGAAAAAGGATTCCTTTTAACTAGTGAGCTGGACACAATGTGACTAAGAAAGTGATTTCAGGATGCTGTTTAATAGAAAAATAATTTGGAAGGTAGTAGTAGTAGTATAAAACTATGATACCATCTGAAAAATGGCATACACAATATTCCATTGTATTTTGCTCACCTTCTGATGAAAGTCCCTCCATACTAGATTTCCACAGTGGGAAACTATTTGTTAGTAACCTTATGAAGTGACACAACTAATACCGTGGATTTAAATCCTGTATTGATATGCAATGTACCACTGAATCTGTTAAACACATCCAGGTGTCAGTTTGGTAATTATTTTTCCCTTCGTCCTCTTGGAAGCATAATTGGAAGGTACTAGAAAAAGACTGTAAGTTTTCCTTTCACAGTCTTTCAGCTTTCTGCATTTTGCAAATGCAAGCATTCAATCTGAATTATTTAGTTGGCTGCCTGTGTTATAAATTAGAAATATCAAAGCAAAGTAAGGTTATGAAGCTGTAAATATGATAGTAGTCTTGAAATATCTAGATAGATATAAAATTTGGATGTCAAGTCTTGCTCTACAGAATATAAAGTCTGTTTGAAAATGAATATTGCTTACTGGAAACAATTTATAGAACAGTTCGAGTTTTTTGTTGACATATGCCTTGAGGTGTCATGTAACTAACCTTCCTCTGTAGTGTGAGCACTTACTTGACTACAAAATTCATATAGGCTTATGCACAAACTCAACTAATTTCAGACTAGACATGGTTGATGGAGGTCTCCACTTTACTTTTATTTAACTATTTATCCCTCATTCTTTTTCTCAGCAAAAGTTTCCGTCAGCCCAAGTTTCACGCCATTACTTTAAGTTCTATGTAGCCTCCTCTTGTGCTATGTGTTGTTCATCAAGTGGCGCAAGACTTCTGGATCTTATGTCAGACAAGTGCCACTGATAGCAATGACACCTCAGTTAGTTTTATACCACATCCATTTGCTACATTCCTAGACAAAAGGTTTCTGTTCTCCAAAAATCTGTAGTCTCAGTTTTGTTCCAAGAGGAACAAGTGTGTTTTGCATTTGTCATGGAGCTTAAGACTTGGGAAAATAAAGTTTTGGAAAAGACTGCTTTTGAATTCTCAGTTCAAGAAAGACAACCTTGCTTGAAATCTGACCCTGCTGAACTCATTGACTTCAGAAGACCAGGATTTTAACCTGTCTTTTAAGAACTGATGTTTCCCCATTAGCTTGTCTCTTTTAGTAGGCTAGTTTCTGAATAAAAATGTGCTTTATCAGAATGCATACATTCTTTCCACGTAGGTGGAAAATGGAGGTCGCTTCTGTATTGTACATTTGCATTTAAATTGCTGCTATGGAATATGGGGAACACATTACTAGTTAACTTTTTCTCTTGTATTAAAAATTCATACTATCAATATTCAGTTATTGTGCTTCCTTCACTATTAGTACGGCAGTACAGTGAGTTAATTAGTCATGTTAATAAAATGTGACTGCTCCTTAAAAGATAATTATTAAGCAGAAAATAGCAGTTTATCAGTAAAATATTAGCTTTTCCTCCTAATTTTTTAAAAAATTGATTTGTCACTATCAAAGATTATTCGATAACTTTAATGTCCTCATGTTTTTCTTTATTTATGCTAAAATTGGACAAATATCATTTTTCCCACCTCCCTTTTATGGTTTATTAAGAATATTTAATAGAAGTAACATTTTTACTCGTTAGTTATGTATGATCATTGAAAGCTGATGTGAACCTGCAGCTTTGGGTTTATAAAACAAACTGAAATTACTTAAATTACCAGTTCAGTGCATATATTAAGTGGACATTTTTCTTCTTTCCAATTTCCTGAAACAAAGCTTACATTGGGCACAAGATCAATCTTCACTTATTCTGACTAATATAATCTAGAATTAGGAAGGAACAACACTTTAATAATGTAAATTTAAATTCCAATGAAAATATTGCTGAGTGATTTCCTTTGTCAACACTTAACGTTTACATGATTCTTTCGGTGTGTATTTTTTAAAGGTAAGGTAGGGTAGAAAAGACCTTTGACAATACGTTAAAACTAAACAGAAGGGTCACTGTAGACATATCCATTTGTCCATCATTTGTTCTACCATTAACCTTGCACTTAAATTAAGAACCACAGATTAACTAAGAACAGTTAATGTCAATTCTGTGCTTCTTGTGTGTTTCTCCCCTCCTATTTTTTTACCTTTGCTTTGTCAGCTAAAATTCTAGATAAAAATAGTAGTCCAATATTGGCATAAAAATTGTCTTCTAGATCATTAAGCTCATATAGGCTTAGAACACATTGTTTCTCTTGAAATTTAAATGTATTGAATAGCCAATAATTTGAGTTATTATTATTCAAAAACCAATCCAAAACAAACCAAAATCAAAGTCTTCTTCCAAGAGTGTGAAAGTGCTATGAGCAAAATAGACAAGAGAAAGACATTATTTTGTCTGTGGTTTTTGCTTCAGAATGTTTCTTCTGTTCTATTTTCTCCTTCTGTTGGCCACACTTTGACTGACAGGAGTGATTGGTATAAAAATGTTACTAGAGTATTACATCAATCTGCTACCAGTGTTCCCATTTCAAAAACATCTATATTTCTGAAAAAAATGAGTTCTATGTCATTCAGCTCTTCATTTTAGACATCTTAGTAACAGCTCCTTGTATTAATTTTGAATGGCAGCCTATAATGAAAGGCTACTCCATTAAAATGGAATGGTAAATGTGTTTACCTATGAAATTCATTTAATCATTTTGCAGATGGAACATTTAGTCTTGGGCCACAGGGAAAAGTGATACAGTAAGCATCCATGATTTGGACAGCTGCTGAAATGATGTCTGTTTATTTTAAATGACAAGGCAATTGTTTTGTTCAGAAGACAAACTCCAGAATGCTTTCCGCATCCTGACCCACTGCCCCCCACCATGCCCCCCTCTTAAGATACAAATTCATTTTGGCATGCACCAAGAATTTATATTTACCACAGAAAAGCCTATACAATGGTATTGTTTATCTTGCCTCTTGTTCCAGTTCTAGCCCATCCATCTTGCCCTTTCCCTCAGTGCTAGAGACAGATCACCTTCCTCCCTGACTGTAGCAGAAGCAGTATCAACCCTAATCCCATTATATAGTACCAGATATCTGTTTCTAAGTTTCAGTTTACCATATATTGTGTTTAGGATGGAGACAGTTGTTGAATGCACACATGTAAAGTTCCAACAAAAGAGGTTGCCTGGAGAAGTTGTGGAGTCTCTGTTGCTGGATACATTCAAAGCATTAACTGGGTAAGCCTCTGAGCAACCACATTTATCCCTGAAGTCAACTGTGTTTTGAGCACAGGGTTGGGCGAGATATCGTCCTTTTCTTAGGTCCTCTCCAACCTAAATTATTCTGTGATTCCAAAATGCTACTGAAACTTCCCTGGAATATTTAGGTCTGACTAGAACATAAAACTTCAGATTTTCTTTCTTTCTACTGAAGAAGTAATGATTTCTCTGCTACAATTTGCCCATATGTCATATCTTCTGATAAGAGCACTAGCCCTAGGCTCCCTGCTGCAATATTAGAAGAAAAAAACAATCCAAATCAAACCAAAACTGAAATTCAATCAATGAACTAATCAAAAAGACCCCAATAAAATAAAATAAGAAACCCCCAAAGATAAAATAAAATAAACAAGTACAACTACTGATTCTATGCATTTTACATTACAATGCAAACAAATAATCTGGTATGAACTTCGCTACTGTAGAGACCTTTTTGGTTCCTGCCATAAAAATGTGGGAAAAAAAAAAAGAGCTAATGAAAATTATTAATACACAAATAAAAGAAATGAAGGAATCAGAGTTCTGTTTTTTTTTACTAACTATGAAAAGATAGGAATAGACGCATGCTCAGATAATGATGCTGACTTCTGGAGGTGGTGACATACAGGAAGGGAGAAAACTAGAGCCAAGAAATAAATTTGTCTTATCGGTGCTTGCATGTACCAGCCTGGTCTTGAACCTGGATACTAGAAAGGACTTTCTGATTTGGTTCCAGACTGCACATAGTTTCTGGAAGTGGTATGAGTCTACTTAATTGATTATAGAAGCCAATAGAATTTGAAATGATGAATCGGGCTCTTCAGAAAAAAAAAAGTATCAATAACTAATACTATTTTATGCCATAACAGAAAAATATAGAAGTTCTAACAAACCCACAAAATTTCTGTGGCTGCAGATCAACCTTAGATCTACAGATGTATATTGCCAAAATTTGAACTTGCAGAGTCATAAAGCAATGTATTTGAATAGACAAGGCTCTCAAAGTGAACTAACAAATTGATGTGTTAGAGCAATGAGACTAAAATCCATTTATTGGAAATACTATTTCCTAGAACAAAGAAAAGAAGAAGACATGAATAATCAAGCTGTGCTATATGGAATAAATATTGAACTTGGAAATCTTAAACACAAAAGCAAGATAAGTATGAACTTCTAGCAGTTTAGATACAGTAAGTATGAATTTTTATGCCATAAACTGAAAAGCAACATTGACTTTATATGCAATGAGCAGATTTACATGAAACTAATGATCTACAAAAATTAAGTCTGGAAAGCTCAGACAGTGTGAACTGCAGCTGAGTCTTGGCAACTAAAACCACAGTATTTAATGCTTTATGAGGGATTTAATAAAAAACAACCAAACAAATGTAATAATCATAAAGCAGAAATCACCGTTAAAAAGGGGGAAGGAAAAAAAATACTGCATTAAATTACATGATGTATTAAATGCAGAACATGAAGAAATAACAACGGTTCCTGAGATCTAAATATTTCTTCACCCTAAGGACTTAAATGGGAATACAAAAGCACCCTGAAATTTACTGAAAATACTATATAATGCAATGTCATGCTTTTATGTCAAACAAGGTGTCACTAAAAAGAACCACTAAGTATTAGGAATATGAAATACGTATGTATTACACTACTTGGGCAAGCCTATTAAATATGAAAGTGTCATAATCCATGAAATCATTGGAAATTACTAGAATAACTCCGTGCAAATGCAAATTTCAGTTCTAAAAGTTTTGTTATAGCCAGGACTTCTTTTTTCCTTGTAATTTATAATTCAAAAAAGCAGACCATAAAACATTGATGGATTGAGACCTCTTACCTTGAGCAGGAGATAATTCTTTGGTGGCAATTCATTATCCTTAAAGGTTTGAAAATATATTCTGTTTTTAGGGAGGCCTGTTGTATACATTACATATAGGTGAATTATTTCATAGGTTAGAACTCAGGTTATAAAAGATCTAGATTCAATCCTTCTCTGTCTAAATGGATTTGAACCCATGTTTTCCACTTAATGGAACTCTCAGTTACAAAACAAATGGCTAAGTAAAGTAAAATTGATAGACTATGTGTCAAAATAGTTTGCTTCTGTAATGCATAAATTAAACTCCAAGGCAAGAGTAAACAGGAATTTCATGGCTAATGTTACTCATCTAAGAGGACAGATTCATTGATGCTGTCTTTCATGAGGACTGTCTCACTGTTTCACACAAAATTATTATTTGAATATAAATAAACAGAAATAGATAATGGATTTCAAGTATGCTCTCTCTTTTCTAAAATTCTATTTTTAAAACTGATTTTTTCTTACAAATAAACTCAAATATATCTGGTAAAACAAATGTTTCAGTTAGTTTGATGCAAGAAGGAAGCATCTATGGTAATAAACTTTTCTCATCAAAATGACTGTGAAAAGGAAATTAGGAATCAGAACAGAGACTAGGCTAACCATTAGAAGTTTAAAAATTAGTTTTATTAATTGACAAGGGAAAAAGCCCATTAGGAAAATATATTAACAAATTGCTTTGGCGGCTTGGACTGAATGGATGCTGTGCATATACACTATAAGATACAGTATTGCACGAACTTAAAGGGTAATTATGCTTTACTTTTCTTAGACAGAATTGTGCAGGTATTCAGTGAGAAGTTTTCTTAAGAACAGAAAAAAGAAAATCATTCATATGCTCCTACTTTTGATAAGAAATATTTCATTGGAAGTACTTAGAATATATTTTGAATCAATTACAGTCCATATACTTTTTAAAAGTGTGTTTATCAGAAACTGGTTCTGGTTGGTAACCATTAAATTTTTCTTCTTTTCTTTCTTCAGTCATTTATATCATCATAACCATAAATGTTAACATTTCAATAATTATAGGAAAAAAAGGATGCATCTGTAGGCATGACACACACATCATCTTTGACTGGATGAGTAGTTGTATACATGTTTGACAGCATTGTCAAATTATGTCTCTGGTTTTCTTTATTGTTTTTGATAGACATGAGAATGTTAGCATTGAGTTTAGCCTTACAAATACAGGTAATTATTATCAGCTAGACGACTGCTAGTTAGAAACTGTTAGTTTCAAGCTGGAGCCAGCTGGTATTCAGCTAGAGATGCTTAGTAATGTGAGAAGTGACTCTCACAAACAAAACACATTAATCTTCTCTAATAGCTAGATTCAACCCTTTTTAAGTGGAATGTTACTGTCTTCTGGGAAATGTGTTTCTTGCAAATTATGATAAAAACAATGTATGTATTTCTAAGTAAAATAATCTTGAACTTTGTTATCAAACATCAATATTATTACTTTTATTTTCTTTACGCTGGCATTTTCTGCCATTTGCAAGCACATTGGTTACTTCCTTATATAACCCATATGTTCTATTTACAGAATATACATGAACGTCCAGGTTTTCTTTAAATTTCATGAATTTAATTTCAAAACTTAAATCTTAAAAAAAGTTCATATGTAAATTTACTCTTTTTCAAGATAGAACATCTCTATTATTCTTCATAGCTCATTAGAAGCATACTGTTTTTTCCAAAGCTGCTAAATGCTTTTTTGATCAATTGCAAAGAAGATACAGCATTTGTAGGATAAGACACAATAAATACTGCCAACTGTAGAACAACAGTGAATATAAATTAAAAAATTACTGAAACAATTCAGCTTGATCGTTGTGTTTCTGTATAGTTCACAGAAACATAACAGAGAGTCTAAACCCATGAGTTCCTGAAATGCTTTTTCTCCATGCAATTCTAAAAAAATACATAAACACTTTGATACATAAAATATAATTAAATGATGAGAGGAATTAAAGGAGACACTCATTAACTATACAAGGGAATGTAAAAAGTTCTTATTATCAGACTGAGTAGTGCTGATGTAAATGCTACCTCACTGCAACAATGATTTCAAATAATTTTGTTATGTTTTAGAAATAGCAATTAAGATTTAATGTACAACCTGATTATTCGTTCATAAGGCTTGACTAAGTCTGATTTTTATTTTAATTCCTTTTTGACATAAAGAACTTAGGCGGTAGACCATGGAGTTTTTCTTTATGCACTCTTCCCAGACAATTTGTGCAATAAAGCTGGAAAAAAGTTTATTAAAAAAAATAAAAAATAGAAAGCACAATTACAAAATGATAGAAAGAGAAGTTTCTTCCTTGCTGAGATTTCTGCTAAATGAGTTTCAAAACCTCTGTTAGTCATAAACCTTTGTCTACAGATAGAGGTTTGTAACATATACTAAACAGAATCATCATGCACATGTATAAATCTATGCTCATCTACTAAACACAGCCATAAACTTTGAAGATCAAACATATAATATCTTGGGCTGCATCAAAAAGAGGGTGATAAATAGATTGAGGAAGATGATTCTGCCCCTCTGCACTGTTCTACTGAGATCCCACCTGGAACACTGCATCCAGCTCTGGAGTCCTCAGTACAGGAAAGACATGGACCTGTTGGACAGAATCCAGAGAAGGGCCACCAAGATGATCAGAGGGATGGAACACCGCTCTTGTGAGGACAGGCTGAGAGAGTTGGGGTTGTTCAGCCTGGAGAAGGCTGCTGGGAGACCTTGTTGTGGCCTTTCAGTACTTAAAAGGGGCCTATAAGAAAGATGGGGACAGACTTTTTAGCGGGGCCTCTTGCAATAGGACAAGGGCTAATGGTTTTAAATTATAAGAGGGAAGATTCAGGCTAGACATGAAGAAGAAATTTTTTACGATGAAGGTGGTGAAACACTGGAACAAGTTGAGCAGAGAGGTAGTAGATGTCCCATCCTTGGTAACAATCAAGGCCAGGCTGGATGGGGCTCTGAGCAACCTGATCTAGTTGAAGATGTCCCTGCTCGTTGCAGAGGTGTTGGACTAGGTGACCCTTAAGGGTCCCTTCCAACTCAAACTATTAAATGATACTGTGATTCTATATTCAGTTAAAATCTGCTCTATTTTATACTAGCATTAAAGGCAAAGAATTTTGAAAGGCAAACTATTCAATACTCTATTCTCGCCTTAAATAATCAACATCTGCAGACTCATAACAGTCTACTGAATGTGCAAAATGTTTGATGAATTTTCAGAATATTTTGTTTCTTATTATTCTACTCCAGTTCTTTTTTACCTGACTTTTTTCATGAGAGGTCTTACCTCATCTATGATTTTTTGATTGTAATAACACCAATGCACAGCAGCATGAACCCATTTTTCAGTATAACTAAAATTGGATATCAGGTCTAGATCTCTAAAGACAATATATTATAAAACTTATACTTCTGTGAAGAGAAGTCAAATCACATTTGTGTAATGATTTCTTCCTTAAAATCCTACCTGAGAGTAGGACTGAGAATGAATACAGAATTTAAAGGCAACAGGAACACCCATAGCTTTCAAACATTCCGATACATGGTATTACTCTAAGGTAGTACAGGTTATTTTGGCAGTTTCTATCAAAGTTATTTCAAGTTTTCTGTAAAATTATTTAGTAGCAAATTATTACATAAAAGTGCAATATATACACGCTAACATACAAACACTTGCCTTCTTATCCTGCCCTGCAAAATTTTGTCATACATACTGAGTAAAAAAATAAGCTTTAAATAAGCATGTCTTAGTTTTCTCTTTTAAAAATTTCCATCCATGAAAATATAAATACTATTTCGGAAGTCTGGCTTCAAGTCACAACTGCTATCTTTGTAGAAATTTCAGAAAAGAATAATAAACTTGATCACAACATTTATTACACATAAGAGAATGTGAAACAAAGCAAGTTGAACCATTTTTATAAGATTCCTTCTTAAAATTTTATGCAGATCAAATGGCTGTATGGGCAGGATTTCAAAAGTCAGACTCGAAATATGTGAACATACAGGGGCAACAATCTAGTGAGAAAGAGTACATCAAATGAGAACAGTAAATTTTACTGAAGTTCAGAATTATCTCACAGAGGAAGCAGCATACTACTCAGTGCTTACAGGTGCGTTTCATGGACTCTGACCCTGATCTCAAGGAAGAACAATATTTTAGAACACACATAAAAATATATAAATGGTTGGCTATTAAAAAACAGACTAGTTGGCAGAACAGTGCCCTAATGAGAAAATGGGAATAAAAATGTTTCTGGATGATTTATTATCAGCATCCTTTTTAAAATGAGATAGAATGCCTGGAGAGATACAGAGTCTACTCCTTGACCTTGCTGAGATATGTCATATGAACAGCTGAAGCACAAAGTGCAATCTCAAAGGAAACAAATAACATATTTATGATTTACTTGACTTCATTTACTAGAAAAATGGTTAGCTAGTGTTATCACCCTACCTTGTGAATTAAAGTACTTGGGAAAGTTAGTAAGACCGTAATGCACTGAGAGTTATTGATATATATAATCCATAGCCTAGTTAGTATTACAAAGAAGGCTTCTACATCGAGTCAGTGAAAAGTAAATCTAAACCTTGAACACATTTATTTCTTTATTTTTTAATCAAGTGAGCATAGTTATAGCAAAGAAAGGACACACAGAAAATTAATCCATACAGAGAAACTGAGCCAAAATGAAACTATCAAATGTAATCTAGCCCACCTACCCTTCCTAGACTCATTGTAAACTTGATATCACAATACAGTACTATTTTTGGTTATTTTTTTTTCATAAATGTATTAGTAATTTAACTATTATTAGAATTTATGTTTTAGTGGAAGATTGAGATTCTTTGTTACAGCTAAGTTACAAGTAGTTACAGACAAATACAATTCAAACTGAAATGAGCCAATCAAAATATTTTTGTGTTCTTGGTGCCAAATGTAGCCAGATTAGATCATAGAATCATAAAATTATAGAATGTTCTGGGTTGGAAAGGACCTTAAAGATTATCCTATTTCAAGCCCCCTGCCATGGACAGGAACACCTTCCACTAGACCAGGTTGCTAAAAGCCCCATTAACCTGGCCTTGAACACTGTCAGAGATGGGGCAGCCACAACTTCTCTGTTCCAGTCCCCTTTAAGTACTGTAAGGCTGCTATAAGATCTCCATGGAGTCTTCTCCAGGCTGAATAATCCCAACTCTTTCAGTTTGTTCTCACAGTAAAGGTGTTTCATCCCTCTGATCATCTTGGTGGCCCTTCTCTGGACCTGCTCTTATAGTTTCATGTCCTGGAGCTGAATGCAGTACTTCAGGTGGGGCCTCACCAGAGCAGAGTATAATGGGAGAATCGCCTCCCTTGACCTGACAGTCACACTTCTTTTGATGCAGCCCAGGATACAGTCAGCTTTCTGGGTTGCAAATGCACATTACTGGGTCATGTTGAGTTTCTCATCAACCAACACCCCAAAGTCCTTCTCCTCAGGGCTGCTTTCAATACATTCTCTTCCCAGCCTGTATTTGTGCTTGGGATTGCCACAACTCATGTTCAGAACCTTGCACTTGGCCTCATAGAACTTGACGATATTTGCAAGGGCCCATCTCTCAAGCCTGTCAAGGTCCCTCTTGATGGCATCCCTTGCATCCAGCATGTTGATCACACCACACAGCTTGGTGTCATTGGCAGCCTTGCTGAGGGTGCACTCAATCCCACTGCCCATGTGGCTGACAAAGACTTTAAGCAGTGCCAGTCTCAATACCAACCCCAGAGGAATGCCACTCATCACTGGTCTCCAGATGGACATTGAGTCATTGACCACAACTCTTGAGTGCAAACATCTAGACATTACAGAAAGATGTGCAATAGTACAATACTGCTTTTACCTAAGCAAATACACATAGGTGAAATACCCTAGGTACATCTAAATGAAAAAGAAAGGTTTATTTGGAATGGTACTCAATCACAGTTTAAGTATATTCTCATTAATCAGACTATATGTGTTACTCAGCATTACATTTGACAAATTTAAATCACTCTTTGAGTGAGTTCTGCCTCTTTTGCTGCAAATGTTGCATGTGTTTCCACTTGCTTAAATAAGACATTTAAGCCTATTGTTTCACAGTCAGAATGAGGTAAAATAGGATTTTGTCCAGTAGTTTCAAAACCAGAAAAGACACAATGCTTAGTGAACACCTGAGGAATGTTATTTAAACTGCGAAATTGTACTTGGTTACAAAGCTGTGAGATATTAATATAAATATAGCAGAACTGAATTTGATAGAACAATCAAAAAATGGATGGGAAAAGAGTCTGGCAGTTCTGCTTAATGTATGTATTTCAGTATAATGAGCACTACCTCTTGAGCCAATTTTGAGGATGAAGAAAGAATACCATTTCTGTGTTGTTGTTTTGTTTGTTTGTTTGTTTGTTTTTGTTTTTATTTTTTAATTATTTTGCCTGCAAGTAAAAGGCACACAGAATTCATTAGGTTTTCTACCAGATGTAGCAGTTTTATCTGCCTTCATTTCCCCATACAGAGCAGTCTCACTTTTATGTTTTGACCAAATGTGAATAGGTCCCTAGAAAAACAATGTAGAAGAAAATAATGCTGAGTATATAATAATTATCCAGGTGGTTTCTGCACACAAGTATTCATAAATTTTTCTTGTCATGTCCTTATGTGCATATCCTAGAGCTAAGATATAACTCATTGTTTTCACAATGGAAATAAATTTTGATAATTTAGACTTTAAAAAGAGAATTTTCTAAGAACCATTCACAACAGTGTTTTGGGACAGTGTTTGGGACATCAGCAGTTGACATGGTATTCACCAGACTCGAACTAGAAGGAGCAGAAAACAAACTCAGTGTAACCAACCTGATGCCCTCTCCTTTCTTGTCTAGATGCAGCAGACAAGTTTTCAGTTTAAAAGATCATATGCTCTTGTCTTCATTTCTCAAATTACCTCCCAACAACTAGCATAATGATTCATTAGCCTCTCCAAGTCTGCATGAATGTTACTGGCAATAACTAGTGACACTACTGGTGATGCTGGTGGAAGCAGAAGTCAATTTTTGCCTTTTCTTTATGAATATTCAGTGTACAACAGAGTTCCTCCTACACATAATGCATGTAGGGGATTTCACTGTATACAAAATATATCAAATGGTTCATTTCATTCAAAGCATGTGTGCATCATATCCTGTAAGTTCTATTCACACTGGAATAACATCTTCATCTTATCAAGGAGGATCTAACTATCATTACAGAAAGTTTATTGCAAGCAAAAGCCACAAAAATGAACCATGTTAGCATAGTCCCTAAGAAATAATAAAATATGTCCCAGACAGATGGTTAAGTCACAGTAAAGGAGTCAAGAGAATAAAACTCTTTAAAAGTGGAGTAATTAAGAAAGCTAAAGATATGTAACTGTCTTTCCTAATCATGACCCTGGGAATTCCTGAAGTCGTACTGTGAATTTCTGACCGGTTTCAGATAAATGGGTTCAATGGGTATTCTACATATAACTTAATTCCTTATTATAGTGAATCTTCAGCTCCAAGTCACTCTCAATATCTCCTTGAGATCATATTTAAAAATACACTAATTTACATTGATTGCATCAACTAAATGTTAAAGTTAAACCTGAATACTTTTGGTGGGGTACATACTTTATGATTTGTAATGATGTATGATGCTAAGAGGGTAATAATTAAAAAATATATAAATATACAGAAACTGGAAAAGCTGATAAGTACTCTGATGTGATGGTCTCCAAATCACTTGAGATATTCATCAGAACTCTTAGCCTTCAAATCAAAAAATCTCAGATCTCTGTATATCTTCATGTGAACACAGAAATATGAGAATATAGGAATCTCACTGTTGTTGAAATTAGCTTAAAGTTAAGGGTGTATTTACAGTCAAACAGTGAAGACTAAACAGTAAACACTTCAAAACAGTATCATTAGTATCTGGTAAAAGTCTGAATACTAAGTGAAAATTATTTTTTGATACCTGTGACAGAGGTTAGAGGAGGAAGAATGGGAATTCTTCAAGGACTCTGAAAAGACTATTTCTAAGATAACATTAAAAGCTATGAGATCAAGGCTTTCACTAAGTCTGGAATTAATTCCAGTAAGGTTTGCAATAATTATAAGTGTTAATACTTTTGCAAGAACTTTGTTAGTCTATGATTAAATGTATTTTTTTCTGTACAGAGAGATTGAATTCCTGTACTTTCATTTCTTTACATGATTATCCTGGATATTGCTTTCCCGTAATATTTCAGGCTAGACCTTACAGCACAATTTTCTTATTTTGCATCTGTTGTTCCTAACTGCAATTATGAAAGGAGTTAAGCAAGCCAGTAGCAATGCATTTTGGAACATAATGTTATTTTGGTCATAAAAAGTGTTTTGTTTCTTCTGCCTTGTTTTATGTTTTGTGTTTTGTTGTTGTTATGTTGCTGGTTTTGTTGGGTTTTGTTGTTGTTATTGTTGTGTTGTTGCTGCTGTTGTTGTTTTGTTTTGTTTTATTTATTTTTTCCCCAGATGAAATAAATGTTACTTGATGGCAAGATGATTCATTTAAGTTTCTCTACAAAGTACACCATCCTTAATTCAGTTGGGTTGCAGGACTAGAAGTGGTGTCTGTTACAGTGGTAATGCCTTTGACATTATATCAACAGAGGTCCCAAACAGACTTTAATATATTAAAAGTGTAACAAACTAATGAGACTCTAAGATCCTCAAGACCCCCACTGTGTCTAGTTCTGTTTAGAGACAGATTCTTAGCAATAATATGAACATGAGTATGCTGAATTGCTACAACTAAAAAATACTGGTTTAACTATAAAAACATTTAATCTATACAACCCATACGACAGAAACACAGGTTCCTCGAATATGAAGGCTACTTAGCAATGTAGGGAATAAAAAATACTGAGCTGTATTGAAAGTGTACATTGAAAGTGTTTGTGTAGAACACAAACCCAATTTGGAAGAAGGCCACGGAAACATAAGACAAATTCTGCTGTCTTTTACGGTCATATAATTAGACCAAAATAAATCGTCAGAGTTTGGCTCAGCACAATCCTTTGAGTCATGGGACTTAATCACTGCAAGTGGTCAGGACCTTGGATCTGTGCTTCTTTTAAAGAAGGAGTAGACATTTAATAGATTATCTTTAAACAGCTGACTTTCATAGAAACACTTCTGATCTCCTAAACAGTAAGAAAATTCCTACTGTCACACAAATGGCTTAGAACATGACCTACCAGACTGGAGGCTTGGTTTGGGGGTGGCAGGGAGAGAACCAGGTATCATCATGTCTGAAATGGGCTATATTTTAGACTGATAGAACTTCTTTCAGAGAATTAATATTCTGAAAGAAAAGCCATCTTTTATTTCTGAATTGGTTTTGTCCTATGGTCTGTAGCCAGGTGAAATGGTACACCATTAAAACATTGGTACGTCAAAAAAGATCTGACACAAGAGACATATGCAATTATCTCTTTTTTAAAGGGTGTCAATTTGAAGCATGGAGAAGTGACTCTCTTGACATCATAACACCTCTGGCAGAACTAGAATGAGAATTCAAGGTTTCTGAAATTTAATTCAATGCTCTATCTGTTGCATACCAGTGACATCCATGACATCTATCTAAAACATAATTTAATGTAAATATTTGATTAATCTTACTTTTAATATATCTTTAAAGTTTCTTTTTCCTCCTCAACCTTTTCTTTTCTCTCACTCTCTCAAGAGAATTCATGCTCTTTGAAAGGACTTACAGTTCAACAAATGGAAGATAAATTTTAATTTCACATAGACAAAACTGCCCTTCTTATTGGATAGAGTTTTGCAAGGGGGATGGCCTTGCTTTTTCCATATAACTGTTTAGACTACGATAGCAAGCTTATTTTAAACCTTCATGCAACCAATAAAAAAAAAAAATCTAAAACTGTATATATACAACAATGCACTATTACTACACAGACCTGAATAACGTTTATGTTTGAAATAGTGAAAGAACTTGATAAACTGTATACCAGAATGAGCATATATTAAAACAATCTACCTTGTGGAAACTGTTGAACAAAAATAAATACATCTAGACAGTTTTTTGTTAGTATTTGTCTTAATATGTAAGGGGTGTAAAGTTTAAATGGCCTTCAAAATAGTGAAAAATAGAAATATAAATCTGTAAAGATTTTACTATTAGATCTCGGAAGGTTTACTCAGAAAACATTGAGCTAAATATTAGGGTATTATTTCTTGAGGTATGAAGGACGTTATCACTTATTTTCAGGAAAAGCAGTTAATAACAGAAACAGTACCACTTCATTTTTTTACCCATAACAAGATCTGACTGTGTAATGCAAACTATTTAGATTCTTCCAGCTAGAGACGTTCTTTTTTTTATTTTTCTTCCTTCCCAGGAACAATAATGCTCCTAAGAGCCTTGTGGATGGCCAAATAGTCAGCTAACAACATTACTGATTAAAATCAAACGCTGTTAAGTAATGCCAAAGACCACTCAATCATTTTTTATGTTTGGATATCATCTTCTAAATTTCCCTTTTATTATAATCAAGTATGTGCAGAGAAGTTCCTGCGGAACTTGTTATGCAGACTCAGAGTCACCTAGAATGCTACAGAAAAGAAACAGGAAAAGTCTGGCAATTAATCTTCTCAAGTATGTTGGTCTGAAAACTTTTATTCCTTTCAAATACATGCTAGCAAACAGAAATGTGCAAACAGAAATAAAACAGCGTAGCAGGTGCGGAACACTCAGAAGTGCTGGGAGCTGCTACTATCACTTCTTGTTATCTTTTGCATTGCTTTTCAGTTTTAGATCCTGCTGTGCTTTTGCTTTCCTAATGTTATTTCTAGGTGTCTGAGCTGTATGACTTCTCCTTTGTAGACTTAGTTAATTTACACATCTTGAATGCTTTGTATTTTACTTCATTAAGATGCTATGTGATCTTCCATCAAATTTTCCAGCCTTCCTACATGAGGGGATGGTTTGTTTCTGAGCACTCAATGAGTTTTCTCTAGAACTCAAAGAATTTCCCTGGCGTTCTTCCCCTTGTGGTAGTTTCCCAGAAGGTTTTATCTTATAATTCCCTAAACAAACTGAAATCCAGTTTCCAAATAGTTTGAAGTCTTCTGCTCACCTTGGAAGAATTCCTGTAAATCCTGAATGTAGTGAAATCATGGTAGCCACAGCCCAAGTTGCCCAAGACGAACACATTTGCTATTGCTTGAGAGTAGCAGGTGAAGTAGAATGTTACTCTTGTTTGGCCCTGAACCTCTTAGGGGAAAAGTTCCAGGTGGAGATGGAGACTCTTCCTTCTGCTGACAGAAGTCACAGGCTTCTACTGTCAGAAAGTGCATGCCCCCTTCTTGCTCTTGTATTGCCTCATTGGTACTTTCTTCGTTGTCCTCCTGACACGTAGGCTCTTGTCTCTGCAGAATCCTTCAAAGATTCTTCTGATCTCATGTTTGTCATCCCTGAGGTGGTTGGAACCTGCTAATCTCATGAAGCTGTCACTCCTGATGCTACAGAGTGTATACAGAGCATAACTCCCAAAGGTGAGGCTGCCAGCACCACCCGTCCTGATCCTGGTCTAGTGCAGAGAAATGAGCCCAAGTTTGCAGTAGTGACAGAAGAAGTGGGTGCTTACTTACCAACACCATCTCTTGCTCCCCCTCCCTGACCAGCACTTCTGAGTGTTCCGCACCTGCTACGCTGTTTTATTTCTGTTTGCACATCCTGATCAATCAGTCTGCTTAGTGCCAGATATAAAGCATGGTGGACATGAGTTTACTCCGCAACTCCACAAGATTTTTCACTCAGCAAATAATCATTTGTGCTTTCTGTGCATCCTGTTGGGTTTGAGGTTTTTTGGTTTTGGTTTCTCAGGTGAATCTTTAACATATCAAGATTTCTATGCACCTATTTTAACCTATATTCTAGAATATATAAAGCAGAATTTTCTGATATTTGTGAACAAATGCATGAGAAAGACCTGTTTCTGGTAGTTCTTCAAGATGGCAGTCTGAAGAGATTTTAATAAACCCCATTAGACTGATAAATAAAATCAAAAAAAAAAAAAAAGGAGAGGAGAGGAGAGGAGAGGAGAGGAGAGGAGAGGAGAGGAGAGGAGAGGAGAGGAGAGGAGAGGAGAGGAGAGGAGAGGAGAGGAGAGGAGAGGAGAGGAGAGGAGAGGAGAGGAGAGGAGAGGAGAGGAGAGGAGAGGAGAGGAGAGGAGAGGAGAGGAGAGGAGAGGAGAGGAGAGGAGAGGAAGCGTGGGACCTCATTGTCTGCTCATCCAGTCCAAACATCAATAGCTTCTCTACAAGGATCTTGCAGGAGACAGTGTCAAAAGCTATCCTGCAGTCACAGTAGACAATATCCACTTCTCTCCCCTCATCTGCCAAACCAGTCATTCCATAATAGAAGGTGATCAGCAGACTAGTCAAGCATGTCTTCCCCTTCATAAATCTATGCTGACTACTCCTGATGACTTTCTTGTCCTCCTTGTGCTTCCTACTAGCTTGTAGGTCCATGGGTCCTTCTTCTTGCCCTTCTTGAGGTAAGAGTGCCATTGGCCTTCCTCCAGTCCTCAAGAACCTTTTCCAATCACTATGTTTTTTCAAAGATTATTGAGTGGCCTTGCAATTACACCAACCAGCTCCCTCAGCACTCATGATTGCATCCCATCATGGCCCATGGATTTATGTAGGTCCAGTTTCCTTATGTATTCCCTGACCCAATCCTCTTCCACCAAGGGTACATTCTTCCTTGCTCCAGACTTTTCCCCTAGTATCTGGGGCCTGGTATTCCTGAAAGCTGATCATGAAGCAAAGAAAGCATTTAAGACCACAGCCTTTTCCACGTTCTGTGCCACTGGGCCCCTGTCCCGTTCAGTAGTGGACTTAAATTCTCCTTAGTTTTCCTTTGTCGCCTATGTATTTATAGAGGCCCTTCTTGCTTCTTTTGACATCCCTGGCCAGAATAAATTCAGTTTGGGTGTTGGCTGTCCTAAATGCATCTCTGCACGTTCAGAAAGTGTCTCTGTATTCCTCCCAAGTTACCTGTTCCTGCTTCCACCCTCTGTAGGCTTCCTTTTTGCATTTGAGTTTTGTCAGGAGCAACTTGTTCATCCATGCAGGCCTCTTGGCATTTTTATCTGACTTCTTGCTCAATGGGATGGACTGTTCTTCAGCTGAGGAGATGACTGATATTAACAAGGTTTCTGGCCTCTTTTCCCTTCAGGGCATGATCCCATGGAACTCTATCAAGATGATCCTTGAAGAGGCCAAAATCTGCTCTCCTGAAATCCAGCACTATGATCTTGCTTTGTGTCCTTCTCGCTCCTCTCAGGATCCTGAACTCCATCACCTTATGGGCTTCAGTCTTCACAGTCCCAATGAGTCCTCCTTGTTTGTGCATCTGCAGTACAGCAGAGGCCAACATCTCCTCATTGGTTCCTCTATTGCTTGGGTCAGGAAATTGTCAGTGGTGCCCTCCAGGAATCTCCTGGATTGCTTGTGCCCTGCTGTGCTGTCCCTCCAGCAGATATCGAGGTGGCTGAAGTCCCCCATGAAGACGAGAGCCTCTGAACATGAGGCTGCTTCTACCTGTATGGAGAAGACCTTATCCACTTGTTCATTTAATATCCCTAAAGCAAGATCTTACCAGATCTCATTTTCCATCCATAGATCTATTGCTCTTGTCCTCCTGCTTCTCAGTTTATAAAGTCCTACACACTTTGTCTGTGATATACTCCTTATTTCTCTATTCCTCACCATTCCAACTGCCAGTTTTCAGATTAAGTGTAAAGAGTGTAATTCTTCACTGAGATTAAACTAAGTAAAGATTATGCTTTAACATACTTCCTATCTTTGAAAGACTTAAATCAGTTCAGCTACTTCTGTGAAGCACAAATCTCACTGCATCCTTAATTGCAGATTACTGTCAGAAAATACATGAGACAGGCTCAACATAACTCTTGACATTTTCATTCTTTACACATTTTTATTGGTTTAAGTGAAAAAAAAAATATAAATATTTAACACAAAAACTTTTGGAATAATGTAAACATACTTCCAAAATGACTATGTGAATAAAACACCCCAATTAATTACTCATTAACAAGACAGACTGTAAGACTATAAAGCATAGACACCAAATGACAATTCATGTTAAAAAAATTAATTATTTAACGAAGCAGTATCCTACAATGCCCTAGCAGTATTATAAAATACTAGTGTTTCTGATTTTACTTATTGACAGAAAAGTTTTTTTGCAGCGAAATTCTCTTCATTTCTTACCAGCTCCTCATTATCTTGTTTTGGGGATAAAATATCCTATTGATTTGTAAATAACTGCTTTTTCTTACACTTTGTTCAGCAGGTGTACTTTACTTGCATAAGTGTGTTTATACAGCAAATAATATTTGATGTAAATTTTTAAAGGAGTATCTCTTTCTCAGCTCTCAAAAGAAAAACATAGTTTTCCCAACTCAGCATAAGAAAGTTCATCTACAACTACATGATTAGAATCTAAAAATTTATAACCATAGGAAAAAAAAAGAAAAAATACTCCATTGTACAAGAAGGTGTTACAATAATGAGCTATTACCTTGCTGGAAACATTATTTGCAGCAATATCTAGAGCTGTACATAAACATAGTTTCACAGACAAAACTTAGGTGCTGCATATTGTTACCACACATTATAAAATGTATTTCATTTGAGAATGACAAATCTAAAGAAAAAATGCACCCCTTTATCCTTGAAATTGGAGAGTTTACAATCAAGTCACTGACAACTGTGTTTGGAATCACACTTATCCCAGAAAAGCCTTGATCACTTCAATGATGCATGTCCTAAATAGTACAAAAAATAATGAGAAAATCTGACAACATCTCAGATTGCTGCATTAATCTGCATAAAACAGATTAAGTATTATCGGCATGTCAAATACGCCTTCAAAACATGCTAGGTTAGGTGGTGGCTATATAAATGTACTTCTAAGAGGGCCAGTGAAATTTAATATACACCATATAGTAAAATAAAAAGTAGCACAGTCAGAAAGACTGAGAACTTCCCATCTTCCTATGAATCTGAGAATACAAATAATCACATTGCACATATCTGGATACACAAGATAATTTCCTGTCAATGAAAAAGAGAAAATAATAAACTACTTTTGTGGTGTGTTAAAGATATATTGCCTGTAGTTTTAAGTACAATTCTTTTGCGCAATGTACATTAACACTGAAAATACTGTAATTAAGTGCTATCTAAAGAAACTTACCACTTAGTCTTCTCCTTGTATTCCTACCACTCAGATTTAAAGTGAAAACAGGATACTTTTGCTAAATCAGTGATAAACTGCTGCATTAAGGAAAAGAACATAAGTAAAAATGTGATAATTTCCCTAAAAATACAAGGCATTTCTCCCTTTATATAAGAGGTTTTTTTTTAAAGCAATAAGAGAAAAAATATTGCTCCATTACGGAAGGCTTTTTTCCTTTGTTCTACTTATTACCCCAGAAAGACTGAGAAAGAAGACTGTGTGTCAGGGAATTCAGTAGGTAAACAACATTATGGACTTGAAATCTGTCTTTTCCACACAACAAAAGATGTTCAAGATGAGGTGGAGTTTTATAAAATCTTCTTACAGTACTGTAACTCGTATATTTGAATAAAGGAAGTTAAATTATTTTGTATTAGTTCCTTACATAAATCCTTTCATGACACTTCTAGAAAATGTGACAATTAATTTCAGAGTCACAGAAGTGTAGAGGTTGAAAGGCAGCTTGGGAGATGGTCTAGTCTGGCTGCCTCAAAACATTTTTGATCATACACTTTTATCAGTAAATATGTTTGAGCAGGCACTCCCAGTATATGTATATTTGTTTATCATGAACACCTGTACATTATTGATACTGTACAGAAATTATTGATAAACATTACAGAGACATGACTCCTAATGCATTCTGCAGTCAGTGTCTTTTCTCTGGAAAAAAAAAAACCAAAACACTACTGTCTGTATCTCAATAGTCAATGATTACACAGATTCTTAAATAACTTGTAGCCTGTGGCAGTTAAAGTTATGAACAGTTCCATGTGTGCAGTTAATCTACAAGCAAACTCTCAGGTAACCTCTTAAAGCAGAGGTGAGGTTCAGATCAAGATTAAAGTTGATAATGAACAACCAAGCTATAGTACATATTTCCATTTTTCCAGCTAAAACAGGGCAACTGAAGTTTTTAAACAGAAATATATATATGTAGAAAGAAATTGAACTTAAAAACAAACAAACAAATAAATAAAAACACAACCCCCAAAAACCTAGAAATGACCACCATCCAATATTTTCCTATTTTTCCTACCATTCCTATCTTTCTTTGAGATCTGTTTGCTAGGGTCTGGTCTTCAGGTGTATTTGCCTATCAGAGGGTTAGCTACAGGATATCAAAAACCTTCCAAAAAAAGTTCAAGAAAAGCCCCCACTTATTCTTCAGGATAAGGGAAGAACATATTTTTTTAGTTCACCTTCATTTGAGTTTTTTACATGTTGCTCTATTTTTAAGGGTCATATTTTTTGATAAGAAAATATTTATCCTTACACACTTCTATACAGGAAAAACTCAAAGGTGCCTGGTGGGAAGAGGTCTTCTTTACGCTGTATCATGACTATGATTACAGAAAGGCCTTTTATACGTTTCAAAATGTAGCTAGCAGTTCATCTCTGTCTGCAGATTTCCATGAATTTAGAAGAGGTAACTTCCATGCACTTTGGGAGGAAGAGTGAACCTTGAAATGAAAGGTAATAATGCAAGTCCAGCCACTTTGTAGAGGATGGGAAAGATGGCTACTTTCAAGATCCAAGAATACTTCACTAACAAAACAAAACAAAACAAAAACAACGAAAAAAAATCTTTACTCTGAGACTGGTGAGAAAGCATTTTTTAAGCAAGATTATTTTCAGAAAGAGGACAAACAGAGAAGAACGAAGAATGTGTTTTAAAGGCAAGGATTAATCTTTCATAATGTCTCTTTTGAAGGATGTATAAAATTAAATATTCAAGGGGATCTTAAACCTGCATTTAAAGAAACTGCAGTTACAGTTAATTAACAAAGGTGCATTATTTCAGCCCAATATAATTTTCTAGATACCAAACTCTAGTTTAATTCCCATTTCATTAATAATTTTACTTTATAACTCCTTCAGTCCCCTTCAAAGTAAATAATTCTGAGGAGACCTGAGCAAAAATCAACTTATTTTAATTAATACTAACATGACTGTTGAAACTTAGTTTATATTTTAAAACATGTATTAGTATTCTACCATCAAGCAATGCAGTGTTTTACAAGTTACTCTGTCATAGTCTCAATGACATATACAAACACTGACAAAAATTTTGATATGTATCCATACACACACTGCAAGATAGGAAAGCAAACAAATGTATAGAAGAGAGACATAGGAAGAACAGTATCAACAATGGATTAGACTGATTCTTGTCCAAATTCAGAGTATAATGCTTGATTCATTTCCAATAAATATATCAATCTTATAAATTAAGAGTATTACTTTTTCATTTGTCAGTCAACTGCTTCTGACAAAATAGTATACTGCTTGTCACTTCTACTTTGACCTATCTCAACTTCTGACTGGTTTAGCTCCCTAAGACTTCCTAAGGATTCTCAATATTTCAACTTCCATTTCATGCTGTTCTACTTCTTTGTTTGCATACATCAGTTGTGCTACTTTTTTCTTGATATTGGTGCCACTTTAACTTAAGAACAGAAAAAAAATACAACTGAGACTCCAAGATCTTATCCAAAGTAATGCCAAAAAATTTGCATATGGCTGGGAAAAAAGAAAAAAAAAAAAAAACAAAACCAAACACAAACAAACAAACCCACTTCGTAATATTTCCCAGCATGTATGGACATGTACACTGTATAATGGTACATAAATGAAACATGTATTGAATTTTTATAAATCTGTATCTGAACACAGTTGCTTTATTTTCTAGGATAAAACATTCAGAGACAAAGATTTAGGTATTATTTAAAGAGATTCCTACTTCATTTATACTAATAAGGTTTATTTATACTAACAAATATGTTTTTGTATTTGAAATGTAAGCAATAGCCAGAGACCATTTGGAAAAGGGAATGGGAATTAAAAGAAACAAACAAAAAACAAACAAACCAAAACTAAGAAAACAACAACAAGAAACCCACACACAAAACAACACTACAACACTGTGACATATTTGAAGCTTGTGTAAATTGTCAAAGGTCACTGCCACAGTTTATCACAGCATGTGATTCCAGACACTGACAAAGAAAGAATAGTCTTTTCAGCAGAAAGATTATAGAACTATCTGGGTATAACTATTATCTTGTGCTTTCCTATCAATCCTGTGCACAGTCTGCTATTTCCTCCTAAGGTCTAACGTTGTATATGTACATGAGACAATACCATACCTCCCTTGTGATAAAGTTGGCACTTTTGGTCAAAGCAGGTAGGGAAATTATAACCGGGCTTATTTTATATCTTTAGTTTCTAAAGCTAGAGCATAGAACCAACTTTTAAAAGAAGGAAAAGCAATACAGCCTATACATGTGTGAAAGGTACTTAAACTATGTTTCTTGTTGTCTTAGTGCTTAATACTGTTAGACTACAGTGTAGAACTGTTACACTCTGGTTAGAGCAAACAGAAAAAGTAATCATTACCACGAACAACTGAGAATATAAATAAAATTAAACTTGACTGAAAGTAAAATCTGAAGAAAACTGGCCCATTAGCTGCAAAGTTGAACAATTGTTGTTGACTACCATACTGTTCATTTTTCTTAGTATTAAAAAAATGAGTGATTTTGTAAAATAAATGGTCCATAATTCCTATCTCCACCATCTATTACTGCAATTTTCAGCTCCTGTAGTTTCCAAATGGTTAACAATATGTCAGAATGGCATTTGTAATGACAGAATTGAATAAAATTTGTTTTGAGGCTCTAAGTGCAGTCAGCTAATAATTTTTAGACCTTGTACACTCATACTTCATCCACTATGTTTATTTTGCATGTGTGACTTATTAAATAACAGATTTTTTCAGAGCCACATCCACTTTAGGATTAAATGAACTGTACCCTAAAATAGCCCATTCCACTAAATTAAGTGAAATGAGTTTCATTATTTGTATCCAAAGTTGCATTTGAAGCCTGAGCTGTATTCATGCAGGCAAAGAACTTGCAGACAGAAGGAAAGAGAAAATGAATATTTCTATTCAGTTAAAAGTGACTGAGAAATACTGCTGTTACGGTGTAAGGTAGTAAATGGCTTTACTAAATGTTAATACATTCTATTTTTCAGCTAATTGTTACCTGCCCACATTCACAAGATCAAGGTTATGCAACCCGTGTCCTTTCTGAGCTAAGGCATAAAAACATTCACCCTCCTTCAGACAGCAGACCTTTATTAACAGAAATAGGTTACTGCATCTATGACTTCCAAAGTTGACAAGATTCACTACAGATACTTGAGTTTGCAGGCTCTTTTCCTGCTGTGGGACTTCAGCCATCATAACATCTACTGCAAAAATACCATGGTGAATTGTCCAAGAGTCTCCTGGAAGGCATTGAAGATAAATTCTTAAGCCAGGTAATAAAGAGCCCTTCCAGAGGGGATGTGATACTGGACCTGCTAGCCCCCAATGCAAGTGAGCTATCAGCGATGTCAAGACTGGAGGCAGTCTGGGCTGCAATGATCATTCACTCATGAAGTTCGTAGTCCTGAGGGTTGTGGGACAGGAAAAGAGTTAAGTCAGGACCCTGAATTAAAAAAAAAAAATTCCAGCTCTTAAAGGAGTTGGTCAGTATGATCCCCTGGGAGAACACCCTCAGGGACAAGGGAAGAGAACAGGGAACAGGCAGGTCATTAAGGACACTTTCCACAGAGCAGAAAGGATCTCTATTCTCAGGTGTAAGAAATCAGGAAGAGAAGGCGAGAGATCAGCATGGCTGAGTTGAGACTTCCTGTTCAAACTGAAGGGCAAAAAGGAAATGCACAGGCAGTGGAAGCAACAATAGGTATTCTGGAAAGAATATAGGGACACTGCCCAATTTTGCAGGGATGGGGTCAGGAAGGCCATGGCTCCGCTGAAACTAAACTTGGCAAAGGATATGAAGAATAATAATGGCTTCTATAGGTATGTCAACCAGAAAAGCAAAAAGTCAAATAAAACATACTCCCCTGATGAATGAGGCTGGGAAACTGGTAAAAAAGGACTAGGAGAATGCTGAAGTACTCAATGGCTTATTTGCCTCTATTTTCACTGTCAAGCTCTCTTTCCATACTTCTTGAGTGGATGAATAGCAAGGCAGGGACTAGGGGCGCAAAGTCTCCCCCACTGTCAGAGAAGATCAGGTTTGGGACCACTTGAGGAACCTGAATGTATATAAATCTATGAGACCTGATGAGATGAATCCCAGAGTCCTGAGGTAACTGGCTGATATAGCTGTCAAGCCACTCTCCATGATATTTGAGAACTCATGGCAGCCAGGTAAAGTCCCTGGTGACCGGAAAAAGGGAAGCATCACACCCATTTTAAAAAAGGGTAGAAAGGGAACCTCAGGAACTGCCAACCTGTCAGTCTCATCTCTGTGCCTGGGAAGATCATGGAACAGATCTTCCTAGAAGCTATGCTAAGTCACATGGAGGACAGGGAGGTGATTTGGGACAGCCTGCATGACTTCACCATAGGCAAGTCCTTCCTGACCAGCCTAGTGGCCTTCTATGATGGAGTGACTACATCAGTGGACAAGGGAAGAACTATGGTTCCCCCATAACATCCTTCTCTCTTATCTGGAGATGTATGGATTTGATGGGTGGACTGCTCAATGGAAGAGGAATTGGCTGGATAATCACATCCAAAGAGTACTGGTCACCAGCTAAATGTCCAGATGGAGATCTGTGACAAATGTTGTCTGTCAAGGGTCTCTACTGGGACCGGTACTGTTTAATATCTTCATCAATGACACAGACCGCACCCTCAGCAAGTCTGCAGATGACACCAAGCTTTCTGGCTGACAGAAATAAGAGACAGGATACCATCCAGAGGGACCTGGACAAGCTCAAGTGGGCTCATGTGAACCTCATGAGGTTCAATAAAGCCAAGTGCAAGGTACTTCACCAGGGTCAGGGTAACCTCCAGCATCAATATGGGCTAGGGGATGAAAGGATGGAGATAAGCTCTTTGGAGAAGGAATTGGTGGTACTGTTGGATGAAAAACTGGACATGAGCTGGCAGTGTGCTCTTGCAGCCCAGGAGGCCAATTGTATGTTGGACGGCATTAAAAGAAGCGTGGCCAGCAGATCGAGGGAAGTGATTCTGCCCCTCTGCTCTGCTCAGGTGAGGCCCCACCTGGAGTACTGCATCCAGCTTTGGAGTACGCAGTACAGGAAAGTTATGGACCTGTTAGGGAGAAACCAGAGGAGCACCACAAAAAAAGATCAGAAGGATGGAAACCTCTCCTATGAGGAAAGGCTGAGAGAGTTAGGGTTGTTCAGCCTGGAGAAGAGATGGTTCCAGGGCAACCTTATTATAACACTTCAGTACTTAAAGGGGGCTTATAAGAAAGATGGGGATTAATTTTTTAGCATAACCTGTTGTGATATTACAAGGGGTAATGTTTTAGAACAAAAAGAGGGTAGTATTAAACTAGATCTAATGAAGACATTTTTTACAATGAGGGTGGTAAACCACTGGAACAGGTTGCCTGCAGAGGTGGTAGATGCCCCATCCCTGGAAACATTCAAGTCCAGGTTGGATGGGGCTTTGAGCCACCTGATCTAGTTGAAGATGTCCCTGCTCATTGCTTGGGGGTTGGATTAGATGATCTTTGAAGTTGCCTTTCAACTCAAACTATTCTATGACTCTAAAATACTTATGTCCTATTCTCTGACAGAACCAGAAAGCACCTTAGGGATAAGTGTCCATAAAAATTGTGATTAAGTAAAGAGCCTTGCAGAAAACTAGTATAAAAAATTTCAGTTTGTGATTAAAAAAAAAATGTTCTAATTACTTCTAATTACTAAATCATCACTTATCAGAAAAGCAACCATAAATGAGCATCTATTCAGGTTCTTCAACCAAAACCAGATAAATAAAATTTCCTTAGTAGCTGTTTATTTCTGGGGTGACTGAAATAAAAGATTTTTCTGAGAGTGATAGTACTTGGCCTCTTCTTTGTAAGTCATTCCCAGAAGAGAGGAAGTAGGGAAAGAATTGAGTATTGCCATGCAATGACACTATTTATCCAAACTAGAGTGTTTCAGTCCTACAAACACATGGCAACCTAATTTTAGAAGTGATAGCTGAAGAAAGAAACAGAAATGATCTCACAACATGGCTCTGATTTTCAATCTGGCAATTACACCAAAACCACTTTTATCAGTTCAGTAGCACAAGTTTTGCCAAGGTTTTGTGCAATGCGGACTATACTGAATATACTAGGTGTGTCAAGACACTCCAGAAACACTGCCTTTTGCTGCCTCCTTTTGCTTCACAGATGTGGGATTCAATCATATCAGTTTACATTGTGAGATAATGAGCCATCCTGATAGCCTTAGGTTTGTTATCTCCTAACTTTTCTAATATCCTTTTGTCACAGAAAGCTGGCTGTTTACATGACATGATAAAACAGTAATTAATATTAAGGCTACTATCCTTACCTACCACAGAAGCCAACACAAAAAGAATATGACTATAGCTAAGCCATGAAGTGAAATCGATTTTTGTTTTAAAATAATGGACAAAACAACAGCAACAAAACTGACTGCTGTTTACAGTTATCTCTATCACAACTCTCCATGGCACAAACAGGGGTTGCAAAGAAATCTGTCTAGGAAAGCGTGAATGCAAACACTCCGTGTGTGTGTGCATGTGTATGTATGCACATGCATGTGCTTGTGTGTAACCATGCAATAGAGCAAGAGAAGCAACAACATAGGAATAAAACAGCAAGGTCAGTATGCACACATCAGAATACAGTAATTTCATTTTGAACTGTATAATTCTTTGTAAGAGGAAGTGCAAATCTTTACACAGATACTTAATTCAAATCAGTCATTACTCAAAAGCTGTCAAAATATCAGCATCAATAGCTCAGCTCTGCTGCGTTTAGCTGTAATGTTTGAGAATATTTCTGCTATCTCTGACCCTCTCATGTTTTGGTTTCTGCCCCCACAACAGAATTTGAAGGAAGAAATACATGCCTATGTTTGACTCCTCTAATTCACAATTTAATTGTTAATGATGTTGGTGAGAATTTGAACTTTTATGCTACTTTGTGACCTTAAAGGATTCAGGCAAAAGTGCTAACTCCTCTCAGGCCACCTGTACTGCAGATAAAGGCACTAGCATATTGAGCTAACACAGATTCATTGAATCACCTCTGCACACTTGCAGTATTTCTCCTAACCCTACAAAACATCCACTGACCCTGTTACAGTGGATTATATTTTATGTTTAGGTCAACTTTACAGTGGTCAGAATATTCTGTGATACCAGAAAGTACATGTCATAATTGTGATTACTGGAAGAGTCCCCTAAAAGAGGAAGGAACAACACAGTAAGGGAACTCACATTTTTTTTTAAACAGACATAACAGTGAATTTGATACATTGTAGTTTTACAAGCGCTGAACACTATGGACCATGGGCCCCTGACTGAGAGCTTAGCTACTACAACAATAAAAGTAAATACTCACTTGGAAGTACATCTTTGTCTCACTGATCTGCAGTTAGCAATTGACCTTTTAGATTAATTATTAAGTATCTATTAATAAATATTCTCATATGAGTATGAAATGGAGAATACAACAGAGCTAAAAACACCACAATAAATTTAAAGTTCGCAACTAAGTATTACAGATATAACTACATCCGATATATGAAATGATAACAAAATTAAGAGTTTTCACTAATGAAATGCCATTCCAAATTTGAAATATAACTTCTAACATCAAGCATCAGGAAGCAAAAGATGAAATTAATCTATTACAGAAGTATCAGCTGTTGCCTTGGACTACCAGAAGATGGACAACTTTCCTGGAAATATAAGAAACCTACAAAATCTAACCAATCATCTCATAATAAAGCAGAATCAATGACCTTTTTTAACATCTGCTACTTTTCAATATCACACATGCCATAACTTAAGTCTGCATCTCAGGCTACAGGGCAACTGTGAAAAAGTTGAAAAAAACATATACAGAGTGTTCTGATGGAAAAAATACAACATCATAACACCTTTCTGTGTTTTGTGATGAGTATCATAATCTCCATTTATCAGCCAAAAAAATTCCTCCTTGAACATGAAGTAATAATTTTATTTTCAGAAGGAGGAAGAAAGGCCTTCTTTGAGGTTCAAAGAAGTCACATTTTGACAGTAGTCTTTATTTCGGCCATGAAATTGAGAAACTACCAATTCAATTAATGGAGTTTGAAATCAACCTTACTTTAAGTATTTGCCCAAAGTACAGTTTATAGTTAGTTTACAGAGAGTGATTCAGAACTTGGTTACAAAAGAGAAGTGAGACAGTAACGTCTACTATAATAACAAGATATATTGGGGTATGTCCTTTTTAAATTTATTTTTATTTGGTTGTTATATACAGACATTATGCTGCTGGATTTGTGTGGGTTTTTTTGTTTGTTTGTTTTTGTTTGTTTGTTTGTTTGTTTTTGTTTTGGGTTTGTTTTTTTTTCTTTTAACATCCATTGCTGGATTCAACAGAAATAATCCATGTTGATCTTCCTTGTTCACTTCATTCTCTTTCTAAGAGTAAATGGTAACATAAGAGGGATGTTTGCCTTTTGTCTTATTTCCAGTCATGTTTTTTTCTTCCTCTACTCTGGCTAATTTTTGGTAGTTTTTAACTGCTATACTTCAAAAGATGAATAAACAGTAGACAAAGTCATAGGAAATTTAAATTTATATAATTCAAAAATGTTGTTTTTATGAAGATGTTTAAGTTATTTTTGGTTTTGACATAGTTAGGGACAAAGCTGGATGAAATATATGACATTCAAAAACCTTTCTCTGACAGAAAAGGCAATATTTTTTTTTTGAGAGAGAGTTTGGAAAAAGGTAAGAGAACAATGTATATCCAGACATCTAATTAAAAAAATAAATTTGCAGTAGAACTGAAAGTTATGTATGGGAGCACACAGAGTTGGATCATCAGAAATGTGCTTTTTGAGTAACATGATTATGTCAGACCCATATGATGAAAGGAGTACCATCTGCAATTATAACTGTATATTTATTACATTTTTCAGGGTAAAACTGTTTGCAGGTAAAAAATAATGCTTTGTTCAACAATTGTAGTGGAAATCTACTTTCAAAACTGTGTCCTGCTAGACTGCATTGTGCTGATAACCTTGCTACACTCCAGCTGGGTTTAATAGGGGACATGTACAGGAACAGTTATTCTTCCATGGAAACAAGTTGACTCAAGTGCAGAATGTGCTAACGCCATAATCAAATCTGTTCATTTGAAAATGAATTAGACACAACAACCACAAGCCAAAAAGAAGCACTTGACAGGAAAAAAAAAACACCCCAGCAGACAAAGCATTATGGAGAGTATTGAAGTACCTCTGGGCTCAGTGTTATCGTATTCTAACTTTAGACAAGAATACCAGCATACACGAACTTCATTAAGAGACAGTTCAGGCACTAAAAAAAACCCAACAACAAAACTCAAAAAAGTAATAAAAATTCTCTTCAAGACATTTTTTTTTTTTCCCACTCTCCCACCATTATTACGAAATAGATTTGTTTGCATTTAAAATTACATTTATCTTATTTTCTATCTGATTTTAGAAAACCTACAGTAAAAATTCCAGAAGTGTTGGCAGAAGGAATCAAGAGAGCTAATCAGTAAAAAGTGATAACATGCTACTCACATATCATCAAAACATTTTTTTTTTTAAAGAATGAATAAAACAAAGAAAAAAACATGTCAAATAAACTCACATTTTAACAGCTTACTAATATTTGCAAAGGGAGCATAGACATACTGAAGTTTTATTTGATAATTAATCTAACTTCAGCCCAAGTTTCAGTTCATACTTTGTGAAACTATCAAGCGGCTCAAGGAGATTCCCAAAGTACATCTTTTAATTGGAAGAGATCATGTTATTTGTCACCTTCAAAATGAGAAAAAGTATGCAAGACTGAAATTCCTGAAGATAAAGGGAAATAGGAGTTTAACCATCGAGGCCTAGGAAGGAGTAGGAAAGAATAGTTGAATGCAGTATTTCCAACAGATTTATTTTTACAAAAATTATACAAAGAAAATAATTGCTATTATTCATTAATTCATTGCATAGTACCACTGTTTTAAAAATGCTATTTAAATCCACACTCTCAAATGCTTAGTCCTGTATCTGACTTTATATTTGTTCTTGATTTCTGTCCTTTCAAGTTGATTCCTCATTCTGTAATTTTACAGAACTCAAAAATCAATACAGTATTTTTCAAGTAGCTTCCTCAGTATTGTCTTCCATTTGCTCAGATATTTTCCTGTATCATTTCCCATTCTAACATTATATGCTACAAAAGCAAAAAATCTCACATACTGTCTTTATATGCATTAACTCAGCAACAAATATATCCAGTGTTGCCTCTCAGCTGTATAATGACCATATTAGTTTCCTCATTTTCTATTCATTTCTGCTATACATTGTCAAATTTACACTAAATTAGTGATAGTGACATATAGGATCACAAAAAGTGCCATGCTGAAGTAAGTTTCCATCCATTCTTTCCATGTGTCTGGTTCTTGCCAGTGATGTATCGTATCATATCTATCTATCTATCTATCTTTCTTTCTTTCTATCTCTTTCTCTCTTTCTCTTTCTTCTTTCTTTCTTTCTTCTTTCTTCTTTCTTTCTTTCTTTCTTTCTTTCTTTCTTTCTTTCTTTCTTCTTCTTTCTTCTTCTTTCTTTCTTCTTTTCTTCTTTCTTTTTTCTTCTTCTTTCTTTTCTTTCTTTCTTTTTCTTTCTTTCTTTCTTTCTTCTTTCTTTTTCTTTCTTTCTTTCTTCTTTCTTTCTTTCTTCTTTCTTTCTTTCTTTCTTTCTTTCTTTCTTTCTTCTTCATTCCTTCTTCTTTCTTCTTCTTTCCTTTCTTTCTTTCCTTTCTTTCTTTCTTTCTCTTTCTTCTTTCTTTCTTCTTTCTTCTTTCTTTCTTTCTTTTCTTTCTTTCCTTTCTTTCTTTCTTTCTTTCTTTCTTTCTTTCTTTCTTTCTTTCTTTCTTTCTTTCTTTCTTTCTTTCTTTCTTTCTTTCTTTCCTTTCTTTCTTTCTTTCCTTTCTTTCTTTCTTTCCTTTCTTTCTTTCTTTCCTTTCTTTCTTTCTTTCCTTCTTTCTTTCTTTCTTTCTTTCTTTCTTTCTTTCCTTTCTTTCTTTCTTTCTTTCCTTTCTTTCTTTCTTTCTTTCTTCTTCTTTCCTTTCTTTCTTTCTTTCTTTCTTTCTTTCTTTCTTTCTTTCTTTCTTTCTTTCTTTCTTTCCTTTCTTTCTTTCTTCTTTCTTTCTTTCTTTCTTTCCTTTCTTTCTTCTTTCCTTTCTTTCCTTTCTTCTTTCCTTTCTTTCTTTCCTTTCTTTCCTTTCTTTCCTTTCTTTCCTTTCTTTCCTTTCTTTCCTTTCTTTCCTTTCTTTCCTTCCTTCTTTCCTTCTTTCCTTCTTTCCTTCTTTCCTTCTTTCCTTCTTTCCTTCTTTCCTTCTTTCTTTCTTTCCTTCTTTCTTTCTTTCCTTCTTTCTTTCTTTCCTTCTTTCCTTCTTTCCTTCTTTCCTTCTTTCCTTCTTTCCTTCTTTCCTTCTTTCTTTCCTTCTTTCTTTCCTTCTTTCTTTCCTTCTTTCTTTCTTTCTTTCTTTCCTTCTTTCTTTCCTTCTTTCTTTCCTTCTTTCTTTCCTTCTTTCTTTCCTTCTTTCCTTCTTTCCTTCTTTCCTTCTTTCTTTCCTTCTTTCTTTCCTTCTTTCTTTCCTTCTTTCCTTCTTTCCTTCTTCCTTCTTCTTCTTTCCTTCTTCCTTCTTCTTCCTTCTTTCCTTCTTTCTTTCTTTCCTGCTTTCTTTCTTTCTTCTTCTTTCTTTTCTTCTTTCTTTCTTTCTTTCTTTCTTTCTTTCTTCTTTCTTTCTTTCTTTCTTTCTTTCTTTCTTTCCTTTCTTCTTCTTTCTTTCTTCTTCTTTCTTTCTTTCTTCCTTTCTTTCTTCCTTTCTTTCTTCCTTTCTTTCTTCCTTTCTTTCTTCCTTTCTTCTTTCTTCTTTCTTCCTTTCTTTCTTCCTTTCTTTCTTCCTTTCTTTCTCCTTTCTTCTCTTTCTTCCTTTCTTCCTTTCTTCCTTTCTTCCTTTCTTCCTTTCTTGTTACTGATCACAGATGCTAAAAAGGTCTCAAGTAGTTCAGTTGCCATGTTATATTCAGGTATTTTTTCCTAAGAATGTAGTTCTCTTGTCACAGCAGGAACTTTTAATTCAGATGTTGTAGTACACTATGCTCCCTCTCTTGTGACAGTACTGCTTTGATTCCTTAATCAGAAAGTAAAATATTCTGCATGAATTTTTTAATGACGTTCAGGGTTTAAAGAAATGCTATTTTTAAAGATATGCTTTCTTAGAGACTTATCACACAGCAACTTAAGATAACTGTAAGGGTTTAAGTTCCTTTACACTATGAACTCTGGGTAAGTTCTTACTGCCAAAATCCTTCTAGGGTTTAGGAGGACTTCAACAAAAGTCCTTAATCTTCCAAATTCTGAATTGTCCACTAATATTTTATTTTATTTTATTTTATTTTATTTTATTTTATTTTATTTTATTTTATTTTATTTTATTTTATTTTATTTTTATTATTTATATTTTTAAATCTGGATAGTCAGTTCAATGTTCTACAACTCCAGTAAATTTACTTTCATGTAGATTTTAAAATCACAAGATTGTTCAGAACTTCATGCCATTATCAGGGTGTGCAGTTCTGCAAGTATGGTGGGGTATTCTGCTTGTATCTCTGATAAACTTTCCTAAAAACTCCAAATGGAGGATGTGATCCAGACAGAAGGTAACAAAATTGTCAAGAGCCAACAACCTAGATTTGCACTCTTAAAGGGAACTTGCACACTTTCTTTTGAAAGTTATAGCTGGATAAAATTTCTTCAGACCTTTGATTTACAGTTTGAGGAATCAAGTTTTAACATTAATTTCAGTATATGAAAAGCAATGCAAATTAGGTAGGACTAATACAGTCAGATTAAGCCATTCCCTAAGACATTTTTAGTGACACATACCTGTAATTGTAATGCCTTTTTTTAACATGGTCCATAACTATTTGGAGGTCCCCAGGAAATACTGTAACCTCCAGGAGAAATAATATGGTCCACTTCTTGAAATAGTTCTGCTGGCATATTTTTATGCCACAGCACACTACTGTAATTTCCCACATTTTATCCAGGATCCTTGTGATTGTTACCACATCTGCTGTGGCCCAGCACTGCTCTGAGTAAGGTTTTTGCCATGAATAATGGGGTCAGGAGGAATGAAGTATCTTCTTATCTGCCATTCCCATGAGAACTGTGCAATATCTCTTCACTTTATTTCTGGAATTGATCTAGACCAGGCTAAGGAGTGACAGAATTGTTATTACCTGTTGCATCAATACTACAAGTTCATGCTTGCCTTGCTTCAAGCACTCCATCAGGGTGCTGTTAATGTAAAGGCCTGTTATTAAATATCTTGTGTACAGAGGATAGAATCTGTCTTCACAAGAATCATTGTTCAAATTCAGAATCTACTAGCCCAGAATTCACACTTTTCCTGCTGAAACTAGGAACTCACACTTAAAACGCATTAAATTATAAGATAATGGTCACATTTGGCCAGACTGCACCAGAAGAAAACATTTTTTGCATCTGTGACCCTTTTACCTGGAGGCGAAGTAACCGGTATTTTCTCCATCAAATTTACTCTCTCTTTCAGTTATGGTGTTGCTAGATTTTGATGCATTGGGACTTTAGATGAAGAGAGAAAGTAAAAAAAAAAAAATCACTGACCCTAAAGAAACAGAACAAAATCACCGGGCTTTCACCCAAACTCTTGAGAGTCCATAAAGCTTCCTTAGTTTTTCCTGATGGCCTCCACCACAAGTCAGTTTTTAGGAAGTTTTCCACTAGGTGTCACATCTTACTTTACATTCATGGGCAACAGGCCTATGTCCTCAAAAGAGTCAACAAAATTGCTCTAAAGTGACTAGTATACTACTTGCCTACTTCACAGCAGAATATACACTTTCTAATTCTTAAACAAATGGACTTCTTAGGACAAGGATCTGCAGCAGCATCTACTTAAACCATCAATACTCTTTGGCTGTCTCCTGCACGTTGTGTGTTCTTTCTTCACAAAATAAGAGAAGTAAAGGCAGTTAAAGGGCTCTTACACTTTAGTAAATAACTGCCTACCCAATGAGCTAGGCAATGGCTCAGTGCAAGCAATTACTGAGAGGCAGAGGCTAGGGAATGTGTAGTATGTGAGAGCACACATGGAGTTGGGTGCTAGTGCAAGATCGGGCAACTCATTACTAGTTTATGTCAGTAAGGTCAGGTGTGGGATTTGGAAGTACAACTCATTTTGCTATCATGAGTCAGGTGATAGCAGACTGTGGGTGTTGGAGACATAGCTCTGCCTATTGATGCCCCAACCTTGCTGAGTCAGGTACTGCTAAGTTTACCAAGTGTCAGCAGTGCCTGTTGCTAATTGTATTACCTGAAATACAGAAAGTGTTACCCAACCCACCACAAATGGCTGAACATAAATTACTGTTCAAGAAGAAATGACAAATCAGCTTTTAAAATTCATTGTTCCAGAAACCTATTATACATTATGTAGATTTTAATTATAACAGTTTTCCATTCTCCATATTTCACGTTTCTTTGTGGTTATAAATTCAAAATATACAGGAACTTTAATAAAGTAAACCAGTTCAAGTTTACTTTTTTTTTTTTTTTTTTGTATTAGGTTCTCCACACTCATAGCTTACAAAAAAGTGACCTGAATTTCAGGATATTTCCACATTCATTGAGCTGTAATATTTTAAGACCAGTGGGTTTATTACTTTACTTTCATAATGATTTCCTAATACCCAAAGAGGCCATAGAAAAAGTACGCAACTGCTACAGATAGTGCTAGTCTACAAACCCTTCCTTTTTAGTGCCTCAAAAACAGATAGTAAGTGGACTTGCCTATACCAGTACTCTGAGACTACTCTCTGTGGACAAAATTAACTGTGCATAGTCTTAGTACTATTTCACCTACTTGCTTTTGTGCTTTGAAACTAAATGTTTTTAAACTCTCACTCTTAGTTAAATAAATAATCAGTCTGTGTAGTTAACCCTGAACACATTAATTTACTGTTTTGATCTTCACTATACATCACTGTATATCACAAGAATATATATGTACTCTTGTGCAGACAATTTTCTTGATTTTGCTCTCCAAACCCATTTTGATGTTAATGCTAACATGTAGCCCCCACATTGACCTTGTACACAGTGGTGTAATCAGGAATAAATTCTTGTAATAATAAATGTTCATCAAAGCTGATGTTTTCCTATTCAGACAGAAAACTTCCTGAATGCAGATGACTGAGAAGAGTAGTGAAAAAATAATATACAGAACCTGCAGACTAAAATGTTAATTGATCAGAAAAGACGGAGAGGACCTTGAATACCCAAGCAACTTGGTGGAGTTAAAGCAAGGAGGAGAGGAAACATAACACAAGTGACTGAAGTTTTAATTATCATATATCAAAGGACATTTGAAAGCGGACAGGAAAAAAACCCATAAGAATAAAGTTTCATTTCAAAGTCTTGCATATCTTCAGACAGCAAGTAATGGAACAGTCTCATGGGATTGGAAATGTGGTCAAGATGTTCTGGAAGATCACAGATATTTTCTGTGAGACAGAAGAGGAAGGACATGATCAACAAACTGAAAAATGAAAAATGTATAATGAAGTCTGCATCTGTCACATCTTATTTTATCACACTAAGGAAAGCTTGAACAGATATACCCCCTCTCCCACTATTTGGAAAGTAGGAAAGGTAACAAATGAATAGGTACTTACAATCCTCATCTTAGACTCAGTCCCTGAGATTTTTATAGCCGGTAACTTCTCTCACCCTCTGATACAATGCACATAATGGCATTATATGAGTTCATCTCTTCAGATAAGCTAAAGTAGCTATTGGTCATGTAAGTCCTTGTAACCATTTTCTACTCTTCTGTACGGCTACTCACAGTGCATAGACTCACCAAATTGCAAAAACTAATTTTCCTTTAGTTTTCTAAAGCATCGTATAAAATATTGCATAGTAAATTCGACAGAAAATTTTAACATAATGTAGATGGAAAGTCAGAGTATAGAGAAATGTCTAGCTTTACCAAACTAGAGAAAATATTGTTTGTTTTAGAGGAAAAGTAAAGAAATATTTTAATCTCTGCTATAAATTTTCATCAGTTTATGAAATCTTTTATTATGCCTAGAGATTCCCCAGCAGTCTGAAATGAAATGACCTACCTCTGAGGTGCTATTACGATAAGAATAACTTACAGAATAAGCTTTGCAAGACACATACAATCAATCATTTTTACTATTATAACCAAGACAAATTCCCATTAGAAACTATGCTACACTTAAAAGCATCTATTTTAAATTTTTATATACTTGGTGTGCCCAATATAGCAGCACTGTGTCTCAAATTGCTTGTGTAAATCTAATTGATTTAATAAATTCACACTTAAATTGCTATTCAATTACTTACTCTTCTCTTCAGCAATTTTACAATCTTGAGCATATAGCAGAACAAGAATATAATTAAAGGGCTTATTCATTAAAGAAATAGTTCTCTGCTGGTAGGTCATCTGTGTTTTTCTCAAGATATTCAAGTTACACCACTTCTCTGTAAAAAGGTTGTAATGGAAAACTGGAAAATTATAAATAATTGGTAATACACAGAAGGATACATACCTCATCATGTAGTGAGAATAGAGAGTTTTTATTTACCTCGTATGAACATATAGATTCATTACAGATTCATTCATAACTTTTACTAAGTGTATATCTGTAGCTGACTAGGTCTATATATATTTTTCCATTTTTTAAAACATAATTTTCAGCTTTAAAAGGGCATCAGATTTCATAGAATTATGTATATGAATGGTGTATAGCTAAAATCAAGCTGCGAATCTCATCTCTGCATATGCATCAGAAACAAAAGGTAAAGTTCCTCACAGCCATTTACATGTCACACAGGTGAATTGCTTTAAAGCCAAACAAACCAGTGGGCCAGTTGCATGGTAGAGATCACAAGACAATTAAGTGTTGGTATGAAAGTGTGTAGAGGTAGTGGATATTAGTATCTCACGTTTCTCTCTGGTACTGTGGACTCACTGCACCTAGAGGCCCTAGGAGCAATACTTTTTGTTCATAACAAACTAACAATGTAGGAAAGTATCGTCCATTTTGATTGATGGCAAATCTGAAGCAGGAAACTACTACCTGTCTTCTTCAAGCCTGTACAAAACTGAACGTACAGCACAGATCAATTAATCATGAGGACAGTGCTTTGATCAGGACCACCACATCCTCTTCTTTTTTTTTTTTTTCTTTTTTCATGAAGAAACCTTTTTCAGCTTGAAGCTGCAATAAATCTTGCTTAAGTGAGATGTTACTCCTCTGAGCAAAGCCAGATTGTTATTTCCCACAAGCAAACAGTCTGCTTGCTCTGCAATTCCAACTTTCTGCTTAGCATTGCTTAGAGTGGTTTCCCAAAAAAATCTCTGCTACCTAAAGTAAATATGGAGAGTGAAACACTGGCACTCCTGACTGTGGGCTAAGCAAACTTCCAAAGAACAGCTTGACTCTGCTAGTAGTTGGTGGATAAGCTAATTCAGCTTTTCCCTCCTTTGCACTTGTCGAGAAAGTTCATATATTACATGTTCTGCTTTTTTAGATATTCATACACAGATAAATACTTGATACTGCTCTCTGAATTTGACGATATACATTTTCTTTTAATGTAATATTTACAGTGCTTGAAGATTTCAGATAGATCCAGAAAGAGAAAAATTAAAAAAAAACCCCACACACGGAATACTACTTTTTCCTCTTAATACATGCAGGTAATAATCTTGTTGATTTCCATGAGCCCTGAATTAGAGCATTCACTCTCTAAATGTGATCAATCCAAAATAAAATCAACTCTGAAGTAAGAATTCTACAAAATTATTACAATTGCATTCACTGCAATTTTAATAGTGAAATACAGACTAGTAAAAAAATATCAGAATATTTTGTTAGAGCTCTCTGAACACATTTCAGATATATATAATAATTCAGAATATATTATAATTCTCTAACTAGCATATATCCTTCTTTCTTTAAGCTAATATTCCCTAAAATAAAAACTAAAGCAAATTTAACTTTTACCTAAATAAAACTGCTTAAGAATATTAAGAGCTTTTTTTTTTTTTTTTTTTTGTTTTGAATCACTTCACAAACAGTATAGCCACTTACACAAAGTCTGTATTTTAGACCAGTAAGAGATTTAATGCTACAGTTTTTAAGCTTGGGTTTGACCAAAACCAGATGTTTGAATCATACCTGACTTCTGCACAAAGTTTTTATGCCATAAATATGCTTTGGAAAGTGATGGGTTCAGGGATTTCATATGTTATTATAAAGGAAATGTTTATTATCTTCAACAGTATCTGTTATCTTGACATTTTGATGTACCAGTTGTTTGTTTGTTTGTTTTTTCCAGACCAAACAAGTTAAATTTTGGTATGATCTTATCTGACGGTTAAATACATCTTACAAAAGGATTACTGAGGTTATGAGGAATGATGCCTCTGCTCTATAGAGTTTTAACTGGATCATACCCATGCACTGAAATCTGGACTACTTGTATATAGGATACCATACTTTTAATATTTTTTTGTTTTCTGGAAGTTGTTGTGCTTAATTGGTAGCATAACAATATAATCATTATAAAATCATATATTTTCTAATAGTATCTAAGCAACCCAGACAAAAATATAGAAATATGCGGTCACTCTTGCTTGGAATCTTCCTTACAGAAGACAATTCCACAAGCTTTTTATTACTGTTTGTTGTGTTTTATCTTTTTTTTACTTATCTAAGAAAATTATTTTCTTGTCTAGAATAGAACACGAAGTCACCTGCATACACATATGTACTTTTTTGCACCCTTGTCCCCACAAACCTTTATAAACCAGAAAATGAGTACGTCAAAATATTAAAGAGAAAAATAATTAAAAAATATTCCTAAAACATCAGCATCTTTTTAATCTCAGACATACTTCATTGTCTTTTGCTACCTTCATGAACAAATAACTTAAGCATAATGAAGATGACAAATTCCTGTTTTGAATAAGGTGAAACCCTAAAATAGTGACTCACAATTTTTCTTCTTAAAACAAGGAACTAAGAGCTTACATACAGAAGAGGAATGTGGTTTCTTATCAGAAAGAGCCATTTAGCTAGGACTCAAACTGCTAAGTCATTTTAGGTCAAAGCAAAACATTTTAATCATCACTCAACAAATTGATTAGCAGTCAGCAGTGACTGAGGAACTCAGTGATCTTTTTGCTTGAAACACCATTTAGTAATTGGACTCCCTCTCATTTTACAAATCTCATCAATCATGAGAACCATGATGAAAGCTCATTTTTGTTTCTTCTCACATAGAAAGTATTACACCACTACATTCCATTGAGCTTCTGCCAAGTAAATGTGACCGTGTGCAAACATATGTGCAACAGCCCAAAAAGTGAGATATAAGCATTAATAATTCTGTAGCCAGAGCCTGATTATCCAACAGTCCACACTTACTTCAAGCATTCCTTTTTTTAGTCCCTGCTTTTCCCACTGAAAAGAACAGATAACCAAATGTGAGAAAAAATGCCCACTGTTACTTTTCAGATATATCAACCACAAAGCACAGACCTTCTAAAGTTAGTAATTGCTGCTGCAGTCTGCAGTTTTGTCAGCAACATCTCACACTTGATTGTTTCCATGGTAACCAACAAAATAAAGGAACTGTTGATATTCTGCTGTTATCTGTTGCCAACAGAATTTTAGTACATTTCATTTATTTCTTTATTCTATCCACATCCAAAACCTAATTGATTGAGGTTAAAAAGAACTTCTGGCATTGTAAGAGCTGTTTTCTGGTGCTGACTCCTCAAACAATCTTCACCCAAGAGTGGGAGATGGAGAACAAAGCACTACTGAGTGTTGTACTGGAATCAAACATCTCTTTCTTTATACAAGCATTAAGAGGTGTTTGGAACAAGGGGCTCATGTCTCCCCTACAGCCATGATGTCTAAAGCAAAATAAATGCTATGTATGGATGCAATTCTCATGTAATCCACTTACACAGAGCACAAACTGTCACAGAGTAAATCACGCTATGATGGTTTTTATATTTCATCCCCTGCAGTCCCTCCCTTTCAAATGCACAGAAACCTGCTTCATATAAAAAAAAAATATTTATGACTAATTGGACACTTTATAATTAAAAAGAAGAGGAGATAAAACCAGATTGCATTAGCCAAGGCTCAAAGTGATGGGTATACTAGTTAGTTATTTTTACACAGCTATGTTAAGGACCAAACATATTTCTATGAATAGAGGAATTAGTCCACTGTTCTATGGATTATTTGCTCTTTAACTTCTCTTATCTTCCATAGGACATGTACTGGATAACAAACAGTACATACTGTGATTAATCCAGAATTTTTATACAATGCTGACCAGGAGGTCAGCTACTACCAGAGGTAACAAATATTGTCAGATTTTGTCTGTTTTCTTTACCCATTCCCATTAAGGAGCAGAAAAAAAAAAAGAAATTTGAGTCTTTTAAGAAATTTGAGTCTTTTTCCTCTTGCAGGCAAGATGATTTTCACAAATTCTGTAGGAACCCAGTTCTCAGGAAATATTTCTCATTTGGTTTAATCATTTAACTGTTATTGACCAACAGGTTCAAAAGTTATGGGGAGGAAAATGTAGATACTTGTAGCTTTACTGTAATTACTCGACAAAGCAAACAAACAAACAAACAAACAAAAATAAAATACTGTAGTTACGAATGTGCGGTGAATAAATTAAAAATCTCAGCAGATTGTTCAGTTGATGAAAACATACCAGGATCTAGGGAGAAATTGATACACCTAGGACAGATAAATGGTGGAGGTGAACTGGTGAAGCAGCACAGAACCATTTATCTTCTTGCAGGATGGCTGTGACAACTAATCAGCAGTAGACATCCTGCTGCTGCTTAGCAATAGCCAGAAAGCTTGTTTCTGACCAAATCAAGAGAGCCATCTGTTAGCAGGGCAGTATTCTTCAAGCTTTCACAACTCTAACAACGTTATATTTTGCTTTTCTAATCTATTCGATGTTTTGTTGTAATACTCCTCTGAATGGCACCTGAAAATGTCTGAAGAGTTTCCGAATCGCATCTGATACTATGGAAAGATGATGTCACTATCCTCTCCACAGTTTTTTTAATTGCTGTCATATACAAGATTATATTAGCTTCCTGTTCTTTGATTTTAGTAGCTGTACTTAGTTGTAGAATATTTTTTTCAATATTACAATATATCCCTACTTTTGCAGAACAGAATATAGATAAATTTTAAGAGTTCATTTACCAATGCTAAATCAAAGGCTTGCTCAATTATTCAGCTTCATTTCCTCATGGCAATCTTTGCCGTTTTATCAAAGTTTTTATATTTTCAGCATGATCAATATGCAGAATCCCAATGAATTCAGTATAGTTCTTATAAGTTAAAAGTCACAGATTCCAGCTTTAAGCTTTATTGGTACTTCAAATAGTTTTATATATCACTTTGAGTATTTAAATGTTGCTTTTAAATCAAAATTATGAAAATAAGGAAATATTTTTATAAATAAAATTCAGTTAAGAATCAAGATTTTTTTAAAATGCCTCTTTGCTTAGGAGAACTGTCAGTGAAGGCTAGCTAAGCAAAACTTAGGTGAAAACCAAAATATAATAATTTCAGAACCTATCTTGTTCAGTTAGTTGTGGACTCCCTGCTAATTCATGTTATAAGGTTATTCAGGGAGAATTTGTTTACTTAAGCCAAAAGAAAAGATATAGAAACTCCAAATCTAAGAGTCATCTATTGAAATACAGCATGCTAAAATGCAACTGAATGTAGAAGTTTTACTGATGATAACCCAGTAAGATTAAAGTTCTCATAATGAAAATTCTTCTCCTGATTTCTTCAATATTTACTTTGACAGAACATAAAGATATACATGTTTATGGCAGTTCCTCACACTAAAGGATCCACCATTCTTTTGCACTATTTTTCTTTGATTTCTTATACCAGTACTCAGAGAAGAATCACAGCGATTAAAAAAATTTACCTATCATGAAAATAACTGTAGCAGCACCTAGAATTACCTACATAACCAGAAGTTTAATGCTTAAAAAAAATCACTAACTTGCAGCCGCCTGCTGAGTTTATTGCAGTTACTTACAGTATAGTATATCAACACTAAATCAAGCCAAGAATCTTCTTTTCACTTTTATTCCTACTTCATTCATAGTAATATCTTCTTTGCAATTTATTACTTTTGAATGATCTCTCAGTTACAGTTGCCAGATTGTGTAAAATCAAAATTAGTACCAGTAAAGCACAGAGCACTAAACATAATCTCAAAGACAAGCTTTATTGGTGTGGGTATTGTTTACAATCCTTATTCAGATATTATATCTTGGAACTACTGTATATACAGGAAATAGTGCAAATTATTTAGCACTATTCATCTAAAAACTAATGTTGGCTATTAATTATTACTGATTAAGATCAAATTCTGAACAGTGATGAACTGAATATTTTACCTTCGGAGTGTATCTCTTAGGCCCTCTGCGTTCTGATATTAATTTGGGAAGTTCTACCTAACTTTGCAGTCAGTTTTATGAGATAAAGATATTCAGTCATCAGAATTTGAGGTTTTATGAAAGATTAATTTGTGCTGAATGAATGATGTCCTTTAGATACAGCAAACAGTCTCTGTTGATCCTTTAGGCCATTCATTGACTTTTACAGAAAGATGTGTAAGTAGGATTTATACATTGTTAAAGCTTAATCCAGGGCTTCTTTTCTAAATAACCACTTCATTAATAGTTGACAATGAATAATATTCAACACATAGCCACTTTAAGGGGCAATTCCCTCAATAAAATCATTGTGTGAGGGAGGCATAGGAGACATACTGTTACAGAGTTCAGCTAGGAGCTCTCCTCTTAAACCTCACATAACTTCAGAAGTTTGGAGACACCTCTGCAATGTGATTCTGTCTTTCAAAACTATATGTGAAAAATTATATCATATTGAGGCCATACAGATATTTATGGTAAATATTGTTGTGACCTCCCACTAATGCCTCCTATTGAGGACTATCATTGCTTTCATACTTGGCCAGGAGCAAATAAAGAATAGAGAATTTTTAGAGTACTGTGAAAAAAAAACCCACCACACTGCAAATAGTCTATTTATTGATGTAATTTATGTGCCTTCCTCCCACAACACTTGAAAACTCTCCAGGGCAGGTATAAAAGGCAAAAAATACAGCATACATCAAAACCTTCCATATATTGATTGTCAGTTTGGTAGATGCAGTAAATAAAAATCTCATTTTATCATATAGTTTACTGTTCTTAAGGCACTTAATTCTTCAAAATATCATTAATTACTTCAAATAATTATTTCTTTTAACTCTCTGGGGTATTTTCAGCATCATTAACAGATGCATCAAAAAAAACTAAGAAAAATCAGGGAGCAGGAAAAATATTTACTCAGCATTACTGTCTATCCACAAATTTGCAAAAAAGGAGTTTAAGAAACTGATTCTACAAACCTTCTTTGCTTAGAACAATGTCTCCGAGTAGAACCACTAACCTCTAAACTGGGTCAAAAAGCAATTGCCTGTATTGCTTGTATTTTAGCAAATATGTCTACATTGGGATTGATTTGAAGCTAAGACTCTCCTGACTTTATATCTGACTTTTGTTATATAAGGGCAGGTCTCCATAGATGTAAAATGCCAAATAAATTCTGCTTCCCAGGCATGAAGTATACCTTGACAACACCATTACATGGCTATCAAGTTTACTGATGCAAACATTGTAAAAACTATGAGTCCCTTTTACTATTAAAAATCACACAAGTAACCATTATGGTTTGTTTGTTTAACAGTTCTTTAGGTCTGTTGTCAATAATTGTCAGAGAATGACAGGAACAAACAACAGAAATTCATATACAATCACCTGAATCACAGAAACAGAAAATAAAAGCAGCAAATGTAGCTTTTAAGACTGCAGTACAGACATTTATAGCTATATAGTGATCCATACCTGGAAGTTTGAACAAGCAGAATCCGTCAAACATGACCTAAGTTACAGCATTGTCTTAGTTCAATGCATCAAATGCTTAGATTTTCAAGATAAAAGAATTACTGTCCTCTCTGCTCAGAAGACATAAAGAACTGTCAGTTTACTTAATTAAAAATGTATTGAATTTTAATGAGTCAGAAAAAGAAACTGGGGAAAGAATTTGCAATTGTTACAACCATCCACTAAGGAAACAGTTCAAAAAGGCAATTCAAAGACGATTTTTAAACCTACTAATACATACACAGTGAAATTACATCCTTCTTTTCTTGATTTTTCTGATAATTCTCTGTTAAAAAAAAAAAAAAAGTAAATATTGTCCAAAGGTTTAAATCCTTTCAAAGACATTAGAACAGAGCTGAAAATACTAGTCAAGGCTTTCTTGCTAAACATTTTTGTTTGTTTTCCACATTTATAGATGAGCACTATAAAGATTGAACTTTCAAGGTAAACATGTCCTTTAGACTTTTTTCTTCAGCCTCAATCCTAGCAAATTCCTTTACAAGTAGTGTCCTGAAAAGATCTTATGAATTGTTTCTGATCAAATGAGACTTTCCTGTTACTCCCAAGCTAATCAATAGCTCTTCCAGGTATCAGCTGAACTACTTTCCAGATTTTATAGGCTGTCACATGATGAGACTCTGCTGAGATGTGGTGTAAACAGCTATGTATGGGTTTAAACAGGCTACCATCAAAAGAACCCACAAAACTCAAGCTATTTAGTCATAGATATTTCCACCACTGTAGCAAATTTTTTCATTCAGCTCCCTATGCTTCTTAGGAAGAAGGATTTTGAGCAACAGCTGTTAGGATGTGCATAAATACAAGTAAATGCTATTATAGAATCACAGAATCACAGATTCGACTGGGTTGGAAAAGACCTCAGAGATCATCGAGTCCAACCCTTGGTCCAATTCCAGTCCATTTACTAGATCACGGCACTAAGTGCCATGTCCAATCTCAGTTTAAAAACCTCCAGGGACAGCGAGTCCACTACCTCCCTGGGCAGGCCATTCCAATGCCTGACCACTCTCTCTGTAAAGAATTTCTTTCTAATATCCAGCCTAAATTTCCCCTGGTAGAGTTTAAGCCCATGCCCCCTTGTCCTATTGCTAACTGCCTGGGAGAAGAGACCAATCCCCACCTGGCTATAACTTCCCTTCAGGTAGTTATAGAGAGTGATGAGGCCACCTCTAAGCCTCCTCTTCTCCAGACTAAACAAGCCCAGCTCCCTCAGCCTCTCCTCATAGATCTTATGTTCAAGACCCTTCACCAGTCGTGTTGCTCTTCTCTGGACCCGCTCCAGCACTTCAATGTCTTTCCTGAACTGAGAGGCCCAGAACTGAACACAATACTCCAGGTGTGGCCTCACCAATGCAGAGTACAGGGGAAGGATCACTTCCCTTGTCCTGCTGACCACGCTATTTTTGATACAGGACAGGATACCGTTGGCCTTCTTGGCCACCTGGGCACACTGTTGGCTCATGTTGAGCTTCCTGTCAATTAGTACCCCCAGGTCCCTCTCTGTCTGACTGCTCTCCAGCCACTCTGCGCCCAGCCTGTAGCGCTGCAGGGGGTTGTTGTGACCAAAGTGCAGCACCCGGCACTTGGCCTTATTGAACTTCATCCCATTGGAATCAGCCCATTTTTCCAGTCTATCCAGATCCCTCTGCAGAGCCCTCCTGCCTTCCAGCAGGTCGACACTCCCTCCCAACTTGGTGTCATCAGCAAATTTGCTGATGATGGTCTCAATCCCCTCATCTAAATCGTCAATAAAGATGTTAAACAGGACTGGACCCAATACCGACCCCTGGGGAACACCACTAGTGACTGGCCGCCAGCTAGATGCAGCCCCATTCACCAGCACTCTCTGGGCCCGGCCCTCCAGCCAGTTCTTAACCCAGCGTAGAGTACACTTGTCCAAGCCATGGGCTACCAGCTTTTGCAAGAGTATATTATGGGAGACAGTGTCAAAGGCCTTGCTGAAGTCCAGATAGACCACGTCCACGGCTTTCCCCTCATCCACCAGGTGAGTCACCTGATCATAAAAGGAGATCAGGTTGGTCAGACAGGACCTGCCCCTCCTAAACCCATGCAACCCATTACAATCTGGAATAAATTATTTTAGAGCAAGGGAAGAGACAAGCCTGTTTGTTTGTTTGTTTGTTTTCCTCTCAGTTAGGAGCTGGGAAAGTAAAAAATGAAAAAGGCAGACTGTTCCACTGAATCTGTTTAGTTTCACAATATCACTAGAGATATCACTTTCCCTCACTTGTCTGAAATGAAAAATTAAAAAGGAAAAATGGTCATTGAGTGAGGCTGTAGAATGTCAAGACTTGCATCTTTTAAAGAACAGGAGTATGTATATGCTCAGAAGTTTCCCTCTGGCATTCTCCATTGAATAATACTTCACTTTCATTTTTTCAAAGATTAAAGTTTTATTAGTCTTTCTCTCCCAAATACTCTTAAGCTATTGATAATGAACCTGACGTGACTGGATTTGGAACATTCAGCTAAACACAACAAAAATTACACTGTAGAATGGCTACAACTGCCTGCTAGAAAATCAGCAGTCAAGGTTCCAACAAACCTTTCTCCCATCAAGTACAAAAAAGTAAACAAACAAAAAGGCAGAAAACCAAACAAAACAAAAAAAAGCAACCAAACCAACCAACCAAACAAAATCAACCCAAATGAAAAAAAATCTACACAGTAAAGGGTGTCTACACGGAATATGTTCCAAAGTTTATATCAAGAGTGTGGTGGTGATACCACTACATGTAGTGATTTACCATCACCAGTAGAAGGCCTCAGGTTTTTTATTAACTTGAAAGTGCAGCATTTAAACACTTGTTTTGACCAGAACTGAGTTTAGCTTTGATATAAAGTCAAGTGACTATTGCCTGTGAATATTTATGTCAAAGTTCTAACAAATTTCCGGTTGATGAGTAACAAACACTATACATTTATGTTAAGTGTGGTTGGAGAAGGCTATCATAGAACCTAAACTAATAGCAAAGGGGTAAAGACAGCCACACTTTAGGCTGCAACCAATGAAGGAAAATCAGATAAAGAGATGGTGTTTGAAAACATAAAAAAATAATCCCAAGACAGACTCAAATCTGAGAAGAACGAAATGCTCACCACCTACTCTATCTATACTCATCCATGCAAAGAACTCAGGACACAAACAACATTTTGTAATGCTCCTCTCACCCCATCCCTCTTGAGGGTGACTACTGACCTTAGATACTAGACTGACACCAGAAAGTTGGACAAAACATCAGTGAAAAGGAGTGAAAAACTTGGGTAATTTTGGTACAACAAATTCAACTGAAACTTTTATTTATTATCCAGATATTTTGACCTGGAAATGTTAGCACCATTGTACCTGAGACAGTAACTGCATATTTGGATTACACAGTTAAGATGCAATGTTATCAGCTCTACATGTACAGTGTGTTCCTTTTTCCCCTTATAACTTCAAGTTTTAAGCAGCTCCTGTTTAAATACCATGTAGTGCTGAGTATATAGATGGTTAAATAGCAACCAGGAGTTGTGAGTAAATGGAGCGCTTTGGGAATTGAAACCACTCTGTTCCTGTCCACGTCTATTACTCTGACATAACAGACAACTAGATTTATTCCTTCAAGATAAAACTGCCCATTGTGTTCTGTGACATATAAAGTGTGATTAGACATCTTAAAGAAGCAGTTATTTTTTACTTCAAAGAAAACAGAGTGACTTGCCTGAAAACTAACTTCTGCTGTCATGCGATTCTTGCCTCCCGGGAATATCTAAATAAGGCCTGCAATTTCTGCAGTAAAGTTGAGAACATATTTTGTTTAAAAATGCTTTTGATCTCATATGTTTTTTAAATGCAATGTTCAAAGTACAGGCAAGATGATCAATACTGTACATAAAAATATGCAAAGGTTTTTATGCTAAGGAGGTATCCTGCCTTCTATCGAAATATCATCAGTAGCTTTTGGATGGTGACCCTCTCTACATGCAACATCCTCCAGAGGCATTCTAACGTAATATGAAGTGTGGATGAGCCTCTAATATTAGTACCACCATCATATGCTCCTCCTAAGTTCAAGACATCCTCATTATGAACACCTTTTTTTTTTTCTGTTTTCTTTCTTTGCCTTATTCTGATACAAATACCACTCCATAACATACATCAATCACTCCAAAAGAGACAGAAATAAGTTAGGGACTAGTTCAAAAATCATTATGCTCAAAAATAACACCAACAAACTGTGATTTACTCAAAGTAGCAAAGTTCAAATCTTAAACAGTAACAGTTATTTTTTACTAAAGAATGTGATAAATTAACATTTAATTATTTCCTCTCTAGTATCTATGCCACTACACTAGTAAAACAAAACCAACCAATCAACCCAAAAAAAAAAAACAACAATGGATCAGTATTTTGAGGAGAATACATTTTTTTTTCTCTTCGAGTTTTTTCCTTCCTCTAGCAAGACAGGTTCGTTTGTTTGTTCTGGGTTGGTGTGGGTTTTTTTTTGGTTGGTTGGTTTGTTTTTTTGTTGTTTTGTTCTTGTTGTTGATTTGTTCTGGTTTTGTTTTTGTTTGTTTGTTTGTTTGTTTGTTTGTTTTTTGTGAACAATAGGTCTCTGCAGCAACAAGACAGAGATGTTACCTGACACCGTATAATTTTGATATGTTCCTAAAAGCCATTGAGTTAATGCAGTGTGGTGGAAAGAATTCACAATGAGCAATTTTTCAGAGCACATCTAAGGCCTTCTTGACAATATTACTATTTTGATCTTGAAAAAGAGTGTGTAGCATTATTCTTCCCTCAGATCACCCAGAAGGTACCTCTGATGCATATGCTAAGAAACCAGTGAGGCACTTTTGGCAGCTCTCTTGAGCAATTTACCTGAGGACTATTCTAAAGCATCATAATTTTCCTGCCAACTTCAGCTGGTGTCATCAAGGGAATTATGTTAAGTTTGGCAGCAGGATAGGGTAAAAGGGTATGAAAATGCAATACATAGTAAAAGTATAATAGTTTAAAGGTGGAAGTCTTATGGCATTCTTGATTTCTGAAGGCTATGTGGAGAAAGATAGTACCACTTCATGAAAGTTTCTAGTTGGTATATATACTTTTCTATCACTTCAAATACATATTTCTCATACCAAAAATTCCTCTTTGCCCATGATAAGGGTCAATATTTCCCCTTCTCAATGGGAATTCTTTGATCAACGATTCAAGTTTTGCTCAACTATTTCCTACCATGTTAATGACATGCTTTCTACCTTATGTATAAATAGTGGAAATCAGTGATCTTGACAGGCAAAAATATATAAATGTGTTTAAAGTCTGGATAAAGTTATTGACACAATGTTACAGTAACTACTGGCCCCAAAATGTGAATGTGCTGATTCAGTGAAGACCTTAATAGATGTAAAAAAATTGAAATTTTAGAAAAATTGAATTAATAATAAAAGTGTATTTTGTTTGTGTAAATGGGATTTTTAAAGATATGCAGGACACTGGATAGCCTTCAGTTTGACACTCAGCATCAACAATTTGTAGCTATTTCAGATCATGTAAGACAGCAGACTACTCTGGATTCTATATTTCTTGAGAAAGCACAGTGGCTAGGTAATAACTACATTTATAAAAACCTAGTAGTCTCCATTTTCTGTATTCTCTAGAGTACATTAAAACCAAAGCACTAGCAACAACTATGGTGTTACCAAATCCTTGTTCAGTGGGCATGCTGAAAGTTCACCTTTATTTTAGAAAGAGAATAAGTTCAATTATGTTTCTTATTTTTTAAGTAGGGAATACAGACAAATCTTTTATCTGAAATGAAGTATAATCATAGCACACAGATGCTGATGACCTTAACACAAAGCATCAAGAAACTAATACTGACAAATCTTATCTCCTTCTCTGGAGACTGTTTACAGCATATTTATATTTAATTACTTCATATTACTCATTATTATCTGGCATAATGAAAGATAATGTAAAGGCAACTGTTGCATAAGATGTTTCTAAAAAGGTAAATCTGCTTGCAAATCCAATTATTTTTTAATAAATCATTTAAATAATAAAGCCTCCAAATAAGAAACAGACTATATGACCACGCAATTTAAAAAAAAAGAAAAAGAAAAAAAAGAGTGAAAGCTTATATTTACTTTGAGAAATATTAAAAAATGTCACCATGTCATAGGTGGCATTTCTAAATATCAATTTAGCTGATTTTATAAAACACAAATCATATTTCTCCATAGCAAACTGAACAAACACCCTAGTGCAAGAGAAATTCCTTAGTCTGGCAGCACTGTTTAAGAATAAGAAAAATACAAAGTCTGATAATTTTTTCCACACTTCAAAGACGGATATTAAATACTCCAACCTACATGCACATCCAATCTGGACTTTATCAGCCTACTCACACTAGTCCAAAACCACAGTTTACTAGTCTATACACAGAGCACTCATTTTATTGCAGATACTCAATACCAGAATTTATAATAAGTTTTGTGCTAGAAGAACTATGCACCAGGTAGGAGATTGAACTATTCAAAGTTCATAAACAACATCTGTCAAGGATTTTTGATGAATGATTCTAATATTATGCTGATTTACTGCTTGAAGCTGTAGCAAAGTAAATTCACATCAGCATACCGGAGTTTTGGAACATGCCATGAATTGGATGCTTCAGGCTTTTTCTACAATTCTCCATGACTACAAAACAGGATTTTTTATATTCAAATATATATATTTTTATCAAAACAAACTATATGTACTACTTTATGCAACAGGGCTATATTCTATCAATTGCTTTCTCTGTCACTCATATCAAATGCTTTAGGTTAAAAAAAATTCTAAAGATTTGTACTTTCCATGTCTCACTCATTATCACGAAAGCTATTTAGTGACTTTATACCTTCCGTTTAGGAATTTTGAGATATGCTTTCAAGCAAAACAGAAGCCATGTCATTTGTCAGAGTAATCTTCAAGAGCACACATTTATTATTTTTTAACTCCAGTCTGCCTTTCCTTTCCTTTACTTTCCTTTTCTGGTTCTCATGTGAGATTTCAATCACCCTGACATCTGCTGGATGGGCAACACAGCTAAGCACACACAATCCAGGAGGCTCCTACAGATTGTTGATGACAACTTTTTGACACAGATGGTGGAGGAGCCAACGAGGAGAGGCATGCTGCTGGACCTTATCCTAACAAACCAAGAAGAACTGGTTGGAGATGTCATGGTTGGGGGCAGCCTTGGCTGAAGTAACCATGAAATGGTGGAGTACAGGATCCTGTGTGGATGAAGCAGCACAATAAGTAGGACTAAAACCATGGACTTCAGCAAGGCAAACTTTGACCTCTTCAAGGTCCTGCTTGGAAGAATCCAATGGCATAGGGCTCTAGAAGGTAGTAGGGTCCAAGCGACCTGGCTAATATTCAGACATCATTTCCTCCAAGCCCAGGACCAATGCATTCCTATGAGGAAGAAACCAAGTAAAGGATGTAAGAGGCCAGCATGGATGAGTAAGGAACTCCAGACAAAACTCAGGTGGAAGAAGAATTTTCACGAAATGTGGAAAAAGGGACAGACCACTTGGGAGGAATATAAGGAGGCTGTTAGTCTATGCAAGAATGTGGTGAGGAAGGCCGAGGTTCACTTGGAAGCAAATCTGGCCATGGATGTAAAGGACAACTAGGGCTTCTTCAAGTACATCAGCAGCAAAAAGAATGCTAGAGAATATGTAGGTCCACTGCTGAATGAGAAGGGTGCCCTGGTGTGGATGATACAGAGAAGGCAGAGTTACTGAATGCCTTCTTTGCTTCTGTATTTACTGCTAAGACTGATCCCCAGGTATCCTAGAACCTAGAGGTAGAAAAGTCTGGTAAAAGAAAGACTTTCCCTTGGTTGAGCAGGATCAGGTTAGAGATAATTTAGACAAACTGGATGTCCACAAATATGTGGGCCCCAATGGGATGCACACATGAGGGCTGAGAGAGTTGGCAGATATTGCTAAACTGCTGTCCATCATCTTTGAAAGGTCTTGGAGAACAGGAGAGGTGCCTGAGGACTGGAAGAAAGCCAGTGTCACTCCAGTCTTCAAACAGGGTAAGAAGGACAACCCAGGAAACTGCAGTCCAGTTGGCCTCACCTTCATCCCTGGAAAAGTGATGGAACAACTTATTCTGGATGTCATCTCCAAGTGTGTGGAGGAAAAGAAGGTCATCAGGAGTAGTCAGCATGGGTTCACCAGAGGGAAATCATGTTTGACTAACCTGATAGGCTTCTATGATGGTATGACTGGCTGGGTAGACAAGGGAAGAGGAGCCGATATTGTCTACCTCAACTTCAGCAAGGCACCATCTCTCACAGCCTCCTCATAGGCAAGTTCAGGAAGTGTGGGCTAGATGAATGCACAGTGAGATGGATCATGAACCGGCTGGATGGCAGAGCTCAAGGGGTTGTGATCAAAGGTAGTGTCTGTTTGGAGACCTGTAGTTAGTTGGGTTCCCCCAGGGGTCAGTATTAGTTCCAGTCCCTTTCAACCTGCTCATCAGTGACCTGGATGAAGAGACTGAGTGCACCCTCGTCAAGTTTGCTGATGAATATGAGGAGAAACTTCTTTACTTTGAGGGTGCCAGAGCACTGGAACAGGCTGTCCAGAGAGGTTGTGGAGTCTCCTCCTCTGGAGACATTTTAAACCTGCCTGGACAGATTCCTCTGCAATCTGCTCTGGGTGTACCTGCTTTAGCAGGGGGGTTGGACTAGATGATCTCCAGAGGTCACTTCCAACCCTAATCATCCTGTGATTCTGTGATTCACTGCAGTCGTGTGGGTAATGAAAATGAGAAATTCTTTCCATATCAACAATATTTAAAATGTTAAACTGTACTACCTCCCTTCCAGGAAAGAGAGAGATACTTATGAATTACAGTTTAAAGGAAAGTGATAATACATGCCACGTAGTTTTATATAAAAATACAGATAAACAGAAATACACAGTATGTATAGAGACTTATACATATCTACATCTTGCCATTTAAAGCATGCAATGTTAAGACTTGTATTTACAAGTGTGATTATTACTGACACACAAACTCGGAGAAATGAAGACAGCATAAATGTTGAGGCATATGAAAAATATATAATACAGCCTTCTTACAGCCTAATCCTAGAGGTGTATCAACAAAAGAGTAATATTGAGAATTCCAGCAGAGTTTCAGAGCATCCACAAAACTCGTAAAATAATAAATATTTCAAATAAGGGGAATTATGGAACTACTGATGATCTCACCATCAAAAACGAAGTGTCCAGGTTGCTTTTATGCTCTGTACAGTGCTAAATAATATGTTTACTCTTGTGTCCTTTGCTACAGAACACTGTAATTTTTTAGTAGTGTGCTGTGGGAACAATAATTCTATTTGTACAGACTTTTTGGAACACGGTTCAGCACTCAATTCTAGTGATGCACAGAGGCAGCAGCTACCATAGAAGTCCAGTGGGATAGACCTTATTCAAAGACCTGATATGATCAAGTCATCATCTATCAGAGCTGACTGTAATAACGCTGTAATTATTTGCATTCATATAAAACCACACTGATTTTTCAAATGCATAAATCTTCCAAATAAAAAGAGGAGGCACAGTCCCTATCACACAAAGGCTGATAGTCTAAGATCCAGTTAGCAAAGACCTTCCTGTTTCCTTCACCTTGAAGAAGCTGTTAGGATAACCGACTAAGTTATTTTCCTCTTTTTTTTTTCTTTTTCTTTTTTTTTTTTTTTATTTTAGTAACTGCACTCAGAGGCCATTATAGTGAATTTAGGTATGTTGATATGATACAAGTTTTGAAGCCATTTTAAGATAAAGTATGAAAGTTGGGGTACCTTGGCAGCATATTCTATCGTACACCAAGATAACTAATAACTAGTACAACTAAGACAGGACAGTTAGGCAAGCTTGCAAAATCTCAATGAGATGGAAAAATAATCTACTAATTAAATCTTGCTGTGATAAACAAATTTAAAAGTGTTCCACTTATATACACCAACATCAGAACAGAACTGAAATAAAGCACTGAAGTCTTTTCATGCAGTATAAAATATCAAAAAGGACTGCATGAATTGAACTATAACGCTAAGCTTATCTCCCAAGTATTGCTAAAAAAATGATACAACTGCCTCTGTTCTGCCAGTAACACTTCAGGCAGTCCAGCTATTGACCTTAAAAGTCCAGTTTTCAAACTTAACCATTACTTTATCTTCTTTTACAAAAAACAAAATCAAAATGTGGAAGTCAAGTCTGCCATCACCACTACAAATGAATTTATATTTCAATCTAGTTTTCCTGCCAAAACTTTAAGGTATATCTTTAAAAGCAAAAAAAGGATCTTTAAGTTGGAATGCAATGACCATCATTAATCTAAACAGTTATTTTCTGAAGAGTTCAAAGGAGGAAAAAGAGAGTCCAGCTGAATGAAGTAAGCACAGAGAATGGAAATCGAACTCCTTTATTCCAAACACTAGCTGCTCCTTTTCACAAATTATTTATTATGTTTCAGGTTAATGCTGTTTTCAAATCTGTAGGATTAAAACTATTTATTTAAGAGGCTTGGCAGTGTGGCAATTAAGCACCAACAGCCTTTGAAACAATGAGAATGAAAGACAAAAATTTGCCAGTTTATGTTCAGATAAGCCAAAGGACTTGAGTGGGATATTGTTCATAAGTCTTTCATGTGAAAAGCTATACAATGAAAGATGAAGAAAAATAACATACACATGATCTTCAGAGTAGCTTGACTGTTAGACTCTTCAGGCTGAATAAGAACTGAACACCTCAATCGCACCTGTGTTGATCTATTACATGTGGAAAGCAGCAACGAAATAGTCTTAAGAGGATCTACCCCAGACTAGATAATAGCTCAGATTTCCTATTTCTTAGGTTATTTAATTATAGGATTCTTAGGTTCTTTCTCTTCATAGCATATTTTCCTCAAAACTTTGGATTTATGGAGTTGATATTTTCTAAATCATAAAGACTATTCTTGTACGTAAAAACAAGAAACCTAATTTATTAGATTTAAGAAATCTCAATAAGGCCAAGGGGAAAAAATAAAAAGTTTAGTCTCAACACAATCATCAGTTTCTGAAACAAACAGAAGCGTCAATAGTTTTCTTCACCTGATGCCTGCATACAGATTGATTTTTCAGAAGGCAGGCTATTATGTATGTGTGAGTACCACGACCTTTCAGATTTTATCAACAATATTCTTCATGTAAATTGATCCATCTTATACCACTGAAGCCAGGGATGCAGAACTGCCAAAAGCATTGACTTCCACTTAGTTATCTGGAAATGCAACCTCTCACGAAAAAATGGCTTCTTCAATCATGGTGTGTGGCTCTGTATGTCATGTGATGAAATGTAAATGTCTGAGACAATTGAGAACTGCAGATACCTTTACATCTAGTCATCATAAAACCATAAGAGTGTGAATGTAGAGTAACCAATTTAAACTTAATCAGTTCTAGGCCATTACACTTGATAAAAGGTATTTCCACTCAGCTATACAGGAGCCCATTACAATCGTTTCCATTTGAAGGTCAGCAATCACCAGTATTGACCTTCAACAGTACATAAAAGTTGATAATCAATGAATTTATCAGAAAACCAACGATCACAAAATAATTCTAAAAAACAGACCATGCTTAATCATTCTGAAGACAAAAGTAACTTAATATTTTGGTGAATTAGACTAGACCAGGTTGAACCTCTCCTTGTTTTAGTGCTTTGTAGCCTCTTAGCCATGCTTAATGCTCATATTGTCATTTGGTACTAAGTGAGGAACGTCAGGGCTCTAAGGGTATCCTACTTTCTCTGCTTCCTGAGATTTGGTTGCCTGGGCTCAGGGGTCATTTAGAGATAGTATACTTGAGGGCATGCCTCTGTTCCCCTCTTAGAAAGGACCTTAAGAAAGGTCTTCCAGAAAGCCTCCACCAGACCTACTCTGCTTTTCTTCTTCAGGGACTGTGGGACTAGGAAAAGTCTGTAGCCTTCCTGGTTTACGGTATTGTGCTCAGCTCCTGACTCACCTTTCCTTAGCGAACAGATATCTCCCTGATGTATTGAGGTAGAGATCAACACACTGATTTTGACAGTGATACCAAAATTAAAGTAGTACAACATACGAGGAATTTTCAATTCCAGATACTTATAGCCACAAAATATCTATACAACATTGGCAAAAAAAAAAGCAGTTTCTCTGGAATAATCACCTGCTCAGTTACAAAGACCTCTTGCAAAGACTACAATGACAGAAAAATACTTTCTACACAGCTTTCATAAAGGTGTCTACAACCTTGCTCATGCAGGGTATACAATAGTGTAAAATACAGTACATTATTCAGCTTCCCCCAAGTTTATATACTGAGCATCACATCATACGGTATGGAATATCTCTTTGGCCAGTTTAATCAGTTGTCTGGGCTGTGTACCCTCCCGGTTTTTTGTGTACTCCCCACCTTCTCATTGGCTGGCCACTATAAGAAGCTGAAAAGTCCTTGACAGCTTAGTAACAACTAAAACATCGGTACATTATCAAACATTATTCTTACTCTGAATCCAAATCACAGCACCATACCCGTTACTAGGAAGAAAATTAACTCTATCGCAGCCAAAACCAGGGCAGTTACACAAGCTGAAGACAGTACATTACAGCAATCACCCCAAATGTCTCAATTAGAAACTGAACAAACCAGTATTCATTTTGGTATCTAAGGTTTCTTGCTAGGTTTCTTGATTGATATTTCTGTGAAAAAGAGGGAAATACAATGGTTAAGATACTTTACTTTCCTCTGCAGTTATGTTACAGGTCAACACAGATTAAGAATATCTTGGAATTGTTTTTATAATATACCCACTTTTCAACCATAATCAAACAAAGAGATAAGAAATATTAAATATTCTTCACTTATAAGAAAAACAGAGTAATTTCTTCTGTAATGCTGCTGCATTAAGAAAGCCATATGTAGGGTACAACGTTCTCTTTTAAAGAACCACCCTAATAATCATAAAGTATTTGATTAAATTCTGGTCAAAGCATCTTAAAACAAAGAAACATAAAAAGCAAACAACAACAAAACATCAAAAAATTATCTTATATCAAAAATAATTTTTCTTCCTCTCAAATTTTCTGAAACAGAGAAAGACAGAGAGGTCAATATCACTGAATTGAGAAGAGCAGAGCATACAGGAAGTGACAGGGTCAGACAAGAAGTGTTCAGCTCCATAAATGAATATTTATACCATTTGGGAGCTTTCTGGCTTCAATGTACACAATCAACAAAGGTTGGTTTTAAGCAATCTCTTGACAAAATCACCATATCTAATAATAAAATAAAAGCTGTTATTTCTGTTGTCTCCTTTGGCACAAGGCTGATTTTTTTTTTTTTTTTTTTAATTCTTAAGCATTGGGGTGTTTTTTTGGTTGTTGGTTTGTTTCTTTGTTTTAATAAAGATTCTATGAAGAAAGATATCCTCTGAAAAAAATGGCAATAAAAATGTTAGTATAATGAAAAGACAATCCTTTAAAACTAAGAGTTTAAACAGAATTACATGGATTAAGTGACTTCAGTATGAACTCAAATGAGCACAAAAGGCAAGTGTTGAACCAAATTCAGACTACTTCCAATTAGATTATTCTCTCCACATACTGGCATAAATAAACAAAAACACACACAGACACAAACAAACAAATGAACAAAAAATCACCGCACATTATGGAGCTTTACACAGAGACATGTCTTCCACACAAACTCAGCTAAAAGGCAAGTTTAGGCAGTTCAGGGAGAGCTGAGCCCATAGTCTCCTCAATTAACATAATAACACAAAATAGGTGTCCTGAAAGTTCTAATGTATGCATAGCACATCAAGACAAAGCACAAGGTATTCCAGGCATCTACTGCCGGCTGTTTAAATAACTCAAATTTCCAACATTGATGAGAAACATCAAAAAATACAATTCAAAGCTGTGTATATGTATTTTTAAGAGGGGTACTGCTGAAGAACAATCCCTTCCTGTCTTTTTCCAAGAAGGTTAAAAGGTGCCCAAAACTGAAGGTTGAATTCTTGAACTAACCTCTCTTGTTGTATTTACTTATTTTATTTTGTTTTATTTTATTTTATTTTGTTTTGTTTTATTTTATTTTATTTTATTTCATTTCATTTCATTTCATCTTATTTTATCTTATTTTATTTTATTTTTTTTCTTAAAAAGGAATTTGCCAACAAGTGAATTTGAAAGTTTGCTACTTCGAAGAAGTCACAAGGTAACCAGAAGAACTCATTTCAAATATTCAGCATCAGTAAGCAGTACCTTGTTAACTAAAACAGGCTTACAGATATTCCACATAGGGCCAGAGTTGCTACCTAGCTGAAAAGACTAGTCACTGAAACTGTCAGATTTGACAGGCCGAATTTAAAGGAATTAAATTTGAACTATCAACACACTTGGATGCATACATCCCCATTTACAAACTGACAACTTAATCATGAGACAAAATAAGAAAAAAAAAAAAAAAAGGAAAAATTTCTGACCTCCTATCAACAGCAACAATGTCAAGTGTAAAGTTTATATTTCAGAAATTAATATAATACTAAAATAATGGGGGGGGGCAGGAAGGGAAATGGCATTAGAATCATAAAGTCATTTCGGTTGGAAAAAACCTTCAAGATCATGAAGTTAAGGGTAAACCTAACACTGCCACAAAAATAAGTCCGTGACATCTACAGTCTTTTAAACACCTCCAGGGATCATGACTCTGACACTTTCCTGAGCCTGCTCCAAAGATCAATAACCCTTTCAGTGGAAAAATTTTTCCTAATGTCCAAACTAAAACTTCCCTGGTGCAAATTGAGGCCATTTCCTCTCAACCTGTTATTAAGGAATTAAAGAAGATCTAATTTTAATTTCATCACCAATTTTAGGGAATACACTTAAAACACATTCAAGTCTAATATTAGGAATAATAGTTGAGGAAATCACTCATATGCGTATTCTGGAGTGGAGTCAAGTATATTTATTTCATAAAGGGAACTATGTAAAATATTGTATTGTATGGTATTTTATAACTAGCTGTTCACAAAGGGGAGAAAGAAAATATATTAAAATCTGGCAGTCTTTTTGTAAAGACCAGGCCAAATAGGATGTGAGGAATGACTTGCAGAAGTTATAAAAACTATTATTAATCCTTTTCCTAACAAACTGACAGCAAGAAACCTGATGGCCTGTTGATAATTACACAACCAATACGGAAAATGAAGGAAATGATAGCTACTTGAATTCCTTCTATATTTACATAAGAGAAGCATGGAAATAATATTGTGCCCCATATATATCAAAAGATCTGTCTCAAATGGAACACTGTCATGAAACAGATAAAATGGGTAGTTAAAAAACCTGGGAACGGATACCAGTCATAAAAGTATTCAGAAGGCCAAGAAAACAGCTAGCATGATAACAATTTTTAGAATACTTCAGGAAGTGATTAAAAAAAAAAAGCAAACTAATATTTGTAACAGGAAAAGTGATATTCTTAATTACAAATTAATTACTAATATGATTACATATGGACAAATATGATAAATTGAAGAAGAATCAAATCAATTTTTGTGCAAGAAAACTTAGGTCTTACAAATCCATTTCAGTTTTCTAAACAAGTCAAGAAATTGACTCTGCTGGGTCAGAGGTCTAGGCAGGCCTTCAAAAGGCATGTAGCAAAGGCCTTCCACAATGTTTCTTATAGAAACCTACCTGAATTTGAATAAGAAAAGGCCCTCACATGCTGGAATACCTAGTTACTAAATTAGGAAAAAAATAAGTGAAATGGGACATGAAGAGAGGAATAAATTATCAGTTTCCATGCTGTATAAAGATCATATTAGTAGACACTCAAAGGGAACCATGTTTGGCTTTTGCCACAGAAGAAGAAAAATCAAAATTATTTAAGAAGTTAGGTAATTACAAACAGGAAAAAAGAGACTAGGGCATTAAAAGTAGTAAAGGCCTTCAATACTTAGTGACACAAAAATGAAAAAAATATAAAGTAATGCAAATGAAAACACAGTTCTGATTCTACTAATAGAGATACAGCTCTGTGTTTATAATTATCTCTAAAAATGAGATCTTACAATCATAAAAGGCACCTGTATTTAAAAATATCAGCATTTTATTTTTAAAATATATTGTGCAATAGCTGTAAAAAAGTAAACAGAAGATTAAGAGTTATCAAGAAAATAATATTAAGCATATTAGAAAATATAATTTTTCCAGTCATACATTAATGTCTTCAGTAGCATATTTCTGTTTACTCTTGTATTCACCCCCATCACACATCCCCCAATTATATAAGTTTGAAACTGGAAAGTCAGAGGAATAATAAGTGACTGATAGTAAGGAATTGCTGGTGTATATGATACTTTACTCAGAGGGGAAAGAGAAACTGAACTGGCATATAGGATTCTTGGATGGATGAAGTGAAGGTAGAGGGAACTGAATTAATTTTCTATTCCAATATCATGAAATTGCAGATGTAAATTCAAAGCAAACAACGTAAATACTTCATCTAACGTATAGCTATATTTATTATACTCGATGGCAGGCCATAGTGAATGTTAAATGTTTATATGTGTTCAAAAAGTATTTGAAAAAAAACACAGAAGAGATACTCAGTAAGAAGTATTAGAGTTGAAAAACAGCAGCCTCATTCTGCAACTTTCTAAGTAATAAATTGCCAAGAAGCCATCACAGTGCTCTGGGAAAGCATTTTTCCTCTGATCTTAGGAAGCCTTCCACACATATCCATTTTTGGTCAGTGTCAGAAATGGGATACAGTGCTAGATGAACTTTTGTTCTGATGGCATTAAGCACTCTCATGCTACTTGGCCAAAAAAACCCCAAACAATAGAGCTGGCATTTAAAAGCAAGCTTCCCCGACTCAGCAGAAAAAAAAGGGAGAGTTAGTGTAATGAATTCAATAAGTTAAAATTTTCTTTTTTCCATTATTTTTTTATTCAAGCATTCTTACCTTTGACAAGCTATATGTAAAAAAAATTTAAGGGAAAAATATACAACAAAAAAACCCAATAACAATACACACACATAAAACAAATTTAAAACAAACAAACAAGAAACAAAAACCAACACAAAACTGACTTCCTAAGTTTCATAGGAAAGAAAAGATGAAATACATTTATTTCTGAAATGTAACAACTCTCTCATTGTTATAAATATGTAATTTAATTTACTGCTTAATGAAAACCATGAGGGGAGACATTGCATTTTGTAAACTTCTCTAATTGCAAGAATGATAGTCAAATGGCTGTTAATGTCCAATATGCATTTCAAGACATTCAGTCTGTTACAAATAACCTCCAGTGACTTTAAGATAAAAGACAACACTGAGAAATTCATTATAAAAAAAAAGAAAGTATTCTAACTAGTATAGGTAATGCTTTTTACAATTCCATGAAAAATTGCAGGTTTCATCATTTTGGTCTCATCATTGAGGTTGAGGTTGAATAACTGAAAAGATGTATTCCGACTAGGCCTTCTGTTATTTTATTATTAGAATATATCCCTTCATAAACTATTATATTAAGATATTCATTATGTTAAACCTGTTTTTTGAAAGCTACAGGCCAATATAAATATGTACCTTTAAGTGAAATAAAAATCTTATCCTAATTAATAAAAATACAATACAGAGTAGCTGAATATACACACATCAGCAAAACCTATCGTTTTTCTGGTTTTATGATTGCTATAAAATGTGTAATTCAAAATTTTATACAATCTTTGAAAATCGTATTACTACAATTTACAGACCCATTCAAGAGTTAGAAAATAGGAGATAAAATATTAAACTTAAATGAAAAATTTGAAGTATACCATTAGTCACATGCAAATGACAAATTTGTTTTTAAATCTGGTCTTTGATTTTCATCTTCCTCTTGTCATGAATTCTGAATTAAATATTTTTGAAACTGGAAACCATTTGGTGAGGAAGTACTAAACAGCTGAGTGTTGATCCATGCTAGTTTGTAATCTAGTAATTTTTTTCCTTGCTATTATTAAAAATGAGCGGAAATTACAAGAGGAAATGAACACATCTGCAAAACTATCTTTTTATTTGTTTTTAGCTCTACACTTTAGTGAGTTTTGTAAGGAATTGAAATGAGCATTTCACCAGAAGAGTAATGAGGAAAAAAAACCCTTATAAAACCCACAGTATCCCAAGTGGTAATTCTGACAAAACATATTGCACTTTAAAAATCTGTTAAGGGAGCGAATTGTGCAGCCAGTACTGCTTTACCTTCACAATAACCAGCCCCAGAGGTTTGCATTGAAACAAAGATAATTCTCCATTGGATGAACATTGCTAAATGAAGTATCAAAGTGTTTAGCAATAATTCCATAATTATGTCTTCCCTCGAGTTCTCTTCTGATGAAGAGCAAAAAATACATTAAAAACACAATCCAAGAGATCTGTGGCACAAAACCAGGAATGAAGCAGTTAGTATAAGTCCTTACTATTCAAGATTCACTCACATCATCTGGACAAATTTTAATATTCCTCCTCCTCTGTACTGTGGTGCCTCCTCAAAACACCTCTGGCAGACCACATGCATTCAGATACAGGGTAGACAGATTGCTGTCTACTGTGATTGCTGTTGACATGGAAACAATTTACATCTCTGTTTGCATTTTAGCCATATTTGCACCAGTGAGTCAGCACAGCAGAAATCGTTAAGTAGACCAAAGCAGCAGATGCTGAGGTCAATACACAAACACAAGGTCCTAGGTTTTGCCTACTCCTGTGTCTCTTAATTCACGTGCATTATGAGGCCAACCCAAAAACTGTAATTGGCCCAGCCCTTTCCACTCCTTTAGGGCTTGGAGCAAGGACTTTGAATATCTGAAGCAGAGCTTCCAATGTAGTTTCCTTAAGAAAGAATTAAGTGTGCACAAAATCACTCTGAACTACAGCAACACCAATTAACAGAGATGAAGAAGGTATCTGCCTTAAAGACGCATTACTTCTTTGAGGCAAAATGTTAAGGTATATTAATGCAGCTGCAATGTTTGTCACTTTATCTCCTTCCATTTATTTTTCTTAACCACTTAAATTTTATTTCACAACTGTACTTGTAAAGACTGTTCTAGTTAATTATTTGTGATGAGTTTCTGTGGAGCTTAGAGTAATAAGGCTCTCTCCTGTCAAAAGTTTTCTACTGTTGTGCGTTAACTTTGGCTGGGACCTGAGATTTTTGTTTCATAAAAAAATGTAATATATGTGTTTTGTATACCACATAAAATGTTTGTTATTAAGATGTGATCTCATCCAACACCTTCTCATCCAAAGAGCTGACATTTAAGTAGTGGTAATCCATTAAAACACAGCAGACACCAGAAACAAAGAGGTCCGATATATACAGCAATCTTTAAAAAACTGTCTGTTCCTAACTGGAGATGAAAAATAGCTGAAAATATTTTTCTCTGAATCATGAAGAAACAGAACCTTATGATGCTGCAAGTTTAAAACCTGGTATTTCATAGAATCATAGAATGGTTTGGGTTAAAATATACCTTAAAGATGTTCTAGTTCCTACTCCCCTCCCATGGGCAAGGAACCTTCCACTAGACCAGGTCCCATCCAGCCTGGCCTTGAACACTTCCAGGGATGGGGCTCTCACAGTTTCTCTGGGTAACCTGTTCCAGTGCCTCACCAACCTCATGGTGAAGAATTTCTTCCTTATATCTAATCTAAATCAATCTACTTCCAGTTTAAAGCCATTACTCCTTGTCCTATTACTACATGCCCTTATAAAAAGTCCTCCAGCTTTCTTGTAGGTCCCCTTTAGGTACTGTAAGGCTACTATAAGATCTACCTGGAGCCTTTTCTTCTCCAGACCAAAAAAACCAACTCTTTCAGCCTGTCTTCATAGGAGAGGTGCTCCAGCCCTCTCATCATCTTCATGGCCCTCCTCTGGACTCACTCAAATAGGTCCATGTCCTTCTTATGTTGGTGGCCCTGTAGCTGAAAGCAGTACTCAAGGTGGGGCCTCACTGGAGCAGAGTATAAGGGGAGAATCACATTCCTCAACCTGCTGGTCACACTTCTTTTGATGGAGCTTTCTGGTCCTCAAGCTCACATTGCTGGGCCATGTTGAGCTTCTCATCAACCAAGACCCCCAAGTCTTTCTCCTCAGGGCTGCTTTCCATTCATTCTCCACCCAGCCTGTATTTGTGCTTGGGATTGACCTGCCCCACATGCAGGACCTTGCACTTGACGTTGTTGAACTTCATGAGGATCACACAGGCCCACCTCTCAAGCCTGTCAAGGTCCCTCTGAATTGCATTCCTTCCATCCAGCTGGTTGACCACACCACACAGCTTGGTGTCATCAGCAAACTTGCTAAGGCTACACTCAGTCCCACTGTCCATGTCACCAACAGAGATGTTAAACAGCACTGGTCTGATGCTGGAGGAATGCCACTTGTCACTGTTTTCCACTTGGACATTGAGCTGTTGACCAAAACTGTGTGACCATCCATCCAATTCCTTATCCACCAAGTGGTCCAACCGTTGACTCCAGGTCTCCAATTTAGAAACAAGGATGTCATGCAGAACAGTGTAAAATGTTTTGCAGAAGTCCAGGCAGATGATGTCAGTTTTTCTTCCCTTATCCCCCAACACTGTAATCCCGTCATAGAAGAACACCCAGTTTATGAGGCATGATTTGCTCCTAGTGAAACAATGTTGGCTGTCACCAATAACCTTTTATTTTCCCTGTGTCTTAGCATAGTTTCCAGGAGGGGGGTCACCCCATTTGGAGTCAAGCCACCACAAACATGCTGTCTAGAGAGGTTGTGCTTTTCCTCAAGGTTTTGAGACTACGCTGGGCAAAGCCTTGAGCAACTTGGCTGACCTCAGAGCTGAGCTTGCTTTGAGCAGGCGGTTGGACTTAAGGCCTCTTGAGGTCCATTCCAGCCTGACTTGTTCTGTGATTCACAGAATCACAGAATCACAGAATCACAGAATCACAGAATCACAGAATCGACTGGGTTGGAAAAGACCTCAGAGATCATCGAGTCCAACCCTTGGTCCAACTCTAGTCCGTTTACTAGATCATGGCACTAAGTGCCATGTCCAATCTCAGTTTAAAAACCTCAAGGGACGGCGAGTCCACTACCTCCCTGGGCAGGCCATTCCAATGCCTGATCACTCTCTCTGTAAAGAATTTCTTTCTAATATCCAGCCTAAATTTCCCCTGGTAGAGTTTAAGCCCATGCCCCCTTGTCCTATTGCTAACTGCCTGGGAGAAGAGACCAATCCCCACCTGGCTATAACTTCCCTTCAGGTAGTTATAGAGAATGATGAGGTCACCTCTAAGCCTCCTCTTCTCTAGACTAAACAACCCCAGCTCCCTCAGCCTCTCCTCATAGGTCTTATGTTCAAGTCCCTTCACCAGTCGTGTTGCTCTTCTCTGGACCCGCTCCAGCACTTCAATGTCTTTCCTGAACTGAGGGGCCCAGAACTGAACACAATACTCCAGGTGTGGACTCACCAATGCAGAGTACAGGGGAAGGATCACTTCCCTTGTCCTGCTGACCACGCTATTTTTGATACAGGACAGGATACCGTTGGCCTTCTTGGCCACCTGGGCACACTGTTGGCTCATGTTGAGCTTCCTGTCAATTAGTACCCCCAGGTCCCTTTCTGTCTGACTGCTCTCCAGCCACTCTGCGCCCAGCCTGTAGCGCTGCAGGGGGTTGTTGTGACCAAAGTGCAGCACCCTGCATTTGGCCTTATTGAACTTCATCCCATTGGAATCAGCCCATTTTTCCAGTCTATCCAGATCCCTCTGCAGAGCCCTCCTGCCTTCCAGCAGGTCGACACTCCCTCCCAGCTTGGTGTCATCAGCAAATTTGCTGATGATGGTCTCAATCCCCTCATCTAAATCATCAATAAAGATGTTAAACAGGACTGGACCCAACACTGACCCCTGGGGAACACCACTGATTTGCATGATAGAAACAGCTGGAAACAAATCAGTTCCCACCCTAGTCTTTGGGTCATAACTGTAACCAGTCCATCAGAAGATGGATTACATAGTTTCAGTTTATACTAAAATACAATTTTTAATTTTCTCTTTTGAACAGATAATCAACAGTTTTGAAGACAATCTTATCCTATAATCATCTGCTATGAAAGGGCAAACACTTCACAGACTCCTTATCCTTCATGATAAAGAAACAGAGATGACTGAGGTCCATCTCCACCTTTTGACTTTGATAAAAAGCTGTGAAGTTGTGTCAGTTAGAGGCTCGATACTAACAGATGGAATTGATGCTAACAGAGTTGATCACAGATGCCTAATATTCTCTGCAAATAGCATTTTAAAGAACCAACAAACAAACAAACAAATCCCAGCACAGCCATATGACTAAAAGATACTTGAAATACAGTAACATGCCTTAGTAGATGAGCATCTTTCTAGACATATCTCCAGCCTCAGATTACTTGCATTACCTGCTGCTATGATATGGTATGATATGATGTGAAATATTATATGATATGATAAATACTAGAAAAGGAAAATCTAAAACAGGCATTTGTTTTGTCAAGTATATTAGAAAGGTAAGCTATATGTGTGAACTTCAGTTTGCTGTTCCCGAGCCATCACAGAAATTTAGAAAAAGCATATAATTACATTCTAAAGCAGATCTCAAATGCAGAATCTCTCTCTCTCTTAATCTTTTCCACGATTACCTCAAATCTGGTCCTAATGACATGACTCACACTGCCATTATTCAACAGTATATACATATAAATGACATCAAGGTGTTTTGGTTTGGTTTGGTTTTGTTGTTGGTGGTGGTGTTTTTTTTTTTGGTTGGTTGGGTTTTTTTGTTGTTTGTTTGGGTTTTTTTTTGTGTTGTGTTTTGTTTGGGTTTTTTTGTTTTTTTTTTTTTTTTTTCTCCAGCAAATAATAATGTTACTTTTTCTCACTGCCCAACTTGTAACATCAAGCACATTTATTTACTGACTGGTTAGGGTTTTTTTTGTTGGGTTTGTCTTGGTTTAGGTTGTTTTGGTTTTTTTCATGTGTTTTCTTGTGTTTTCTTTTGCTTTCTTTCTTTCTTTCTCCCACACAGCTTTCAGAGTCTCAATGAAAGCGGGAGTCTTCTGGATTACTACTTAGTTATTGGCATAGAAAAACATAAATTAAAGGAAATATCCACAACTAAGAATCTCTGAAAAGTTTGTCACACCTTTTAAAGCAGTACAATAGGGTTTAAAAGTGAACAGATATTTAGGGGAATAAAAAATCAGAAATAAGGCTCTTTCTTCAGTTCTTTCTTCCCTACAAAGAGATCCAATATTCAGTAAGACAGAGAAATTATTTATCTCAGAGGTTTTTTTTACTTTGACCTTCATCACAACCCTGCAGCTACCCAAGCTTACGTAATTTCTTCTGTTCCTCCCAGTCCTCTTGCTCCCTAATCTTGTCAGACTTGTCATTTCCACCTGATCCTTTTAAAAATGAAAAGATATGTCTTTCTGTTTCTGTACACTACAGAAATTTTAAGTCACTGTGTTCGAATTGTTCAGGTCCAAGATGCAGACAGGGCTGTTCTTGCACAACACTTGTTTTAGGGACACATTTTGACATTATGAAATACTAACTCTTTTGCGGAATGCTCCCCAAGTAATCAAACTAAGGAATGCACATCCTTTATTTTTAACCAGCAGCTTACTTTGTGCATTTTGTTGATCATAATTCACTTCAGTTAGCGTTGCTTTATTTTTCATTTCCAGAAGTCCCTGAATTTCTTTTACCTGCAACTTCATTCTTCTGTTCTCTTCTTCCAAATTTTGCTTTTCTGCTTCAAGTCTCTCTCTCTTTCCCCATTCAGAGGTATTCTCAAACTGCAGTCTTTCCAACTGGAAAGGGTTTGGGTGGGAGGACAAACAACCAAAAGAAAGAAAAAGAAAGAGGAATGACATGACTTAAAAAACCTATTCTTTATGGTCTGATACTAATAGCCTGATCTCAGAGTAAGGTGGACCTCTTAGAAATCAGCCCAAGATATAAGTTGTCCATATTTCATAAAGTTAAGTACTTGAATTTGAAAATGTAAAAAAACCCAGGGCAGTCAATGGTTCATTAATTGTACCTTTTCAAAAATAAAGGCAATATTTAATATAGTAATAGATAACCAAAGCTTATTTATTTCTCTGCTGTTTATAGACCAATAGTATTAAAAAATCATAAAATACATTGTTTTAAATAACTTTGAGACTGATTTTGGTCTAACAGTGGCAAAGTTCACATTTTATTCCTCAAAAGGTAAAAAAACAGAACTTTTTTAGTTATAGTCTGTTTGCACTTTAGAAGGACTATAATGAATATTCATTAAACTGAAGAAATTCTAAAGTATGTCTTCAGTATTAGAAACTGCTATCCTAGCAACCAGAGGAAGGATTTTCAAGTTTTCACACTACTGTCTTTCTTGAGGTAACAATAATAGTCTTTAGGCAAATATTGTTTTTTATTGCCAATGATGTAACCTTAATTTAGGAATTCATTTATCTAATCCACACATAGGAGGATTAAATATATCAACAAAAAGACATGTTACAAAGTCATACCAAAAAATTGTCTGACAACAGTTTTTATTTACTGTTCAGAGACAATTAGACAGAGGAGGTTTTGTCAAGAATGTATGAAGTATTCCTCAGATTTCAAAAGGAAAATCAGTAAAGTGAATTTATTTTTATAGCACAAAACAGGTATGAACAGGTATTTATCAGAAGATTATTACTGACAAGTACTTACTATTAACAAGTTATTAATAACTGGTACTTGTGCAAAGATTAGAAGAGATTAAGAAAGATTAAAAACTGATTAAAAACTGAAAAAAAATTATCTCAATTGAGATGAAAACAAGAAGAAAAATGCTAATACATAGAAGTAAAAATTTTAAGAACTTTACAATTTTCAGTTCTGTGAGAACTAAAATCAATTATTTGATAAAAGTAGAGACTGACAATAGCCCAAGGCACTCCTTGACTGAAGAAACAGGTTTATCTGTGCCAACAATTGTTTAGAAAGAGACAGAGAGGTGTACTTTTTCAGATATTGGTTACTTTTATTTTAAAATCAGTTTCTGGCAATTAAAAGCTACTGAACATGAAGCAAAGCGAATGAGGTATTACAGGATCACAGAAACATAATTCAGACCCTGTGAATTGTAACAGTGTCAAATGAAATAGTAAACTTGTCTGTTTATATGTTATTTCTGAGAAAATAAAAACAACTAGAAAGTTGAAGAGGCTCATTCAGATCTTCAGAGGAAAAGTAGAAATGTTTTTTGAGTTTCTCTCGTAAGGACAAATACCGTATTTAATGGAAAACACAAGTGATTTTTTACCAAAAATGATATTTTTCAAGATATTTCTCTAGCTAGTATTCTACATATGATAAACTAAAGGATTCCCCAAAAGAAAGGTGGTCACTGGACCAGGCTCCCCAGGGAAGTCGTGGCACCAAGCCTATTAGAGTTCAAGGAGTGTCTGGATAAAGCTCTTAGTCACATGGTTTAACTTTAAGCAGTCCTGCAAGGAGCAGGGAGTTGGACTTGATGATCCTTATGAGTCCTTTCCAGCTTGGGATATTCTATGATTCTATGATTCTGAATACAGAGGGTGAGTACCAACTGCTTCACTTAAACAGTCAGTTGTCAAAGAGGTAAAAACTGAATGAACTATGTTTAAAGACACTTTATTCTACCAACAAAAGACACTTTCTCAGCCTGTTCCTTGTCATCATGGATTATTTGCTCTCCTTAAAAAAAAAGAAAACAACAAGAACGAAAAATTAACAACTGTCCTCTTCACCCCAACAGCACTCCTAAAACCTAGACCAGTCTTAACATCATGATACTGTTGAAGGGCACTATTTGCAAAGAACTCTCAAACAGTTCTTAAAACTGAAATGGGCCTTTGATCTAAGATTAGGCAAACTAGCAAGTAAGAAAGAAAGTAATATATTTATTTCATACTCTGTATCATATTGGCAGACTAACTGGAAGCCAATTTTAAATTTTAAACAATTATGCTATTCAGCAGTTGCCTTTTCATTATGGACTTGTTCTTGTATGAAAAGATTTCACACTACAAATCTACAAGCTTTAGGGGTTGTACATCTGGCTAAAATACAACATGTATTTTATATTCATGCTACCTCACAGTCTTTAGTGGTTATTTACCAAGCTAAATTCCTTAGAATGTGATAAATATCTGTACTAAGATTAAACAGGGCATCAGGGAAGAATAATTTTGTAACCTTATTTTTTGGGTTCTTTTTTTTTTTTTTTGTCATGTTGTACCCACTGGTGATAGAATACAAGATATTAACACCAGTGCACAAGACAGTGTTAGATGCTCACTTGTTCCTCTCGAGATCTTTAAACTCTACCCACTGAATTTCTGTGTAATAACTGGAAACAAAGGGATCACATAGCTCTATTTAGAACCAAACCTTTTTTCTTTCCCTTCCATCCTCCCAAATTGTGCAGATTTATAGTTTTTCAAATACCATCTGCTGGACTACCATCACAAAAAATACTTATTTTTCTAAATTAATATGCAGGTATGATGTCTTACAAGTACCCATGAAAGTTCTGGAACGTGAAAAAGCCCTATGTTCTTCTAAAGCAAGACATGACTAAAATTCTAAGCCTGAAAGTTCACCTTTTCAGAGTGATGACACTAATCAATACCAATTCATTTTCATCAGGCTTCAAGTGGAGAGAAATCACAAAGCCATCCAAGGTTAAATTTCAGTCAGGCAATTAAGCACAAGATGACTACCAAACCAAGATCTGATGTCAAAGATAGATTTACTTACCTCTGTGTCTGTAAAATTTCAATTCATTTCACCCAAGATGTCTACAAGCTCAAATAATGATAAATGTAAATGTTTAATACACCAAGTACTTAAATAACTTTATATTAAAAATACTGACTTGTACAAAATCATGAATAGACAACTTTAGTATAATTTATTTTATTATAAATCATTGCTCAGTAAAGTCCTATAACTCATTCTCTGAAATACTAATTTTCAGAGTGTCAATAATCAGTGTAATCAGTGTTGCTTTCTTGCTCATTGGAGTCCTCCCAAATTATACCTTATGCTTAATCCAAATAACACTTTCCATATAATGCTTTCATAGGAAGTATTTGCTCTCTTTTCCTGCTTTCGTCAATGTGCAGAAAAAAAAAAAAAAACAAGTGTAGTGCCAGATCCCGACTTTCAAATTTCAAGTCAGAAAACCAACTTCATAAAGTTGTCATGGGTAATTTTGTCACTCCCAGCTAAAAAGATCAGCTTTCTCTTGAGTACACAGAATCTGTCTCCCACATCTGTGCAATGTATTCCTAATGCTACTCACACCCCAAAACCCCTGTCAGGGCCCTTCCAGCTTCCAGAGCCCAGCTGACAGCACCCAAGGCCAGTTGACTGATATGAGCTGTTGTAAAGAGCTGGAAAAAGACTCAGGAGAGAGAAGTCTCTCTTTGCTTCAGGGCTGCTTTTAATTTGAATATTCCAGACCCCAACCTTGATGGAGCTATTATATGTTGCAAATATTTGCATTTAAAATTAACAGGACAGGTTCACACGAGTGTAATACAGATTGCAGAAAACAGCTTTGATATCCCTATTGTTTTCTGAGGAACACAGGTGTTTCTGAACTGACTACTCTCATCTTTTTCTGTGAACTTTTAAACATATTTTATCTTGAATCAAAATTATGTCTCATATTATACATTTTAACTAATTTTGTGGAAAACTGAAATATTGCTATTAAAAGGGCCATAAAGTATATTTTTAAAGTATGAAAATAACTGAAAATAATTGAATAATTATTTGTTGGTAACATATTTGTTAGTTAATCTACCTAAATTAAAGAAGGATGCACACATTTATTTTCATTGAGACTTGAACAATATTATTTTACACTATTTTTTGTTAATTTTTATGTTCTATGTTAGTCATTACAACCTTTAAGCAGGATACTAATCATTTTTTACTCGATCATATTTTCAAAACTATTTAAGCACCTACTAACTCTCCAAGTAGTATGGGTACTGCATTCATCAGGTGTGAGAAATATTTCCTATGTAAGTTCAGCTACTTCTTCCATGAATTAGTTTCACTCTATTAATTTAATTAGGAACTAAAACATTTTAATGGTTTACTGATTGTTCATATAGAAGCAACAGTATGTTCGCTACAAAGGCCTCAGAAAACTTGTGAGCATAAAGTACAGCTTGTCGTGCATTTGAATCCATAAACAAAGCAAGCTGCATCTGTTATACATAATAATTTATTTACAGTGAGTCAGAAGTTATAATGTTACATTCTCTTGCTGTTAACCTTACTTCAAAGATGAACTACAGATATTCACAATGGTAATGTCCCACTCAAGAATCACACTACTGTATTTCTAATCAAAGGTGGAGGCACATTCCAATAAAACACACAAATACTTTGGGAAGTTGGTTCTGTCATTCATGCAGCTGTCAGAAAATGAGTAAGGAAATTAAAGGAAAGCAAAAATTGTGTCTGAAGTGAAGGTAGGAAGAACAAACAAAATTAAATATTTTATGATCTGTTTAATGTAATTTTGTGCTAAAAATATTGCAAGGTTATGTTCTTTCAGAATGCAAGTCTGCTTAGACCTTTTTGAAATACTGTGAGAAAGGTCTTTTGTAACTTGGTGCTTCAGCTTGCAGAAAAGATTAAATGCAATGACTAAAGACCATGTTAGGTGTTAAGTCAGTGTCCTGGTTTTGTTAAAAACAAGACAGTTTTCTCTTTTAGTGCATTTTTCCTTCTGTTAAGCCCTTCTGAGTAACTGCACTTTTCTGAAGTTGGATACATGTTTTGGTAGACATAGCAATGGAATGCAAGGTCATTGATAAGGATTCATATCCTGTAAGTGAAAGGAGCAAGGAGGAACAAGCTGAACAGGTGACTGAAACTGACCAACTCAGCATTCCATCGCATTCACGGGACACTTAATATAAAAGTGGGAGAACATGAGGGTCTCGTCCTTTTTTTCCCTTCTCCAACTATGGCTGACATCTGGGAGGGACCCTGCCTGCCATCCCTGCAAATCTGAGGCCTAGTGACAGACCCTGCATCCTTGAATCCAGTTCTGTTTTGCTGCAGAGTCCAACCCAGGACTTCCGGGTGCCTGCCCTGCTGCTGCTGGAGCAGTTCTGAGCTGCCAGGAGTTTCTACATTGGTTTTGTATATTTTGTATTATTTTCTCTATTTTATTAATAGCACTAGTAAAACATTTTTAATTCTTTCTAATTTGCAAGTCCTCTCTCTTTTTGCCTCTCTTTGCCCTCCTATTGCCCCGAGGGCGGGGTGGGGGGGGCGGGGAGGGGGTTAACAAAGCATCTGCCACGGTTTATTGTCACCCTGCAATCAAACCTCTACAGTCAGATATTTGAGAAGGTATTCCTCTCACTATAACAAAGCGAAAAAACCAAACCAAACCAAAAAACTTTGAGAATCTGTTTCTCTCTAGAAACAAGATTTGGAGTGTTGTTTCTTTTTCAATTGAAAATCTCACCAACCTTATTTTCCAGTTGTGTGCTCCCCACCTTTAGGGAAAGTAACTTCTTCAATTAAAACAACAACAACAACAAAGATAAGAAAAAAAACCAAACAAACAACCAATCAACAACAAACCAACAACAACAAAAAAACCCACAAGAGTAGTTATATATATTGTCGGGGTCTGTAGGGCATTTCATAACTCTACAGCTAGAGCTGCTCTGTGAGGGATGCATTCCCCATCACTGAGCTTTAATGACCCTTGGGAGCTTTTGATCTACTCAATGCTACACAGTTTCAAAAGGCTGAAAACCACCTCATCCATCGTACTGTAACTTGTACAAATCCATTTTCCTTTCCACTACACAGCCAGAGAAAACAAGCATTGTGAGACCTAGTACAGCAAGATGAGGAAAACAGCTAGAGGAGCTTTTCTCTATAAGAAAGCTGATATTATATTGAAAATGCAATGCAAGGCAAACATTCAAAGAGTGTTAGCTGTTTTGAATGGACCAAATGAAATTTTGTAGGTATATATATATTTGTATAAAACACATACATGTATGTGTATACACATAGACATGTTCCTGTGTTTCTTTCAAGGGAACCTGGCATTTTTTTTAATCCTCTCCTTCATTACATGGAAAAAAAAAAAAATACATCCTTTAAATTAATCTATTAATATTGCTGCATTAAAGTCTTCTGTCTGCTTTCACTTTTCACACGAAAGTATTTCACAGGAACAGTAAATCTTGTATTTAATTTTGAAATTTATTACTGTAACTTCAGTTAAAAAATGTAAATGATACCTATCTGACATCTACAGTGAGAAGAATTTCAGGGGTTTATTTTCCCCATGTAAAATATAGATTGTGATATGCATATACAAAAATGTTTTAGATGTCCCCTGCTGGAACCACAGATTCTGATTTATAAAGGGACTGAAAACCTAAGAAACAATTTTCAACTTCATGTCACATGCGAAAGAATCTCAGGATGTTTCATTTTTCTTTCAAATGTGAATATTTTCTCTCCAGAAAATGTCTTCACAGACTCACAATAAATCTTACTTTTCAATAGAAAGACCAGAATAATGGTGGAGGTACAGAGCAAGGTCAAGGTACTGTCAGTGAAGTGGATAATTGCTAAGGTGAATGGTGGAAATGAAGTATAGTGTACTGACCTTTTGAAACTGGATAATTGCATCTTAGAGCTAACTTACACCATTTTATGACTAATATAAAATACAGAGGCTCTGAGAAAAACAGACACAGTAAAAGGAACTCCTCCTGGTACAGTTGATTAGCTAGAAAATCTTAATGCTGTAGCTCAGTTTAAGATAACAAAGCAGTGGCTAAGGCTCAAAAAGTTTTATTGAAACAAGATTTTTCTCCTTCCCTTCAGTAAAAGGAAGATGAAGTAGGATGGAGGATATCAACTAAGCTGCCCATCCATTTTTAATGGGAGTAATGGCAGCAAAAAAAAAGACAAGGAAGAACAGACATAACAGTTAATATGATTTCAGATGGAAAACAAAATTTTCCACACATCTCTCAGGAGCAAAGGAGATTAAGAAAGCAGCAATTTTTGTTGGTTTTAGAGCAAAGTTTTGTTAGCTTCCTACACAATTTCAGAAAAGGTAGGAAAGTGTACTTAGAGAGTTATGATCTCCAGACAGAAGACAAGCATTATAGTGAGAAGCTGTAGTTTTGGTTTGATCTGACAGGCAACGATAACATAAACAAAAAATGTCAATTCAATCAGAAATTTTCTCTGCAAAAGTTTTTTCTTTCACAAAGCTGGCACTTTTTAACAACTTTTTCAGAGAAAAATTCTCCAAACATCTTAAATAAAAGTTGTCCATACAAGATACTTCACATTACATACAAGGTCTTTTATGCAGCAAAACTGCCTGAAAACAGAAAAGTTTAACTTATGTATTTACAATCCGAACCTTACTGAACCACGTTGAAACATAAACTTCTGATGCTATTTGTCTTCACACTAATAAGCTGCAGGCAAACCAGATATGGCCTACAGACTTCTGACACAGAGAAGCAAGAATTCCTGTTTAAATAATGAAAAAGAAACTCTGGCAGCCTCACTCAAATATCTGTAAAACATCTGTATCACCTTACACAAATGAAAAATGAAAATTCAGAATCAATATGCTTTTTTTGTGCCTGTAATGACTGCACAGAGCTTTTTTGCGTTTTAAAGCAGGATGAATGAATACACATTTTCAAGATTTCTCATGTCTTCACTATGTTGTGTTTGGAGGTCATTTCCACTCATCTGTGCTACAAATTATTCTACAAACTTGAAGCAAGAGACAGTCTGAACTCAAAATTATGTGAGTCACAGGTTGATTATGAATTAGGGATCACATCACCCTCCACAAAAAGAGAAAACTTGTTGAAATAATGATACAGCTTCATAAAGAAAGTAATGAATTTGACTCTTACTGATCTTGTCACTACCATCACTTACAAAACTCAGCACAAGAAAGCTCTTTGTTTCTGAAGAAAATGTTTCTTTTCTGTAACTCAGACAGAAATTCTATATCTTAAAAAAGTAATATCCAATGACCTTTTCAAAGCCAGAGCCAAGAACTCAACAGGTGTGCAGTTTTGTCAGCCATCTTCCAAGTCCTTGCACATTGACAAGAAATGTGAGGATGGAGAATCTGCAATTTCACAGTGGTACTTCTCTTTGTTATGAGATGTCATCACCTTCTAAATATATTGAATTCATTGCAGCTGCTAGAAGGAATGGCAAAAGTGCAATTTCCTTGAATATGATACCTAGCTAGATTGATTCAAATGAATTAAAAAAACAAGCTCTGCCAGAGGAGTCTACCATCAAGCAGAAGCATCATATTTCTTCATTAAGAGTGCATTGTGAAAAAACATTACAATGTGTCACATAATACTAGGTATGAAGCTCTTTTATCAAGGGTCTAAAAGACACGGCATCAAACTGTTTAAGATATTTTTTGGGGGAGACAGTGGGGGAGTAGGGTGGGTGGGTTATTTAGTTTTTTTGTTATGAGATTTCTACTGCTAGAAGTCTGTAAGAGATTGGTGACAACTACAAAAGCTCCTGCATCTGAAAGGAAACCCATCAGCTTGCCTGCTTCCAAGTCCGGTATTGCTGGCAAGCAAAACTATTACTCACCATGTGTGACACTAGGCACTTTTGCAACGATTATTTACAATGTATGTGACTGTTTCTAGAATTCTCTTCCTTTTTCATTCAAAAGAAGTAATCAAAGAGTACCAGATCCATAGCAGCCCTCCCACAGGAAAGGGAAGACAAATGTTGGCTAACTTTTTATCTGACAAGTACTTCAATATTCAATAAAGAGAAAAAACAAATTTACTCTGCTTTTTTTTCTTATTGTGAGCAAGTCTGCCAAGAACACCATTTAGTCCATCAGAAAATATACTGAAATCATGATAAATGTTAATATGCCTGACAATATCTTGAGACACCAACCCTGCAACAAATTGAGCTTTTTAATGAATGCTTATAATCATACTGATGCATGCATCTGAGTACTAGCATGTTTAGTAATCACATATTTCTTCCTTCTGGTACTACACAAATGTTTAAGTCTGCTGCAAGCTGATATCATTACACTATGTTGACATTAAAAGTTGCTAATTTACTGGAATTTATTTTCCTCTTTCCCACCTGCACACAGAGAAAACTCTTTTATGTTTATGAGTAATTTATCACAAGGGGTTTTATGCAGGAATATAAGTTGTCCATAGAGAGATAAAAAAGTTGAATGCTGGAACTTTACAACAATCACAAATAACACATGCAGAGAGGCAAAAACAGGTTCAAGAAAAGGAAAATGCTGGGAGTGAGGTAGGGAAATTTGTCCTTGATCACCTGTTCAGAAGAATCTACTATGCATTCAAGGCAAAAAGTTTTTATGCCAATGAGTATCAGATGGAATTATCCATGTCTGTCCAAAGTTCTGCTTTCAGCAATTATCTGAAAATTAAAAGCCTCAAACTACTTTTACCTGTCTAAACTTTGAGATCAGTAATGAAAATACCAACACATTATACAGTCATTTTTATGGTCAAATTATGAAGTGGTTTTATGTTTTATCTTATTCTAAACACAAGAGTTATTTGCAGATTTCATGTGTAAAAAAATAAGGAAGATGACTAAACAAATACTGAAAGCTTCTTGTTGTATGCTAGCTGACTTCACCATAATCAGAATTCATAAAGAGACTGAGACTAGAGGAATATGCAAACTGTCAGTATCTACCAAGTTGTACAGTACTACTTATTTCACATTTTCACACATTAATAACAAGCTATTACAAAAAAATTCTAAGAAACCAGTTAGAACTAGGAAGGACTGTTAGAATAAAGATATATGAACACATGCTATAGATGAAATATCTGATAGCTGTAAGATGTAAGGACAATACTGCCAAGTAGACATTATTCTAGGTTTGCCAGAAAAGCATGTATGTTTGAATGAATACTTAAAAACAAATAAAAGTATGATTATTTTTTCTGATACATCTTGTGACTATTTTAGCTGTCACTTCTCCTATATAATGTCTGTTTTCATATTTACACATATTTACACCCCTCAGAGACTTATTATCCCAGGTTCCCCCTGATTCAGTATAACATTAAATAAATTTTAAATATTGTATCTCCACTGGCCCCCAAAATAGATATTACGATTGATGGAGAAGAACAGATAACCTGTCAGGTAAGCTATAATTAGAGTTGGGATTTAAAACTGAAGGGAACCAGTTGGTTTCCTTCTGAAATCTAGGTCTACCAAATGAAATTAAAAGAAAAATAAAAAAAATCTGCCTTACTTACACCTATAGGAGAAGTCTGCACCTCTACTGTCTTCAGGCTGAAAAAAGCTCTACAATAACAATATTTGCCAGTGCCCAAAAATTGATGGTAACCAGATCGACTAAAAGGTCTCCTATCAGAAACTGAAAATACATCTTACATAGGCAATACTCTGCAGTGTTTAAGTAATTACAATCACTGAGTAAAAGCCTTTGTACAAGTATATTTCATTTTGCAGCTAAACCCAATGAGCCTTAACAAAACTAGATCCACGGAAAAGCACCTACAGTCTTTTCAGGACACAGTAGCCACATAAAGCTGTGGTGCTTAATTCTATATCCTTATTCATAAGAGTCTGAAAGACAGTATCCTGAAGTATACTATACTATACTATCTAGAAGTCCTTTTTAGCAATAAACAAACAAATAAATAAATTCTGCCTCAAGGATTCAGGATCTTTGTAATTCTGATTGAATCTCTTCATTCTTTCTCTAATAGCTGGTGATCAGTATGTAAAAGTGTGGGAAGAACAGAAGACATTTTTCAAATGCAATATCAATATACTTTTTTCTGAAATAAGTAAGCTTTATGAAGTGCTGCTTACAGTTCATTAGTGTATGTAATCAGAAGCTACAGAGTAACAAAGTATTGATACAAAGGACCCATGTACCTACCCCTACATTAACATGAAAATCAGCTTTGTGGAAGACCAAGTGTTATTAAAAGGAGATTTAATTAAATTAAACAAATTAAATGAAAAACAAACAAATGAAAGACCACAAAACAACAAAGGTTCCCATTTGACTTTTTTGTTTTGTTTACTTTCTCATATACTGTCACAGAGGCACCCCAAAAGTCAATTCCAGGCGGACAACAAGTTCCAAAACAGACTTTATTCTAGCCGGAAAAGTGTATCTAATAAACCGGCTAGAAACAGTGTTTATACAATTATTTGGCACTCCGACAACATACAATATAGGTTCGGATATCAGCTGAGGAGATTATTGGGGTACAACAACATGAGAATAATGAGGATCCACAACGTGCACTCATACACTCACAAAAAACAAAACCAGAGGCCTCTCACTTCAGGGTAGCCACAAGAAATAATCACTTGCCTGGATTAGGTGAGAGCTCACACTTGCCTGGGTTGAGCAAGGACTCGTTCAATGATATATCCAGCAAATAACCACTCACCCAAAAGAGGGGATGAGGCACTCTTAATCCCAGGAAATCTCCTAAAACAGTGTCCCAGTCTAAGGGGAGGGCTCCAGCTCACAGACCCGCTGCTCCGAGAAGACCACTCTAAGGGGGTCTTTGGCAGGGACCGCATTTTATAGCCTGGTCAGATCTGGTTGTGGGCATTACAACATGGTCCAGAAGCTTCTCAGCTTCTCTATGCTGCTTCTTTGTTGAGGACCCTGTCTATCGACTGAAGGTCCCACCCCTCCTGCCCCCCCCGCTGGGTGGAGGTGAAGTCACCCTGCCCCAGAGTAGGGGAGGATGTGACTGTCAGCAATTTGTGCCACCTTGGATGTGGATGTTGGGACAGGCACAATGGGGCACAAAAAGGAGCCATCAACTGCCCTATTGAAGGCCCCAGATGTCAGGGGGGTGTGCAACTGCCGCATGCATTGAAAACAAAAACAAAACCAAAAAAACTATCTGTAGATAAAAGATACTGAAATTAATGTTCACACTGTGTATCCAGGGGAAAAAGAATTATGACACGCTTTCTTATAGCTGCGTAACTTTAAAGAATTTTTCCAGATAAGAATACTGAGGACTGAAGTCTTATATAAGAAAACAATTCTGTTGAGATATAAGCTAAATGGCAAACCATTTGTAGCCTGTCTTGGAAACTGAAGGGCTTTTACCCATGGTTTAAAGAGAACAAATACGTAAATGCTTCATTCAATTTTGTAGCCAGGTGATATATCAACCTTGTCCACATGTCCTGATCAACTTAAGTTACTAATGCACATGAAAAATGAACTATGTACTTTATTATCTTTCAGAAGAGGACTCAGCAATCTATAGTTCAAGACACAAACTTCATACATTACCAATCCCGACGAACACCTGTCATTTTTTTTTGTAAGTGTACTATGTTTCAGCTGAGAGAAGACAGAGACAAAACTGATTCCTTGGTCACATATATATATTAAAACATACACTTGATTATTACGAGCACTAATGCATCATCTATATGTAAATTTAATTAGTGACAGTAACAGATAATAGTAAAAACTAAACATGGCCATCTTCATCCACCATACAAAACAAAACACAATATCAGCCTCATCTCAGTGTTCATTCTCAGTGCAATTTTGTGTCATATTTGCCAATATAAATATTTCAATATTTTATCACCATTCCTGGTTGGAGAGCTCTCATATTGTATGCCTGTTTGCAGTCAAAAAGGTAACAGTCTATATATTTGCACACCTCAAAATAGAAATTTGTGTAAGAACTGTTCTTGAATTTTATCATCAATATTGATATTGACTGAATTCCTAAGTGACCTAGGTGAAATAATCACTGTGAGTACACTCTCCAGGTTGGAGTTGAAAGTATTCTGTTTTCAATCTCCTCTTGAATATCTGAGAACTTTGTCAGGGATTGTTGGGGGCTCATGGGAACCTTCTGAGAAATGGTGGGTGCACGCTGCTGCAACATAAGGAGCCACTGAAGTATCTGTTCCTTCACTATCAGACTCCTGGACCCAGACAGAGCTTCAGAAGGAGGATGCAGCTCTGCAAGTGTCAGGCTGCAGGGAGTTCCTTGAGCCTCTTGCTGGGCACATGGCCTCCAAGCCTGCCTAAGGTGTACAATTGTCAAGGGGCTGTGTTTCCTTGTGAAAGAGCTTTGGGAAGAGGCCACCAGACTGCACAGCATCAAAGAGGATGAGAAACATGGACCAGAACTTCTCTGAGACCTTGCAGATTCAAGAGCCTGGACCTTCAACTGTAGAGGAAGGGGCAGGAAGAGCCTATGTCTATATGAAGCTGGAAAGTAGAAATTCCCATAATGATGAGTGGTGGAAGATGGTGAATTCTCACACTAGGAAGAAGGTTCACGCCCCACCAGATAACTTGTACTTTCAGAATAGGTTCACTGGCCCTGTGGTTGATGAGAAGTCTGTCTGGTGGGTGAGCCTGAGCCACTTAAGATCACTAGAAGGAAAAGGTGAATAATAGCAATTGGAGACTCCCAGCTGCACGGGGACACCCACCAGCTGATGTGACTTGTCAGAGGGAGGTTTGCTGCATCTTAGATAGAATGAATGCCCCCACTAGAAAAATGAAAATCTGTACTTCTAAATTAAACAAAATCTCTATGGAATATTCTGTTCCTCCTACGTTTTGACAAATTTGCTATAACTTTTTACATTTTTAAAGCAGGTTAAATAACATCTCTCAGTTACAAATGCCCTATCTATTAAGATACTGGGAAACATCCTGAGTTTTTCCTCATTTTTCCCATAAGATAAACATGATAAGTAAGACTTATTTACTTACTGAATAAAATTAATTAAATTATCAATAATAAATTGTCCATCAAGTAATTTGTTCCTTTAAAATGTGTATTGTTGTTTTTTTGAAGAAAATACTCATAATTTCTCATTTTATATTTGCCCAACCTATATGTACATATGTAATTTTATGCAGACATACCAGTTAACCTTATACCTATATTACATTAAGGGGAACAGTAGAGGAACCGAAAGGTTTTATTACTTGAAGAAAAAGTAGAGCATATCTTACCAATGACAATTTTCTCTCTTCTCTTTTTCATTCTGCAAGTAGCATTCTAGAATCATAGAACAGCTGAGGTTGGAAGGGAGCTCCAGAGGTCATCATGTCCAAATCCCTGGCTCAAGCAGCACCATCCAGAGCTGGTTGCCGAGGTCCACATGCAGAAGGCATCTGAGTTACTCCAGTGTGGAAGTTTCAGCAACTTCTCTGGGAAACCCATGCCAGTGCTCCATCAGTCTCACAGTATAAAAGTGTTTCTTGGTGTTCAGAGAGAATTCAGAGATTCAGAGAGAATCTTCTGTGTTTTGGTTTGTGTCCATGGCCTTTGATCCTGTCACTGAGCACCACTGAAAAAAGCTGGACTCCATCTTCTCTACAACTTCCCTTCAGGTCTTTACAAACATTTGTAAGATCCCCCTGGAGCCTTGCCTTCACCAGACTATGCAGTTCCATCAGCCTTTCATCATATGAAAGGTGCTCTAGTCCCTTTGTCATCTTAGTGGCCCTTGCTGGACTCTGCCTAGAACTGGACCCTGCCCAGAACTGGACCCAGTACTCCTGGTGTGGCCTTCCTAGTGCTGAGCAGAGAGGAAGGATCACTTCCCTCAAACCTGCTGGCAATGCTCCCCATAATGTGGCCCAAGATACCATTAGCATTCTTTGCCACAAGGGTGTATTACTGATTAATGTTCAAATTTCGTTTAATATTCTCTATTTTTTTTTCTTCACTCTGCCCCCAACAACATTACTAGGCTTTCTCTTTTGGTCAAATATAATTTTATTTTCCAGCTCTGACTGTGACTAATACCCTCACCTCTGGCCCACACCACAAAGGCCCTTACTGTTCAGATCTATTGATTGTCCTAACTTTCCTTGGGGAACTCAATTTCAGCCCCATTCTAACACCACCCTTAAGCTTTATCTTCTGTTCAACCCTAACCTGAGCTTCTGGCTCAAACTGGGACAAAGAACTACACCTCCAGAACTTCTGTCAGCATCACTCACAACCTCACCTGCTCTGTGTTTTGCAGTTTGGATACTCTTCAGATATATTGCCCTCCTACTTCCTATGGCTTTGCTGTATTTTAAATGTAATGCTCATGCTATAAAATACACCAACAACTACATTAAAGGTCACATTTGCCTTACTTGGCTGCACCAAAAGGATGCTATACTAGTTCATTTCAGTAACTTGACTCTGCAAATTTACTACGTGGCTTAAGAACATCCCCATTTGCTATGGTCCTCAGGCTATCCAATATTAACTTTCTACTTGTGATATAGTCTAGGATACTTCTTCATACTAGCCACTTCTAAAGGTTTCCAAGTTTCTTGAAATTGTTCATAAGCCACTTTTCATTCCATCTTCTACGGATCTGGAGACAGTGACCCTCAGAGTAATTCTTAACTGCAGAACCCAAAGTTGAAGCCTTGGTTCTCATGACAGAAAAGATTACTCATTCAAGACAATAATTATCTTTCTGCATGAATAGAAAACACTTCTAATAGAATTCAGTAACTAAATACTCTTAACTTCATTATTAAGCTATCCTCTCATCCTCTAGGTATCCTTCTATTTTGAGGTTATATTTTTAATAATGACAGAGAACCTCAGATTCAAGTATTTCCCTTAATTAGAAAAGAGACTGAATCTAAACTTCTTCTGATGTACTGAACATCTATTTGTAACATACTTTTTAATGCAAGGTCTTCAAATTATCAGTTTTCTCTTATGTGAAGCAAAATACTGGTGCCTAGATAAGCATGATAATCATGACCTTACATAAAAATGGCTTGTACAAAATGCCCACTTGCTAGATTTCTACATGCAAGTGATACTTGAGGTAGGATTATAATTACTTAATTCTGAAACTGAATTTCGTTTTTTGCCTGAAGCTGAACATAAGAATTATAGTTACAACGAAGACCAATCTAAATGAACATTATAGAGTGGCTTTGGTGAATTTAAAGTGTTTTTTTAATCTCAGTCAAGAAAAGAACTCACATTTCAGCTAATCCCTTGGAGGATATTGCTTGAAATTTAGAAAGGACACACATCAACCAAAACTCTCAAAACCTGACAAGCCATCACTCCTCTGGAGAATGAGAACTCCTGTGTGCTAACAAGTGCATAGCTGCTTTTGCTACTATGCATGGAGAGGTTCAATTTTTAATGCAGGGACTAAACAAGTAAAAATCTCCATATTAATTAACAATAAATAATCTAGGAAATGTACCTGAAATTAATTTCTTAAAAAAGAAAAAAAAAATCACGCCTTAATGTTTATATTTCACTACTGAGCAAAGGAAAACTGGAGTTCTTGACATTCACACCAAAAGGGTTTGTTTGTTTTGTAAACAGTAGCATGTTTTTCTTGCAGTTGATTGGATTATGACAGAACACAACAGTGGTTCTGAAAGGTTTAATACTATACAATTTGCTTTATATTTCAAAAGAAGATATAAAAGGCCTCTGCTGAGAACTCTTTTTTTTTTTTATGACACTTGAAACCTTTTATTAAACTCTGCTTATTTCCCTTTTCATCTAGGTATAATTACAATGGCAGGCTGAAGTTGCCCAGATTAAGAGTTTTTATGATCTGAAATTAGTCCACCTCTGTTACTAGTGCTGTTATCACAGGGAGGGCAAGGGAGGAGAGTGTGGCTTTTTGTTTTTTTTTCCTTCACAAACCACATGCAACAAACTTCTTCCCACAATAAGGAACACAGGCTACCACCTCAGAGGGCTGAGACTGATTAACCCAATTCTTTTCCAACATCAAGATAAAGAACAGGTTTGTTAATTTGTATGCCTATGAGTAGAAATACATATACAGACTGTATTTGAAGCAAATATAAGTTATTATTCTATGCAAAAGGATGTATGATCAAATTGCTAGTCTTAACTCGCAGAACAATGATAATTTTTAAAAACTGGATTTTTACAGATATACAGCATACAAATTTAATTGCAGTCCAGACTATAACAGCCTGCCTCACTTTGCTTCGAGTAGTTACCTATTGCTGTGTGTTTGGTAATGTTATTAGCTACTATTGGCAACTAATTCAGGAACTAGAATAAGCCATGACCCATTCTAATAAACACTGTAAAAGGAAGATGATAATATTTACTTAAAAAAAACACAAGGATTTATCAAAAGATGATGACTGCAGAAAATCACCTGAAAACTAAACTAAACAGTGCAATGGGTAATCTCTCTCTCTCTTTTTTTTTTTTTTTTTTTTTTAAGGGGTTTTTGCCATATAGAAGGTCAACACCTCTCTGTTTCCAACTGTTTTCTAAACCAGCCTTTCATCCTGACTTCATATTGCTGTATTGAGTCAAATGTATGGATAAATAAAGAGCTGTAACAAAACAGTAAATCAACAGTGATCAGTATGACTGGAAGCACTGAAAGCAAGTTCAAATTGTCATCAGTCTCAAGAACTTCCTAGACTGTATCAGAACACTGTTCAACCCAAATTACCAGAAATTATTAAATTATTAATATTAAAGACATTACAAGAATGTTAATTGATAAGCATAGAAAATCTAACTAAAATTATCTCAGTTTACAGTACATTTTTTGATGTAACTGCTAATGAATCATGCCAACAATACATCAAACCTGACAGCAATAGTCAAAGCACTCTACATTTGTCAGGAACTATGTAAGATCACTTATCTTACAGATGAGAACTGTTGACTTTTCAAATTATTAGTTAAGTGGTGCTGGGAAAAGGATGTTTGCTGTAATTGTAAATCTCTAAAAACAAATACATCTTAGATAACTAGAATACTAAATAGTGTGAAGCTACACCAGAATTTGTAATCATTACTTTCCTGTAGGCAAAACAATCCATACCAACATACTTAATTGAAATTTGCAAGTCTATTTGGACATAATGTTAAATTTTCAGGAAAATCAGGATTGCATGAAAGTTTCTTGATGAATACCAGACTACTATATCAACATTAATTTAAGTGCAGGTAATTCATACTATATACCAGATATCAAAAAGTTGCCATGTTCTGGTTCAATGAGCTTTCTCTTTAAACAACAGCCTATGCTAAAAGGGACAGATTAAACCAGTATTTAAGCTTACTTTCTCTTCTGAACCAAAAGTTCAACAGGATCCAAGAAATGCAGAAGCTGGCTTTATTCAATTAAATTTTAAAGCATTATGTTGCTTAGACTCCAGATAAATATGGTATAGAACGTTACCTCCACCCAGGTCTTCTTTCAGAATATGAACCTGAAATATACAGTCAGTTGATCTAGATCAGTAATTACGTAAAGGTTATTTCTATAGCTCAAGGGCCTGCTGATGAGTGCCTGTAGAAATAGTACTACTGTTTTCGGCACAGTTTACATGACACCTCTTTTGTTTTATCTGAATCATACCTACAACAATATGTTAACTTGGTGTTTTGAAGTTACAAATGTCCCTGAAGAATAATCTGGCACAGTTTTTAATCACTTGTTACTACAGTTTAAATTAGGAACTGATCCAAAGTTAATTGACATCAGCAGATTTCTCATTGACTTCAGGATATCACTGGTGTTATTGCTCAAACAAATAGGCAGCACAACACTGATGTTAACAAGGAAAGTTTCTTACCGTATCCAAACAAAATGCTCATTAATTTTTCCTAAGATTGAATTCTTTGTTTGAAAGTAATCTGAAAATGTAATGCTACAGTGCAAAGGCACTTACTTCACTGCCAAACTGTTCTCTTTAAGCATGAAGACCAAAGAGGAAAATTCTTATTACTTAGTAAACAGGAAAAAAAAAAAAGTGGGAGAGAGAGAAAAAAAAAATATGGAAAAAAAAAGCTGATTCTCTTCTTATCCTACCTCCCATGAAAGTACTACTTCTTTGTTCTGGAATCAATACAACTCTCTTGTATACACTGTAGTGAAGTCAAAAGACAATTCCATTTCAGCAGCCAAAATTAAACAGTAAATCTGACTTCTTATGCCACACACACAAGTTACAAGTTAGGAAGCACAATCACCTATTCATTCTGAAAGACGTATGAATATAACCATATCCTAGATGACAGGCATGAAGCTACATCTATTCTATCACTAAATGTTTAGGAACTTTCTTTCTTTCATAGAACATGACAGGATCCTTTAAAAACAAGATGCTTCATTCCAGTTGCCCATGTTTTCCCTCCAAAAATGCAAAAAATTACTCAATCCATTTGCCATATAGTAAATCTGAAACTCTAGATTACTACTGAGCAATGGTTTTCACAAATATTCATGCCTTGCATAGACTTACAACTCAATACAGAGAGATATTCCCAACAGTCCTGCTGACTCCGCAATGGAAACTTTACAAGTACAAAGGTGTTATATATTGGGTGAATAAAGTACCATTTACGCATTTCTTATTTACATTATGAGAAGAGCTTGCAAGGTGACAGGATTAGTTTCCATGGTCTGCAGATTTGAATGAAAGCGAGTTAATTTTCTTCATGCAGTTACAAACCTTTCTTTTTTTATTGTAGCTAGTATGGTCATTGTTTGGATTAAGTTTGAGAACAGGAGGATAAACACCGTGGGACATAGTTAATGTTTTTCTTCAAATAACTTTCCAGTGTCTTTGAGTTGGAAAAAACAGAATGTAAGAGCTTGTTGTTATCTTAGCTGTTGTCTGAGCCAAGGTCATTCTGAGCTCTTTGCCCACAGGTGTGAGGCAGCCAGGACAGGGGACACAGATGGGGCAGACCTTGTCCAGACTGATCAATAAGAATATGCAATTAGCATCATACTTCATATTTAAGGGGAGTCAGGTTTTCCAGCTAGGGAGACAGAGACCCATTCCAGTTGTGCTCTGTTTTAGTTGACTACCATTCAGGAGCTCCTTTTGCTTGGCCTTTGCCATCCTGCTGTTTTGCAGTGGCCTCTGGTCCTTTCTGTCTTTTTCTCTCTTCCCCCAGGATCACCTGTTTGGGACCAGGGTGCTCTTCCTGAGAATAGCTGCTCAGTGTAGAAGGACTTAGTGAGGAATTGCATTGAGTATCTTTTATTTTATATTCTATTTTTTTGTATATTGGTATATGAGTGTTATTTGGCAGTCTTATTAAACTGTGTTTATCTCAATCAACAAGCTTCTCCCTTCCTTTTTGATTCTCTCCCCTATTCAGTGAGGGGGAAGGGGGGAAGTGGGCAAGTGGCTATCGTGATTAGATTGCTAGCTCAGGTTTTGTTTTTTTTTTTAGTAGGAAGGTCAAATGTCATGCCTAGGAAAGAGCATTTTATTTCCAAACATTTTTGTTGTTGTTGTTGTTGTTTTCTTTAGTGACACATTGCTATCCTTATTTGGATAAGGATAGACAAAAAACAATTACATCATTAGGTACAAAATACTTGTATCTTTAATTCAATGTCTTTAACATGCCAGGCATTAAATTCAATTTTGTACATTCTAACACTTTTTACATGTCATTCATTACAGGTTTATTTGTTTTTTAAAGAAACTGCTTATTTTAGACCAAGTTGGTTTTATGTAAATGAGTAACAACTAAGTCTACTAGCAGAAATATTTACTTAAACAAGAAAATAAGTGAATACTCAAACATAATCCTGAAAAGCAAATTCAGAAGATTTATACATATTCCATAAAATATTTTAGGGGTGATTTTTGTTAAACTATACACTGTAAAAAATTCATTTCTGTACAGGGCCATATGGTGAACTGAACACACAAATATGTTATTAACAAATAATTTTCTCATCATTTTGGAGTTCTCCGTCTAAGCTATGAAAAACTGTTTTTCCTAAAAATGCAATGCCAACCTCTAGGACAAAGATTGCTTCATGTATATAAACACAAAAGTGCATGTATACAAGTGTGTGTTATATTCCTCCCTTGTCTTCAAGACATTTCCTCACCAGTTTATACCTTCTGCTGGTGGCAGACCAGAAGGCTAAAAGATCCTCTACAAATGTTGCAGCTTTGGTGTGGTATGCTTTTCATAGAGAAGCAATATGCACAGGTAAGTTTCAGTAGGCACACATATCATTCTTCTAAAGTTATTTCCTCACAGAAATGAGTTTTCATCTTCCAGTTGTAACAGAATGCCACTAAATAAACATTCCTGGTCTTGGTCTGTATTTTCATTGCCAAACATGTAACTAAGACGCAGGAAATATTGGCAAGTACAACTCAATACAGTTTAAATATCTTGTTAGAAACTAATATAAGGAAAAAAAAAAAAAGTCAATGAAACAGATTTTTCTAGCACTTTCCAAATTACATTTGTACGAAAATAGGCAAGCAAATGGAACCTTGATGCTATGCACCATCACAAATTATACTTTCTGTTAGACAGGAAAAACATTCACATTAAGTATATAATTTCTAGTGATAACACTAAATATGAACTGGTATCTATTTTACAAAAGCAATGGAAAGAATGGTTAATGCTTTACAAGAATTCTTGCTTAAGCAATGCTCTAGAATTCTTTCCTTGTTCTCATACTATCTGTAAGCCATTGTAATTTAGACATGAAAATGAAATGTGTATATCTAAAGTAATTTTTCAGTACTTTTATCAAACCACAAGTCAAATGTTTGGTATCATCAGCTTTCTGTTTCACTCAGTGTGAAAATCATACCAGCCTCTCAAACAAAGGAAAGATTGAGATCAGTAAGGAACATTCCAAATTCTAGATCTAATCTAAAAATAATGAGATTTTACCACAGGATAATTAACAACACTGGGCTTCCACTCTATTAAGTCATTCGAGTTCTCAAGTAATTCAGGTATTGTTTTCAGAAAATTGCCCAACAATATTTGAAAATTCTGATATCAAATGTTTCAAAGATTCCTTTAGCTCACTCAGACAGACTACTGGCTATTCTGTAGCTTATAAAATCATCAAAAAATAATTTTTTGGGACACCATTTTATTCCTATGATAGCTATGCAAAGTATGCAATATTTCTGTGTATCTCAGGTTGTAATTAAACAGAGCAAATCACAGTATCCAGTATAGCCACTAAGGCTACTGTTTTATATCTGGTAATTTTTATGATTACTACAGGATTCAGGGGACAGTCAGAATGCATTTTTAGGTTCAAGCAAACAGTATGTGACAGAATAGATGTTCCTACTACATGTCTCTAAATTTCCTGTAAGATTATCAGAGTATCACTATTTCTAACTTGTGTACATACTAAATAAATGAAAAGAGCAATTACAGGCAAGCAGATCTGTAGCATCTTCACACTATAATGTAATTTCCCAATAAACATTTCTGGAAAATGTGAATGTGGAAATAATACCGAATCTTTAACAAGAACTAACTGTTAACAACCTGGGTCTCCAAAAATGCTGTCCCATTAAAAAACAAAAACAAAAACAACAACAACAACAAAAACATTTGAATGTCTACAGTAAGAATAGAAGACTTGGGACATCCAGAGGCCTCACTTGCCTCAGTGGAGTTTCCTTCACTTGGGTAACAACAAACAGGAAACTGTTACAGTTCTCTTAAAGAAAGTAATGCACCTAAGTAACAACATATAGATTTCAACAATATGCAGGGTAGAACATCTATACATTGAGAACAGAAAACATGTGTTCTAAAAGGTGTTGAAAGATATTTCCTCTGCTCTCTGCTTAAAGATACAAAATGCTAATTTAGCGTGTGTTCCTTTTCATCTGATGATACTTCTCTTGATACTGACATTCAAACAGGCTTTGAGCACCAATTACTGTAATGTTTGCCTCTTATTCCACATACTGGGCTGTGAATTTCTCTCATTTCCAACACAGTAAGCAATGTACAATAAGGCCACATTCTGTACTTCAGCTATCAGAAAATTATTTTAAACAACACAGAAGTCACTGCCTGTAGTGGCATTTGTAAGTCTACAGTGCACACCAGTGGAATATAGCAGTATATGCTTTTTTTCACTGTTCTCGTTATAACGTAAAATTGCTTTGTAAATAGTCCACCTTATTTAACTTTTAAAGCACTAGAAAAGCACATCCTTCAGAAATTATTAAGTCAGATATAAAATGTTGAGAAAGATTTGCAAAGAATTTAAACAAGAATGTTTTATTGTGTATGTTAAAAGATTAAACGAGAGTTCTAAAACCTACAACTTTATCAGTCTTGAGAACTATAGTTCTGTGTTTACAAACACACCAAGGATTTACTCTGTTTTATGAAGAGTCCAAAGACCTAACTAGTTGAACTCAGATATACTTTTTGTGTCTTGCAGACTGTAAAGTTAGTTAATTGATCTGTAAACTAAGCTGTATCTGACAAAACTGGATAGCCCATTTCCAGGGACATTCAACTAGAAATGTCATTGATGTCAAAGTTTTCTTGTTCTTCTTTTCTTAGTTTTTCTTACAAAGATTACTTTAAAAACAAACGTATCTGATGTCAACACCCTTTATTTATTGAATGGTTTTACAGACTTAATCTTCGCCTTTCTGTGGATTCTCATGCAAAAACAACAATGTAGGTATAATTTTGTACTGAGCATTTGCTTTGCCCTTTTTAAGAACAACAAAGTGTTTTACAGTTGTTAATAGATTATTTGTAATATATGTGAAAAGCAAGGCATAGGAAATATTAATTGACTTAGTATCCCACTAAGAGCTGCAAGCTCTCCTAGAAGTGAACTTTTTAAACTAGACAGTATACACAAAACGATTTTGACAGCTAAGAAATGTAGACGTATATATCTTAGTTTAAGATGTGATCTTATGGACCAAATACTGTGTAACAACCTCACAAATAGGTCTCTCCAGAAGTCCCAAATGTATCTAGTGATCTCTAATACTGACAGTATTGTCAGGTCACAAATTCACAATAATTTGTAAGACTGGCTTTAGAAAGTACAACATAGTTTTTCTACAATAAACACAATATGTAATGTAGGGACACGGCAGTTCCCTTCCTCTTTGCTCCCTAGGAAAATATTTGGTGGACAAAGCCTTAATTTACTAGTTCTCTAAAGAAAGCCAAGACACCTTTTTCACCATGTAGTCACTCAGGTAAGGCAAAATTCAAACCCTAATCCAGGGGTGTGAAACTCATTTTCACCGGGTACCACATCAGCCTCGCCATTGCCTTCAAAGGGACGAATGTAATTTTAGGACTGTATGCAGTATACTTCGAATTACACCTGTCCCTTTGAAGGCAACCTAATCTATAGTGAGGAGGTAATCTTTGAGAAGAGCAGCCAATCAGGACTTGGTTTGAAACTGTTCTAGTGAAAGAATACTTGAAAGCAAAAAAAGGCCAGAGGAAGCTAAATGAATGAGAAATTCTGAGTGTCCTTAGAAAAACAGAATAGTGTGCAGTAAAAGGAGACAACATTTGACTGCTTGCAAATAAACGGAGTGCTGTTAAACATCAATCAAGATTTTAACAATAAGCTTCTTATGGTTAACCTTAGCTTCTTACCTCATTATTTAGTGGGAGAGCAGAATTTTTGTAACAGAAAAAGAAAAAATCTGCTTCAACACTAAATGTAACTTCCTGTTGTATCTGTTAAAATGGCCTAATTTATGACCTAAACAGGACAAATTAAGTGCCAGTATCGCACAAAGTTACATGTAATGCTCGTAGTTGTGACAAACATAAATTGTCCCTTTAAAACTTTTTTTTAATTAATTCAATACCTTGAAAACTTATTAACAATTTCCAAATTGATGCAGAATTAATCACTTTTTGCATCAATTTTAAGAAAGATTATCATCAAGATCACCAAGGCTTTTCATATTTAGTTTCTTCCAAGCTAAGTGAATACTTGTCTTTTAACAGAAAGTAATTAGTTACTGGAAGCATTAATAGTGAAATCTTGGCAGCTGTGAAGCATCTAACTTTACACAAAATTTCTGACTTCCAAAATGCTAGCAGACCTAACCACTGCTAAAAATGGTTTAATTTGTAGTGACACTGCCACTTGCAAACTTAGCATTTTTTAACGCATTCCCAGTGGGGCTGTCAGGTGATCTACCAAAGAAAATAGCAGACTAATTTATTCATAACTGAAACTGAAAACTCCTAGTCAAAGATATGGAAAGAATCCAGAGATCACAGTATCACAGTATGTTTGGGATCGGAAGGGACCTCAAAAGATCATCTAGTCCAATCCCCCAATGACAATGATTAATCTGTTATAAATCTAGAAATTCCTTTGTGATTTAATATTGCAAGTATGTATATGAATCAGATTCCATGCTTAGCCTAGTACATGTCTGTGCTTTTCTTAATTTTACTTTCAATATTTTTCCTGTCAAAAACCTTGTGTGGTGTTCCAGTAACCACTTCTCAACAGTAATATATAGTAAGTGACATTCACGCACTCATTACCAACACACAAGATCTGTTTTTTTCAATAAAGAAAAAAGACCACTTACAAAAGACCCCACAGATGTAAGTAATTTCATTCACATTAGTCAGATTCATCAAGACCAATGTTTTCCTGTAATTTAAAAACTAGATGTATGTGTCCTATGAATTCTGAAAACAAACAGAACGCTCAAAATGTCACTTCCTGTTAGCAATTAAAGCAATTCGGCACGTTCCCTGAAAAAAAAAAAAAAAAAAACGAAAAACAAAAAAACAAAAAAACAAAAAAACAAACAAACAAAAAAACACACCACCACATATATATGTGTATATACATGCATATATATAAAAATTGGAATCTATCCATCTACAAGCTCTTCTCAGCAGATTTTTACTTCTTAGTGTTCTATTCCTGCTGACAGTGCCATAAAACATAAAGACTACATTTCTTAACCAACACAATTAACTAAATCTAGACTTCCTCTGTTGTGCAGAAGCATGACAAACTAAAATCCTACTTAATGACCAAGCAGAAAATAAAGAACTAAAAACTGAAGCAACTCAAATATGACAGGAAAATGTTGATTTGTTGCTGTGGATATTAATCTATAAAGGAAATTCCATTTCTGTATGCACCATCTTATAACTAGAACTTGGAATTTAATAGACTACTTGTAAAGTCTTCCAAAATGTGAAAAGAAAGCTAATTAATTTTCCTGGATTATTTCCAAATCTGAGATGTGACATTTATAGGAAATTTTAAATTCTATATCTATATTTAGTTGTACAGATACATACTTTGAGTTTTTTTTTTTTTTTTTTTATCTAAGAGGTCCTCAACCCATCGTTCTGAAAGCTAAATCCTGAAAGCTGCAATGCAAATATTTCTTAGTATTCTACTCATGAACCTGAATTGAAATGAACATTTATTTTCTAACACTGTTCCTACATAACCAGATCATGTTCTTAAATTACTCCTTTCTTTGCTTATCTCCTGTATAGAAGTATATTGCTTTCTTGCATCAAGAACTCCACCAGAAGTTCCCTGCTAAGCTAAATCTGTCTCCTGACACATTTACCTGCTACCCTGAGTATTAGGACAGACCTTTGTTACACTTGGAAGATGCTGCACTTCAAGACTTACTAGCTTTGGTGAACTCCTTTACCAGTCAGAGCTGTCTCTCATGGGATCCTATCCAACAGTTCCCTGACTAAGCCAACATCCTGTTTTCCTTAGATTCTGTGTCTGTACAGTGCTGCTTGCCTTTCTCACTTCCCTCAGGATGACAAACACCACTATTTCAAAGTTAGTATGGACAAGGATGTTATTCATTATCACATCCCCAACTAGTTTTTTTGATACTAGTCAAGAGCAGACGCAGCTATGCATCACCACTGATTGGTTCATTTAATATCTACAAGAAATTATTGCTGAAGCCCTTCGGAAATCTCTTTGATTGCAGCAGCCAAATTGTTTTTCTAGCAAATGTGCAGTCAGTCCCACATTAGAACCAGGATCTGCAACTTAGAAACTTGAGTTCTTTAAAGACTTTATTTGCTTCCTCATCAGATGGTCTCTAACAAACTCGCACATCAATGTCACACTTACTGGCCTCTCCTCTGATGCTAAGCCACAAGTTCCCATCCCTCAGGAGAGCTCAGAAGGTCTGACTGCTTATAGAGTTGAGGGTAACTTCCATCCTTTTAGCCCCTCCTTCCTAGTCTTTCCTGAAGTCCTTCATAGGACTCCAGTTGTGGGAACTTTGCACAATATCTTAATTGCTCCAACAATACTGTAGCTCTGTAGCCACACATGGCTCTAATTCTTCCTACTTCTTTCCCAGGATGTGTGTATTTCTGTACCAACACTTGAGGTACAAGTCCCTTCACCTTGTTTTGTCATTCATGAAGTCTTGTTCCTATCAGCTCTGTAGTTCCTATCAGAGCTTTCTACCTCTGAACATCACTCATCACCTTACTGTGGGCTGTAATCCTCCACTCCCATCATTCTTCTTTCAAAGCTTTCCTCACTAGGTTGGCCAGTTTGTTGGATCAAGGAGGCAACACCTGGACCCCTGTGACCTCAAGCCCAGAGCTGTGTGTTCATTCCCAATATGCCCCCAGGAGTATTGCTGGTGCCTATGTGCATGAGCAGCAGGGAACAGTAGTCAAAGGACTGGGCAGACTTTAGCAATCTCTCTGAAACATTCCGGATCCAAGCCCACAGCAAGTAATGTAACTCTCAAAAAGGTAAGTGGGGAACACAGGAGTTTCTGTCCCCATAGGACGGGGTCTCTCTCTCACTGTTTCCTCCTGAGTGCACGGTTCAGGTTAAAGCTGGCTCTGATGACTCCTCAATCATAGATTTATTCTCTTGTGCTATTGTTGAACCTATTCTGCAACTGGGGATCTGTATGTGGAAAAAGAGCTATGCTCCAGTTGCTGGAGATCATAGGTTTCCAGTCTTTCTACTACAGGGTTCTATTTACCTCGCAAGTAATCTCAGTCTCTGGTTGCCCCTCCTATGTGGTTCAGACCCTCTTACCTCTGGAGACCCTGGGAAGGTCCTCTCAGTCTCCCCTTTGTCTTCCCTGGGCCTGCCCAGCCTGTTCGCTTCTTCCTGCAGCTGAAACGGGGAAACATATATCCTCAACCAGCATGCATATCCTGTAGGCATGGACACCCACTACTATTGCTGATGTGTCTCATACTGCCATCAGCACATTTCCAGCCCCCTCCCACATGCAAACCACTGGACAAGCCGCCACTCCCTATAGATGCAGTGCAGGACCTGTGCATGAGACCTGGCAGCTCTCCCTCAGCATCACCTGAATGGACACTTGGCTCTCTCTAAACAGAACTCACCTCTCTTGGACACAGCCTAGATCTCAGGATGCCCCCACCACCTCTAAGGGTGCTGCCCCCCTCTTTGCCAAACTGTCACCTCCACCATGCCCACTTGGTAGCCCAGGGACAACATTCTCACAGTGACAGGCCTTTTCCATACACCTGCTTGCCCCACATGGGTCCCTTCTGCCTGAAAACAAGCCCAGCTGGACCGTAACCATGGTTCACTGTATATAGAATCATAGAACCATTTTGGTTGGAAAAGACCTTTAAGATCATTGAGTCCAGCCATTAAACTAGTGGTGCCAAGTCCACCTCTAAACCATGTGCCTAAGAACCTCATCTATGCAACATCTACATTGGGGCCACCACCCTCATCACACACAGGGATGGAGCACCAGCACCTGCCTCCTCCAGCCAGTCCCTTCCTGTGAGACAATGGCATCACCCTAGTGCCACCCTTGCAGCTCTCCAGCACCAGTGCCACCATGGCAGCACGTGACCCCTGCACCAGGGCTGGGCTTCTCCACCCACCCTTGACAGGACCCTCTGCAGCAGCCTATGGGGAAAAATAGTTGAAAAATGGTTGATTTATCACTTTGATAAACCCTAGGTATGATTTTACTCTTAGTTACAACCCAAGAAACCAGAAGTCTGAATTTTGTTTCTTACTCCATGCTAACATACCTGTTTCAGGCTTTCCAGCTTGGTTTGTCTCAGTTCTTCATATTTCCATTTCCAAAGAAATAATTCATTTTCTGTCTTTTCCATTTCTCTTTCCAGAAAAACATTCATTCTGAAAAAGTATTTTAAAAGTCAGCATTATGTATTTTTGAAGGTGACAACAGACAAATTACTTTGAATTTCCTTTTCATAGCTTGCTATATTTTGCTGCCTTTATCAATCATATATCTGTTTTTTATTGAAAACCTATAGTGTCATTATATAACTATTCCAAGAGATTTACCAAAAATAATAGCAAAAGAGATGAAAGAAATCCAGTAGTACAGAATTTAAATTTTACGTGAAATAAAATTTGGGGATAAACTGAAGAAAATTTGAAAATGGACTTCAGTTAAGGATTCAAGTTGGCTAACACATGGTGAGTTAATGAAGATCCTCAGAGAAAAGGTACTGTATCACTTTTATTTGGATACAGATGGAAGATTATTTTAAACACGCAGAAGGAATGGATACAGTATGTCGACAGTACGGAAACCAAAGATGCTATAGATATTTCATGTTTCCAAAAATAATTGTTCATGAAAGGAAATGCTAGAATAAATTTAGGAAAATTTACTATTTAGCTCAGAGGTATTACACCCTCATTAAGCATTTGCCTCTGGAATGCTATTTGAGCATAAAGTCCATTACTACATTTAGGAAAAATATTTAAGATACACAATCCAGTAAGAGCAAAAAATGATTCCTTAGACAAAGGTATTCTATTATGAAACAATGAATTTTTATATTTACTTTTACTCCTCTTCTAGCCAATTAAAATGTTTTCAACCATTCAGAAAATATTGAAAGAAATATGAAGCAGGAGAGGCACTACAGATGTTCTTGTCTTTGAGACAAATTAAAAACTCATTTATTTCTTCACAGGAAACAGTATTAGCCAAGTTCCAAAGACAAGAATGCATTTCTCATAATTTCTCTTTATGAAATTCCTCCATAATTTCATTTGAAATTTGTGCAACACACATCTCATTTTGCAATTATGCAACAAAATAGAATTTGGAACATAATTAAAAGTGAATGAAAAAATTCTTAATTATAGAGAAAAGCTTTCAAATTATATTTCTAACATTTCTATGAAATTAAATCACAGTTTAAAATTCTGGAATATTCCATTAGCTATAAACTTAAACATAGGTATACAGCCCATAAAGTGAGGATGCTGAAAAAAACGTTACATTTGCAAAACAGTAAAACCACATAAATACTATTATGTTGGGAGATGAAAATTTTACATTTTGTAGGTCTTGTGATAATGGGAGTATTAAGGGCTACTATACCAGAAAAGACAAAAATATTGAAATAGCAGAAAAGAAATTTGTAATACTGGTAATGAAAGAAACTGTTATATGCCACCGTAGTTATTTTCTATTCTGAGGCTAACAGAATTTCTTAATCTCTTTACTAAAGGTATTATTGCCAGGCTGACTATAGCTGCATTCTGAGAATATTTTGTTTAAAATTAACCTTCCACAACAACTTTGTTAACTTTAATGAATTAAAGCAAAGTGGTGAGGTGTGTCTGGGGCATGTCTATGCAGCATACGGCAGGCCTGCACAGAGATACCAACAGTTACCACTGACTGGCCTGGCTCAGGTCCTGGAAGCAATGTCAGCTACATTAATGAAACGATTCACTTGAGTGAAGTATCATCTTGTTCTCTCTTCTTTTACAACTAAACCTAATGCTCTTGAACCAGGGATCTCTTTTTTTCTGCATAGATACAGCACACAGCAGAGATTACTTTAACACCTATGGCTCCCATAACATTATGGTAATAAAATAAACATCATCAATCACAAAGCAAAGTGGAGCAAGATGACTTCTGATATATGTAAAGAATCTAAGACAGGCATATCAACTGTGTAGTTTTTCTTATAAGATAATGGGATATCTCAGTGGAACGGTGTTATGACTTCATCAGGGAACTAAAAGAAGAATTAAAAGGGATGTTTAATACAGTAGAAAGTGAAAGCATGAAAAATGACATTTTAATACTTCGAATAATAGTCTCTTGACTTTACTGAATACATTGAAGTCCTTAGAAATGGTCTAATTTGAAAAGGAAAAGAGGAATGTCCAGTATGTAGTGCTTACTTAGAAGATACTGCTTTTATTTTATGTTACAGCTCAGATACCTCTGATGCTACTAAACGAAACAGATCATCCTGACTACATAAAGTTTGCTATTTAAATAAATAAAACAAAGAGTGGAATAAAGAACATAGCAGAGATTGGTGAAGCAGCTTACTACTACTTAAATAAAAGATCAAGATCAGAGCATTTTTAATGGATCTTGTAGTAATCTATTTTAACTCATTGTCTAATTAAATCACAGAATTACACAGAATGGTTGAGGTTGAAAGGAACCTCTGGAGGTCATCTGGCCCACTCCTCTTCCTCTGATTAAAGCAGGGTCATCTAGAGCTGGTTGTTCAGGTCCATGTCCAGAAGGCTTTTGAATGTCTTCAAGGATGCAGACTTGGCAACTTGTCTGGGCAACCTATGCTAGTGTTTGTTCATTCTCACAGTAAAAAGGTCATTTTTGATGCTCAGATAGAGCCTCCTGTTTCCCTTGCTTAAGTCTAGCCATCCATTCCTAAGCAATTCCTCCGTGATATTTTCAATTACCAGTGTAGTTTGTGGATGTTTGGTTCTAGACCAAAGACAGACTTTTTCAAAAGGGAACAAATTAAGATCTTGAAACTAGAAGACATTTAGATGAGACCATTGATCCAAAAGATGAGTAAGGATAGCTATTTTAGGCAAATGATTCTTCAAAGTGTTGAACAAGTCATAAGGTCTTTAATTCCCCTTTATGTCATGGGACCTCAAAAGTGCATTTGATATAAACCATGGTGTATAATAGAGGATTTTGGTGTCTGATTTCACATTGTGGATCCCACCCTGAAGTTCTCTGAAAGTCAAAACATAAACTTTAAGGTCTTTTTATTTATTTTTTTATAAGAGCTCCTTTCTTTATATATTTTTCAAAGCCTGATCCCTGGCTTCAGGTTGAGTTTACTGAAGACAGCTTTAAACAGAATGTAAAAAGCATAGGTCCTCTCAAGGTGAAGAAACAAAACGTGTTATAAGGAGACTTGTCAGGTAACCAGGAGTAAGCCCAAACACTGGCTCTGCATGAGCTAACTTGACTCTGGAGGGGATGTGGCCACAGTTCTGGAGAACTGAATGTTAACCAAAAAACTGCTGAGAAATCCTGTGCTGCATGAGTAAGATTATACTGACTGCCAAGGTAACCTTTGGCCTTGGGGTTCAAGCTGTCTGTGATCCAAGCTTGCTTTTGATGCAGAACAGCTGTGTGTCCTTGGCTCAAGTTTACTGGGAAAATTGCTAAGTTGTGAGGAAGAAGCTGTGAGAAAGTACTTAAGCAAGAGCCATGCAAGATAAGAAAAGGAAAAATGCAAACGGGTGAGATTCTTGAGATAGTCTTTATTAGCAGCCATCGGATCCAGGGGTAAGAATGAACATGTATAAAACCCTAAGAGGAAAAACTGGGAATATGAAGATGGAGACTCAGCAGAAGAAGCCCCATTCCATCAAGCAGTGTGGATCAACTCTTTCTGAGCTGGCAAGTGACAGCCTGCCCAACATAGGCTGTCTCAACAAACTGGTGCTTACATTAATGCTTATCCTAGTAACATTATTTCTAACTATTTATTGTGTGCACTGCCAAAAATAATTGCTTCGTACTTTTAAGTTGCACACTTTCTGCTTACAGAACATCTTTGAACTTGGGAAGTGTTGCCCAAAGTGATCTAGAGAGGGGGTTGTTACACCAGTACCCACTATTAGATGGAAATGACTACTCTGTGAGCGTTTGCTGCCCAAGGGTGGTACTGCCATGTGTTGCACTGGGTAGACATGCCCCAGTTCTTACCATGTGCCAGTAAATTTATTACCGTATACCATAGTCAGTATATATCTAGGAATAAATGGCCGATTCTGTCTCTCTGAAGTACAGTCACAAATTGGCTACAGAAGCACATGGATAGACAAACCAAAAGCAGGAGGTATAACCAACATTTATTTTGTCTAAGAAGTGATTAAAAAATAAGAGTTGAAAAATTATCCTCTTTCTAAAAGTAAAGTTTTATATATGCATGTATCTATACTGTGATCACTGTTGAAAAATGAAGTACCTAGGACTCTAAATATTTCAGCCAGAGGAGAATGGATATGTGAGGCATGAGGTTTTTAACTTGCAAGAAATACCATTACAAGCTGGAAAATTTAGGCTTTTGGGGATTTTTGCATCTAAATTCTTTTTAATGAGATAAAACATTCTTCTGGTTATCTGCTGCAATATAATTCAAATAAAGGATTATTTGGATTATTGTATGTTTTCTACAGCTATCTAATTCATATAACAGAACACAGTAGATACTAGTTAAGAATTTAAAGGGTTTTGTGTGTTTTGGCTTTCTTTTTTTTTTTTTACCTTGGACTTGTGGCATCTACAGGACAATTGTTGAAAAAAAAGTGACTGAAAATAAATTCTAAACTGAAACTGTTGGATGTATTTGCAACAGATGGGGCATTTTCTTCCTTTTCATTTTCTAATTAACTTCAGATGGTTTTGAAGTTACAGTCACATAGTGCTTGAATTCTCCTGCTACATCCATCATACGTCACAAACTATGTGTTCCCTTGGAAAGCCTTTTTGGTGTCATTCAGTCTTGCTAAATACCGATCATCTATATGAAACATCAAGGAATTCCTACCAACACATAGATCACGTGCTGGAATATAGTGTATAATCAACATATGAATATTTTTAGGCCACCAAAACGCACATTTACTCTTTATGTGAGGTAAATTTGATATGATACAACAAGTGTACAATATGTGCGTTATTCTCCTCTGTTACCTGCTTTTGACATAGGCCTTACTACAGGTGAAGAGGTTAAGATAAACAGCATTTTGCAGCTGCATTCATGTGCTTTTAATTAAAAAATGCCCTTAGTCATTCTGCACTTAGACTCTTTCAAAGTCTGCTGCTAGAGTATATGAAAATTTATTAAAATGTACAATGCATGCCAGTAACTGAGTATAACACACATTAGAGATCACTGGATTGATAAAAAATCACTAGTAAGTATATTTTTTTAAAATTTGTTGTACATTTTTAACAGTTCTGTGTGGAACATTTCTTATTTAAATGACAGAAAAGCCACATACTGTTTTTAACTGTTTACGAAATATGGAAACATTGATTTTCAATACTTTTAAGCAAGAAAAAAAAAATCTTTATACTGAAATTTCTCTCTAAATTCTTATCAAAGCCTTGTAAATAGCAATTAATAAAGCTCGGAAATGAGAACATATGAATTATGAATGCAAACATCACCATATCTGGTTTAGAAAGTGTCTTAAAAACTTATGTTTTTAATAGAGATTTCCCCAGGTAATATGTTTTTTTCACACAGAATCACAGAATCACAGAATCAACTGGGTTGGTTGCACTTACTCTCTTTCCTTCTGTAAGATTTTCTGCATCTTTGCCAAATGCAAGCGCAAGACATATATTAAATCATTCTCTATTGTCTTAGCTGAATTATCCAAACTTTTTTCAGGTTCCTCCAAAGAGATGCTGGGAATTCCATTGAAAAAGGAATCAGGAGGCTTTGGAGTGATTTTTTTACTGTGATTGCCTTCATCTTTGATTAACTCTACATCCTGAGAAAACAGAAAATATGACATGCAAGAAAAACATAAATGAAGGGAAAAGTCTAACATAACTTCCGCAGGGCCTACCAAGGCTCTTCTAGACATTTAAGCCACGAAGGAGAAAAAAAGGTATAAGTAACATCTTGTACAGTTACATTGTGTATGGACAGAATGTGCAAAAGTCATTGTAGTTGGATCACTGTCATTTTGTGATGTCTCACAACTGTTACGACAACCTTCACATCCAAAATATTTCTAATGGATCTTTATTAAAGAAATAGATTTCAATTATCATTAGTTGTCTATAGCTACAGAGAAGACAGAATCTAGACCTAACAAAAGCAGGAATACAATTTATGCATACAAGAAACTATACATTAAGAACTCTTATAATCTCTTATAAACACTAATTTTCTTTAGAAATGTATTTAAATTTTATAATCTCTGATGAATTGTGTTTAAAAGCTAATCTCATTTTAGCAGATTACCAACAGTTTTATTTCATGTCACTCTGTTCTTTCATGTTTTTAAAAGAATACTTGAAATCTACATCAGAAAACCTCAGAACGTCCTGAAAAAATAAGACTTTTCCATTCATATTTAAAGTTTCAGTTTTCATTAAATTATTTTATACTAAGGAGAAAGATAAACAGTTAAAATAGATTTGCCTTCCTATGGCCCATTTGTCTGCCCAAAAATATGAAAGGCATGTTTGTTTTTTTTTTTCCAAGTTTATTCTCACTGCTAACACTATGGTGGTTTTCTTTTCAGAATTCACAGGAATATAATATAATTTATGTGCATTACTGAGTGAGTGAATATTCTGGACAGTATACATTCAGGCGTAAAATCATGATAATTTTCATTGAACTGAAGTAAAAAATATCCTACAACCTATAATGCAGAAAAAAAAAAAAATCCTACAATGTAGGAAAAGTAATTCCTACCTCTACAGTGACTGCTATCTGTCAGACAAATAACAAGTATAGTTTTTATATGGTGCTGTCTATGATGACTATATAAAGCAGGACAAGGCACAGACTTAAAACTGGCAAAACATGAGCAAATAGTTTCATTTTGATGAATTAGTTTTTTCGTACAGAAGTAGGAGCCAGCCATATTTAGCCATGCCCAAACTTGATTGTTAATTCTGCTTAACAACTTAATTGCACTCCTCACCAAATAAAAATCTTGCCACTTTGCAGAAGAATTTGCCTCACCTCTTTCCTCATTTCAGAGGCTTTGCAAAGGGAGATTTACACTGTTTTTAGAAGCTGGGAACCTACATTTCTTTTATTCAAGGCAAAAAAAAAAAATAAAAGAAAAATAAAGGTACACAAAACATGGTGAATTCAGACAACAGAGCTAATCTGTTATCTTAAAACATTAGAGTCAGAACAATACTCTTAAGTTATTGGATGTGAGTGTTACTTCAACATTTAGCCATACTTGAAAGGTATTTTTTTCCAGATTTCTCTATATTAGGAATACAGGTGAATAAAAAAAGTGATTTTACTATTGAGGGGATCAGGTAGAATTTTAGTCTAAATCTTTGAAACATCCCATTTGCAGATACACATCTATAATTTCGCACTTCTTCACGAACTAAAAAAAAATCCCCATTCTTTACCTTCTTTGTGTATTCTGCTCCAGGAATCCTGTTGGTTTTGCTCAGTACTTCCAGAGGTTCTTGTTCCAGAAATGTTAACTGGTTTAGGTCTTTTTTAATATGAGATAATTCTGGGCAACTGAATTCTGTTTTCCAAGTAGATACCTTTTCTACATTTTCCTTCTCACTTACTAAATCTTGATTTATTTTTTTAAGCATACTCAGTTCTTTTGCAACACTGTCTAATTTGATTCTCAGTTGTTGTGCTTCCTCTCGGGCTTTATTTCTTTCTGCTCTAACTTTGCTCCATTTTTCCCTCCAGTTGGCGGTACAATCTGACCACCAACGCATGGTCTTCTCCATTTGGGCAGCTCTGGCTTTGACTTCTTCCAGCTCCTGAATTCTTACTGCTTCAAAAATTTCCCAGTCACTGCTGTAATTTTTATACATATATGGGTAATGAGATGAACATGGGTAGAAACTTTGAGATGGCAGATTTGAATTACACAGATGGACAACTGGTAAGCGATCCCCAGCTAATTTATTAGGTTGTCTTGTTTGGGTCCCCAAAACCTGCATCTCTTCCATTAGTTTCTGAACAGAGTTTAAATTTGGGTTTTGATTCACAAACTAACTTCACTCCTAAAACAAAAGACAAAGAAAAACATTAACTTATCTTCCATCAAATTATATGAATAAGCTGAAACAGTAGTTTATTTTACATCTAATGACATAAACATAATAATACTGTTAATGTTTTAGAAATTTTCTCCATCCAGAAGAAATAGCTATCAAAATATATTTTATGCATTACTTTTTGAGTACACCATGAACAGACACAACTATTACTTGACTAGGAATTGCTAACAAGGAAAAAACCAAAATGAAACAAACTCCTAAAAATTATGCTACTCCAGTAGAAGACTAAATAGTTTAAATAAAAAAAAATAGCTTCTATATTCCAATGTCCATCTGTAAAATATCATGTTTATGTTAGAGCAACTAGTGTTAACACCTGTAGTTGAAATGTAGAATGCAGTAAACAAAATACTGAAGAGCAGATAGTCTTGGCATTGTGATTCAGTCCTGTTTCATTTCAGCTGAAGGTTTTGGTTCCCGTTTCTCAGCTGTTTCCAACTTTTCAGTGCTTTCTAGGACATTTATTTACCATTTGTTAGAAGCTTCTGGAGAACAGTTGTAGTCAAGTATGGATGTGAGAGAAGGAAAAAGGACAGTAAATAACTCTAACTCCCTTCATAATCACTGTCTGGTATAGCATGGCCAACCCCCACAACAGCACTACACAGATGTGGAACAGCCATTGCCAAAGCTTGATCAAGGCCCAGTCTTTTTCTTATTGCCCGACCCACTTCCAGAAATTCTTGAGATAAAAAAATGCATTCTTGTAAGTTTGTAGGACAAAGTCCTAGGAAGAAAAAAAAACAAATCCAAAACCCAACCAAATCAGAACTCCACCAATTCTTTTGTTTAGCAGTAAGGGTAACTTACTCAAGAAAAACTGACACCTATGAAGGCACATTGTATTTATATTGGTAAAAAATGTCATTTAACTCATAACTGACCATAAATAACATTAAACATCGATGAAGTAGATACAGTAGGTTAATGACTATAACAATAGACCTTGCCTGTGTTGTACTCTTTGACAGAAGTCAAATAGCAAATCAATACATGCTTAAATTTCCCTATTTGTAAAACAAGGATAATGTACAGTTTGAAACAATTATTGAAAAAGCACTGTCCAAAAAATGAGGCACTGTTTTCGCTAAGTGTGCTTTCATTTTTTCTTTTTTCTTTGGTTTGTTTTTTTTTTTTTTTATTTTCAAATAGAAAGACAGTACTGAGGGGCCTACACCTGAATCCATAATTGTTGTACTGGAAATACAGCTTTGAAGTATCTCGATATTTCACTGTGTAGAAACACATGCAAACTTTCTTTGGTCAGGTAGTCTGTCTTCACCCTGATATATGTACAAATTATTAGTAGCTTTCATTGTTTGCAGACAGAATGTCTCATTCTGTCTCCTTTGCACACAATATAAACAATCAAATATTGTACAGAGGTAGTGATGAAGCCAAATTCTCAAAAACAAAAGAATGAAACATAACTGGACCCCATGATTCACTGAAGGCTTTTAACATCTCTGTTTCACCCATGGGACTTTTTCTCTGCAGTTCATGTTAGAAGTTTGATCATTTACTAAAAACAGAGGTGTACAAAAGTGCAATGTTTCTTTGAAGTCTTTTAGATTTTTTTTTTGATTAGTCAGCAAGGTACAGTGGTGGCCTCATAATTTAAGAAACGCCTTGTAATTTAACATTACTTTTAGGACCAGAGAGAACATGAGTATATATGTAATATGGGAAGCATGATTCATTACTTATTCTGATTTTATTAATTTGATAATAACCTCAAGAAAAAAAACCTAAACACACTACTGTTCTAACTTTGTTGAATTTCCATTCCATTTTAGAGTGAAACATCCACAGGTCTTCTGCATACAGCCCTGGTTTAACTGAAGTAAAAAGATGTTTTCCCATTGACATTAATGAAAGCAGGATTTTCTGCTTTGCAGAAGTGCTGTACTGCACTGCTGCTGAGAAGACAGCCCCTCCTTTTTCACACATGCATCAACATGTTCTTAACTAGGTAGATTTCCTCTTAGTAAAAGCAGTTAAATAATCAGATCAAACAGATGTAACATTCACAGCTAGTACTGTTTTAGCTTCACTAGAGATGGTATTTAATTTATATAACTAGTAGAATTACCTAAGTAATATCCAGAGAGCAACAGCCAAGCATTTATGAACAAAGTAAAACAATTTATATATTGCATGCAAGATTATACTTAAAACACTGTATTTGACTTCATTATATGAAACTGAAAGAGAACTATGTATTTAATTGACGACTAGAGAAAATTTGCGCTCCTCTGCAAGAAAGGCTTGGGCAGGAACCTCTTTTTGTCTAAAGTGAGGTTTTGCTTATAATCCTCCTTTCCTGGCCAAAAACTACAATGTATCGTGCTGACCCATTATGATTAACCTACCTGTCAGGTTAATCAACCTCTATGACCACACATGATGAAAGCAAATGAACTACCCCTTTAAACTGCCACAATTTGTTGTGAGATATTTCTCTCTTTCTCTCTTTCTCTCTTTCTCTCTTTCTCTTTCTCTCTTTCTCTCTTTCTGTCTTTCTCTCTCTCTCCCTTCCTTCCTTCCTTCCTTCCTTCCTTCCTTCCTTCCTTCCTTCCTTCCTTTCCTTCCTTCCTTCCTTTCCTTCCTTTCCTTCCTTTCCTTCCTTTCCTTCCTTCCTTCCTTCCTTCCTTTCCTTCCTTTCCTTCCTTTCTTCCTTCTTTTCCTTCCCTTCCTTCCCTTCCTTCCCTTCCTTCCCTTCCTTCCCTCCTTTCCTTCCTTTCCTTCCCTTCCCTTCCTTCCCTTCCTTCCTTCCTTCCTTCCTTTCTTTCTTTCTTTCTTTCTTTCTCCTAGAACACCTAGAATTGGAACTTTTAATGTAGTGTTTAAATTTTCTGCAGATTTTTTTCACATTTTCATTTGATCAGAAATCTAATAAATTCTTGTGAGTGTTAAAGCATATCGATAATAGCATCAAGGATGAATATTCTTATGCATCTAGTTTAACATCCATACCTGAATACAGCAGCTCTGTTGCTACAGAGTTGTAGAGCAACTCTGATAAAAATGGTGATAGGAATTCTATTTCAGCTGTGAATGAATAAGAGTTGTGCTTATTTCTATTTTAAAAATAAATAAATAAAAATCCTTGAAAGGAAGCAAATATTTAAAAAAAAAAAAAAAGTGTTGATTAATATAAAAGTGCCTGAAATGGTCAGAATCTCACAGTTCCAGAGGGATTATTAATATAGGCTTTTTTTTCTTTTTCCAACTTCAGTCTGATCTTTCATGTTCTCAAAAATACTGCACTGATGAAATAACAACACGTTTAACTGAAAACTATCGTAATACTGAATCGGTTTTTACTGAAACTTTAATCATCCCTGTAGTTACAGAGATACTTTAAAAATAAATTATCTGGTGTATGACCACCTCATAGTAAAGTAAAACATCACATATTTACATTGAACTTTGAAAACTCTCATCTATCTGTATATTGCCAGTCTGTTCAAGAGGGGAACCAGAACATTTTCTAAGTTTCATGTTAACAATAACCAAGACAAGAAAGCTATGTGTTAATATTGTTACAGGTACAGACCTCTAAACTTCAAAAATTTCACAAGTCTGAAAATCAAGGTAAAAAAAACCAACCTGCCTGCAGCTAGTTTTAAAGTTGCTAGCTTGAGTTTCCAGCAGCAGACTAGCTAGCATAGCAGATGAAGTTCAGTGATGGTTATTACTTAATAAAAGGTGATTGGATGGAAGATAAAATAAAGTTAGGGAAGCAGATGAAAGCGAGGATTTTCTGTCTGATGAACCCTTCTGATAGTTTCACTCTTAACAACTGAGAAACAATACAGTAATACAGAATCCCTTTTAGAGCAGTTTTTCTTCAATGAATAATCCAAAATAAGTATGCACAAAATATAGGAAGCAACATTCATTCTGTTATGTGAGTGGTGTGGGGAGAATATGAGAGAAAGATAGAAGGAGATCTAGTGGCTCTCAAAGAAAAAAGAAGTTGCAGACATTTGGCAAACACTACAAGGAATATAGGTCTAAACCATATTCCATTATATTGCAAGCTTTGCTTATTTACCTAATGATCCTAAACACCAATAAGAAAAAGAAGAGCTCTTTATTTATTCTTACAGGCTATTATTATGGGCAGAGAGAAATGTACTAAACCTTGGTGGCACAGTTAACAAAATTACCAGGAGAGAAAAGATTTATTTCACTTCCCCCTCATTAATACTTGCTCACTGAACTCAGTTTTTTCAGTGAGTTCGGTAGCTACGTCAGCAACTTGAGGATAATATATCAAAATTCTTTTAATAATTGCATGACTTAATCTTTAGGTACATGCTTTTTAATTAATAAGAATTCGGCCAAACATTTTTAAAGGGAGTTTGTATCTTTACATAAAATACATGTTTTATATCAAGCCAGTTAATTTTCTTTTGTCTAATCTATATAGGGCAAATGAAGGACAAAATGAAGCATTAAAGCTACACACGTGCTTTTTAATTGGTACTGGAAACTCAGAACTTTCCATGATATTGCTGCAGCTGTGCCTTCAATCAACAAACCCCTATACAGGAAGAAGACTTTGAGAAGATGCACAGGGGTGATGGGCTCATTATGGAAAGAATATAGGGAGTGACAGACTGTCACTCGCTGAAAATTTGGCTGTTTACAAAGGACTGCTCACTACTGAGTCATCAACTCAGGAAAGGAAGATCAAGATATGTGTGCCTATTCCTGTTGTAACGCTCATTTTACCTAGTAAGACACAGCCCTTAGAGGTTCTACCCACTGGCTAGAAAATTTCAACAGGCTGTGAGGAGAGGATGCTTGGTGGTAAAAGGTCTGGCAAAACATATTGTAGATTCACGTCATTTTTGTCAAACAATGGTACAGCATGTCACTGACATTTTACCACCTTCAGAGAAGGTAAACTAATCTGGAAACTTAGTATATAGATTATTTTGGTTGTTTAGAACAAACACCTGGAGGGTGGAAAGACATCCTTACAGGAGCAGAAATAGTAGTATAGGGAAATCTGCACCCTGCCTATGGCAAAACTGGTCTCATAAACATTGCTGCTTTAAGCTGATGGTTTGCTACTTTTGCCTTACTGAGAGAAATACAGTTTTACAGCAGATAACATTTTAAGAATAAAGTAGTACAAGCTTAGTGTGGTTCAAATGTTGTATAGTGGATTTTCCACCTACTATAGCAACCTCAAAGCAATGAGACAGTAAACCGATGGAATGGACTACTAAACCACAGATATACAAGAGTGAATCTATTAACACTTTAAATGGGGATCTGACTTATGGGAACTTTTAAGTTGGCTACACAAGTGACAAATTCCCTTGGGAAGTACCATAGAAAAGGTATTCATATCAGTAGCTGCTCAAATTCCGGTTAGAACAGAAGTAAAACCCGCCTGAAATCCATTAAATGAGACTGCAGTTAAACATCCAATTCAGGGGTTATCTGGGTCACTCTCCTTTACAAAGAAAAAGGAGTATGGTATGCTGTAGACACTAAAGGGAGTGAGTTAACAATAACTGAGATTTGGATTATGTCCAAGACCTGAGTGTCTTCTCTTGCAGAAAATGTAGCCTTACCATATCACCGTGGCAACACTGAGAACCGGAACGAATACACAAAACTTGTCTCTAACGGATTCTGCCTTTTAACGTCGCCCATGGAAAAACTCAGGTATTGCAGATCAGTCATAAACCACATTTGAAACAATTTACAGGAGGAATACCATCTTAACACCACAAGGACAAGTACTGACAGTAGATAACAATGTTACATTAACCCTAAGATCTAAAGTTAACCTGAATTTACCAATGTGACAAGACTGAAATGGGTACTACAGGCATGTAAGACAAGTAATCACACACTAGTAGTCACCAATAATTACACTAGCTCTAAACAATGAGAAAATAATATATGGCCTTTTTTTTTATAAACACTCTAATAATCGCTGGGCAAGTCAATGTAGATGGACAAAATTCAGATATCATTTGTCCCTGATTGTGTATCTTAAAAAAAAAATCCAGATAAGTTATTAATAAAAGTATCCCTCCCTTCATGCAATTCCATGATGTACAGGAGCCTATGATTATGGCTCCAAAATCAGTGACAATGAATGTACATTTGAACTTAACCAATATGTACACTACTGCCTGGAATAAAAATCGTACTGATTATAGTGACCCTCTTTAAAACTGGTGGCTACAAAGTCATAGACAACTAGAATACAGAACTAAAAGAGATATTATTTAAACTCTGTTGGGTGAAATTGGTATGAGAACTAAATTAATTTGATACTGAAACACTAGCAAATAAATTGTCAGTATTAGAAGAAACTGAAGCTAGTGTAATCAGAATGACCTGGAAAATGCTTAGAAGAAAGAGAAGTCAAAATGTGATAATAATGAACACACAGCTCATACTAAAACCTGATGTATGCTGAGAGCAGTGCCATCATGTTGAAGTGAGAGCTACACGTACTTAGAACACAGTGAACAGGAAGAGACAAGGGCTGATATCACTTGCAGCTCACATCATCCTGCATCTTTGCAAAGTAACTGCTGAGCAGCTTCTTCAGAATCTCCTAATTCGTAGAAATCCTATAGACCATACTTGTGAGCTGAAAAGTATAAATATGTCAGCTTACCCCTAAAGTTTTCAAAGCAGATTCAACAGCAACCAGACTACTGAGGCTTTTGTGCTTGCCAGCATGATACAGGGGACAACCCCACCATGACAGAGGAGGAAGAAAGAGCGCTCTCACCAGCAGCTCAGTAACTGTTCTGCTAATAGACAAGTTACGAATTGAAAATGTGTGACTTAGGGAGTTCATGAATTAATGAAATAATGAATTAGCGAATTAATGTGTTGGGCTAGTCTGTACAAAAAGTATTCAGCTATTGTTTGATGTCTTTTTATGTTTTGGTGTTTTATTTATTTACTTATTTTTAATGAGCTCATTAAATAAAGTTTAAGTTACAGAATACATTGTACTGTAAACTTGAGCGATTCAAACAGATCATGACAACACATACAGATTATCATACTTCCAGAGTCTGGATCTAATCATGGTCTCTGTTAGCAGGTTAAGAAAATTGTTATTTTAGAACTGAAAATTAGAAGATTGTGATTTCAAGGTTTTCAGTGCACATCCAAAGATCATTCAGTTAATTTTTTCCACAGCTATAGAACATGACAATATTAAACCATATGGTATATTTTAAAGTTGTTTATGTTGTTTCCAAACTTCATATTCCTAACATGTGTCATAACTAAAAAATCAGCCAAAAATGTCCTGAAGAGACAAACAATGCAAATGATTTCCTTCCTGTTAAGATTTATGTGACCATTTTTTTCCCTGTTTGCACTTCTCTAACTACATTCCTTTTTAATATCAAAATATCAATACAAGTCCAATTTCTTTCCAAAAACTCCTTTATTTACTTCTCATGTCCGGTAATTAAAAACACTTTTGCTGTGAAAATAATTAAATATAAAGTAATGTTTCTAACTTCACAAAGAGAAATATTTGTGGGTTTGTGAGGTCTCATTTTGCTTATTGTCCAGCTATGAAATCTGTGAAGTGCCTGAAAGAAACATGCTTTCTCACGGTATCAGTTTGGAAAGACTTGTTTGCTAAGTGTCTCTTTGAGATCAAATGAAGTCACAGCCACAATTCATTAATGCCCTGACCCATAACATAAAAATCATGCAACTCTTCTGTAACCTATCCTCAGCCTGAACTTTTGAAGTGTAAGAGACAATGTCAGACCTAAATCTTAATTTTAAAGTTTCTCAATTTTCAAAGTTCATAATGGATAGGATTAAAACTCAGGTGTTCTACCAAAAAAAAAAAAAAAAAAAAAAAAAAAGTGAGGGAGAAGAAACTAAAAATGTTATTTACATTGGCTGAGAAGAAGCAGCAAAGCCAGAAGTGCTGAGTAAAGTCGTCTACATTTCCTATAGGTCTGGCCAAATGTAAAACCTTGGGAAAACTGAATATCACTATTTTCCTCATTATTCTCTTCTGGTATAAACATATTTACCTTGAAAGTAAATAAATAAATTCAGTGTCAGGAGAGGTTAAAAAATTCCAGAGAGTAATAGGAGTAGGATGAAATCTAAGCAAGTACTTGTTAGTAGAATCTGTGCAAAAATGGAGTCAGATCCCAATTCTGTGTTAATCACCACTAGATGAAGGAATAATATGACAGAGAGAAAGAAGGCTAAAGAAGAGACTCAAGTTTCAGCCTGGCCTTCTATTGAAAAATTCAGAAACAAAGTTCTTTAACTACTCTATTAATACTAAAAATTTCAGAAAGTAGCTTCAGGAAAAATAGTTCTGTGGGGAAAATTGCATTTTACGACCATAGAAAAGATTGTGACTGACAAGGTGTTTCTCAAATACCTCTAGAAAGTGTATTACCATATTAGCAGTCCATTTATAGCTAAATTCACAGGAGGAGAGGTAAAGGATGAGTACATTGAAGACAGTAACTGAAAGGCAATAAAACACAGAGGAATTAGTAAGTGAAAGGAGTAATTGGGAACAGCTGAATCTTTTTCCATTTTAGTCAGAAGCAAGACAGGTTTATCCAGAAACTAAAAGAAAATAAAGCAATTGTCATAACACTGAAATAAGCATTGTATACTACACAACAATATTATGTACACTGCTATTTGATATTCCAGTATTCATGGTAAGAAAAATTCTCCAGCTGCAGAGGAGGAATTCTTTCTATTGTTAATAGCAGCTTGCTTCTCCCAGAGGTTTTAATAATTAATATGAAGACATGTAGAGTAAAATTCTATATATGTATGTAGTTAATGACTTCACAAAAAGAAATGTGAAGTAGGTCTGAGTGGCCCTCAGGCTGGCTACACTAGTCACATTGCCAGTTTATGCTCACATGCTGTCTTTCCCCAAAACATACTCCAGTTCTTTGAAATAAGGTTTACAATTCCAAGTGGAAGTGGTCCTGCCCATTTTAGAGAAATTAAAATCTCTAGTCTGACAGCAATTCTTTTGAAAAAAAAGAATGCCATATAGTAGCCCTGAGTAATCTGTTCTGTGCAGGGGGGCTGGATTAGATGATGACTAGACGTTCCCTCTAACCTCAGCCATTCCATGATTCTCTGAGCTGTGTGTGCCTATTTCTCCCATTTTTAGCAGCCAGGAAACAAGAAGAAATCAAGATCACAAATTTTGAATCCCTGAATACATAACTTTTACCCAAATGGTTCACACAACACCCTATAAGTAGAGAAATGCCATAAGAAATAAGGTCATTTTGTGACAATGCTGAATTGCTTTAGAAGGGGCAATTCTGCATTGATCCATAGAACTGTACAGTATATCCACGTTTTTGACTTCTGTAAGTCTTTCAGTTAATGTTTTTAAAAATCAAGTAATTTAATGATGTAGGTAATTTTTAATAGGAAGAATATATGAATGTCTTGATTTATTAGATAAATTCATTAGATTAGAAGAGAGGAGATTCAGGCTAGACATGAGGAAGAAATTTTTTACAACGAGGGTGGTAAAATACTGCAACAGATTGCCCAGAGAGGTGGTAGATGCCCAATCACTGGAGACATCCAAGGCCAGGCTGGACAGGGCTCTGAGAAACCTGATCTAGTTGGAGATGTCCCTGCTCATTGCAGGGGGGTTGGACTAGATGACATTTGAAGATCCCTTCCAACCCAAATGATTCTATGATTCCATGTTCCTTTAGTTTTTCATGTGAACAAATCACAGTCTAGAACTTCGTTCTAACCAACTTGATTCTTGAAATTTTAAAAAATGTTAGCGGATTATGTGAAAAAAGCACTGTTTTCAATGTGGCATATTTTAAGTAATGATTTGTTAATTAGATACTTCTAAATAACAAAATATTGGTATTCAGTTATATGAAGTAGCATTAGAATTCCCTGACACAGTTACAGAAAAAATAAACACATTTTGTGTTCTTAAGAATTCAGTGACATATGGAAAGGATTTTCTCTGAACTACATTCTCATTTAAATAATTTTCACAGTAATGATTGAAAGGTAAAGCCAGAATATCTGCTTGAAGAACCTGCCAACTTATGCATCAAATGCATATATTCTAGAAACAAACACAGTTTTAAAATATCTTGACATATGAAACCTGATTGCGTATTAACACTAAATTAAACTGGAGAACTTTCCCACTTCTTCTATTGCAAGTCCCTGCTTCTTGTTTCTGGGAGACAGAGGATTAGAAATGCTGATATTAAAATAAATGAATAAATAAATAAATAAAAACAACCAAATATTTGTTCTTAAAATAAGTTTGCAGAAAGCAAGAGATACTCAACATCTACTACTCACACAACAGATAATGCTTGAATCTGTAAATGAGTTTAAGTATTTAGAGTCTGGGATAATTTCATGCTTGGCTACTTTTCAACCAAGCAGCAACTAGCAAGACAGACACTGGATGTATGTAAAACCAGAGATTTAATTATTTAAGTATAAGCAAAATTTTAAGAAAAGTCTAAATAAGTACTACAATGAAGACTTACTCTGAAAACATAGACTGTTACACTCTGTTTCACATAACTCACTTTTTCTTGACTTTGAGAGGTAACCAAATTGTTTGTTCAGATCTGCAAGACAAATCCTTGTGAAAGATTACCCTTTTTTCCATCTTTAGATAATTATCTTCCTTTCTGAGAAAAGATCTATGGTATATGCATTTTTCTCAGGGATGTACTTGGTTTCTGATAGAGATGTGATGCCCCACAATTTTCTTCTGTCTCTCTTCATCACTTCCAAAGCTAATTGAATAAGGAGCAAACTAATGGTTTTATTTCCACTATGAGTTGGGTCATGATATAGCAATGTGGAAAAGCACAAAGAAAAAGAAGAATGTGTATGAACCTTGTCACAGAAACTGTGAATATGCAGAGTGCTATGTGTGAAGAAAGTGGCAAACAAGATAATCAAGCATTTTCAGATACTTCCCAGGCTGAAGGTCAATTATAAGCTCAGGTGGAATCAATTCAGAAAAGATATATCTGTAATAGCAACAACTAGTGACTTGCAGGAAACATTCAATTCTCCATGAAGTTCCACAAAATTTTATATTTGGACTGATGCTTTTATTGAAACTATTGCTGTTACTGTGATTCCTGTAACCATGCAGAATTATATATTTCTCTCAATGTGTGAATGGCTTCTGTAAAATATATTGGAAACTTTTCTATGCCAGTAGGAGAATTTGACGACAGAAGCAGTCAAACCAGCATGGCTAAAAGTTTTGAAGAACTAAGTTTGTTGTTTGTGTTTGTTTGTTTGTTTTTCCGTAGAGTAAAAGCACAGCTAGGAAAAGAGATTTTGTTATTTTAAGTTACAATAAGACATAAGGTGCCCACAATTAAAATCAGTAACTAAGGACAGGAACTCTTTCACAGTGATATCTTACACTATTGTTGCCAATGGTGGTCTTAGAGGTTCTTGCTCAAAATGAAATCCTATGATTCTCTTTGCCAAAGGATGCACCAGAAGAGAACTTAGTCCACTTCTTTGTGATTCTATGTACTGCTTTTCCTTTTACTATTTTTCCCTGTGTCTAAATATTTATTCTAAAATAAAATCCTGTTCAATGTTTCAATTTCTTTACAAACACATGAATATGTTTTATAGAATATTATGCAAATTATACACCTATTGTACCCATACACATTCATTAAAAAGACAGCTTGGAACGTAGTCATAGATTACAACAAATTTAAAGACTAAACAATTTTTTTTTTTCCTTTTTTTTGGCTGCCACTTTCAATAAATTCTAAGCAGTTTCAATACTTCAAAATGAGAACTAGCATTATATACTCTTTGTGATTTAGGTCTACTGCACAAGTCATTACATATCATTGCAATATCTTCAAAGATCTTTTACACAGATAAGCTAGTGTTTCTTCATGTCTTTGAAGTTATATTAGAGCTCTCAGGATTAAATATGGATAACACAAATATTTATACACAGAGATGTTGTCATTTACTACCCATAAGGCCAAAAGAAGCTCTGAAGTACTGCTATAAGTATAATTTACAGTAACTTTGTTTCCTCAAGAATGTTTTGTTTGATTACAAACCTTCATAATATATCAACTATAATTTTTATACATTTGAGTCTGTACAATTGTTACATATTTCTCAGCCACTACACTTGAAAAAAAAAAAAAAAGTTGTATAATCAGATCGTGCAGGGGAATAGGGGACCATTTATGAAACAAAAAACTTTCCCAGAAAATCTCAAACAGAACTAAGTATTGAGCAGAAGCCAAGACAAGCTTAATCCAATTTAACTAGCTAGCTGTGGCATTTGAGACACAGCAGTTTGGTCAGCTGGCTCCCCTTTGAACTTACATATTACTTTTTATTACAATATGACCAATGAAAAAAGAGACAAAATCAACTTTCTAGGTTATTAGGATAAGTATGAACTGTCAACGTTTTAGATCTTTTCAGGGTAAGCAACTTACAAACAGGTCTACAAAACCCAGTGTAAACTTCTGGACTAACCAAGCAGCCAACTCACCTGAGTTCTAATCTAATCTCATTGATTCTATGTGGAGACTGGTAATCTACCATGAAATACCTTTATTGTCTGAATGATGCTCTGTATGATCATTAGAAAAGACAGGCTATGATTAATAACTTCAATTCATACCAACTGCAGAGTATATTTAAACTAAGGCAATGTTAATTCATATGAATGAATTCATATCAGTTAAAGGTCTGGTCTAATAGGCAACTCCCGAGTAGTGCAGAGAGATTTTTTAGAACAATAGTAATCTGTTCTCAAACTTGAAACAGGTAATTGCTTCAGAAGAATATAGTTCACATTAGTTCAGTATACCAAAACACTATCTTTTTTAATGCTTATGCTTAATGATGCAAATTAATGTTTTGTGCAATTTATGAAACACCAAGGCATCTTGTTTTTCAGACATAATGAGATTTCCCCTTAATCACATTAAAATGGTTTCTGATTTTTTCTTTTTTTTCAGCAGTTCCACAGTTGAGGCAAAGAATAAAGTGCATGAGTCCTACTCCCCTGTTTCCACAGAAAGCAGATTAAGTTAGTTTCAGGGAAAGTTTAATGGGACAAACATTTTTTACCCCACACTGAAATGAACAGCAGTGCTAACAATGCCATAGCCCCTTTATTGGAGACATGTAGACTGAGCAGCTTCTTACACTCCTTGGCTCAGTTGTGACAGAACCAGTTGTCAGTTAAACAACAGAGAATCTCAAAAGACTCCACACAGAGTTGTCAGTGTGTTTTTACAGGAGACACAGCTCAGCCAGTACACACATGTGCTGTCTTGCTTATACTGACTGACAGCCCTTTGGAAGGACACTGAGAAACATCTTTCACGGATTTGCTCCGACCTTCCCAGAAAGAGAGAAGGCTCCAGAAATGTACGGGAATAATATCCAAGACATACATCATCCACAAGTATAGATCTGCCTTTGAGCATATCACTCATAATTGGTTTCAGAAGTAATTTTAAAATTTGCAAGCATTAAATCCAGTTGTAAGTTAAAGTAAAAAAGAAAAGAAAACTAAAAACTTTTCATTCGGCTGTTCACTTTCAGCCAGGGTGTTTGTTAATTAATTTATCTAAAACATAAATATTTGTAAATAACCTTTAAATAAGCATACAGTACACCATTTAGACCAAAGCCCACTGTATCACATCAGGTCCTTATTAGGGTCCATTCTCAGCCATTACTACCATTAGGACTCTAGTATTTGATGTTTTATTTATTTATATTTAAAATCCTTAATCTCTTTGTGAGACCCTCTATATGTTCTTACTGGGTACAGTGAAAATTTAAGATGCTCAGTTACTCCCAAATGGTACTGAAGACTTGAAAGATCTGTGAGTTTTTTTTGTTCTCACATATTTCAGATTGGGCTATACATCATATCAGCGGGGCTCCCTTCAGTTTCAAAGGGACGTTGAAAAAGGCAACTGAAGACTTCTTTAACCATTCAGAAAAGTGCTTTACTGAACAAGAATTAGGTCAGACACAATGCTAAAACATGTCCATCCAAACAGTATAGGTCACTTAAATGTATAGAGAAGCTCTATTATTTAAAAAAAAATCATTGCAAGTTTATTTTCCAGATTTTATACCACATTTCTAACAAATCTTTATATGTTACTCAGTTGGAAAGTGACTTTGCACTGGATAGCTTTGCTTTCATTTATAAGCTTTTTCGCTTCCTAACAGAACACTGACTTTTTTTCTTTTTCTAATTTCCATATGTGAAGATGTAATGGTATATCTGTGAAAAACCTCATTTTTTAATCCCTGCTTATATTCTGAGAAGTTCTTCAACTTTTAAAAATTCTTGACGATATCTTAAAATCATATGCTTTATGATATGAGAGATTAAGAATTGTCTTGTTATAGTTGAAAACATTTAGGATCTTTTTCTATTCAAAACATGACCTAATTTTGAAAGTACTTTCATAACACTGGGAGTAGGGATAATTAATCACATATCTGATGCATTGCTTCAGACCAAGACACAAAATATTTTAATGCTTTTTAGGACGCAGAACAATTTTTCTTCTAAACACCTCTTGGAGTCAATCTGGAAAGAAGAGATTTTCTCACCCACATAAGCAGATTAGTAAGAATGCTCATGAATATTTTGTTTTGTCTGGGTCAGAGCCTGCCCGCTTGGCTCGTTCAACTACTTTGATATAGTTGTATTAGAATTAACAGTCCTGTTGTGCAGAGATGCACTCAGTTTTATCAGAATATTTTTAGAACACATTTCTTCCATAATTAAGTCTTTGAAGAATATTCTTTTAAAAAAGATTTCTTCTCAGACATTGATATGTAATTATTCTTAATTGTGCTTCACAAATGTAGTATTTTAATGCCATCTTATGTCTTTCAACAGTTCAAGGATTGGGATTTAATTTCAAGTGTGGGATTTAATGATGTAAGATAGCATCCTGTGATGACTCCAACTCCAGTAAGTATTCTTTGAGGGAAATGTACTTAAGAAGTAATTAATATTTTCATGTAAGCCTTGGTTCCATACGAGAGTGTTCACACAAAATAATACCATGTGTTGTATCCTGGAGGTCACTGAAATGCATAGAGAAGCATCTGAATTCTCTCAGTGCTCACAGTAGGCTAATTAATAGTCCCACCAAAGGAGAAGAAATTAATTGTATAAGTAATTGTTACTCAGTAGGGCTCCTTCCACATATTTTGTTTTCAATATTGTCCTTCAGATAGAAGGGAAGTTGGCAACATTTAACTTTTGTGGATATCTATGTTGGTGAAAGAAAAAAAACACCACCCACAAAAAAAAACAAGCAACCAACCAACCAAAACACCAAAACACAAAAACCCAAACCAACCAACTAAAAAAACAACCATACCTGTCCCCCAGCCAGAAAAAGAACAAACAGTAAGAGCTTTCATGACACTTCCTCCCTGAGTGTAACAACTTAAAAAAACCCAATAATGATACCTACAAATGGAATTGACTATTAATAACAATGAAAGTGTTGTTTAGACACTGATTTGCCTGTTTTGGTAGTTATATAGAAGCATACCAGACAAAAATGTAACTTCAATAAAGATCTCCTTTTTTCAGAATGCAAGTAAATCTTTTAAATTAAAGCAGCCCTTACAAAATCATGAGATTAATGTTCTGTTTTCAATCACCATTGTAACTCACTGAGTTAAGTAGAGTGGAAAATTCAAATTCAAGAAAGAAGTAAAGAGTAAGAACAAGGAAGCTAAAGAAAAAAAAATACTTAAAGAGCATGGACACTGAGAATTTATAGGAATACAAGTTATGAATCAATCCATGTTAGGAAACCAAAACACACAAACTTAAATTGAGGATTTTTATATTACTCAAAAGTTTGTTGTTATTCATTCTTCTCTTCTCTCCATTTTGCTAAAATATAGTTTAATATAAATGCAAATAAAGTACACATCTCTGTTTTCCATAGGACTTCCTGTAAAACTACTGTTTGCAAATATATTTTGCTTGGGATACTTCCATCATAGAAAGGTAGTTGCCTTTAGATCCACTGGCAACTACTTACAAGATGAATCACATTTATAGAGATCAAAATGCAGCATTATCAGTCCCATAGTCCTCTCAGTTAAAATAATTATAACAACATTAGTAACAACACTTCACACGTATATAAATGATTTACTGGCATAGAAGAGACTGTTACCTACCTCCTTAGGGAGACAAATTTCATGTTTCACAATTCTGTTGGGACAGAAACATTCATGCTTGTGCAAATTTTTTTCTCTCTTTTTTCTCTTTTTTTTTTTTTCCTAAACACCTTGATGAAACTGTTAGTGATGTACAGCAGGACATGTCTACTAAGCAACCTGGAAAGCTTGTATCCACCACAGTGTCCTGTATTCTTTTTATTGATGCTGGGATGTTCAGTGGGTTGTTTGCATTTGAAGAAATGGATGAAAACAAACCCAGTAATGAAAAGCTGCAATACACACTTCAGAGAACAGATCCAACTAATGTACTTTGAATGTCAATATTAGAATCTTTTTTCCCTTAGAATTCTGCTTGTACTTTATTCAGTTGTACTATTGTAGTGAGTTCTTAATTTATTAGCAAATGGTATAAGTATTTGATACAGCATAGAGGCAAAAAAGGTAGAAAGTAGTATTTAAATAAATAATATACACTTATTTGTAAGAATATTTGACAGGCTACAAAAATACAGCTAGCTAAATTAAAATTTGCAGTGGTAGTTTTTCTTGACAATGTTGCTTTAAATGACCATATGTTCTTGCCAAATTCATACACTTTAAATTATTCCAAGATCTACTCCTCTTGGTGTTGAAGTCAATGAGTGTTTTCAGTCTGTTCATTACCAACTGCTTTAGAGCATTCATTTTCTAACAATTTATTTCTCAGGTCTACCTGATTTTAACATCAATACTTTAAGGTGAAGAAGTGGCCTCAATTCAAAACTGGTTACATGCAAATACATAAAAATGACAGAGGTCATCTTCTACATTTTTCACTAACCTCCCCTTCTCTGAGAGGTTTCACGACAAAGTGATATGACTAATTTTATTAGTGACACCTAATATATCAAGGAAATCCTTATAGCTTCATTATATTACTCAAAGAATTGTATCCAGAAACTCGAAAACCCCCTAAATTTACTAACATAGGTAATCTAAAAGAAAATCTATGCTTTTAGCAAAAGGATTATTTATAGCAGACTCTGCTTCACAGAATGGTTGTAAGAATCAGTGAGAACTAAGAGAAAAAGCAGCTATCTGGATAGTGAGTAAGCAGCCTGTTAGTACTATTTGTTATATATACTTATTAAAGTCATCAAAATTACTTTTGAAATTTGACTCTTGATTCTCATTAGCAATGGATTATCCATACAGTCTCACACCATCTGGGATATTTGCCTTTCAAATAATGACAAACTAAATATCTTTGTCCAGTGTTGAGAAATCATACTATGAATTAATTATATTTCATTGCATTAAAGTAGTATCATATAGATAAGAACACACTTTTTTCTTATGCTGGCATCAGATATTTTCTGAAGGAAGTTAAGAATTTACAACCCATTGGTGGAGTTTATGAAACTAGAAACACTAAAAAAACTGCTTGCTAACAGACAAAAGCAAGATGAACTGCTACCAACTCATAACTGTTCTCATGACACTTATGTTCATAACACTGGCTCTGATTAAGTTACCAAAGCTTTACTGATTTATCCAATTGCAGATGCATTACACATTATAGTGATTTTAAAAGGTTTTCTGTATTGAAAAAGTATAATCCTTGAACTTCCTGTATTTATACTAATTTCTAAATAAAAAATAAGAAATAACTATTTAACAAACTGCCACTTTGAAAAATTTGAAAACTTACCTGGTTATGGTAAGTAAGGATCCTACTACATCTGAAAAACAAGCTATGTTTAATGGGCTTTTAGAATTAATACTACCCGATAGCAGCAAAAAGGACAGAAGAGGAAAATTTAGCTGGATCTAACTTAGCCACATACTTCAAATACTATGTGTTTTCTCATCCTCAATACTTTTGGTAGGTATTTCAGATTGTTTTCCTCCTTGCTATCAGCATGATAGTAACCTATACTTTGTCCCTGAAGAGAAATATAAAAATTAAACTGTAAACCCACAAGCTTAAGACCCCTTACCCTCTGGGCTTGCTGAGCTCCTCTTGCTTCTCAATGCTACAGACACATGTATAAACAACAGAATTTCCTGCATCCTTTTCTCATCTGCACTTCTCTGGGACTTGGCCAACAGGGTTATTTACAGCATTAAGGCCACTCCACAGTAACTTGAAAAAGTTTCTCATTGGTCAGGCTTTATAAAAACTAAAACCATATTTTTTTTAAAGCACAAGACATTTATCCAAAATAAAACTTTTCTGCCACGCTGTTCTTCACTAAGTATTGCTTTATTCAGTTTTTATTTCTGCCTCCCTTTCTAAACTGAAGACTGTGATCTCAGTCCCCAAAATGTTATGTATAAGCTTAAATTAATTATTCTAACCACAGTAGTTATGTACAGGCACTCATCTTTTCCAGGTTGTGTGGATTCTTATGCTGCTACTTGCTCTTAGTATACCTCCAGACTTTCAAATATCCCATAATAAGACTAGTTTTTCCCTCTGCATGGCTGTATATCATCTAGCTACTACATGCATTTTCATAATTGATGCAGTAATTAGCCAGATGCTGTTGGACATTATTATGAATAGTGGTAGCATTTTAGATTTTCAGAGAGATGAAAAGAACATGGTGAAGAAAGGTAAAAAATATGGATTTTGAAAAGAACATTTCTCAATTTGTGCATTAAATTTTAAAGTTATCATATTAAAATAGTAGGTAAGAAATATTTCTTTAACTAATATAAGCTCAAACACTTTTTGTAAGTTACACGTGACAAAGCATGACACTCCTGTTCCAAGACTGATATCCCAAGCCATGTAGGTCCTTGAGACGTAAAACTGATATAGATAGATACAGCTGGAATGTTTTGCCATAGCTCTGAAAAGCTAAAGAATTCTAATTAAAAAAAAAACTCATAATGTACAGAATACTGACAATTACTATGTCATGATCTCAGACTGAAAAGTCAGATTTCCTTACTCATAGCTTTAAGGAATATATCTCTACTTCCCCACTAGCATCGCACCAACCTTTATCAGCAGTATAGCAGGTAGTCTTTTCATTGTGAACAGTAACTATGGCTACAGGTCTATTCACTTAAATAAGGGCATTGTTTGATACCAGGATATATTTTTTTAAAAATTTATTTTAAGGAAATGAACAAGCAGAAGCTTACACTCCCCTCAATTACATGGGTATTCTATGACTCTCAAGACATATTGCAGTGCCAGGAGACAAAAGACATTCAGTAAAAAAGCTGAAAAAAAACTCAAGACATTTCTATAAAAGAAAACAAACAAACCCCACAATCAAACAAACCACAACCAAAACAAAGAAAAAAACCCTCAAACAAACAAAAAACCAAGCCACACAAAACAACTCCAAAGTAAATTAAAAAACAAACAAACAAAAACAAATCCCAAGTCTATATTAAATTAAAAGCAACAAAAAATCCCAACAAACCCCAAATCCGAACAATAAAAGAATAAGACAACAGCTACTTTATGCATCTTCCATGGTTTCTTGAAAAACTATATATATATCTCATTTCCCACTAGAATACTCTCTGGCTACATTCCATTATCCCTACTGTAGGAAATCAATTCACATTTTAAAAATCAAGTTATGTAGACATCATACGTTACATGGTATGGTATTCCTTTGTAACTAATCACATTTCAACTCAACATGAGATATATAACTCACTTTCTATCATTGTTTGCTCATTGCAGTCTGTCAGTGCATCCAAGAAGCCTGTTCCCTTGCCCATACTCAAACAAATTCTTAGTTTCTAGAGAAACTGATGTACATTCATCTTATCTGATAGAAAGCTAAGTAAAATTGATCACAACTGAAAATATCTCCACAAGTGAAGGTCTTTAACAGAGAAGTTAACATTCCTTTTTTTTTTTTTTTTAAGTGTCAGTACACTATGTGAAGGAACTATTACTGTTGGAAGCACTGCTAAGTATATGTTGAATTCTTTGCCATGGGTATATTAAAAATCCCCAAAGCTTCTTTTTTAGTGCTTTTCTCCTGGACATCCATTTTTTAAAAAAGGATGACTGCTATTAACTACTTTTGGGGAAGGCAAGTGATAGTTTTCAGGGAAAAAGGCACAAAACAGAGTTATGCATAACAGACCAACAGTAAAGCTATAACCAAAACTCTATTTGGTGCTATTCTGTTACACTCCTTCATGATGCCACTCCTTCATGATGCTAAGGAACTACTAGGAAAAGTACTACGAGGTACTATTGGGGAAAGGTAGCAAGGAACCTGACAAGCCTGTAGTGCTAGATATGATAATCAACTTTAAAGGTTTATTGAAATTAATAAGTGGAATAGTTAGGTATTTTTCTATTTTTACTCGTGAATTTAATCTTCCTTTCAGTCTCATTTGACCTTGATGTTAGGCATAGCACTAATAATTACAGAACAGACGTTGCCAACATGCAAGCTTGCTAACACATGACATTCACATAAGGAACTAAATTGTCTTCCTAGAGAACTTCAGGTACATAAAGAATTCTTACTAAGTTCATACTAAGAACATTCATGTGTTCATCAGGAAAATGATTTTTGTAAGAAAACTGTACCGAGAATATATGATAAGGACTGTAGGCAGCATCAATAATCAGGAACGATACATGGTGTTAGCTGTCAACTGGACTTTGCAGCCCTGACTAGTGTGGGATAGATTCCCTTCACTTTGAGTACATTTGAACTTTGGCAGCATGCATGACCTGCTTTTCCAAGATTCACAGAGAAGTATTAACAACATAAAAGCCAAATTTTGAATTTTTTAACGTCAAGACCTATCCCTTTGAGATCACAAAGGAAAAGACCCAATCTTTTCATGATTACTGAGCCAAAAAGGATCATTTAAATTTGGCTCAGAGGAGGAAGTTAGAGCAAGTCGTTTTTCAAAACACACAAGTTAACAGTATTTACTATATTGATGCAATTTCCTCAGCAGATATAAGAAATCATGTCACATTACTGTTTAAGCCAAAAACAATAAAGCACTTCAAGCACAAATAACAATAAATCAGAGCATCCCTATTAACTAAATTGGAAAATAGGGAGGGTACGAAGCACTGAAATTGTAACCTTTGAAACTAGGTTTCCTCAAGTATTCTCAAAAACCACATCAATATGCTAGATTGCTTGTGTTGATGAAACTAATTTTTGATCTTATTATAATTTCATATTACTCCACACAATTTTACAAAAGTGTTTGTTTGTTTGTGGCTTTTTTAATCACAAGAAGAAAGCTCAGTTATTTCAACTACTTCTGATTTTATTCCAGGGATCTCCTGACCAGTTGATGCTTATTTTTAAAAGAAGTTATGGTATTTGCAAGAGGATAACACTACAGCAATTTTAATATGAGAAATAAAAGTAAAAATGCAGGAATTGTTTGCCTTTTATGGTATTCATATTATTTTCTACCGAATGACTACAGAAACATTTCCCCTTTCCATACATTATAAATAAGTCACCATAATAGTTTCCAAATGAAGTCTCAACAAAAATATCATTACAATTTTCTGGTACATCTGATGCAGAAAATACTAATAAAACTTCATAATTTATATTTGTGGTTACAGTTTACTGTTGAAAGAATGTAATGTTGAAATAGCAGCAACATTCTTTACAAGAATGTTAAATGGAATCAAATTAAGAATATATTAAGCAGTTTCTTTTTATGAAGGAAAAAATATTGTTTCTAGCTTGATATCTCAATATGAAAAACTAAAAAGAGTTGAGTCAAAGAGATATGGTTCTTTTTGCTCTTCATTGTAACCAGAGTGTATAGAAAGGCCACCTTGCCAAACCTTGTATTCACTGCACACAGGTGTGATGCTGCTGTGAATTCTTGTGTCTTCAGCATTTTAAGTGACAAAATTTGGCAAGATTGAAGGTTCTATGTTACTAATAAAAAGAATGTTTTCAGTTAGGTTTCTTCATATTTGGAGACTTAATCTGTAACTATTTCAGAAAAGAAACTATCATAATTAGGTCTTTAAATCAGCAGATTATAAATAACACCCAAGTGAAGATGTGTTCCTGGTTTTTTCCTGTAGTCCAGCATCCGCTGCATACAGACATAAGACAGATAGTGTCTTAGTACTCCTTACAGGTCAACATTAGTTAGAAGCCATAAAAAGCATGAATGTATTTAAAAACTTGCTCCACGCTCCTGTAATGACTTTGATTAGGTCAGTTGTCCTTATCCAGGACTAAATAAAAATTAGAACCCAGATCACATTCATGTTTAGAAAGCCAAAAATTAGTCTGTTTTTGTTTTGTTTTGTTTTGATAGGATTGATGTATTTTTTTTCTAATTTTTCATACATAAATAATAATTACAGCAATAGAATACTTTTATCTTTCTGCAGTTTTCTTTACTCCAGGAAGCACTGAAGCATGACCAAAAATGTACTTCTTTTGGATAATTCAATAAACAATTTTAGTTAATAAGTAATTTCTCAGCAGCCTAATGAGAAACACAGGAATCTTTTCTTGCAAGCCTTTACTCTCTTGTTTGCTAACCTACCTGTTATTGTTGTAAAAATTAATCACAGCTTCAAAACAAACATTGTTAATCACCCACTATATACAGCATAAGACAGTAACACAAAGAGATATGCAAACTACTTACTGAAGAGCACTAAAAACAAACAAACAAAAATGCATTGGTCTGGGCAGAATGTCAGGCAAATGTCTTGAATTAAAGTTTTCAGTTACGACAGCAGAAACAGTATTTATGGGTGTACTTGTATGTTACAAATAAGCTGCAAAGTACTACACCATACCATGCACTAGAAGTGGTTGTAAAACAGAGCTGGTATTAATCTAAACACATGGATCTTTATTATAGCATAAAAATACCCTCTCATTAAAACTACTAAGTACAATTCATCTGGCTCTTTCGGTGTAGTCTCACAGCCATTTCTATTACAAACACTTTGAAGTTTACCTTTCAGCCATAGTCTGAACAGGTGAATATCCACGAAGACAGAATGACACACAACTAAGGGTCAAGATTGTTGTGAATGTCTTGCATCTGAAATAACCTACAGTTCTTGAAATACACCTTTTTTAGAAAAACTCTTCCACATAATCCCTAAGGAATAAGGAGCCCTTAGTGAAATAAGCCATTCTAACTGGACTTGAGAGTCCTGTAACAAATATGAAGGTGGCTCCTATGGATCAGCCTGAGAAGTACATCCATTTCCCACTACTGAGATTAGTATTAAGTTGACTGAATTTTATTTTGAATGCTAATGTTCACTGGGAGCATATCAATAGGAATCCTAAATCCAGTTTAAACTTCATTTTCCATATTAATGCGACTAGAGCTTTGGCCATCTTGTTTTATGACTTCTTTACTGAAATGGAAAAGGGCATTGTTTATTACCTGCATTCTGGTCTTGTCAGGGACTTATGTGTCTGTCATTTCTAAAGGAGTACTGCAGACTCATGGGTATACATTAAAAATATTTATTCTCTCATTTAACACTTTAGTTTACATTTTAACTTCTTCAACTTTTTAAATAGCAAACTGGTCAGCACAATCTTGTACAGTTTCGGAGTATTCTCTTACTAATATATTATGCTTAATCTAATTGTTTCTTTCTATTCTTAGTGACTTTCCATCATACTAAAAAACAGGAATACCAAGCAGATATGAAAGGATGAACCTTTCCAATATCCAAGATCCTGTCACAGATAAACAAAAGAAATACATTCTGGACTGTTTAACTTGACCCAATTTGATGACTAGTAATTCTTATGAACAAGAAGAAAAGGACAGGAAAGCAAGAGAGAAACAGAATAAAAATTGTTTATGTGGAATCTTTGCTCATTAATGCAATTCAGATAGATATTGATAGGTACAAGAATAATTTTCAAAAATCTAAAGTATTAGTAACTTATTCTTTCATTCTAATATTTGGGATAGTTAAGGTGGGAATAGCATATGGAAAGGGGGGGGAACAAAAGCAAACCAACCAAATTTAAGTATAAGTAAGGATCCCTTCACACTTACAGCAGCATCTTTATTTGTATTCTAAAAAAAATAGTTTTGTCTTACAGTGCAAGCATCCACTCGGAAAGTATTCTTTAGTGAGACTTTTCCAGTTCTTGTTCTACTAAATCTCAACTCCATTCCTTGCCTAAAGGAAATCAGTGCTCCAATTGAGAGATATCACTTTCTAACACAAAAGGAGTTCTGTTCTCCAGCCCTCATAATTTAGCTATGAAGACTCAGCTTTAATAATCACTAAAAACTGTGCTGTTATAAATCAAAAACATGCTGTAAAAATATGGATTTGGAATGAGAAGAAATATGTGGGCAAATTCAAATATCAGAATTAGAAACAGAAACCATCAATAAACTAATTTAGTAACTGTCATGGTTTAACCCCAGCTGGCAATTAAGCCCCATGCAACTGCTTTCTTACTCCTCACCGTGGTGGGATGGGGGAGAGAATCAAAAGAGTAAGAGTGAGAAAACTCGTGGGTTGAGGTAAATACACTTTAATAAGTAAAACAAAAGCCACACACACAAGCAAAGCAAAACAAGGGATTCATTCACTATGTCCCACAGCAGGCAGGTGTTCAGCCATCTCCAGGGCAGCAGGGCTCCAGCATGTCTAACACTTACCTGGGAAAACAAACATCATAACCCCAAACATCCCTCCCTTCCTTTTTATTCCACCAAAATATATACTGAGCATGCTATCATATGGTATCGAATATCCCTTTGGCCAGTTTGAGTCAGCTGTCCTGTCTGTGCTCCCTCCCAGATTCCTGTGTACCTGGCACAGCATGAGAAGCTGAAAAGCTGAAAAAGCTGAAAAGTCCTTAGCAACAACTAAAATATCAGTGTATTATCAACACTATTCTCACTCTAAATCAAAAAAAAGGCACTGTATCAGTTACTAAGAAAAAAAACCTAACTCCATCTCAGCCAAAACCAGGACAGTAACTCAAGCATACATAGATTGCTGATAGATTTATACTTAATATGAGTGGTGGCTACCATCAGCTTGTCACAGTGATTAGCCTTAAATCTTTTAGTGCCTCATGAATTCTACTGATCTACAAACAGAGACTGAAAACTCCTGTTCCTGCATATGACAACCCCACAGTTCACACCATGTGTCTGAAGGCATTGACCAGTCTCTTCTTGAACACTGTCAGGCTTAGGGCTATGACTGCCTTCCTGGGGAGCCTGTTCCAGTGCTCCACCACCCTCTGGGTGAAGAACCTTTTCCTAATGTCCAACCTAAATCTCCCCTGGCACATCTTCCTCCCTTAGGTTCTGTCATCAGTCTCTAAAGAAAAGAGTTCAGTGCCTGCCCCTCCTCCTCCCCTTGTGTAGCTGTAGCTGTAGCCATGATGAAGTCTCCTCTTAGTCACCAGGCTGAACAAACCAAGTGACTTTAGCTGCTCCTCATATGGCTTCCTCTCCAAACCCTTCAGCAACTTCATAGCCCTCTTCTGGACACTCTCCAGTAGCTTAATATCTCTTTTTATACTGTGGCACCCAGAACTGCACACAGTACTTCACTTTGGCTTTAGCACATGACATCAGGTTATTTAACATCAACCACATTATTTTGGTTTTAAACTGGTCTTTTTTATGTGTACCAACATCTAGCTAATAATCCATGAATTCTGTTTTATATATCTAAATGTGATTGTAATTTGACCTGTTAGTCTTTAGTTATTATTTTTTCCAGTTTCAAAATCACATATAGTTAGAATATGTCTTACATGTGTACAGGTGGCTTGTGGCCTACAATGCCAAGTTATACTATTTCTGCATTAAGGATGGGATATTAAAGATTGGATACCACTTTCAGAGCACACTTACTTTATATCATTTAAAAGATTATTATCTTCCAAAGTTTGAGCAAATTCTGAGCAATATGTGGAAATGGGTTTATGAGATTTAATTAGCAAGAAGAAGGATAGAGAAACTGGAAAAACCACCACTTTCAGCAGATTATAATCTTGATATCTGATTTTCGTGATGAATGACAACAACTGCTTTGGTATTCGCTTTTACTTCATTTCCTGTTGTGGTTGTCCCTGGGGAGCTGTGCGGGGACAAAGGCAATGTCTAATACAAAATATTAACCACCTGTGCAAATCTTGTCTTTACTACTCAATATTTATGCATTTATGTATTTTATAATTCTCCTAATATATCTATGTGTCAGTTGTCATACTAACGTCACTAACATCACTAAAATCACAAACAAATTGAGGTCGGTAAAAGTCAATAAAATACAGAATAGGTTATCTAATATTAGACGAGACAAGGTTACAGTCAGGCTTTCTCTGTGTGCTCCTTCAGGTAGACTACCACTAAATTTAGAAGTTATTCTGGTATCTCTTTTTTTCCCTTGTAAGCACCTAACCACAGTTATCTCAGATTTTTCTTCTGCTAATAATATTAATATAATAGAATAGGAGAAATGGAGAATTTTAATAGAAACAGCAAATAACGCAGTTTAAAGAGGATTTATGTTATCTATACAAAACTGTGCTGAAATTAAGCAAATATTTGCTTAAATAAAATCTGCATCTATTATGACACAAATAATTTGCAAGCTTGCAAAACTGAACTGTATTGAGTTATGGAAACAACTAGAATTTTTGGTAATATTTTTGTATTTATATTATTTTTAATATAATATTTAAAATAACTATTTTCCTATCTAGCTACCTTTATTTGTTTGTTCTGATAGTGACCAAATGTTCTATAGGAAATACTTACTTCTGGCACAATAATTGTGCTGCTGTAGTCTTTGTTTCTAAATCCAATAAGGTATGAAACCATAGATACAGATTCTGATAAGGAAACATTGGCTATAGTTACAGTAAATCACAGGATCACAGAATGTTAGGGATTGGAAGGGACCTCAAAAGATCATCTAGTCCACCTAGTCCTGCTGGAGCAGGAACACCTAGATGAGGCTACACAGGAATGTGTCCAGGTGAGTTTTTAATGTCTCCAGAGTAGGAGACTCCACAGGCCCTCTGGGCAGCCTGTTCCAGTGCTCTGTCACCCTCACTGAGAAGAAGTTTCTTCTCAAATTTAAGTGGAACCTCTTGTGTTCCAGCTTGAACCCACTACTCCTTGTCCTACCATTGGTTGTCACTGAGAAGAGCCTGGCTCCATCCTCGTGACACTCGCTCTTTATATATTTATAAACATTAATGAAGACACACCTCAGTCTCTCCTCCAAACTAAAGAGACCCAGCTCCTTCAGCCTTTCCTCATAAGGGAGATGCTCCACTGCCTTAATCATCTTCGTGGCTCTGCGCTGGACTCTCTCCAGTAGTTCCTTGTCCTCCTTAAACTGAGGGGCCCAGAACTAGACACAATATTCCAGATGTGGTCTCACCAGGGCAGAGTAGAGGGGAAGGAGAATCTGTCAGCCTACTAACCACCCCCCTTCTAATACACCCCAGGATGCCATTGGCCTTCTTGACCACAAGGGCACAGTGCTGGCTCACGATCATCCTGCTGTCCACCAGGACCCCCCAGGTCCCTTTCCCCTATGCTGCTCTCTAATAGGTCATTCCCCAACTTATACTGGAACCTGAGGTTGTTCCTGCTCAGATGGAAGACTCTACACTTTCCCTTGTTATATTTCATTAAATTTTTCCCTGCCCAACTCTCCAGCCTGTCCAGGTCTCGCTGGATGGCAGCACAGCCTTCTGGCATATCAGCCACTCCTTCTAGTTTGGTGTCATCAGCAGACTTGTTGATAGTACACTCATCCAAATAGCACACCTTCATCCAAATCATTGATGAATATCTTAAATAATACTGGCCCCAGTACTGGCCCCTGAGGCACTCCACCAGATACAGGCCTCCAACTAGACTCCGCCCCACTGACCACGACTCTCTGGCTTCTCTCCTTCAGCCAGTTCACAGTCCATCTCACTACCTGATCGTCCAGACCACACTTCCTCAGTTTAGCTGTGAGGATGCTGTGGGAGACTGTCAAATGCTTTACTGAAGTCAAGGTAGGCCACATCCACCTCTGTGCTATCATCTATCCACCTTGTTATGTCCTCATAAAAGGTGATGAGGTTGGTCAAGCACGACTTCCCCTTGGTGAAGCCATGTTGACTGCCCCTAATGATCCTCTTATCCTTGATATGCCTTGAGATGGCACCAAGGATAAGTTGTTTCATCACTTTCCCAGGGAGGGGGGTGAGGATGACGAGGTCTATAGTTAACTGGGTCATCCTTCTTGCCCTTTTTGAAGACTGGCAAAGATGATGGAGAGTGGCCTAGCAATAACTTCAGACAGCTCCCACAGCACCTGCAGGTGCATCCCATCCAGACCATGGATTTATGGATGTCCAGATTGCCTAATTGCTCCCTAACCCAGTCCTCATCAACTAAGGCGAACTCCTCCTTTGTCCTGACTTCCTCTGGGGCCTCAGAGGTATGGGGCTCCTCAGGACAGCCTCTGGCAGAGTAGACAGAGACAAAGAAGGCGTTCAGTAACTCTGCCTTCTCTGTATCTTCTGTCACCAGGGCACCCACCTCGTTCATCAGTGGGCCTACATTGCCTCTGGTGTTAGTTTTATCTGCCACGTATTTGATAAAGCTCACTCTGTTGTCCTTGGCCTATCTCACCAGGTTTAATTCTAAGGAGGCCTTAGCTTTCCTAGTTGCCTCCCTACATCCCCTGACAACAGCCTTATATTCTTCCCAAAAAATGATGGCTCTTGTCACCATGGCAAAATACAAAGAGAAAAAAATGTTGCAAAGGGAAAATTTTTTAACTTCCCAATGAAATGGACTCAGTAGCAAAAATGTTCTGGGACAACATTTGGCACATGTGCTATCATATCCAAACGTGAAAAACATCAGTTCTGCCACTGTTTTAAGACTGGACATACGTTTATTAGTATTTTCAGATGGTTTTTGCTCAATTATATGTCTACTTTCCAGGAGAGATACATATTTCCAGGTAGTTAGAAACATACTCTGTTTCAATTTGACTCTGTGTGGTTACTGTATGGGAAAAGATTAAATCAGCTCCTATATCAGTTTTATCAAAACTTTTTATGGCTTAGTTAAGAGAGACCTGATTGGAGCTGACTAGTGAAGCTAAGACAAAGGTACAGGCATATGGGCTTAAGAATAACCCGTTTCAAATGAAGCATATCAAGGAAATATTGATAAGCATTTAAGAAACTTTGTAAATTATTTATCCATAATGATGTCAATAAGACTTAAAAATTAGTAATGATGTTTTGCTGTTCTGTGGAACACTATGTACCTTATGCACTGTGAGTCAGACTACAGTATGAAACCTCAGCATTACTATACGATCATACAAAACATTAGTACTGTCAAAATAAGCTTAAAAATCAAATAACATAAAACGAATAAGCCAGAACTCTTGCCCGGTTTGCAGAAACGAACAGTGTGAGCAGACACTGAAGACGAAAGATGAACAGTCTTAATCATCAAATTCCACCCAGCCTGAACCTGCCGTGAGACTGGGAGAATATAGACATATTTGAATAATAATTCAACACATGTGTTGTAAAGCACAATAGTTATGGGAACTGTTTCAGCAGATTTTGGCTGAGGTGTATCATGCCTGTGTAAGAAATAGCAGATCTTAGTTCTTTGTCCACAGGTCTTAGCAAGAAAACCCATATCTCTACAAAGCAGATTTCAACAAAAGCAAAAGTATCATTATTCTCATATTTCCATAGAGAAAATAGGTGGAAAGTGTTTGACTTTTTCATACTTAGTTAGCTAAAGTATGAAAGTTATTTGACTTTATCATATTTTAGCATCTGAGCTGCAGAACCATGAAAAAAAAAGTCCTGAGCATCACTGCAGCAGTACTAACTGGTATATATCACCTCCCCCATAGTTAAATTTCACCTGCTCTTTGAACTGATACTAGTTTATTCACTATGAGACTGTAACATTCCTTTTGGACATCCTGTGCCTTGATGTGTGTAGGACTTTTTACCACTAATCTTTGAATACAGTTTTGTGCAGGGCATCAGGACAACACAGGGGCTAGGAGGGTGGTGGATGCTCTGCAGGCGTCCCATCAATGCAGGGAGTGGCAGCCAGGGCCCTGCCCCAGCCAGGAGCAGGGCAGCAGGGGGCACCGGTGCAGCCCCAGTCCCAGGCATGGGGCACCTCTCTGGGGATGGGCTGAGGCTGGGACATGGACCTGGCTTTGGGGTCCCATGGCAAGGCAGAGCAGGGCTGTGGGGGGCTGGAGACTGGCCTGGCTGGGATGTTGCTGGGACAGGGGCTGGTGGGCCCAGGGGGCTGCAGTGGTGTCCTGGGCTGTGGGCAGGGTGGAGGGGCCCTGGGGGTGGGCTGGAACAGACAGGGCTGGTGGTGCCTGAGGGCCATAACACAAGGCATCTAATGATGTCTCTTTTCCCAGTTCAGTCAGTATCGGATATTTTAAAACAAATCAATATAGAACAAAAATGCGTTACAGAAGTCAACTTAATTACATCTATGAATCTGAAAGATATAATTAGCTTTGATAGTTATCTTTCATCATTGTACCTTGATACTTGGCCATGGCTTCACACCTGTATTTAGGGAAAAGAAATTCAAAGCTAAACTTTGAGTAGGTCATACTTGTACTGAATCCAGTATCTTAAAGCATTTATGCTATGCTCTTTTGCCCATTTTTCCCATGCCTGACTTTGAGAGTTTTTTTCCACTGCCTTCTTGGCTTTTGTACCAGCACTTTTCTCAGTAACTTCTCTCATTAATTGCTGTATGACCCTCTGCTGTGGGGTTCAGCCATCTGAGATCCACAGCCCTAGTTTGCACAGCCTTTCTACCCGCCCTTGGCTCCAGTTCACTTAAAAACCCTCTTGTTTAGGTTTGAGAAAGCAGGCGAGCCAAAATTAGGCAAGATAAGGAAAGTAAAAACAGATGGAAGTGCAACCATTGAAGCGGGAACAGTTAACAGCTCCAGGGCTCTAAGGGAAAAGTACTGACGTAACACTGTGAGACCTTTCCCTCCTGCCAGCTCCAGGGAGCTGGAAGACAGCAACTCAGCAGAAGCAGCAGGCCATGTCAGCCTGTTTGGAGGAGCCTGGACTTTCCCCAGCCGACCAAAAGCTTGTCTGGCCTGTGAGGACTCAGCCGCTCCCAAAAGGGTGATGAGTACATTAATATCAAACCCAGGAGCTTGCTAGTTCTCACCCGCCATCACATGTATTATCCCTCTGTACCCTTCAGTAGCACGTATCTCGCTACAGAGCCTCTGCTTCTGGTGAAAGCTGACAAGACAAAGTGAAGGAAGAGGACAGTTTACAGGTTCTAAGAAAGGACACTGTGTCCATCATACAGCTAGCAAAACATTTCCCTGTCCTATGAGAATTTAGAAAAAAAAAATAAAATATATTATTTAGAAATTTCTAACAATCAACTGGAAAAAACATAGAGGGAAAATTTAGAAATGATAAAATGAGAGCACTTAGTGGCTTTATGCATTCATCTCAAAATTAAGAATTAGTGACTGAAAAATTAAAGCTATTTATTTTCAAAGTAGTGCCATTTTTAGAATTTAAGCCCCCCTTTTCATGCACGTATGAAATGTTAATTGAAGACAACACTTTTGCATCAACAGTTTTGCTGTCGATAAGCATTTTCAGTACAAAACATTTTGTGGAAAATTTCTACCTAGTTCTCTGTATTTGGATTTGCTGTGGGTCTTCCATTAAAATAAAGCAGGCTAAGGCATGATAGGTCTAGAAAACAGAAGTTTTTTAGAAACCACGTACTCATCTAACAACACTATAGAAGAATCCATATAGAAACCAATTTTTCAGTTACTGGCACCCAAGTTCTCAACATAAGCAGCTAATAAAAGTACATCTAAACCTGCACAAAGTGACACAAACTATTTTGATGAAATACTGTTAGTTATTTTCTGCAGGTATCTAGAAACAAGATTTTCAGTATATCTAAATTATTGCAAATATATGTTAGCACACAATTTTCCTTCCTTGAAACTAAGACACTGAGACACATTGATTGTGATTTCTCAGAAAGAAAGCCTCTGGCATAGCAGGTTATTCAATCCTGTCCTTTAAATCCTAGATTGGGTTTTACCTGCACCACCTGCCTCTCACATTTTCCTTGATATTCATAGATATTTCAAATTAATCCATATTATATTGTGAAGTTTAATGATAAAACTATTCTTATAAAGACAGATGCTACTACAAATACAAAAAATAGTGTTAAACTATATAAGCAATTATGTCGGGGGAAATTTAATATCTGGGATAAAGGAATGACAGAAATTACAAAAGCTATAATATTTCATGTAATGTGTCAACTTCTCCCTTTTTCATTGTATAAAATCTTAAAACTACATAATACTTTATTTTTTTTCTGTATTGGTATAATGCAGGGCATATCTATGAATCATATGTAATAATGACTTATTTAACTTGAAGTCAAAGTAAATCTTCCCGCAGTTAAATTTTTAATTATGTGTAGTTTATATGTTTATGTTATTCAGAGCTAATATTCTGAACAATATGAATTTTCTCTCATGAGACTTCTGAATGGCAGTGACTAGAGTGTGCTTTACAAATATTAGATCCCACAACACCCTTATGATAATAATATTTTTATGCATCTTTGCAGATGAAGTAAATGCATACCATGTGTGTCACACAGGAAGTAAATGACACAGATTCAGACTCCTAGATTCTGTCAGATTAGAATCTTTAAAAAAAATGTGCACAAACTCAATCCTTAGATAAGGAGAAAAAGAGAGCGCCAAAACAAACAAATAAATTCGAAAGACTATAAATAAAAATGTTGGGAGGTTGTGTTTTGTTTTGGTTTTTTTTATTCAAACAAGATTGTAGATTGTCTACCAGAACATAATGTTTTCAGATCAATAAGAGCAGAGTAATTTCTCGCATGGATGGAGGAATCAGAAGGGAATAACAGCAAACTCCCAAAATATTTTTACCAGATATCTCAGTCCCTTATTATATTAGCTCTTCCAGTTTCTGCTGCTGCTAATAATCACAGGATGCTGACATGTGTACAGCTAGTTTCTACCAGTCCCAGCAAACTGTAGTGAGCATGCTGTAATTTACAGTTCCAAGATGTTGACAGACTGGTTCACATGCCAACAAAACATTACTTTCTTTTGCAGCTTCAAAGCCTGAAAGGAGGACATAGAGTTCTGCAAAAATCAGTGGGATGCTGGAAAGCTAAGGCACAAGCTTAGCTGTTTGTTACAAAGATGCTGGCCATCATTCCAGGGGAGATATCACAGATCTGACTTCAACGAAGCATCTGGCAACAGGGTTGTTCTCTACACAGGCTGTAAAAAATAGGCTGAGAAAGTTTTTCTTAGGGGCCGCAGCCTGGCATCCAGCTGTGTATCATTTTTGTGCACTACCAGTTATTTAAAACAGTTATATTTTATACACATTTGAATTAATATTGTATTGTGTATCTAATTCTGTACTTTGTGCAGGTATTTTTTCTGACAAGTGTGTCCTTTGAAAATTTTTGTATTTCAGGACAGCATTTAGATAACTGGTCTGTCATTATACTTCTGTCAATTACATGAGGCTGGAATCCTGAAAATCTCTCTAGTTGCTATTGAAACTCTTGTCTGGCAAATATTCAATTTTTGCATGTGCAATTGTGTTTCAAAATCCGAAAAGGAAGGATAATATGTTAATACTTTCAGAGATTAAAGAATAATAAATGTTACTTTTGAACCATGTGAAAATATTAGCCTTAATTCTAAGCCTCTGACCTCCAGACAATAGGAGATTATAAAGTCAGGACAGAGCAAAGGTAATCACAGTGCAGCACCAGATGTCGAGTGACAGAAAATGTCTGGCTCTAGAAGAAAACTTGCAGCATTGTTATGTTCACTTGGATGTTTAAAATACCAAGAATAATCTTTGTATGTTCTGCTGTATCCTTCTACCCAAACAGAACAATCCCATTTGCACTCTGCAGCCGTCAGCCTCCGCCTCAGTGACACCCCAGCAGGGCTAGTCTCCAGATCCCACAGCCCTGCCCTGACCACCCATGGGCCCAGGGAGGTGCCCAAGGCCTGAGGTTGCCGCACTATCCCCTGGCTACCCTGCTCCTGGCTGGGGGATGGGATGGGCTCTGGCTGCCAGACCCTGCCCTGAGAGTCCCTCATGGGGAGTCCCTGCTACCTCCCCTGCTCCCCAGGAGCACCAGCCCTGGCAGTGGCCCTGACGGTGTCTCCCTTCATGTTGTGCAGTCTCAGAGGCTCGGGATGCTGATGGACACCCTGGTGGTGCTGTCTTCAGCTCTTCTGCAACCAAGGGCAGACATCCTGCATGAAAGGCTGTGAGTTTTTACATTTACATTTAAGTTCTGCATAACATACTGCAGTGTCTCTCTTCCAAAAGAAGACAACTTTTCTTATGCGGAAACTATACGGATACAAAACGGAAATCGTAATAGTTACCAACTAGAGAGATCGGTTTTCTTTAACACAGTGTCTGGTTTTTATCACAGCTATTACATTAGCACCACACAATCTGCTTGCATCCTGTTGGCTCTACAAATAGAGCTCTGCAGATGTTTGCTATTATCTATAATTTAGAAACTATTCCACCAAAGAAAAAAACCCTGAGAATTAATCACCCTCTTTGTCAAAGGGCCCTTGAAGAAGCAAAAATGTCAGAATCATTGCAAACAAATAAAAAAGTGCTTGCATGTCTGTTTAAAACAATATAACGTTGTTCTTACTAAACAAAAGTTAAATTATTTTTCTTTAATATTTTTTTCACCACGAAAGCAAATTACAGCCCATGCTACACCACATCTATAAAAACCCTCTATGAGAAGAGGGAGAAAGAAAATCCTTAGGTGATGCATGGACGTGTGCAGATCAACAGTAACAAATTAACTTATTCAAATTCAAGAAGGGTAGTGGTCATCATATGCATAGTGACACACAACTTGCGTAAACTAAATAGGATTATGTTTGTGTGGTTAATGAGATACTAAAATTAGAGTGATCAGTATTAAGAAGTTATTTTATATTTAATCTGATATGGCACCTTAACCTGAAATTGTAAAGTAATTTTTTTTTTACTGTAGAAAATTTTAACCATGGAGTTTCCAGAGAAACAACAAAGAAGGTACAGAACAACTTATAACTACGTTTTGTCCCAATTCCTCCTGCAGATGTTGCATAGTGTCTTGTTGACAATACATTTTCCACATATGTGAAATACGGCCTAGTGATGGGTGAAATCAGATTTTTCACAATATCAGGGTAATAATTTATAGTACACCATTTAAATAAAATATTTTTTCTTTTTTTTTTTTTTTTTTTTTTTTTGCTTTTGTGTACAGTTGTTTCCTTCAAAATATTTTAGTCTATTTATCCTTTACATAACTGGAAAATTATATCTATGCAATTTCGAGTCTGCATTCTGAGCATACAGTTAACTGTGAATAGTAACTGACTGCTTTGGCTGGTAGGATCAAATACAATAAAAATCCAAGTTCTAATACAAATGCTTTTTTATTACATTTCATGTCAATAGCTGTGGTATTTATGTAGAGTTGCTTACTTATGACTAGTTATGAAAATTAAATTGGACACATAAAGCAATTCAAAAATTGGTAGAAGTATATTTTAATCAAATTGATTAAAAATGAAAAATATTAGCATCTCATTATTGACCCTACAGTGAATACAATATTTAACAACTAAATAATTAGAAAGTTCTACTAGCTACTGAGCTGTAGAACTAAAGCTGTCTCCTTCATTGCACAGGCAAAAGTTATTTCTTCAGATGCAAATTATGTAAAATAACATTATTGGCTGGACACTTCACAAGTGAAATGTCCGTGTTACAGAGTAGATGCAATAAGAGTGAAGCTGTGTATGGCAAACTGTAGTATTTCAAGCTAGAAAATGGAGTCTTTGTATTTAAAATGTATTTGTCACTAGCCCTAGCACTTGGGAGCATCTCTATAGGTTCTACAGACTTTGTGTCTGGTGTGCCAGCTACTGGAAGGATCAATCAGGGCAGGCAGGGCCATCAACCGGAGTCAGACTGAGGGTGCAGGCACCTCTGGCATGTGGTGTCAGCAGTTGGAATGAATGCGGGTCTCTGCTCAAGCCACTGGGATGAGACTGGTGGGTGTGTTAGGTGCAGCTGCTGGGGTGACTGGGGAGAGCAAAGCAAGTGAGAAGCTCAGTGACAAAAGCTGGAGCAGGACTGTGGGTCACAGTTTGTGTACCTGCTGTTGGCTCCTGGGTGTTGCTGAAGTGTTTTGTATCTAACCCAAACCTGATGTGCATGGGAGCAAACCTCTAGCTGGACCAGTCAGTGGGTAGGAGGCCCCAGGTTTGGACAGAGGGTCTGTGCTGGTCTTTGGGGATGACACACAAGTGTGGGGTGTCTGAGATGCCTCTGTGAGTGCATGCACATTTGCTAGTCAGCGTAGAGCTGGACTTCCTGGAAATTAGGAAACCTCTGGAGTAAGAAAGAGAACCTGTGATCCAGGCAGTGGTATTGGACAAACTGAGAGGCAGTGCTGATGCTTCAGGGACCTGTGACTGTACATGTGCTTCTGAATCTAGAGTGGTGTGTCCTCTCATTAATGAACTTCTATCTCCAACAGCCAAAGAAGAAGAAGGAGACTTGACCATCTATACTCGTATTTTACGTGAGTCCTGTATGTAGGTGCTGTTGAAGGCAGCACTTTGCTTGTGGCAGCTTGTGTATCTGGCCACGTCAGTGTCCTTTGTGCACCTGTGCATGTTCATGTGACCCACATTCAGCTGTGCTGCTGGTTTTACATGCAAATTGGAATGCAGTAGCTACCTTCATTGTCCTGAGATGGAGATCCCTGGCTGTCTGAGCACACTGGGCTGGGGTCCGGTGACCAGGCTCAGGAACCACTGCACCCAGAGCTGATTGAGGTGATGGTCACTTTTAACATCACTTAACAACTGGATCTTCTCCAAGACCCTGCAACTTCAGGAGCCTGAACCTTCAACAGTAATGAAGGAGGTGCAGGTAGAGCCTGTGCTTATCAGGTCAGAAAATGGAGCATCCCAAGAACGTGAAGGCTGGAAGGTGATGTCTGGCACTCAGAGGATGGCTCCTGCTCTACCTGTAGACCTGCAACTGTTTTGATATGCATTATACTTAAAGACACTACCCAAACGTTGTTTATCAGCAAGGAACCACTGAGTTAGTAACTCTATTATGTCAAATGCTGACAGAAAGAAAAGGCTTGAAATGGAAAAGATTACTCTACTTACTAGTGCTAAGAAACTATTTTTTTTTTTTTAACTCATAAAACCTAACGGGAAAGTGTATTCTAGTTTAACTTTACATCTTGTGTGAGTGTGTGGGATATTGTCAGTGTCAATAATTGAAGCTTGCTCTTAGATCCTGGATTCTGCAGAGTTCACAGTATCACAGTATGTTTGGGATTGGAAGGGACCTCAAAAGATCATCTAGTCCAATCCCCCTGCTGGAGCAGGAACGCCTAGGTGAGGTCGCACAGGAACATGTCCAGGTGGGTTTTGAATGTCTCCAGAGAAGGAGACTCCACAACCTCCCTGGGCAGCCTGTTCCAGTGCTCTGTCACCCTCACTGAGAAGTTTCTTCTCAAATTTAAGCAGAACCTCTTGTGTTCCAGCTTGATTCCATTACCGCTTGTCCTATCATTGTTTGCCACCGAGAAGAGCCTGGCTCCATCCTCATGGCACTCACCCTTTTTATATTTATAAACATTGATAAGGTCCCCCCTTAGTCTTCTCTTCTTCAAACTAAAGAGACCCAGCTCCCTCAGCCTTTCCTCATAAGGGAGATGCTCCACTCCCTTAATCATCTTCGTTGCCCTACGCTAGACCCTCTCCAGCAGTTCCCTGTCCTTCTTGAACTGAGGGGCCCAGAACTAGACACAATATTCCAGATGTGGTCTCACCAGGGAGGAGTAGAGGGGAAGGAGGACCTCTCTCTATCTACTAACCACCCCCCTTCTAATACACCCCAGGATGCCATTGGCCTTCCTGGCCACAAGGGCACAGTGCTGCCTCATGGTCATCCTGTTGTCCACCAGGACCCCCAGGTCCCTTTCCCCTACACTGCTCTCTAATATGTAATTTCCCAACTTATACTGGAACCTGGGGTTGTTCCTGCCCAGATGCAGGACACTTTCCCTTGTTAAATTTCATTAGGTTATTAGTTCCATCAAGCTAAAGAATAAATTCTTGCCAAACAATTAAGTGGAAATTCCAAAAGCATTATTTCTTTGGGTGCAACTGTCTTTCTCTGTTAAACAAAACTTGCAAATACAGGCATTCAGTTTTCTAGACCATCGGAAAGTCATCAAGATGTACAAGTAATCTTTTAGTTCCTCTGAATCGTGTCCTTAAGAATTCACTAATACCTTTGCTCATGTGTCACTTCAACTTTTTGACTGTCTCCTGACTCAAACTACAAGGTTCCTATCTGCCAGGCAGCATCTGCTGCACATCAAGAATACTTCTAAATTTATCTGACCATGCTATTACTAATATGTTTTGACTCAAAAGACATCACCAGCCATGTTAACTAACATTAATTTAAAATATATTTTCTTTTGTTTTCTTGTTCTTTCCTCCTATATACTGAATAGTTTTGCTAGAAAATGATTTGGCTAAGTTGGGAAGAAAATACTGTTGAACAACTCCTTGCCTTTCCTCTAGATCTCCCAAAAATACCACAAATGTGCTCTCATTCCTATAGTCAGATTGATGGGCAACTTCTCTGGCAGCCAGCAGAAGAGTAAATATTAAAGCATAATAAAGGTAAATACAAACCTTGCATAGGACAGCTCCACAGAGTTTCATGCATTTCTTTTGCATGAATTAGTCTCTTGGAATTTCAAACAATATCAAGTAAGTGTTGCGACATACAGAAAAATCACTGTACTGAGCATAACAAAAATTCAGATGTAAAAATTACTCTTCAGCTGACATGCAATTGAAAGTTTTGCAAAACATCACTTTAATGTGTCTGTAAACTTTTCTTTGGAAAAAAAAAAGACTCAGTTAACTAGCCCTTAAAGACTGTCAAACAACACCATAGGCATAGGTCTAACAACTACAAAATGAAAAAAAAAAAAGAGAGAAACAAAAAACCCAAACAAACAAATAAAAACCAAACAAAATAAAAACAACCCACAAAGATAATTTCCACTAAAAACACCCACAATCACAATTTTGTTTCACCAAGGTAAAACCGCATTCAAAATTTGGATAAGAATGTTCCTATGTTACTTGTATTCCTTGATGTGAATAGTGTTCATTTTAGCTGCAAAAACTCAGTTTGACTCCCACCCACCCCCACCCTGACTAAAATATAGATACCTAGCATTTAAAACTTACTTAGCAGTACTTTCCCATGCGGAAAGAGTGGACAGGGATGGTTTCGCCTAAAAGCCAAACCTAGTTGCTTGTTAAGAAGGCCATGGCTGGATGACAGTGCCTGCCTGCCTGAAGCTGCTTATAGCTGTGCCCAGCTGTATTCTGAGGAGGTGATGAATAAACAGGTCCCTAGTGTGGGTGGGTGTCAGGAGCTGCTGTGGCAGGACAGCTACAGGGGTGGGAACTGGAAGAAGCTGCTGCAAGACCAGAGGCATCATTCCAGGATCTGATTGACTCTGCCTGACAGTCTGGGTGTGGTGTGAGAAGAGATCTAATGTTAATAACCCCTGCAATTACCAATTATGCTGTGTAATTAGCTGTAATTGCCTATTATTTATAAAATGCTATATACATAGAGTATTAAAACTTTTCTATGGTAGCATAGTGCTGCTCTTGTCAGTGTTTTCAGTGTAGAAAGCACTTCCTTTATGTACTAACAGATCTATCTGGACATTAAACTGGTTCTGACGTAACTTTCTGGTCATCATGTCAATCTCTTATAACAGACAAGCCTGAAACAAAACACACAAACTGAACGCCGAAAACATGAAAACTGAATACCAATTACTCTGACATCAAATTTTGGAACAAATATATTTTTACTCTAATTAGCCTATAATATGCCCAAATCCCTCCTCCATATATTTCTGACAGGGAAGACGTAAGAAAAACACCCGTGATCAACCATGGGAATCAATATTCAGTACATACTGGATAATATGTAAATGTTCTCAATTTAATTTTCAAATTATATAGTACCATAATATAGGATGTTCTAAATATTATAAGTTATAAAGCAAACTTTAAAGTAAACCCAGACAAAAAAAGGAAAATGATACTTTTATAAATACACTCAAAGACCACCAGGTGTCTCTGTAATAAAAGGAATCTAAAAATGTAATGCTAAAAAAAAAAAAATAATCAATCTCCAATACCCCCCCTGAAAACGACATAAAAATAACAACAAAAAAAGCCCTAAGGATCAGTTCAATTTAGTCTAAAAACCTAAAGTTATACAGAAAGGTGAAATGTTAATTACAGGATAAGCAAAATTCTACTCCCAGTGTCAACAGTATTAATGCCATGAGAATTATGTTTTTTATTCAGATTCTACTTTATGTTGTGCCTTGCAAAAACTGCAAGCATTCTCATGCAAAGCATACATAAAAATCCTCAAAGTGTATTGTGTAATTATCTCTTCTTCTAATTAAACATGACATTATTTCATTGCAAGTTTATCACTACTTCGAATTTAACTTTGATTAATGACAACTCTATTAGTGGTTTAATTCATTTTATGAAACAGATTTAGGCTATTTCTAAAGGGCAGTACTGACACAGGTACAGCGGTACAAACCCACTATAATAGATGCAGTCACTATAGGAAGATACTATGTATCTGTACAGATTATTTCTGTAGTGGAAAAGAATGAACACCACTAATGCAAACTATTTACAGCAGCATAACCTTGCATATTGTCTATTATGAAATTCAGTACTGAATGATACAGTTACTGATATTCTTGTTTATAATAGTGCCTACATTACACATGAAGACAAACACTTCTGCAGCTGGCATGCAGTTGTAAGAGTGCACAGATGTGTTTTGTAAAAATGTAACACCACAAGAAGCATTTGTTCACAAATGTGCACATATCACTTTCAAATTCCCTTTACTTTGTTGTTACAGTCTACCTGGTTTATGTGAAAAGCTATTTGAGTACTATTTAGATTTTTGTTTTGCTTAACACGTCTTCGACAGCAGTTCTTAACTGTGAGCACTGTAATCTTAACTGTTTGATAAAAAGGTCATTATCAAGGAGATGAACATTCTTAAAGAACAAAACTTCTATACCTTATTAAGTAATAAGAAAAACATTTTTCTATATTTTCAAAAACAAGGGTTTTTTTAATTTTGAAATTACTAAGTTCATTCTGGGACTACTTCTATTAAAATTAAAATATACATTTTTCCAAACATTCTCAGATTTCACATAAGAGCATGGAAAACATGAATAGCTGCAAACCATTTTGTATAAAATCTTTGTGTATATGTTCAGAAACATAATTTTTTTCATACCTTCTGCTCAGTTCATTTACCAGTCATCCCTTGTCTTCTCTAATTGTCCTTCTTACACTAAACTCCAGTGACTTTAGTAATGTATTAATCCTGTATTTTTTTCTCAAATGAAATGTTCACAGTAGAAAACAAACTCAAAACCAGCTTGAGATTTCTCTAGACCACATCTATCATTATTCATTTCCTTTGCGTGTCACATTATTTTACCACAATACTTTGTTACTTGGCTTCAGTGCAAGAGCTTATATATGCATATCACAAATGGCTTTATTCAAATCTACACAAAAGTATGTAAAATGTTCCTTGCACTTTAAAAGTTATTTAAAGCCAACCACAAAATAAGTCAGAGAACAGGATTATACTAATTTAACAGTTACTACGCTATTCCCATTTTCCACTGTATGGATTTTCCACTAAGGGATTGATGGGGTAAATTGTTTTCATTGTCTCAGTCTAGACAGCAGCTAGATTAGGATCAAAACAGATGCCAACTCTCATTTGGTCAGGCATACAGACACCACTTAGCTAACTGTGGTATACAGAAAGTGAAATGCTGTGGAACAGAAATTATATGTATTCAGTGAATAATTTTCATAGTTTATCCAATACTACTTAGTTTCCCTATTGATGAGGGTGGGAGAGGAGGAAGGAAAAAAAAAAAAAGTGAAATAGTCTTATCAAGATGTGTAATGCTACATAATCTTTCAGTGAAACACAAGAAAGAAAAAGATGCATCTCCCATAGGACAGTCATATACTTTTGAATTCTTGACCTATTTCTCAACCAATAAACCTATGCTATAGTATTCGGCTTTTCCAAAGGGCTGGACAACTCTGCAGATTACTTGACGAATTCAGCATATTCAGAAAGCATTAAGTGAAGGGGAGGTCCTCACCAGGGCAGGCATGGCCTAGTGATGAAGGTAATGAGTAGCCAGTAAATTTTCACGCTAGAGAAGGAGAACACGTATCTACATACATGTAGATACCCGCAAATGTACATACACACAGAGCAGCCCCAAAGTGAGGCAACTGCAATGTTAGCTTGTAGACCCCTTCATTAAAAGAAGAGACTTGGACACCTAAGTCAGAGGAACTGAATTGTCATTGGAACAATCTATCCTTCTCCAACAAAGACCTCAAACATTTGTAGGTACAGCTTAGGAAAGTAACTCCAGTATAGAAGGGTGTGTCTAAGAACTTATACTGAAGGAGTCAACACTGGTCAAGGAATCACACAGTGGTTGAGGTTAGAAGGGACCTCTGGAGGTCATCTGGTCCAAGCCACCTGCTCAAGCAGGGTCACCTAGAGCTGTTCAGGACCACGTCCGGAAGGCTTTTGAATACCTGTGAGGTAGGAGACTGGTGGGCAGTGTCCACGCACCCTCACAGTGAAAAAGTGTTTTCAACACCCTCACAGTGTTTCCCAGTATTCAGAGAGAACCTCCTGTGTTTCACATTGTGCCCATTGCTTCTGGTCCTGTCACTGGGCAGCACTGGAAAGAGCCTGGCTCTGCCCTTCTTGCACCATCCCTTCAGGTGCTTAAAAGACATTGATAAAATCCTCCTGAGCCTTCTCTTCTCCAGGCTGAATAGTCTCAACCTGCTTTAACTGAGGAGGTGTTTCAGGTGGATTAATTGCTCTTCCAGGACCTGCAGAGCTGTACTGGAAAAGACAAGCTAGTTGAAGACAGGGAAGACTATAACAGGCTTGAAGGAATGAGGAGACCTAAAGATAATGACACGGTCATTAAGAAGCAGGTAGCAAGCCCGTGTTTTCCACAGCCGTGCTGCAAGAGGGTTACTGACACAGCGGCAAGTGGCACGGGATGCACCCTGACCATCAAAGACAGCTGGCAACACGACAGGCAGAACACGCTTTTCTGCTTTCCAAGGAATCAGGTCATTAATTTTGCTTAACGAATTTTGTGGGCCCCAACTCTGCAAACCCCATGGGAGATGACAACGTCCCCCCACGCCGCGACCCGGCACCGCGCCAGGGTGTCACGATCACTCCCCCCGCCCTCCAACAGCGCCTTTCGGCGGCGCGGAAAACCCGGGAGTCGGCAGGGGACACGTCGCCCGCGGGCCGGACCGTCGCTGCCGTTAGTCCCCTCCGCCGAAACCGCCTCCTCACACAGACCCCACGTCAGCTCGCGCAAAACGGCCAGCAACAGCCAACGAACCCCGCCCCGCGCAGCCCGCACCGCCCTCTGCGCCTGCGCAGTGAGTAGGAAAGGTCGCCGCCGCCGCCGCGCGCCGCTTCCCCTTCCGGCCGCGCCGGAGCTCCTGTCAACATGGCAGCGGCGGGCGGGCGGCGGCAGTGGCTGGTCTGGGCGGCAGGTAGAACCCGAGCAGCTGCTCCGGGCTGGTGGCTCTCGTCTGGCGGCAGGAGGAGGAGGAGGGGGGAAAGCGGTGGACTCCGGAGGCGGTGGGAAGGGCCGAGGGGAGCGGCGAGCAGCGCTGTGGCGGCGGACAGTGCGGAGCTCTGGGGCTGTGGGAAAGCACTGAAGGCGTGAGGGGAGAGGAGAGAGTGAGCACAGGGGTGAGCCTGTCAGCTGGCGTGGGTGGGCACCCCTAGTTTGGTTCGGAGATCACTCACGGTGCGCTTTTCCTTTTCTCGCAGTGGTTGCACATGTGGTGGCATCAGGTGCGGGGTTTGTGGAGGATCTAGATGAGTCGTAAGTACTGGGGTGCCTTGCTTGATTATTTAGATGTCGTTTGCCTTTTTGCGGAGGTGGAGGGTGACCTCAGACTGACAGCTGTGTGTGGAGTGTGGTTGTCAAGAAAGCTACACTGAAAAAGTTTGTACGTAGCAGGAATAGCAGAAAGATTGTGGCCTGTATTCACTAGATGCAATTCATGAAGCTGAAGATCACCTTTGTTTCGCAATGGTATTTAAAGCTGTCATTATGAGTGCTGTTACCAGAAACGTTTTCAGGCTGCCTTGCTCGTTCCTTCTTTTTGGTAGAGTAGATGTATTGGTGGATTGATGCCTGCCCTAAATAAAAGCTGGTTGTGTTTAACCGCATTCTTCATTAGAGTTTGCTGTGTAGCTGCTGTAGGGAGTTGAGAAAATTAGTAAAAGTGCATTCATGCATGGCCAGAAACAGTAGAGAAAGGAAGGCCTGCAGGACTAGTTCAAGGCTGCTGGGTCTCCCAATTATATTCCAGTGTGAAAATGTGCTTTTACAACAGATTTAGTCCTAAGCCCGTGGAGGTGTTGAAATGGATATTCTTGCCCTTAACTTGGTTGCATACTGTCATTGTTCTTGTACTGCTTTGCTCTAGCAGTTTGATGGCCATGTACTTGCTGTTCCCAATAAAAACTAGCTTTCAAAAAATTAAAGTAACTTTTTGTTGGTCAGATAAGGAAGTTAATCTAAAGTGCTACAAAGCAGCATGAGTATTAGAGTTGAAATATAAGGTATAGAAAACACTAGCTGGTAGAAGAGGAGAAGGTGGCATTAAATGGCTGTTTATCGTAAATTTAAGCCAGTCAAAGGTGATGTTTTTGTGAGGGTTCATCCATGATAAATTGCATCATAGAGCTAAACAGTCAGAAAACCATTCACCTTTTTACTATATTTCTTATTCAGCTAGAGCAGATAATCATAGGATCAAATAAGGTTCAGTGAAATTATAGGGGAGAGAATGAGAACATATGGAAGGGGTACAGGAGAGAGAGAGAGACATTAGCATTTTTGACTGGCGTTTAAAGTGTTAAAAAGCAACTGAAGCACAGCAACAGCTTGGACTTGATTTTCAAAGCTTGTTTTTGAAACATGCCTTATATTTTCAAGAACTTAAGATAAAGCGATCGAGTGAATAAAATAGCATCTATCTGTGCCTCTGTATCGTGTTTCCATACTATGTTTCCATACCATGTTTCCACAGGTGTAAATTTAAATGTAGTTGCTGTTTTGGAATGAAGAAGTGTAAATCTGTAGTCACATAAATTTTTTTGAAGTAGTTGATAGAAGAAAATCTTACTCTAGAATACTTGGATTTTTTAACTACAAAACTATACAGATACCTGTATTTGCAATTGGGAATAAGAATCAAATGATGAGTTGTTCAGGACAGGTTTGTTATTTGTGTGGTTTTTGGTTTTGTGGTTTTTGTTTGGTTGGTTGGTTTTGTTTTGTGTTTTTTTGTTTGGTTTTTGTTTTTTTTTGTTTTTTTTACTTTTTAACTAATTGACAAATGGTGTAAAAGGTCAGGAAAACAATTACTTTTGAAAAAATAAATGGGAGCAGTGACTAGTTAAAGTTTCAAGTTTTTCATTTTATATATAAGTAAACATTATGGAGCTTTTGCTGTCACTGAAAACTTTGAGTTTTATTTGAATTTTGATAGTAGCAAGCTATGCCTTCTAGCACGAGGTGCAGGTGCCTTTCCCAGGCTTGCAGGATGTGGGAAGACAAGTAGCAGCGAAGAACTAACAGAGGTGCAAATTACGCAGCATCACCCAACTGGTCTGTGGACGGGATACAAAATAAGAGCTATGGTTCCTATCGGCTTATGCTGATCTAAGTGCTGCCTGCCTCAGATCAGTGCTCATTCTGCCATATTTGCGGAGTTGTTTCCAATGTGGTAATGAAGCAGATAAGTAACCTGACTGAAAAAGCAAATATTTTTCTGACTGTGAGGATGCATTGGTGGCTCAACCCAGGATCATAAATGGTGCAAGAGAGGTGAGACACAGACAAATAGAAGCTGGGTTGGTTTAAGGCCCTCGGAATTGTGGCCTTCTTCAGTTTTGCTTTATGCTGGTGTCTTTTAACCATTAATGATTAAGTAGCGTGCATGGAGGTTGAGGGAGCATTTCGTCCTCTAGTTCCAAATGTTGTGAAGTTGTATGTAATTGAGACAAATAATTTTGATTCAAGGGTGCACAATGCTTGTGTCATGTTTCTACCAGTGTGATTGTGTTTGTTTCAGCTGACAGAAGGAGGATTGCATAGGACAGTTAATAAGAGAAACTGAAGTCTTACACTTGGAAATGTATTTGCAGGGCCTAGAAACAGCACCTTCAGAAAATGCTTAAAAACTCATTTATACAGAGTATTATGTTTTTCTTCAGCAGTATGTTGAACTTCGTTAATATTGTCAAATAATTTAGTAATTGACATTACCAAAACTAGAATAAGTTTAGATAGTTTTTTGTCACACTTCAGATTTTTGTTTCTGTTGAAGTTGATATTTTAATTAAATAGGTGCTTGTAAATGAGTGGTACAACTTGAAATTTATTATTGTAAAAACTACAGTATTTTTTATAATATCTTAGGCCAAAGTTATTAAATTCCACAAGAATGCTCTGCTTCCAGAGGTTTCCTTTCTTTCCTGCTTTTCCTTGCTGTCTACTGGATTTATAAGATTTCAGTTTACCTTTCTCAGTTCTTTAATGGTCTTTGTAATCTCCTGTAACAGTCATACTGTGGCAGGAGGAGGAGAACATTTCTTTTTAAATTCCCCTTTAACAAACCGAAGGTGATATTCTAAATTGAAGCACGGCCCAGGATCTGATGATTCAGTAGCTGCTTTCTGCCTCTTGCATCATATCCAATTATTTGACCTCGTAATTGGAAGTTACCTGGAGCTTCGTTAGAATCCTCAAGAGATGCTAGATGCTAACTAGTTCTTTCATTAACTCTGTAGCACTTAAGGTGGTGAAGTGTATTTTTAGTGAGGTGGTCAGCTAAGCAGTTTTGTGACTTAAAAATGCTGCTTTCCTGTAGCTGTTCTGTATTGGTCACTTATAATCATTACAAACTTGGTATGCCATCAAGAAAACAAAAAAGGCTCAAATTTACCAGTGAAATGCTGCAATTCTAGGTTTCAAACCCTCAGTGCTGTGATTAGATTATAGTAATGATTTCTGATTTTTTTTGTTGTTTTTTTCAAGCAGTAGTCCATCATCAGCATTAATATTTCTTCAAGACTGTTACGGACTGCTGCAAATCTATACAGCTTTAAATATCACAACAAATCTTCTCTCTCTGCTAACTTCCTCTGAGCCAGTTATAGGAATGCTGCATAGTGGCAACTGATGAGTTGGGCTATAATTTCTATTAATTGGATGTTAACTTACAGTGTAGATCTCACACTTATGAGGTAATTCCACGGATATTCAGATGCTTTTGCAATAAGAGTGCCACAGTAAGAATTTTGTATAATGTGTTTTATAGCATGTGACAGTAGTCCCAGTTCTAGTCACTTTTACAAAGCCTTTTACAAAAATAAACCTTGCATTAAAATTCTGTATTATTTAGTTCTCAACATAGAAATATTTAAGTAATCTGATAATTTCTATGATCTTGAAGTGACAACAGTTCAGTGAAGCGTGTAAGCAACATTTCAAGAAGTACCAAGGAACTTTGATGTATCTTGTTCTATTTTTGTTTTAGAAGTTTTAGCATTTAATGACAGACACATATTTAATAAAACTAGTCGGTTTATTAAGACACCATTGCTTTAGCATTAAGAGTATTCAATAGTACCTATATATCTCTGTTTTTTATCAGTAACTTGAATGTTTTTGTTCCATTAAGTTGGTTTCTTGTGTGCAACTTCGATGAAAACATAAACTGACACACCTATAGTGGAATGTTGAAGGAGGTTGAACTAAAATTGCTTTGCATATTAACTTTGAAGATAATTTAGTTCGCCTACGTTAAGTAAAGCTAAGATTAACAGTGTAAGCCAATGCACCAAGAGTGTATTAGTTGATCTATAGAAATGCAACATTTTCTAAACAATCAACAACAGTATTTTATATAACTAGAACAGCTGCAAAATACTTCTTCCCCTTAGATTACATATCCTAATCAAACATCTTTTGTGTGCTTTAGTCTGTTTTCTGATTTCTTAATGTTTTTCTTGTTTGTTCGGGGTTTTCAGTTGTGTGTGGTTGTTTGGTTTGTTTTTCTCTTGACAAGTGGCTGTAGAGACCTTATTGGTACAACTGTGTATGTGCAAGGGCAATCTTAATATGGAAAAACAACACTTTCCTCCTTCCTTCCACACACAAGAAACAAAGCAGAATTCTTGTGTTTATAGATTTATACCAACTTAATTTTAGACTTTGCCTGTTTCAAACATGCACTTCACTTATTTATTTTCAGATATCTTATATATTGATTTCATTTTTTCTCTCTCTAGGTTTAAAGAAAACCGTAAAGATGATATTTGGCTTGTTGATGTAAGTATATGAGAAAAATGGGAAGACCTGCTAGTGGAAATCAAAACAGTGCTACACTCTGTAGTAAAGCTGCTTGGTCATTCAGAAAATTGTTTGTACATGGTGCAGAAAAAATGACGGTAACTCTTCTGACTGCATGGATAAGCAATCTGTCTGTATTGTTCACCATGAACCAGGAATTAGACTGAGTACTGGATGCAGACAGACTTCATCCTGTATTTTACAGTCCTTACAAAAGGAAAGCAGATTATCTAACACAGTTAGGAGGTGATAACCTCTGTTCTGAATTTTTACAATTCCACTCTCTAGTTATACCAGTTAATTTGAGTTCGAGACATTTAGCGCTACAGCATTGAATATACGAGAGGCTGCTTTTATTTTTTTTAACATACTTGAGAGATTCAGTGCTCCTTATTTCAGAGGCAATGAACTGTTAAAGAGATTGAGCTTGTTTGGGAGTGAGAGAAAATTCTTTTTAGCTCACCCAAATATAAACTGTAATTCCAAAATTGTATAATTCAGATTTGTCATTTTTTGAGTAAGGAAAACTATACATACTGATTAAGAATTGATTAGTAATGTATAGGAAAACAAAATCCAACATTGTCAAGTTGCATTCTGATCTTGTTATACCAAAACATTGATATCTTCCCTATTTAGTTCACTGAGGTGTTGCAGCAAGACATAGGCAGAAAGATGAAATCGAGTCTCAGGTCTGCTTGACCCTGAGAAAATGGGATCAAATTTACATACAGTGTGCATGTAGAAAAGTAGTTGCTGAAGAACTGAAATCCAGACGGCAGCCTGGGGAAGTATACATCTATACATCCTTTCCAATAATAGTGTTCCCGTATTGGCAAATGAATTCATATTCCTGGATATATTGGTTACATGATCTTTTACTTTCAAAAAAGAGGAAAATATTCCAAAAGGGAGTTGTTGTTGGTTGTTTTTTTTTTGTTTTTTTTTTTTTTTTAATGTTAATACACAGGCTCTTTTAAAATAAGAAATCATAAAATAGTACAGCAATTGAATATATTCTTTTCAAACTTGTGCTTTCATATTAAAAGTAGCACCAAGTCATAAAAGCACCGTTTGTCACTCCAGCTTTGTATTCAACTTGCGGTTTTATTAAGACTTAAAGAACACCATGACTGGAAAATAAGCCTTGCTAATGTATTTGAGGGTTAATAATAGAATCAACTTCTCTTAATTATTTCTTGTCGTTAACTTATTTTTTTTTTTTTTTTTTAATCAAATGTGTTTGCTTCGCAGTTTTATGCACCTTGGTGTGGCCACTGTAAGAAACTCGAGCCTGTGTGGAATGAAGTGGGTATAGAAATGAAAAACATGGGCTCTCCAGTAAAAGTTGGGAAGATGGATGCAACTTCTTTTTCTAGTAAGTATGGTTTGGTTACAGGTAATTTCATGACAACTTCCATTTGGAAACTCTTTAAATTTTTTTCATTAGTCATTCTTTTGTATCATAGCAAATGTATACACAGTCATTGGAGAACAATTTCCTGATCCTTTTATTTCTAGAAGTAACAGCATGCATTTTTTTATCACGCTGTTTTCTGCTTGTGTAGGGAATTCTTCCTGACAAATGAAAGGTAAAAGCTTTTCAAAGATATGCTTTTGATATGCTTCTTAGATTACTGTTATACACGCATCTTTGTGTACGTCTCTTGACAGCATCCTGGTTTAGGTTCCTTATATTACTGTTGGACAAGTTCTTGTATTCTTGCTGTTACTCTTTTCAGGTAATCAGTCCTTAAGATGTTACACCGAAAGCCTGCTGAAATCGCTGAAGTCATTGCATCAGTATTGAGCCAATTTTTTTTTATGTTTCTCTGTAAATGCCTTCTTGAAGAACCAATTTCATCTATTTTAACACTTGCATTTTTGATGATGACTTTATGTAGTGATCTTTTCAGAGAAAACCCAAAACTTCAGGTATTCAGAGGAGTGGTTTGGGCAGGCGTTAGAGGATTGTTGCATGCTTAACAGTATTTTCTCAGTTCTGGTGTGCTTGTTGTCATTTCACTTTGATCTATGTTGAACCAGGAGGATATTTAAGAGGGAAGGGATAGGGAGTAGTGGGGCCAAAGTGAGATCTGTACATGATAAAACTCTGTTATACATGTAAAGTTTTTAGTTAATCCCCATTAAACACAATTATTCAGGATTGTTAAGTTTGTGTAAAATGTGATGCGGAATACTTTTTTTCACTGATATTCCATTTTTTTCTGTATTTACATATAGCAGAGTTTGGTCTTTTGAAATTAAAATGATCTTATCTCAAACACCAATTTATCATATGTAGCTTTTCCTGTAAAACCACATAAATTTGGCCTTATGTTTCATCTTAAAAGTAATTATTTGCTAAAGAAAAATAAGTCTGGAGAATTAAGTTTCAAGATCATCTAACCAGATAACTTCAAAATTGTGGATAGATTTGGTGTATCTCTAACGTTCCAGTCATGTATATCACATTCTAAATCATATAAATTATATAAAGTCTTACCCCAAAATATTTGCATCTGTGATTCAGATATGAAATTTTTGCATTTAATAGGTAGAACAGAAATGGCACTTTGTTCTAGAAGTCAGGTTTGCATATTTAAAAATTACTAAAAACTTCAAGGGTTCCTTTGTGCCCTGAAAATGTTTTTCATGTCAGATTTGTTACCAGTTTTGTGAAGAATAGAGTCCAAAAATATTTTTGAATATTTTCATGCCTTTATTTTGAAAGTGGAAATTTGACAACATTGGGTATGAAAAGCTCATACCCATACTACTTAATGTCTTCCCAGTATAAAGATTCTCTGAAATCCAAGTAATTCGGTCTCGAGAATACCAGAAGGAAATGCAGCTGGACATTCACGTGTGACTGGGGAGGAACATAAACAGTTGGCTCTGCATAGTCTGTGTTTTTATTGGGAATGTGAAGCAGTGTGAAAAACCTGAACTTTAGGTTGCTGTCATCAGGGAGCTGAGACCACAGCTGAACATATAAAGCATTCAGTAGTTTTGCCACTGTTAGGTGTGTGGAATGAGGATACAGCAGTTATATCAACAGAACAGTCACCTGATGGTGCTTGATATCACTTGAATTTTCATGGATGTTAGCCTCAAAAGTCCACTGAGTGTGATAAAAGTAGAAATATGTTGCACCTGGGTCTAGCATAGTTGCTGCTGTTTGCCTATAATGCATTCTTCATATCAACCAGTGGAGGCGATGATGTCAACGAGTGAGTAACTTCCATGATGTTGAGAGGACTTTGGTAATCTCCATGGCTGGGATGTTTAAAAAATGTATTAAATAATGTCTGCTTTGTAGTTTTTACTGTGCTCGAGAGCTGTGCAAGGAGGAATTAACTGCCTCTTGACAACTCTTATGATTCAGTGTTCTAATTCACATTTCAATGCATTCTACTTCTATGTAGTACAGCTATGAGAGAAAAAAAAATCAGAATCAACTTGATCCTAGTATGCATATTTCTTGTATCAGTCTCATTTGACTAAGATGTTCATAGGTGAGCTGCTAGTTTTATTTGTTGATCTGTGCAATTAGGGTTTTGATCCAGGCAAACAACCTTAGGATCACCATTTCCAAACTGTTATTCAGAGCCCTGCACACAAGTCCTCACACATGTGCTGCTTTGCCATGTAGTTGGTAGCTTCCAAATGTTTACGTTAAAAGTAATGCATCTGGGTGCATTTGAAGGGTTGTTTCTCAGAAGGGAATTGCATAAGCATAGTGAAAATTTTGGACTTACTGTTGCCTTTTTGGAAGAGTACTTAATTTAACTTTTGGAAAATGCTAAATTGGCTGGAAAGTGTAGTTTAAGGTGGCAATTGTTATGTTCACAACTGGAAGGGCAGTTGGAAATTGTACTCTAATTGATGGGAACAAGGTTTTAAACAAACGTGATTGGGGCGCCGGGAAGTTTGCAATTGTCTTATTTGCTGCTTACCACTTTAGTAAGCAGCAGTTAAGTGACTCATAGCTTAGAAAGTGTCTATTTCTGGTTGATGACTGTAGATATTTACCTCTGCAGAATGTGCTTCAAAAACTGACTTTTTTGTAAATGCTACATTGTGACACTGCATTTTGGTTGTTACACATTACTGTAGCACAAGAAGTGTAATTGTCTTTTATATTTTTTTTAAGAATAGTATTTACAACTCTACATCCATGATGCTTAATTCTCACTTCTGGTATTTCCAGCCAATTATATGTGCATATTAAATGCATTTTACCCTTCGGTGAAAACTGACCAAACATGTCTATTTATGTCTAGTCCCATTTGACTTGTGTCAAATGAATTGAGAGCCTATGCTGGGACTTTACAATACCCCAGAAAGAGGTCAAAAATTTAATGATGTAGCTTCATCATTCAGCAACTTCGTTAAAGCAAGTAAAATAATTCATACTGAACTAAGTGGTAAGTTGTTTGTTTATTTGATGCGATTTGAATAGTAAACTATGTTTAAAGATTAAGGTAGGAGAGCGAAAAAGTCTTGGTTCACTTTGGCATTAACACATTTCTTTCAGGTATTGCATCTGAATTTGGAGTGCGAGGCTATCCAACAATTAAGCTGTAAGTTGATGTTTCCCATTGAATTTCTAACAGTTACCTGACCTACCACTGATTTCATGACGGTAAAAAAGAATTAGTGCTCTCCACTTAAAAAACCTGAACAAAAAAAACAAACCACAAAAAATCAAACAGGAATACTCCACCTTCTGATTTTGACATTATATTTGATTTCTACTGAACTGTTTTGCATTGAAATTCAGTAATATCAAGGTTCTTGTTTAGAAATGGAACTCTTAAAGACAGGTTAGCAAGTTTGGAATTAATTTAACTGCTCTTTTCTGTGCAACTTTGTAAAAGTGTGCATATATAAATACATACTTCACATATATATACGTATTGCATTATTATTACGAAAACGAATTTCATGTACCAATTGACTGGACAGTTTAAGTGGGATTCAGTCAGTAGTTGTGTGCCTGAGTCTTCTTGTTAACTTTTCTGAGTTGCTGATTGCGTTTTCTTACTTTTAATTCCATTCTATTCAGTGCACCTGAAAATCTTCTGTAAATGACAGTGGTGGTTCCTATATAGGGTCAAGTGTTAGAACATTTATTTGACTAGAGAAGTATATGTAGATGATTTTTTTTTCATTTAATTAAAAAAAATCCACAACACAACAGTGGAGGACAACATATATAGAAAAATGCCAGTCCATAATAGTATACATAGTAGACATAGTAATTTTGAGTATTTTTTACTATGAAGGTATGGGGTTTGGTAGCAGGTTATTGTTTAAGCAAATAGTATTCATAATACATAATAAATGTTGTCAAATCAGTTTTCTCATAAAGGCAGCAGAGATGTTTAACATATTAATCTTCAAGAGTTAAAAACTTCATTGGCGTATAAAGGCATAGAAAATGTGGTCTGTGATTGTTTTTTTTCTGTGAGTTTCCTAAACCTATATGAATTCAACTAAACCTGTTAAAAATAGTGAAACTTACTTGAATATTCTTATAATCCCTAAGCAGTATAAATGCTGAATATGTAGGGTTTTTTGCGTGGTGATAAGGTGCTAAAAAGTGACTGTAATAAACATGTAAAGATTGAGATATAGTTTAGTTGATTAAAGTTCTGTTCTTTTTTTCCTCTTTCCTGTTTATCTAGCTTAAAGGGTGACTTGGCATACAACTATAGAGGACCTAGAACTAAAGATGATATAATTGAATTTGCTAATAGAGTAGCAGGGTAAGTATACATTTCTGTGAGACTCGTTCTGGTGACTTAAAACTTCTGTAGGATTTTGAGGTGGGCCAAAATTTAAATCTATTTTAAAAAGAACAAGACATTGACATGAAGTTAATAACTGTATGTACTATACATGTGGTTGCATGTGAAACTGGAGGTGAGTGGAATGGAGAAGGTACATAGAGAGTGGCCAGTCACGATCCATTCTTTACAGTGCAAGAACTTGGGGCTTTTCAAAGTAGTGGAAACTCTGAGCAGATGAAACTCATGGAAGCGGGAAACAAGAATACTGACCTAAATGTTGTCTGATATAGACATCATTACCAAGGCAAAATCTGTTTAATACTCGAAAGTTATCCTAAAAATGTCAGTTTAATATATGCATCTGAAAGGTTCTGGGAATTGGCAACATAATGAAATTGCTTTTACAGAATTGTTCATAACAGTTTCTGTTGGCTTTTTCTTTCTTCCCTACGGTGACTTGTTACCTCAAAATGTTATAGAGAGTAATCTTTGGGGAGAAAAAAGGATCATATTTCTTTCCTTCATTCTTAGATATAATTAAGAAGCATTAATCTAGGTACATAATATTAATTATTGTTCAGAATTCTGTGGTTTAGGAATATCAGTGGTCTCTATTAATTTACCAGAATTTTGTAAGAATTTTGCTTTCTAAGCACACGTTTTCTATCTGTTCTGCTTACATTCAGAATTTATCTCTCAAATGGTTGAGACTTTATTGTGGCTGGGGAGATATTGTGGCCTTTCGCTATATGAAGAGGGCTTATAAAAAAGACGGAGAGAGACTTTTTGTCAGGGCCTGTGCTGTCAGGATAAGGGACAATGGTTTTGAACCAAAAGAGTAGAATCACATTGGATATAAGGAAGAGATTGTTTGATAGTAAGGGTGGTGAGACACTGGAAAAGGTTGCCCACAGAAGTTGTGGATGCACCATCCCTGGAAACGTCCAAGGCCAGGTTGGATGGGGCTTTGAGTAACCTGATCTAGTGGCATGGGGGGTTGGAACTGGATGAGCTTTAAGGTCCCTTCTAATGCAACACAATCCGTAATCCAGTAAATGGCATGTGTCTTTACATTATAGCAGCATTTTGTACTAAGATATTAATTTTAAGTGTTCTGTTAGAGGAACATAAGTTTATTTGGGGGGAATTTTTAGTGGTTTTGCTTTTAGTTAAAACTGAAATAAATTGAAAAATTAAATGAATTTGCATTGGGGAATTTAGGTTTAAAACAAACAACCAAAAAAAACCCTGTATGGCATTTTCTTGGGGATTTTTATTTGTTTGAGTTTTGCTGCTTGTAGGAACTGAGATTTTTCTTTCTTTTTCTTTTTCTTTTTTTTTTTTTTTTCTCCTTTCTCCCAGACCTCTTATCAGGCCACTTCCTAGCCAGCATATGTTCGAGCATGTGCAAAAGAGGCATCGTGTACTTTTTGTGTATGTTGGTGGTGAATCTCCTTTAAAGGTTTGAAGCTTGATTAAATAAAGTTACTTCTTTCAGCTATTCGTGGACATAGTGTAAAGTATCTTCTATAAAGTCCAACGACTCAAATGCATGCTTGTAATAAATTCTCATCTTTTAGTTTATTAAAGTGTTTTTACAATCTTGTGTCATAGCCATATTTTCTAACTACTCTTTGAAGATAAGATATGTCACAAAACTTTCATTTGAAGCATACTAAAAGTTCAGAAATTGAAAACCATTGCTTTTGTTTTTGCAGGAAAAATACATTGAAGTTGCTTCAGAACTAATAGTTTATACATACTTTTTTTCTGCCTCAGAAGATGTGCTGCCTGAGGTAAGCTGTGTCAGTTCCGACTATGTCCTCAGAAATTGTATAGTTCTCATATATACAATTTTGCTGCTTTGATGGCACAGAGATGGCTTCTTACAATGTATTTGACTTTGATAATTTTTCAAACTGATTACACTCAAACATTTAATTTTTGAGTCTTGTGAAAGAGTACAAACTAAGTTTGAGCCTGTCATTGCTTTGTATTGGCCAAATTACTTGTTCAGCCATGTTAATAAAATTAAACAGAAGATATGCAGAACTCAATGTGGACCTGCTCAAGAAGGTAGATACTTTGATTTTTAGCCAATGAAGACCTCTTGTTGCTCCTTACAGCCGTTTCACCAGCTACTTTTGTATTTAGTTTGGGGGTCTGTAGCATGGAGTACCACTGGTACCCTAATAATCAGAGAAATGAAAAGGTAAGTTATTTTCATCTTGTGCAACACAGACGATGAAAATATTAGTCTGCTCAGGGATCAACTGATCCAGTCTCCTGTCTGCAGAATTCTCATGTGTCTCTTTGGAGAATTCTGTAACAAGGAAGTAATTTACAGTTAGTCACAACAGTGGAAAAAATTGCTACTACTGTTGTTAGTCTAACCATTGTGTCTTATATGTTGAAACAAAATCAAGAGGCTTTTTAATTTCTTGTTATCTCCAAGTGGGACCTACATCTACTCCAAGCCTGACAATGCATGACTTTGAAATTAATTTGGGATTAGCGAACTGAGAACTAGCACCATTTATTTCTTTTTAGTCACTTGCATTTTCCAATATTTTATCTCTTTATAAATAGTATATTGTTAGATTCCCAGTAGCCTGGTATCGAAAACTATCTCAGTTCGAATATTGCTATTTGCACGTCAGCCCTATCTAAGCAAAAGAAGTACTGTTGACTCGTGCAGTGGAAAGAATGTAAAAGGCTGGAACTCTCTGAAATTCTGTTGTCACAGTGATTGATATAAGCAGTGAGCTGTTTTCCCCACCAAACATAATTTCTCACAAATGTGTTGTAAACTGAAGTAATTATGGTATGCAATAATCTGTGGAGAGAAGCAAAAATGTTATTAAATCACTGGTTGCTAGTTATAATGAGCTTTTGCATGACACTATTCACTGTTGGGCTTTGTTTTGTCACGTTAGGTGGTGTTGTTCCAAGCTTCGGGCATCTTTTACTAGCAGTAAGCTGTATGTAGGCTGATTGACCCTTTAAAGGTGCTAAACTATGTTTTGGGCAAATAAGTGAATAAAATACCATCTAGAATTACCTTTGTCTTACTCTTTCGTATGAGCTGTTACATTATAAACCTACTGCTGTTACATTATAAATCCATTGCTTTTACATTTATTTCCAAGAAGGATAATGCAGAATGGCCTGTCATTTGGAAAAGCACTCGTGATGCTGTTCTGGTGTTTCTCAAACATATTGGTAAATTAGACAATTCAGCCAACATCATCGTCAGAAAAAAGCTCGTGATGCAGTCCTTGGTTCCTTTACACTCTGAGAGCTACATCTCAAAAATGTTTTTGTTGTGTTACTTTTTCACATGCAGAATTTGATAAACCTATTTTAGTAAGAGTAGACAGGAAACATTTAAATGTACTTTGAGATTTTCCCCATGGACTAGGTTTCCACGCTTTAAGATTTTTTTTGTTTGTTTGTTTAAAAATCTTTCAATCTTCCATGGATTAATTGAAAACCACCTCTCTTTCAGCATGTGACATTACCTGAATTGCCTGCTGTTGTGGTCTTCAAAGATGGAACTTACTTTGTCTATGATGGTAAGTAAAAGTGCACTGTACCTTAGGGCAAGATATTTAACGTACATATAGAGAAAGTGAAACAGTTGAAATTTTTTTGAAGGTTATGTTGAGGTGCTGGGAAATTCCCCAGTTTTATGATAAATAACAGCTCCTTCATGAAGAAGAGAAAAACTAACTAGTTCTTGTGGAACAAAATTCATTTGAGAAGGAATTAGTTTTAGCAAATACTGAAGTAGAAGTGATGACATTTGCTCTTTGCTATTAGTAAGATGTAGCTTCTAATATTATTGCTTTGCTGTCATTAATGCACTTAGAAAAGTTATCTCCTCGCTTACTGTCCAAAATATATGCAAAATAGAAGAAAACTCTTACTGAAGCAGAATCACACGTAAGATGAATTTCCAGTTTCAAACAGTTAACCAGATTTTTCTCTAAGTGCTCTTTTGGACAGTTGTATCTCTCTCTGTCTTAAGCGTAACATGATTTTTTTTTTTCAGATGCATACTCTGCTCAGAGATTACTTGTAAGAGTCCAGTTTGAGCTTTTTGTGCCTTGGCAATACAGTCTGTATATTTTTCTTAGTACAGCAAGTTTTCCTTCAGAAATTGTAAAGGAAGTAGAAGCTGATTTTGCCTTTATTCCAAATATTAAAGTTTCGAGGGCCTTTACTGATAGCTTTGAGCACATTTGTGTTACTAGGATATTGGTAGTGGGAAAGGATCAGACAGCATTAACTTCTCTCCATAAAACTGACAGAGTGTACTGTGCATACATAGAATGGTTGACCATTTAGTCTGTTTTTTCCTTCTTGCCTGTGTCCCTCACAAAAAGAGGTTAAGACGATGTGGACTGTTGTCACTGGAGCAGTTGAT